>NC_141667.1:139510431-140110431 GCF_028749965.1 Puma concolor | reverse complement strand
AATTTTAAGAGTCATTCACTCAACCAACTGAGCCACCCAGGTGCCCCCGTGCACCAACCTTTTGAATCAAAGCAGATCAGAGCTTGTACAGAAATATATGGACACCAAGAAGGAGAATAATCAAAGCCCCAGGAAGATAGCTTACTAGTCCCGCAGCCCATTCTAGCAGAAGTGTCTTGCTAGGCATTTGCTGCCAGGCTGTAGTAGAGGAAAACATTGGACGGCATGGCAATGTGAACTTGGCAAACAAAAGATGAGAAGAAAATCAAAATAACAGTTTCTGTCATCAATTCTGCTTTCCCAGGACTTGTTTGATATTGTTTGTGTGCTTGAATCTAGGAGGCACGAAAATGCTTCCATTTTACTGGTGAAGGGCCAGCTGGAGTAAAAATCAAATGACTAAGAGCTGAGGTTTTACATCTTATCTTTTAATATAGGGAAGAAAAGAAAAAAAGACCGTATCTTAGAGTGGTTTGAAACCAAATTGTTTTTCCTAGGCTGCATCATGCTTTGATGAAATGGGGGCGGTTTTCATGATGTCATCCACAGGGTTTAAATAAACAGAGTGCTAACATTAACAAGCTGCAATCCTAAGAGAACCAGTGGGGGATTATGGTAGAGCTAATTTGATCAATTACTTTTAGTTCCAGAGGTCTCTGGATGAGACAGAAGCCAGTATACACATTTTGGCAGATGAAAAATCAATTTGGTCAACATGTACCTTCATGGTAATGAACATTCTTTCAAACTTCATTTTTCATCCCCAAGATGAATCTCACTAATGCCAGTCACTGCTGTTCAAAAGCAGCCAAAAAGATAACTGTAAATACTTTTAGGAGCCAGAAACGTGCATTCCATGGGGTAGACTGACTAGTCTATTGGCTCCGCCATTGTGCCTTTATGTGTTACATCTTTCATTTTGTTCTCGTTAGTTTCTTATTAAAAATGAATTGGATGGGGGGCCTGGGGGGCTCAGTCAGCTAAGCACCTGACTTTGGTTAAGCGCCCGACTTTGGCTCAGGTCATGATCGCACGGTTTGTAAGTTCAAGCCCCGTGTCGGACTCTGTTGTCAGCGTAGAGCCTACCTCAGATCCTCTGTTCCCCTCTCTCTACCTCTTCCCTGATCACACTGGCGTTCTCTCTCTCTTTACAAAATAAATTCGCATTTTTTAAAAATTAATTGGAGCGAGAAATAACTATGTGAGGTTTTTAGTCACCGTATGCTAGACCCTCGTTAAAAGTTGATATTTGGTAGGCGTACATATTACTCAATTACATGAAACTAGTAAACACTTTCACATACATGAAGTATGTGAATGAGCTGAACCCTGAGCTTCAGAGACTTGACTTGGATCTATCAGCTTTATGAAATGTTAAATATACGGAAGTGGTTTTTGTTGCTGTGTTGTTGTTTTTGTTTTGTGTGTATGTGTTATGGGATTTTTTTTTTTTTTTTTTTTTTTTTTTTTTTTTTTTTTTTTTTTTTTTTTGGTGTGTGTGAAAGAAAGAAATGCATAATAAAAGAAAGAGAACTAATTCCACGATGGCCTACTATATACCGGACCCTAACTTGATGGACGGGGTACAAAGTTGTGTAAGTCATGGGCCCTGACCTCACTCTACTAGGGGAGGTGATGGGGACTGAACACTGCAATATAAGAGGGGCGCCTGGCTGGCTCAGGTTGTTTAAGCATCCGACTTCAGCTCAGGTCATGATCTCACAGTTCGTGAGTTCGAACCCTGCATTGGGCTCTGTGCTGACAGCTCAGAGCCTGGAGCCTGCTTCGGATTCTGTGTCTCCCTCTCTCTCCCCCCTGCCCCTGCCCTGCTTACACTCTGTCTGTCTCTCAAGAAGTGAATAAACATTAAAAAAAAAAAATGTTTTTAAACTGCAATATAAGCTATATATGTCACAGAGGAAGCTAAAAAGATCTTGAGAGGAATCACAAGGTGGCAAGACTTTATCTGGGTGCAGGAGTCAAAAAATCCTGAAGAGCCTTTGTTTGAGATGGCCAGGCCAAGATGTAGGCATTAAGGAAGAAGTCATAGGAAATAGCAAGAGGGGAAATGAATTATATGCAGGGAATACCAAGGAGTTACCTTTGGTCTGCCCAGATAATTGTGTAGGTATAGGGAAAAAATATGGGAGAAAGTTAAGTTGGAATCATTTTTGAAACACTTGGCACTCCATGGAATTTGAAATTGGACAAAATAGCATAAAGGAGTTGTTGAACGTTTTTGACAAGAGCGTGTCAGAATCAGAAAAATTAACCTACAGGGATGCCAGGGTGGCTTAGTTGGTTAAACATCCAACTTCAGCTCAGGTCATGATCTTGAAGTTCGTGAGTTCGAGCCCCACATTGGGCTCTGTACTGACAGCTCAGAGCCCGGAGCCTGTTTCGGATTCTGTGTCTCCCTCTCTCTCTGCTCCCTCCCCACTCCCCCAACTCCCACTCTGTCTCTCTCTGTGTCAAAAATAAATAAACACTTAAAAAAAAGGAGACAATATTAAAAAAAAAAAAAAAAGGTTGAGAGGGAAGAAAGATTAACCTAGAAATGGTATTCAGACTCTTGTGGAATTGGGAGAGCCCAGAGGTGGAGAAAGTCAGAAACTGTTATTACACTAGGTCCAGTTGAAAGGTAATGAGAGTTGGAATTGGAATGGTGGCAGTGGGAATTGAATGAAAATAGAGGTACTATGACAGGAAAATCTATAGCACTTGACGCTGGTTGCATCTCGTGATGAGATTAGAGAATCAAGAAGGTGGATTTCAGCAACAGGTGGATAAAAACGGTGGTGTCAACATTAGTGATACGAAGAAATGAGAGAGAGATTGTTTTGATGGGTTTAGTGAGGAACGTGTGGGATCGAGACACTCCAACTCAGAAATGGATATAGCTTAGAAAGTTTAGTTGAGGGGAGGTTCAGTGGGATTTGGAGAAGCAGCTGATACACTATGGAATGTGAGGTCCTCCAGCAAGAATTTTAGGTTCTTGTTCAGCAAATATTCAGTGAGCTTTTCCTATGTGCCAGGCACTGTGCTGGGCATGGTTGGGAAGCTAAAACATACAAAACTGAGGCGTTCAGGAGTTTAGAACTTAGTAGTTCGTCCCTTTGGCTCTATCACTTGTTTGCATAACCTGAAGCATTGAACGTTTCTGGGATACTCCGCCTGTTTTTACCCTGGGATTATGGCGCCCTATGTGTTTCACCACTTAAGCGGTAGCGTTGGGTTTTCAGGTGTAAAATTTTTTTGAATCATGGGGGAGTTGATGGGAAATGCTATTATGAACATTCAGAAGGACTAATGCAGGCAAGAAATGAGGTGAAAGCCAAAGTCCCAGTCAGAATGGAGAAGGGCAGCACACAAGAATCATTTTAGAGAAGTCTCTGAGGTTAGAACCCAAGCCAGAGCTTTCCACCAGTGCGTCACTTTCCAGGGGCAGGAGCCAGTAGTGTCTCTGAAACGCTCCCACGCCATTTTAGCACTGGATCCAAAGGCCAGAGAAATTATATATAAGTTTCCAAAAAAGGGACTCTCTACATTAGGAGACAGCACAGAAGTGTGAAGACTGTAGGTGTCGTCTTTCGGGGCTGGTGTTCAGTCATCCAGTTGATACTTGAGCACCTACTGTGCGCTCAGGGCTACTTGTTGAGCACACAGTGGTGTGCAAAACAGACACGGCCCCTGGTGTCATGAAGTTTATAGTTCAGTGAAGCAGGCAGATATTAATCAAATCTCCACCAGACTGCCAGGGCGCTATAAAAAAAGAGAGGCAAAGTTCAGCGAGAGCCTCTTGTGGGAGGCCCTTCATTGAGAGTGAGAAATCAAGAGGCCCGCTCCAAGGAAATGGCATTTGAGCAAACCAGGAATGGAGCCAGCTTTCAACAAAGTCCTTTATTGTGGTGGGGGGTGGACCACGACTCAGATCTATTCCTTTGCCTGGCAACTAGAGCATCCAAGTGTAGAATCCTGAATGAACAAAATATCCAAAGGTCCCAAAACGCCAGAGCTGAGCCCAGTGACTGCAGTACAGAGCAAACAGGAAATCATTCAACGTCTAGCCATGCTGATCTCAGAGGTGCTGCTGCATGATGTTAAAAACCATGTGACGCGAGGCCAGTTGTTGAGTCTCTGTGATCCTCACTTTGTTCCTCCGTGAGGTGGAAACGGTAAGAGTATCCCTGTGGCTGTTGGGAAAATGAACTAAAATAATCCACAAAACTCAGATCACAGCTTGTAGCACTATCCCTGAATAGATGTTCGAGATTGTCATCGTTTTAGGTGAGATTTTTTTATTAAGATCACATTCGTCTCTCCTAAAATTCATGCTTTTAAAACGTGTACGTCACTGTTTTTAGTACACTCACAAAGTTGTGCAGCCATCACCACTGTCTAATTCTGGAACATTTTCATCACCCCAAAAAGAATCCCGTACCATTAGCAGTCATGGTAAATTTTGCAGTCAAGGATTTTTTGATCCTGGAAAAAAATCAGCTCTCCAAGAAGGAACAGCTCATTATTACTTGCTGTCTGCCTTAGTAAAAAAAATGTTAGATGCTTTAGAACTGCAGGCATGGAGGTTCCTTCACGGTAAGGCAGACGTGCTCTCTCTATCTCACGTCCCCTTTTGGAAACTCTGGTTATCCCCCTCTCCATGTTGAAGCTCAGTTTTGTCCCCTCCTTTCTACTGAACGCTCCTATTTCGGCCTCCCAATGCCATCCCGCAACATTAATACAGAGACAGGTAGAGTCCAGAGGGGCAGGAAACTAGTGAGTTGCCTGTCTTGTGTCCCCTTCTTGTGATGCCTTCCAAGCACAGGGCCTGGAAGATGGTAAAAGAACAAACACTTTCCCTTCTCTGATCTCTTGCTTAACTGTGAAGCCTGTCATTTTTGTGGTTGGTGCAGCCACAAGGAGGGAAATATCCAAGAACTAGTGACAAAAAGTGAGTTCTACCTCCGTAGGAGCTCTGTGGCCTAAGGCAAGTTGCTTACCTCCTTCGGAGTTTGGTTTTCCTCACCTGCAAAATAAGGATAATAGCACATGCTCAATCTGTCTTCTAGAATTGTGTGAAGAGGAAATGAGCTAATGTATGTAAAAGTGCCTTGTCAAATGTTGTATAAATGAAAGCATTATTACCCAGAAGTGAGAACACAGCCTCCAGATAGCATCGGTTATGGTTGAATAAGCTCCAGAAAGTAAATCTCTTTATACCACACTTGTGGGTAAAGTCTGCCATATATAGTTTGTATAGGGAGTGTAATTTTGCATTTGGGGTATAGCTTCATTCAGGAAGTCCTGTTTGCAAAGACTTTATTTGAAAATGAGCTAACAAATTAAAATCACCTACATTCAACTCATTCACACATAGGCATATTTAACAAGAACTTATAATTTCCCTGCTTGAATATCTTACCCCCAAACTAAATCCAATATTCAGTACCATATACTTCAAATCAATATCTGAGTGAGAATTTTTATCTAATTCATTTCGAGCACTTAAAAAATTCCAGGTACTATGCAAAGCCTTACTTCACTTACTCCTCATAACATTCACATGAGAAAATAATCATCGTTCTCCCATTTTTCAGGTGAAAATAAAATGAAGACTTAACGAAGTCAAGGTCACCTATAGTTAAGAGATTAAGCTGGGGTTGAAACTATAGTGTGTTTGGCCCCAGATCTTACCCTCTGAACTCCCATGCTTGTGATGTACAAGAGAAAAAAAGAATTCTCAAGAATCGGAGGGTGCATTCCTTCTGCATTTATTTGTGTGATTTATTTTCACATTTCGTTAAAGGATTATCTTGGACAGAATCCACGAAAGAAAAAAAAAAGGATTGAAGAAGATAATTGATTTATGGACAAGGGTTCGTTGATTCCCATTTGAGATTTATTTAAAAAATGAGGAGGAATTTACTGAGAGTCATGATTGTTATCAGTTCTTAAAGGGAGTTGGGGTTGAGGGGGGCGCTGGCTGGCTCAGTTGGTGGAGAGTGTGACTCGATCTCAGGGTTTTGAGTTCGAGGCCCATGTTGGGTGTAGAGATTACTTTTTAAAAAATCGTTAAAGGGAGTTGGAATATCTACTTTTCTGAAAGGCACTAAGCAAGGTAAATTTCATCTTCTGTAGCCTCTACTAAATTCAGTTAGGAAACTAGACTCAAAGGAGTGAATAAGCCTTGTTAAACTATAGTCACCCTAGAATAGTACAGCGTATGAATATTTATTTTAAAAATTCAAATACTAGGGCGCCTGGGTGGCGCAGTCGGTTAAGCGTCCGACTTCAGCCAGGTCACGATCTCGCGGTCCGTGAGTTCGAGCCCCGCGTCGGGCTCTGGGCTGATGGCTCGGAGCCTGGAGCCTGTTTCCGATTCTGTGTCTCCCTCTCTCTCTGCCCCTCCCCCGTTCATGCTCTGTCTCTCTCTGTCCCAAAAATAAATAAAAAACATTGAAAAAAAAATTAAAAAAAATAAAAATTCAAATACTAAAAGAAAAGAGAAAAAATTAAAACTCCCTTAAAAGCCCATAGTATTATGAAAAAAGACAAAAAAAACTTTAAAAAGTTAAAAAGAGAGAGAAACGAAGTTAGCCAATATTTCTAACATCTCTAGATACAGTTATAAGTTAAAATAAATAGATGAATAAATAAACACACCCATCATGGATGTTTGTTTTGTGTAATGATGTATATACAAATTAATATAGGAATTAAGTATTACCTTATGGGTAAATATATATTTTAATGGGTAAATATATTATAGACATGATAGATATAGATATTGTTGTGAATTGTTCTCAGCAGTAAGGGTAAAGTTTGTTGCAGAAAGAATACAACCAATCGAAACCATGTTCTAGAAACATACTTGAATGTCACACTCATATCGCACTCTGACATCTTTTATAGTCTTGATTTTTTTTTTTTTAAGTCTCACCATCTTTCCAGTTACAAACTTGCTGTTTTTCTTTTTTATTTTTTTTTAACATTTATTTATATTTGAGACAGGGAGAGACAGAGCATGAACAGGGGAGGGTCAGAGACAGGGAGACACAGAATCTGAAACAGGCTCCAGGCTCTGAGCTGTCAGCATAGAGCCCGACGCGGGGCTCGAACTCACGGACCACGAGATCATGACCTGAGCCGAAGCCGGCCGCTTAACCGACTGAGCCACCCAGGCGCCCCAAACTTGCTGTTTTCTAATTACCCACTTGGTTCAATCCTTGAGATGACATGAACTACACTTTTACAAAGTATAAAATTAAAATTTGTATTGCCTCCAAATCACCAGTTCAAAATAAAACCCAGCAGTGAGAGTTTTTCCATTAAAAGCTGTATTCTGTTCCTCTTACCTTTTTCATGCTTCATGCTGGACAGAAGCACAGATTCTAACATGAACAATGAGTGTCGAATTGAACCTCTGATGAGCAACCTAATTCTTTTTCCAGAAGGTGAGACTACCAGTTTGCCCAGCAAGCTTTAAAGAGGATTTTTCAGCAATCCTGCCAACTCAATACTTCCTTTGTATCAAATGTGGTTTCTGACTTCTGTTCCAGTTGGAGAATTAAGTTTGAAACACTGTCTGGAGTGTTCTGCCTCAAAGTGGGACGTGCTGCCTTGTTTGGTAGATGTCAGGAGCCTATTAAACACAATCACCCAGTAACGTATTCGCTATGGAAGCAGCTGAATCATTCAAGTAATGCCAACAAACCAAATGCTTCTGTGAACAAAAGCTGAGTTCTATCTGTGCTTCAGACAGGCTGAGACCAAGTTAGTGTGCAAAAATTCAAGCAACTCATGGCTAATTATCGGTAGAGAATGGTTCAAAGAGTGGAAGACATTTTCACAGATGGTGTTCACTGTACTAAAACAAGCACTTTGGGACATACACACATGCAAACAAACACATGCCTTAAGAATCTGAATCAGGAATAAATCCATTCTAAAATTTTCCATTTTAATGAGCCTTCCAGATACTTAGCTATGGAAAGCAAAGTCTGCTGCCAAATTTTACGTGGATATATTACTCCCCAAATACATTTTAGTAAAATAAAATTGATGCTAATGAAAGCCTAGATTTTAAGTCTAGTACTTGGAGGTACTTATTAAAAAGCCATAAATTATTTCAAGAAAATATTTAAGTTACCTCTGTTTTCTCTATAATTTGGTTTACTCTTCATTCGGGGTGAGGGTTAACAGGGAGACTACCTACATCAAACATATTTGTTAAGCTCATGTTCACATGGGCTCCCAGAATAAGGAGAATTTCAGTAACTTTATTTGGGAAAGTATTATCCCTGTTTCTCCTTTCCCTTCTCTTTCCAAGACATGTCTCATAGGTATTATCGTTCTCGGTTTCCAATTTGCTCATTCGAAATAAATGATGCTCGAACTCAGAGAATCATTTAGAGCCACTGAAAACATTTATTAAAAGGGTTTATAGTTAACAAACCAAACTTTGCCATCACAAACTTTCACCAGAATAAATGAAACAACAAATGCCTCTGGAGAGGCTGGAAGACACACAGACTTAGAAAACTTGGCTGTGCTGCTTGATGAGGGAGTGGAAAAAGAATTGGGCTGGAAATCAGAGAACCCAGATTCTTGTCTTGGCTTCACTACCTATTAGCACAGTAGACTAGAGAAAGCTGTCCATCCCACGTAAGCCTCTATTTTTTTTTTATTTAAAAAGAGGGGTGGAGGTGGGCAGAGGAATAACCACTAGCACGTATTTTGCTTCCTCTCTCTGATCAATACCCCATAATCAGCACACGATCCCAAATTCTGAAGCTCTTCATCCGTTGCCCGCTCTGCCACTGACCTTAAATGAAACCTGCGTCCCCAGTGAGAACACTTCCATCAGACCAACACTCCTCCAATCTCATATTTTTAAGAAAAAAAATCTTCTCGCGCCTGTGGTATCGATCTTTTAATTCATTTATCCCACACTATAAACTCAAATTTCCATTCTTCCAGCATCTCTGCTTGATAACTCCAACTAAAACTGCCTGTTGACCTTACTGGAGCCTCCAAGCCATTGATGTGTCTGCTTTCTCCCATCTCACCAGTCCTCTCCTCTCTTCACTTCCCCTGAATTCAGCTTAGATTGCATTATTTGTCATTCGACACCTCTTGTTAAAAACTCTTGCAAATACCTTGTACCTCCTTATTTTTGCCACACATTCTTTGCGACAAGCTGATCCTGGATATGGCCAACATTCCACTTTCTCCAGGCCTGCATGTGAGCACTTTGGGTTACGGAAAGCCACAAAACAGGGCAGATGGAAATCACTACAAGTTCATGACCACCAACCTCAAGAGGATCTTCAACACAGCAGGGCAGTTTTCTCTCCTACTCTGCCTGAAAGGTATTTCGGGCTTCTCTGCTGTCCTCAAGCCCACAACATTGTTACTATCTGCAAAGGACCACATCTCCCCCTTCAGAATGGTTACAGAAGTCATCAACAACAGCTCCCCAGCCTACTTTCAACCAAAATGGAAGAAGCTACCTATGTCTGAACTAACCTGACCTCCACTTGTTATACACAGGGCAAAATGAGGACCCGCCTCATCAGCATCATCTGTGGAGTTTTAGACATGCCACTTCTCAGATCCCACTCCAGACTTACTGAATCAGAAATGCTGGGAGAGAGTGGGACAGCAATCTGTGTCTTAAAAAGCCTTCCAGATGATTCTGGAATAGCTAAAGTTTAAGCACCACTGCTCTGGCAAAACCATTCCTCATCTTCTCTAAGGCTAACTACCAACCTAAGCTCTGGATCTCGTCCCCTCTTATCTTCTCAGGAACTTTTCACTGTCTCTTATGGCTTCTCTGCTCCATATATTCAGCCTGTCCTTCTCATTCCTTGTCATTGTCATGAAACATGCTCCACCCTCTTCTGTTCAAATGATCGCCTTACTGGAGATGCTTCACTTTATCGGAGGTTCCCCAAACACTTTGTGCCCTTGACTTTCAATACAGACTCTTCAGATTTTTCTTCTTCTCTGGCCACTTCTTCTCTGTCCCCTTTGCTGCCTCATCTTTTTTCTCTGCCATTAAGTGTTGAAAATTTCCCTTGTCTACTTACACCAGCAAGTTCCCTAAGTAAATTATGCTACTTTCACTAATGTGAAGACCATTTATAAACAAACCTATATAAACAGTCCCAACATCTGCCTGGCTCCCATCAGTTCCTAAGTATCTTGAAGGCATTTCAAATCTGACATGTTCAAATTTGAATTCATGAGCCCCTCCACCAAAACTAGGTGCTCCATAGTATACATTTTTCTGATACAAAGGCACCATCTTTCTTTGTCGCTTTACATATCCAATCCCTTATCAAACTCCATTGATATTACTTCTTTTTTTAAATGTTTATTTATTTTTGAGAGAGAGAGGGATAGAGAGACAGAGTGTAAGCGGGAGATGGGCAGAGAGTGAGGGAGACACAGCATCTGAAGCAGACTCCAGGCTCTGAGCTGTCAGCACAGAGCCCAACGCAGGGCTTGAACTCATGAACCCTGAGATCATGACCTGAGCTGAAGTTGAACGCTCAACCGACCAAGTCACCCAGGCACCCCTCATTGATATTACTTCTTAAATGTCTTACAAATCTACTTAATCTTCATGATACTACCCACCACAAACACCATAGACCAAATCTCTACCATCTTTCCTTTGGATTACTGATAGAATCCCCCAAATATTGTTCTTTCCTCTAATCCTTTTCCTAAAACACTTGAATGGCTCCCATTAATCTTAGGATAAAAATTGAAGTCCTTAACTTGAGTTACAGACCCTGCACAAGGCATCCCCTACCTGACTGGCCAACCTCACTCTTATCACATTCCCCATCACACTCCACTCTGTCATCACGCTGGCCTTCTTTCAGTTCCTAGAACACTCCATCCCAACCAGGGCCTGTACTGCCCTGAACTTCTCTTCCTTCCCTCCTCTCCTACATAACACTTACCCTTCCTTAAAATCTCAGCTCAAACATCACTTTTTCGAAGAAACCTTTCTGATGCAGCCTGCTACACATCACACTGCAACTTTATATTTATGTGACTATTTGATTAATGACCATCTCTCCTGTTATAATCAAAGCTACATGCAAACAATGTCCATATCTTGTTTGCTAAGCATAATATCCCTAGTACTTAGCATAGCTCCTGGGACTTAGTAGGTACTCATTAAGATATGTTGAATGTGTGGTTCTAATTATGAAATAACGTAATGGTAACATGGCATATTTTGCCTACTTTGTGTCAGAATTAATGATCCTAAATGTTTTTATTTTTTTTCTTCTCATCCTTTTTTTTTTTTTTTTTTTTTTTTTTTTGAGACAGAGAGAGACAGAGCATGAACGGGGGAGGGGCAGAGAGAGAGGGAGACACAGAATCGGAAACAGGCTCCAGGCTCTGAGCCATCGGCCCAGAGCCTGACGCGGGGCTCGAACTCACGGACCGCGAGATCGTGACCTGGCTGAAGTCGGACGCTTAACCGACTGCGCCACCCAGGCACCCCGATCCTAAATGTTTTTAATGAACTCACATCACTGTACATGCTTAGAGAAGAGCTACACGTTCATTGCTAAGAAGAGACGGTTACTGGAACGTAAAGTGATTTCTACGTATGAGTCACAGTCATAAGAGGCCAGTCTCAGAGGGAGAAGGAGTGGACATTGGTTAAGTACAAGAAGATAGGGGAGAGAAATGAGAATAGCACCACACAGCATCTCTGATATCCCCTAGCTTTGCTGCCGAGATACTATCTGAAGAGGAAAGTTACATTCATGTCAGGCCTCAAACCTGGTTGTCACTGGCTGTGTACTGCTTCAAGCCTACTCTCTCTGGGCCAAGTACGGTCAAGGCTTTCAACCATGAAAAGATGAAAACATCACTCTTGGATCTTCCCTCTCTCACCCTGAAAATGCTTTTGTATATTTTATAAACCACAGAGATCACGAGGCAGATGAGAAGACGCAGAATGCCAGGGAGTGGGGGAGAATCGAAGTGCTTAAGCTTAGGAAGGCAAACCATCCAAGTTTGCCAATTACTTATTTCTGCAATATTTCAAAGTATCAACCACAACTGATACACCACTACCGTTAAAAATCGCAGTTTGCCATTATAGACATGATTCAGTTGTGTGGGTTCAGATAGAAACTAGATGTGGGACAGGACCACTAACCGAAAGAAAGATGTATGGAGTCTATGTAAACAATAAGTCAGAAATCTTTCTAATGCTGTCAGGTAACCAGTATGTCACATTTTCCCCCATGAGGGGAAACAAAATCTAATGATCACTGACTCTATCTGAAAACAGCCAAAATCACATCAACAGATGGGTGGTTGTCAATTAGCCATTTGTTAACCGGTGTGGATATCTTGGCAGCTCTCACGCATCCCTAACAAAATGAAGGAGGGAAGGCATGAACGAGGATGAAGGCGTGAGTTCTCCTGAATCTCATTTTTAATTTTTCATGGCATTTTATATTCTCGATAGAAAAATAATTTGGTGGGAAAATAATGACCGGAGAAAAAGAGAATCGTGTCCAACATAAATCGGAGTCTCTCCAAGGCCTTTATGGGTTGGCGTATTTCTCAGAGAAGTTACCTTTCTGACTTGAGATCTGCTGTTGTCAGAAACATCAAAGGAAGAGACGGCAGCCTTAAGGAGCTCTTTCTAGTTATTAAAATTGCAAGCATTTTAATGTATAATAAAATCTGATCGTTGCTGTTCTCCGAATAGTACTGATTCTCATACCGGTTTTTTCATTAGGACATTAACAAATGTTAATGTTCGAGAGCAAATCTGAAGACAGAAAAGAGAGCGAAACTATCTCTAAGATGAGTTTCACCAACTTTAGACCGAAGTGTATAAGAATCACCAAGATATATGTTAAAAATGGGGATTCCAAGACATGTCTCCATAAAATGTTAATTTAGTAGAACTGAGGTATGGTCATGGAACATGAATTTTAATAAGTACTCCAGAGGATCCATCTGCAGACTACACTTTAAGAATAACTGTCATGGAAGAAAGGAATTTCGATTGCTCTTAGGCTTCAAATGTTTCAGTTTAAAAAAAAAAATGAAAACCTTAGTTCTTCAAAACATAGTATAAAGGAGAGACAGAATATTTTCATATCCTTTACTTTTTTTTTCATACGATCTATTACCAGCACATACCCATCTAGGTAGACCAAGTGTTTCCCAGACTCTAATGGTCACGAAAATCCCCTGGGGAACTTATTAAATGTTGATTCTGAGTCAATAAGTCGGGCGCAGAGCCCATATTCTGCAGTTCTAATGAAATCCCAGGCGATGCCTATGCCTCTAGATTTCAGACCACACGTTGAGTAGCAGGGTTCTAGAGAAGGGTACTCCAGCTTCACAGGGCACTAGAATCCCATGGAGGCCTAGTCAAAACACAGATTGCTGCCCTCATCCAAGCATCTGATTCGCAAGACCACAGAGGTAGAGACTGGAGCCGTGCAGCTGCAAGTCAAGGACTGCGGGCAGCCACCAAGCACTCAAAGAAACACTATGGCGCCTGGCTCAGTGGGTTAAGCATTGACTATTGACCTCAGCTGGAGTCTTAATTTCACAGTCATAAATTCAAGCCCCGTGTTGGGCTCTGCAGTGGGCGAGGAGCCTACTTCAAAAAAATAAATAAGTAAATAAACAAATAGCCAAAAAACAAAGCAGAAACAAAGGCCAGCTCCAAGAAACCCAAAATAAGTTCTCCCCAGGGCCTCCTCTGGAGGCCTGGCCCTATCATCACTTTGAGTTGGGGTGATGCCTGCGGGTTTGCATTCCTAACAAACGCACGAGTGATGATAATGCTGCTGATCCCAGGACGATGCTTTGTACATTATCGTTCTGGGCCATATTCTTGCGGAGGTACTATCACTAATAAATATCTTTCAACACTTAGATTCTCTTTCCTCAAACTCACTGGAGAGGTCTGGGAAACAGCAAAAACATGATATCTCCATGAATCGTAGAGGTCAAAATCGTTATCTCCCATGATTTCCCTCCTCTGATCCTTTTGGAACAGTAAAGGACATGAAAGGTACAGGACAGTGCAGGCCTTCAACTCAAAACAGACGAGTAAGGACTCTTTTTAGGTGAAGATTAGAGTTCGTGTACTTGGAATTTATACTTCATTTTGCCCTAGTACAAAGCTTTGAAATGATGTCACTTTACTCGAAAATCTGTAACCTAGTGATCCATAACCAGTGTCATGATAGAGTAACAAGATGGCGGCTCGCGTGGAGCTTGTGCAGAAAGTGGGGAGGGAATCGTAAATAAATAAATAAGAAAACAATGCCATTTCGTAAGTGATGCGGACAAAGTAGTGTGAGATGATGAGGAAATTATTGCTTCTTTACATTGGGCGGTTAGGAGAGGTTTCTCAGAGAAGCTACATGGATAACAAGAAAAAGTCACCCATGGTGTTCATTAAATGACCTCGCCACCGTCATTTATTATTTTAGCGTGTGGGTAAGGCATCGTAGACAATTCGTGATGAGAGAAGAACAGGAAAAAATGTGGAAAATCTAACAAATTGGGAGCTGCTTGGAAAATAGGACCGGTGGGTGCGAACGGTGCTGTGGGATTTGGGTTGCCAGAAACTACATGAAGATGTGAGTTTTTCTGGATGTGTTATATACTGAGCCACATCTCTCAACTATCTTTAAAACCCATGCTTTAAAACCATCATGCTCCAATCTGGTGAGGTTCTAACCCCAGCTGAGTCATTGCAGTAGTGAAACACTTAATTATTTTCAGGTTTGAGCAGCTGCGAGGCCCAGCCCCACAGGCACACACTTCAAAGACTTGGCAGTTGTTCGCAATCTTTCCATTTCTGAAGCAACAAAGAACAGCACTGAACTCCTGCCAGTCTGGACAACATGGTCAGTCAAGGTTTACCCAGGACCCCCACAAGGCAGACCCGTGTCAGGTTCTTTGGCGAATCGAGAGGAATACCATGCAGCATCCCAGGACCCCAGTGCAAACCACACCCAGCATCCATTTCCTCTCCCTCCTCAACAACGTCCCACCCCCATTTCTTCCCATCATTCATTTGGATAGATTCAATTTTAAAGGCGGGCAGAATATCCCAGTCACTCAAGAACAATAGTTGATTCACATCTTCCTGATTGGTTAGATTCTCAAGTGCATCCATACGTAAGTGGGGGAAATAGGAAGGATATAGGTGCCAGTTTGCGAGTCCCAGCATTACCCTTGGCTAAATGTGTGAAGAGAGGACATTTTTGATTAAGTCATCTTCAATCTGCTTTCCTCTGTTATTCTTCCTCCCTCTCCTGTAGGCTTTACAGAACATGCTTTTGGTCACCCACATGTGTATTTGTCCTCCATGACATTTCTAAACTCCGAAATTTTCTCGTTCTCCTTTCTGTGTCACAATCTACTATTCTCTTGGCCATTCTTTCGAATCTCCATTAGGTAACTGGCTAGTCTGAAAACTTCATTCTAGAACCATGCTTCTCAAAGCTTGATGCCTCTACCAGCCACAGCTGCACAACATGGAAACATAAAAATGTAAATTCTCTGCCTGTTCCCTACCTGATGAACTGTGGGAGAATGGGGTCATAATCTGTGTCTTTATATGCTCTTCATGTGATGGGGCACCTGGGTGGCTCAGTGGGTTAAGCATCCAACTTCGACTCAGGTCATGATCTCAAGTTCATGGGCTCAAGTCCCACGTCAGGCTCTGTGTTAACAGCTCAGAGTCTGGAACCTGCTTCAGATTCTGTGTCTCCCTCTCTCACCGCCCTCCCCTACTCAAGCTCTCGCTCTCTCTCTCTCTCTCTCTCTCTTAAATATAAACATTAAAAAAAGTTTAATATATGCTCTTCATGTGATTCTTATGCACATTTAGGATTGAGGAACATTGCTATTGGGTATAAATGAATGATAGTGGATTATCATCGCTTCCAGATTCATGTATATTCTCTTTAAAGCGGACTTCTAAGTCCTGTTCTAAAAGTACGATGATATGAAAACTGGGGAAAGGTGTCACATTGCATATCACAAAGCAGCCCACATCATGACTACTGGCTTTCACCGCTCTGAGAATAGACCTGATGACAAGGAGGTGAGTTTCAGACAAGGACTTCTGAATGCACACCCAAAAGCCATCAGAACATCTTGCTTGGCATCCCTGACAGATAGATTAGAGTACTGTGGCATTCAGCCATAGCCCCAGTGGTCAAGAGAGAGAGAAAAAGAGCTCCTAAAACATCCTCCCTCGAGATGTTAATGGCCGGTCTCTAATCGCACGTCATTTATTGAATGTGAAAGCAGGTCTGATACGAACAAGGTAGGATGACCCGGCAATTCATTTTACTTCTCAGTATCACAGACATGTTTCTGTGGACTCAGCGGGGTCAAAGAGCTTAAAACATTTATCTAGAATAAGACAAACATGTAATTTTCTTCTGGCTTTATTCTTTTTTTTTTTTTAAATGATTAATTAAGAGACATTCCTCTACTTAAGAAATTTGACATAAGGCAGTATCAGCCCTCACGGTAATTCATAAAAGCTGAAGTCTACAAAATTATGCTTGCTTTGGAAACCTTGGGCCAGAATTTCCAGCTGAGAAAGAATTTCTACCAATTCTTACGTACCCCCAAATCTTTTCTGTATGGTAACATCCTTCCAGACATAAATTTTCCATCCGTACTCAGCCTTCTCTATAAAGCCTTTTAGAGTGATGTGTCCTCTGGCTTGCAGCATCTGAAAGTCAAGCAAACAAGCTTTCCAGGGCTCGCATTGAGTTAAGAAAACATTTTCTGCATGACATTTAGGGCCAAATTAGGGACCAAAATCCTCATTCTTTTACTCAAGACTAGGTTTATGTCTCCACAGGCAATGTGAAATGGAGTGTGGAGAAGTGATCTCATGAAATAAATTAATTTAGACAGGATGCCTGGTTTGTTCATACCCCACAGAGTGTGTGTGTGTGTGTGTGTGTGTGTGTGTGTGTGCACGCGCGCGCATTTAACAGCAGGTTAGGGAAACAATAACACTGAAGAGATGAAGGGAAAGTCTGTACCAGCAGTCAGATTGGTCTCTGACTCCAGTCTCCATTGCTTAGCATTCATGTAACCTTGGGCAAGGCTCCCTGAGTCTCTGTCTCCTCACCTGTTAGGTATCTTAGGAGCCCCGTTCAACTACCTGCCCCCCAGGGTTGTAAGGAACAGCAGGATCATTAACAAGAACATTCTGCATCGATAGACCAACATTCAACATTACTGTCATTAAATGTCCCCTCTAATATTTGCACCCAGTTCTGTAGAGACACATGACTGTATTCTTGGGTACATGCTGACACACCATGGCTTTGACCTTACCTTCTCTCCTGCCAGGACCTTAGAGCTACACATTTACCACCACCAGATGAACTCACTCTCTTAGTCATGATTCCCACCATAGCTGCCTCCAAAACAAGATATCAGAATAGGAAATTGAATCTGAACTTCTCACATGGAAGGGCCAGAGCATTAATCATGGTGAGAACACTGGGGGTTTTTCATCTGAGTTTGACTGGTTGGGTTCATAAAATCTCTTTCATTTTTCATCAGGAGATTCCAAGTTTTGTATATTTATTATCCCTCTCATTATTTCACAGCCAGCAGCATATTTTACTTGTAGCAGTGCCTAACTTGGAATAATTTTGGAAACCACAATGCTTATGAGGCATGGCTTACTGGGGCACCAGCAAGCAAACCATACTCTTTATTAACAGACTGGGTTAAATATTGCTTACATTTGCACCCTGGTGTGCCCTGCCGTTTCAGCTTTTTTCCCTAACGCCAACTAGAGGACATGGGGATAATTCAAACTTTGGACTTCCCCACGCCTGTACTTCTACGTTGTCACAGTTTCAAGGGACTTGCTATAAACATAATTTATGTAACTCCCTGTATTCATACTGAAAGGCATTGACCATTGAGTGGCAACGGCAATAACTGTTATTTTCATGGCAAATGCACTTCAGTGAAATATAGTATAAGGTTCCTCTGCTTCCTTCAGGCCACAGTCGACTCTTTAAAAATTAGTGTCCATGGGTGGTTGTCAATATAGATCAACCTCAAGGGGAAAATATGTTCACTGAGAGGTCCTTTGGCTGAGACTGTAATGCACAAGGAACACGGTGATTATAGATGGATTCTTGCCTCTTTATATATTTCCGTTCTTTCCCTACACTGCCTCCTCTGTGAGTCCATTTGGCTTATGTTTGACGGATTTGACCATAAAGGAGTGAGTTTGGGTCACCCAGTTTATTTAATAAAACACAATTTGAATGTCTATCTTCAGAAGTAAAATGTTTATATATCTCATTTGGTGTTGTTGTCTATCAACTTGGTAAGATTATTGAGTGAACAAACACATTTCTCTCTACTAAGGACGATTTGGGTAATTCTCTTGAGCTCCCATTCAGGCAATAAGCAGAAAATATATGGACCGGGAGAGATGGGAGAAGAAGGGGGAGAGAGAGGTGGTCTTAGAAGGAGAGGTAGAGGAGGAAGAAAAGGCCAAAGAGGAAGGTAAGATCCATGTATATAAGAATCCAGGAGAGTAACAAGGAGTCTTTCAGCAGAGTATCTAGCATTTCTGGGCTCTTGTAAGAGTGTCCAAAGGATCCTGATAAATCAGTCACACTGTTCGCTTTCTTACCTATTGGGTTCATGAGATCTCTTTCATGTTTCATCAGGAGATTCTAAGTTTTACATAACCATTAACTATCCCTCTCATTATTTCACCTGAGGAATTCATGACAGCACAGCTATTTTAAAACTTCAGGAAAAGACAAGTTTCTGAGTTTCTACAAGTTTCTACAAGTTTCTGAGTTTAAACTAGGCCCAAAACGAGGCTGCTGAACCACTTTACTCTAACACTGAGCACAATGACCAGAACACTCAAAAAATGGTTTTGCAGTGATGAATGAGTGAGCAAAGAATGTTTCCCTTGGGCTACTAACTAGTTCAGGGGCAGTTTGGCATTAGATTATAAGGCCAGACTGACGCCACATTTGGTTTCAAATCCCAGCTCTGCGACCTTTTTGCACCTTGAAACTTCTTGCACCTCAGTTTCCTTATCTGTAAAATGAAAATATTAGGATCTATTTCATAGGATCGTGGTGAAGATTGAATAGACTACTCTTAGCATCACACATGACTCATAGTCAATGCTATTGAAGTGTTACGAGGCCACCATGTTGCATAACTCCAAGGAGCATTACCCACTTCAAAATGTGCATGAATGACACCCCCTAGAGTCATGCAGCATACAATGTACAAGGTCACACAATGGTCCCGACCATTTCCTATTATTATGACACCCTGCAATGATCCACATTCTCCTATTCCTCTCCATTCCAGTATCCAAAAGCTATGTAGAGAACTATAAGCATGCATTATCTAAAATGCAAAATAAAGAATAACTTTTTGTGCCAATGTAAGAAAACCAAAGCATTTTCTGTACTATATATCTTTTTAAACATGTTCCTTCCCCAAAACAAGCACATGGAAAACCACCTTCACTGGCGGGAATGAAGATCTTTTTAGTCAAGGAATAAAACATTTGGACCAGGACCAAATCAGGGTCTTGAGGTTAAGAGTCTGCATACTTGCCAGCCTCAACATTCTAGTATGATAGCCTGGAAGAAAGGAAGTGTGCAGAGAGGTGCACAAAGGACTTTCCAGAAGTATGGCTAGTGGAATGTCTAGATCCCATCCCCCAAACATAGGAACTCAACAGATCAAAGCAGAGACACCCCTGGAGCATGATTTTTTGCCTCCTCAGAAACCTAACAGGACAACTGCCTTGAGAAACCATCCCCACCCCCACACCCATGGCTTCTAGCTATTCCTTCGTACTCAGTCCTTCCACCTCCATGTCCTCACATGCCCTCGAAGGACAGCTTCATAAACAGAAACTTAAAAAAAAAAAAAAAAAAGGAATCAAGTTAACTTTGAAAACTCCAATACTTTTCACATGGAGAGCTTCTTTCCTCCAAGAAACCTGAAGCCTGGAGAAATTCAGTTAACAGAAATTCTCTCAGAAAGTTAAGTTGGTTTCTTCATGTTTATAACGAGGTAATGTTTGAAAAGTCTAGTGAGGAAAGGACGGTGCATTAGCAAAAAGAAGGAGGACTTGCTTTTTTTTAATTGCCATTCCCAGAGCTTAAAAGCAAAGCTGTGCCCCCACCCTGAAAAAAAAATATTATATAAAGATGGCCAGATATATCCAGATTATATAATCTCTAGAATTGCAAAGAACAAGATGACGAATGGGAGTGGTTTCTTTCATGTGGCAGGTTTCCCCTCCCACACCACCACTCTTTGGTCCTTGTCCACTAAAATACTTGCTTCACTTTAAACACAGAGGCAGACACTAAATTCTGGATTGCTCTCAAGTTGCCATTACCTAGAGTCAAAAAATTAGAAAAGAAGAAAAGAGGAAACAAAGAGAAGTGTGGGGTGGGGGTGAGGGGAAGACCTCTGGCATATAAATCTCCATCCTCAGGGTAGTGAGGTGGCCAGTGAGCCTCCAGAAACCACATCCACGCTCCAGGGAAAAAGAAGACAAACAACGCAAAGTCTTCTTGAGGGAGCCAGTCTCAGAATACTTGGCTCTCCATTTCATTGTTAGACCTGTAACTGGTGACTACCACTGGATGAAACTGGGCTACACACTTCCAGCTTTTTGCTTCTGAGTTAGAGGAAAACAAGGAAGCAGGTGACCAGAAATGGGTGTGGACTCAGCCAACCCAACTCAGCAAAATGGATTAGAACCAATGCACTTGAAATGAAAGCAACTGGGGGCATCTGGGTGGCTCAGACAGTTGAGCGTACGACTCTTGATTTTGGCTCAGGTCGTGATCTCACAGTTTGTGGAATCAAGCCCAGAGTCGGGCTCTGCACCCACAGCACAGAGCCTACTTGGAATGCTCTCTCTCCCTCTCTATGTGCCCTCCCCAGTTCGTGCACGTGCATGCACACTCTTACTAAAAATAAATACATGTTTAAAAACCAAAAAGAAATCAAGTAATTTTTTTTTATTTTTTTTAACGTTTATTTATTTTTGAGACAGAGAGAGACAGAGCATGAACGGGAGAGGGTCACAGAGAGAGGGAGACACAGAATCCGAAACAGGCTCCAGGCTCTGAGCGGTCAGCACAGAGTCCGACGCGGGGCTCGAACCCACGGACCGTGAGATCATGACCTGAGCCGAAGTCGGACACTTAACCGACCGAGCCACCCAGGCGCCCCGAAATCAAATAATTTTTAAGACATAAAATGAAAGTATCCGAATTAAACTAGAAAACATTAGAATGTGCTTAACTGTTTTAGATCAACATCTATAGTTTTAATGAGAACCCGAAGACTAAATGCAATGTCAAAGAACACCGTATCATTCATTCTGTGTACAGCTTAGGTATTATGAATGTGTGGGAAATCTGCTGAAGAAGAGGAATATTTGAAATTTATTGAACCCAAAGGATTGGGGTATAGACCAGCTTTTGTTACACCATAGAGCAGAGAGACTAAGAACATGGACTTTGCAGCCAAAATGACCTAGGTTCAAATTCTGAGTCTGTCCTTAACGAAACTTATAAGCTCAGATAAGTAATTAGCTTCAGAGACTTGGTTACCCTTGGTTACCCTTTCTATTGGTTTAGAGTACCGATTAAATCAGATAATTCTGTAAAATGACACAGCAGAATCTACCAACTATACACCCCTTTTTCCATGATGGTGGAGTTGTAGCTGGAAAATAGCTGCCTGGTAAGAGACTACATTTCCCAGACCTCTTTGCAGCTAAGTTTGACCATGTGACCAAGACCAATCCAACGGAATCCAAATGCACAATGACCCTTCATGGCCCATAAACCTTGCACACCTAATCCTCCAGGCTGAATTTCCACTTCCTGCTGCTTGGAATGGCACCAGAGGGACCTTAAGAGACGGTACAGACTATAAGCCTGAGTCCCTGAATGACTAGAGCAACTAATGTAGACTCTTACCCGAGAGAGAAACAAATTTTAACATTTCTTCAGCCATTCATTTACTATAGTCTCGTGGTAGCTTACCCTACCTTAACACTGGTCCTGGCACATAGTAGCCCTTCAAGAAATTGTAGCTACTCTTCAAATAATTAGGAAGAAGGCAATGTCATCAAATACTTTTTCCTTGGCAACAAAATCATGGTATTGACACAAACAAACTTCTGAATCCTTCTATTGCCCAGGTCTAAAATCAGGAAAGTTATTTATAGAGATTGTGGCAAGTTTATTAACTTTACATTTCAATGAGTGTTGGAAACCTAAGACTACAGTCAAATAATTTGGTGAAAAATGACACAGTAGTGAGTGTGTGCACAGTTACCATATTACTTTTGTATAACAAGTCTTAAGCAAAAAGATTGACACTATTAAAGAAATAATAGGAATATACTAATCTAAGAAAAATGAAAGAATAATACCCTTCAGGGAACTCAAAGCAGATAGTTTCAAATAAAACTATAGTGATTTGATTAGAGCAATATTGACTTAAAGAAAATAGTAATTTAAGTAATCATAACTGAGTTCCATTTAAGTAAAAATATTTAACATGCTCAAGGTTCAAAATGTGAAATCATAAAAATAAATTACCCAGCAACACAGTGATATCAGAATGTGGGGTTTTATACATCTTTGACTTGTTAGTTTTTTAAATTCCTAAAGTCTTTCCTTTCAGGAAAAAATTTATGTAAAGCATGCCTCCTCTCTTCTGACTTCTACTCTCAGAATAAAGTGGGAAGGGGCGCCTGGGTGGCTCACTCGGTTGAGCAGCCGGCTTCGGCTCAGGTCATGATTTCATGGTTTGTGGGATCGAGCCCCACATCGGGTTCTGTGCTGACAGCTCAGAGCCTGGAGCCTGCTTTGGAGTCTGTGTCTCCCTCTCTCTCTGCCCCTTCCCGATTTACACTGTGTCTCTCTCTCCCTCTCTCTCTCTTTTTCTCTCAAAAATAAGTAAACATTAAAAAATTTTTTTTAGAAACTTCCTTTATCTCAACTCCCCCAAGATATATGCTGGCAATCATAATCCAAGCTTATGGCGCCCTGATACACATCTGAAGGGTCTCATGACTGAGGTTTTAGTAAATGGCAATAAATGGCATTTTCCTAACAACATCTAACCTCACAAGGTCCTGGAAACCTTGCTTCCAAAATTCCTTAGAGACTTTCGCTGTCCCTAACCCCCTCCCAACCTGAGAGTATATAATCAGTTACTGGTCACAATCCCAGTGCAGCTTTCTGCCCATGGGTCCTGTCCCCGTGCCGTAATAAAATCACCTTTTTGCACCGGAGGTGTCTTCAAGAATTCTTTCTTGGCCATCAGCTCTGAACCCCCAAAACCCCATCACTACTAAGTGAAGAAGCAAGCTACGGAATAACACAGCTATTTCATGCGAGTTATGTTAAACATACTCCAAAATCCTCGATACTTTTCACAGGAAATGTGCATACAAATAGCAGTTATCTGGCAGAGAGGACACTAAGCAAATAGCAGTGTTCTTAATGTCTGGGAAGGAGACCTAAATTCCAGATGCTAGTCAAAAAGGACTTTACCCAGGTCTTTCGAGTCGGAATTTTAACCAGGACAATGTATGCTTGTATTGCTTGCAATGTATTGTATAATGTATTGTATAATGTATTGTATAATGTATGCAATGCATACATTGCAATGTATACATTGCTTGTATAATCAAACTTTAAATAGTTTTAAAATAATTTTAAAATTAAAAGAAATAAAAAAGATCTACTTATGAAACTAGGTATTCTAAATTTAAACATTATTTAAATCAATCTATCTTAACCTTAAACATGTTAACACCTTTAAGGTAAACTATAAAGGACATGGATATACTAGTTGAATTTCTAGATCCCTAATAGATGAAGTGAGAATATTTAATAAATCAGAATCACCATTGAGAGGGATGTATTTGATATTCTGAAATTATCTTAAAATACTATTTCATAAAATAACTGTAAGGTCTCGCTTTCAAACATTGATTTATTAATGTTTCCTAAAAGAATATTTACCACAGAAAAGTATTAGCTACTATGGACTGCATTTTTGTAATAGCTTGAGATCCGTAGGACACCGAATACTTCCCCATTTTTAGCTCTAAGGAAGAGCAATGAACAAAAGAAAAAGAAGTAATAGGGCAACCCACTGTGGGTCAAGAAATGTTACTTCTTTTAAACAAGTCCTTATGTGTCGGTGAGAATATGTTAAAATACTATTTGAATGGGAATTTTGAGGCTATTTATTTTCCTTCCTCTTTATAATCAAAAGTTCAACTGTAAATCTCTTCTTCCTATGTAACAGAAATATTTCGGACTCAGAAATGCTGTTCCTACTCACTTCAGCTTAACTTCTCTGAGTTTGACCTACACTCTTATCTACGTGGGTTATCTTCACCCCAGTCTCAAGAATGTTGTGTTTCAAATGCTAAAACGGTAATCTCCGTGAATGATCTGTTACAAGGGGGACACCACAGGGATGGGAGACCAGATTAAGCGTGTTGGAGATCCAAAGTTGTTTTTCCAGAAAAATCAGGCCTGAACTTAACAAATACCCACAAGAGTAAATGGAAGCAGCCAGAAGTCATTTCTATTTTGATGCAGACGGCATTAGATAATTTCTGAAATAAATTTGCCCTTTTAATTATGTTTGTTTACACTGACTCTGAAATGCACGTGGTTTGCATTCCTGAGCACGTATGGATTGATTTTCAGAGAAGGTTCTCAGAAGGGGGACAGGAATACACATGGTTTTAATAAGGACTAGGGATAGCCTGCAAAGTAAGTAATCCACATAAGGGTAATAAAAGACCATTTAGTTCGGTCAATTATCTGGTTAGGTAAATATAGACTAGCCAGGCTTCCCTTATCCACTTAGCACACTTCTGGAGGTGGGGGTGGGGGGCTGCGTTCAGGTCAGTGGACATAGGCTCCAGGAATACATACGCTTTGTTATTCCAGGTAAAACATTTTTTTACAATCAGTGAATCGTTAAACCGAGTGAAGGGCATTCACACTGCTAACATTTGGGGGCAGGATGTTCTTACACAAGGGCCAGAAGATAGGCAGGAAGAATCAGTCTTTGTGAGTTAAGGACAGTTACAGATCATCAGAAGGGGGGGGTGGGTATCACCTCTGTTCCTCCTGCCTTCATTTTGGCCTCCTCTTCCTTCTTCTTTCATCTGGGCCTGAAGTGTTTCCCACAAGGTTCCAGGTAGGATCCCAGCTCTCCCAGGACATGGTGTGTTGATTTTTCATGGAAAATGCCTTCTCCTGAAATTAAAAAAAAAAAAAAAAATTGTTTGTTTTTCTTTGAGAGAGGGGGAACAAGAATGAGCAGGTGAGGGGCAGAAGAGAGGGAGACAGAGAACCAGAAGCTGGCTCTGTGCTGGCAGCACAGAGGCTGCTATGGGGCTTGCACCCACGAATTGTGAGATCATGACCTGAGCCGAAGTCAGACACCCAACCGACTGAGCCACCCAGGCACCCCTCTCCTGAGTTTTTTTTAAAGCCAATCAATAAACAAGGGAACAAACACACTAAGAGAACCCCTCCTCCTTCCAACTTTAATTCAGCTTTAGATTATTCACAGGGTTCAAAGTCAAGTAGGGTCACATGCAGTTTGAGCTGAACCTGGCCATCACCCAGTTCAGAACACTCATCTGCAGATGGGAAATGAAGAGTCCCAGAGAGAACGAATGGTTTGCCTAAATGCATCACGAGTTGATGGCCAAGTTTGGACTAGAACCCTGGTCAGCCGGAGCCAAGGCTGAAGGCTTTCGTGGAAACCAGGACCAAAAAAAATAAAATGAAGAAGTTAAATCTCCTTCAGAAAATATCATGCGTTGCAATGTAAACTTAAGACCGTGAGCTTAAGAACTATGTCTGATTTAGGTTTTTTTTTTTTTTTTTTTTCTATAGTACAACTCTTTTTTACATAACACAACTAGAAGACAATTTGGAGTTGACAATATTTCACACTTTCTGTCCTGATTGTGAACATCCCTTTATCTGGGTGACCTAGTCTCTTATTTTTCTAGTGTATTTCAACTGAGAGTGTGAATCTTTGCAAAAGAACTATTTCTTGAGCTATTTTTTTTTCTTTGCCCTTTCAAGGTCCCACTGTGATAGCTATTTGAGCTAGAATATGATCGTGAGGGATGGAACTTTTTCCACTGGTAATATTGTTTCCCTTAGGGCATAGTCTGCCTTTGTACTCGAAAATCTTATTAATTGAGTTACTATTGTATGATCAAAAATACTTCACATTTACAAAAAGAAAAACACATTAGAGTAAGGTCAGTTTGACAAAAGTGTGATATTTGCAGAGAACGCCAAGGGTTATCCGTTTAAAAGGCCAAGTCAAATAAGACACAATTAGATCTCATTTGGCCTCCTACCTCTCCGGATTCATAAACTCACATTTCAGCGATCTTGGGGGAATGAGTTTCGCCTTAATTGTATCTTGTTTCCCTTGGCCAATCTAACTTACTCAGAATCTTCTGACAGGCGCTTTCAGCAAATATCACACGTCCTTGTGTCCTGCTGACCTTTTTTTCCAACTGGCTTTTCTTTTACCTTATTAAATGTTTTTGAACAGATATCCTATTTTATTTTGTTTAGAAAGATAAAATAAAGGGTAAGAATGTATTCATCCACATGGCTGCGAGAAGAAAACAGACATCAACGGCAGAATTTTTAGAAAAACGTGTTTCAAACCAGTTCTGAAAATGCAGTTTTCTCCCAAGAATATACATGGCTCATCAACCTGTGTTCTGCTCTGCAATGAGATCGCAAAGATTTTTCTAAAACTCAGAGAAAGAGATCTGAAGTGCCAAGACTTTGCGCGAGGTAAAAATTTCGACTAAAAATTTCAATTTCGAAGCGGCTTGTTGTAAACGGACTTAAAAGTTCTGGAACACAGTACAGCCCTTCAAGGGGACCTGGAGTGGCCAGGGCTTGCCTGCAGCGTTATCTAGACCCACCCACCTGACCACGCCTACCTGACCACTCGCTCCCTATCAGCCCCCAACTCTGGGTGCCTCTCATCTATTTTTTTTTCTGCTCTCAAGCTGCCAAGACTTGAACCTCAAAGGTACAAAGTACACTGAGGGAGTCTACTACAGGTGCATTCTGCAAAACCAATGAGTAGTAGAAATACATGGGCTTTGGCCCCAGACGGGTCACCATCTTTACCACGCCACAGTCTCCGCTGGGGGGCCTCATCGACTCTCACTGCCTCAAAGGTCATCTCTTGGTGCTTTATGTCACCACGAACTGCTGGGCCGGGAAGTCCCCCGAACTTCCGAACCCCTGAATTTGACCGGAAGTTCCACCACTTACTAGCTAAATAACCGTAAGCAAATGGCTTCAATTCCCCGCTTCTCTTTGTCCAATTCAATCAGGGTAGTCGTGTTGATCACGCAAGGCTACTGTGATGAAAGGTACATAATACACACAGTATAGGGTCTGGTACATAACTGGGTCATCACAACACTTCAGCATGACTCAGCAGTTTTTCCTTCCTTTCTCTTTGACCCCTTAGGGCATTCCCCCAAAGCCACTCCCCACAGATTCGAGAGTCCTTCCCACTCTCCACCAAGGAGAAAACCAAAGTCATCCTGCCAATGGTTCATAGCCTCCCCCGTCTTGGGCCATCCTGATGTCTCCCCATATGCTCATGATCTCTCCACGCTCCCCTCAGACCCTGCCTCTGTCCTGGCTCCCCTCGGGGTCGTGCACTTCTGTCTTCCTTGCTTTTCCTATCACATCTTACTTGCTTGTTCTCCTGCATGTTAGTCATTCATCAAATGAATGTTGGTTAAAGGTAGGCTCTCCTTCCTCCCCACCAGCTCCTTCTCCCCTCTTTACAGGTGTTCCGAAATCCTTAGTCTAAAATGAAATCTCTGGGCTGGGCTCCCCTCTGCTTTTCACGAGCTCTTCACCCACCGCAACAGCATATAGGATTGCAGAGTCAGGCTGCCTCTTCCACTTACAAACTGTGTGTTGTTCTTGGACAGACATCTTAACCTGTCTAGAACTCAGTTTCTCTATCTGTTAGTGGGAGGGAAAGACAACTGTCTTGAGATGAGTTAATTCACCTAAAGCACTTAAAGCAGTGCTTGGTACACTAAGTGCTCAGTGCGATGTGTTAAACTTCGCCACCCACAACACACACCCCTTACCCCCTTCCTCCTTCAACCACAGACTATCAGAGACTTGGAATTTCTTTTTTCTTTCTTTTTTTTTTACATTTATTTTTGAGAGAGAGAGAGAGAGAGCAAGAGAGCATGAGCAGGTGAGGGTCAGAGAGAGAGGGAAAGAGAGAATCCCAAGCAGGATTCAGCTGACAGGACTGAGCACCATGCTGGTCTCTATCTCACGAACTGTGAGATCATGACCTGAGCCAAAATCAAGAGTGGGAGTCTTAACTGACTGAGCCAACCAGGCGCCCTGGAATTTACTTCTCAAAGGTATTTACGGCCTCCTAACCTCCAAATGAAATGCTATTCCTCTTTTCCCCCTCCTTCTCCCCAAACATTTGTCTTCATTCTTCCTCACAGTTGACACCACTCCTATTGGGGTATTTCTTATCTTGAAATAAGGGAAGAATTAACTGACACGTGTCTCCCGTGGTCCTCTCCTACCCCGGCTGTGACCTTGAGACTAGCACTGCTCCAAGAAACAGGACTGAAGTGTCAGAAAGAAGCTACAGACAGATGTCTAATTTTTGGCCCTTCACTCAAAACTCCTGGTAGAAGGCTTTGTGATTCCCCATCCCTTTGCCCAAATTGAGTTCTCATGGGTTGGGAGAAGAGATCCTAGAGAGAAATGCAAGATATTTAGGTACAGCAGAGCTTTGAAGGGAGACATGGAACATCTTCCCCACTTACAATGTCAAGGCCAAGGTTGAATCTAGAGACAGCACCGAAGCAGAAAAGAAGCCATGACTAGCTGACATAGCCCCCTGACAAAGCTTCCTTTGGAGCCCAGATGGCAAAATAAAGCAACAGGAAGTTTCTGTTCCCCTTCCACCAGAGAGATAAGGAAGTCCTGAAGGAAGATGGGAAGATTCAAAGGGGTCTCATGGTTATGTTGAAAGGATTCAGCTCTGGAGGGCAGCATGCCCTATGGGGCTGGAAACCCAGTGGGATCACTAACATTTCAGAGGACTCTAGTGGGGACGGAAGCCCAGAACTAAATCCATGACCACAGTCCTGTGAAAAACCTCCCAAGCAAGCCTCATGCCTCTCCCAAGGTGCCAAGAGTTGCGTGCTGCACAGAGGAGACAAAGACAAAGAATAACCCAGACTCTAGCACATACACCCTCCGTAGATTATCAGCTCCCTGAGGACAGAACCCTGTCATTCTTTGTGTACCTTAGTACTGTACTCACACTGAGCAACAAATTTCTTTTGAATTGAGTTAATGGATTACTTTGTGTCCCTTTCCGTTACATTGAAATGGCACAAAAATCATCTCCCCAAGTCTTTTTTTTTTTCCGCCTTCACCTTAAATGATGCATTAAAAAGCAACAGTGGTTCTAGGGGCGCCTGGGTGACTCAGTCAGTTAAGCATCCAACTTCATTCAGCTCAGGTCATGATCTTGTGGCTCTTGAGTTCGAGTCCAGGGTCACGCTCTGTGCTGACAGCCCAGAGCCTGGAGCCCGTTTCAGATGCTGTGTCCTCCTCGCTCTCTGCCCCTCCCCCGCTCACACTTTGTGTCTTTCTCTCTCAAAAATAAATAAACATTTAAAAAAGAATTTTTGGGGGCGCCTGGGTGGCTCAGTCGGTTGAGCGTCCGACTTCGGCTCAGGTCATGATCTCACAGTCCGTGGGTTCGAGCCCCGCGTCAGGCTCTGTGCTGCCAGCTCAGAGCCTGGAGCCTGTTTCAGATTCTGTGTCTCCCTCTTTCTCTGACTGCCCCCCCCCCCCCGTTCATGCTCTGTCTCTGTCTGAAAAATAAATAAATGTTAAAAAAATTTTTTTAAATAAAATTAAATTAAATTTTAAAAAAAGAATTTTTTTTTAAGCAACAGTGGTTCTGGAAGGATGAGGAAAGTTTATGAGAGAACAAATTTCAACATTGGTACAGTATAGCTACACATTCAGCTGGAATGTTTAATAAATATTTTAAATAGCTTCAACCACTAGGGGGAGTACGCACAGGTGTGCTTGAAATGGCTAACAAACTGCATTGCGATGTTTAATTGGCAATTATAAAGCTCACGAGGAAGCACAGTCTTCTCTCTGTTAAAAAAAAATGTACATGCCTAGAAAAATAGAGGTGTAGAATATGTCAAATGATGTTATTTCTCATCAGACGCAAAGTTCCAACACTAGTTTATGCAGACACTGTGAAGGTGTTAAATACTACGTGTAGGAATCTGCTGCTTTTCTGTGCTCTTCCGCCTTCAGCAGCACCTCCAGATGAGTCAAGTCCACAGCCCCATCCTGAGGTTACATTTTAGAACTAGCCAATTAAAAACCACGTATTAAATCTGTCTCGTTTCTCACTGAAAAATTCCAGAAGGAACTTTAGTGATCATCGTTTTACAGTTGAAATAAAAGAGGCCCAGAGTAGTTCATCAATTATCCAGGGTCGCATATCCACCTGGCAGATAAACCCGAACTAAAAACTTTAGGTCTAAGGGAATAGAAAAACATTAAAACAGTCTAAACAATGTACACTGTCACCTAGCAGATTCCCTGTGTAAGGTCCCAAGTAATAAAGTTTTCTTAGACTTAGTACATCAAGGGGCTCCTGGGTGGTTCAGTCGAGTGTCCTCGGACACTCAGTTGAGGTCGTGATCTCACGGTTGGTGAGTTCTAGCCCCACATCGGGCGCTGTGCCGACAGCTCTCGAGCCTGGAGCCTGCTTCAGATTCTATGTCTCCTTCTCTCTCTGTCCCTCCCCTGCTCACACTCTGTCTGTCTCTCTCGAAAGTAAATAAACATTAAAAACAAATATTTAGAAAGAACTTAGTACATCAAAATAATGCAAAATAAAATAGTAATTCCATTCTTTGCCGTGAAAAATATGTGGAATTTTAAGAATGATAATATACAGTATTGGCAAATAACAGGGAATGGTCTTTCTCATGTATTTTGGTAGAAGTATAAACTGGTACAGTAATTTTGAAATGCACTTGAGCCAGGAAAATTACAAGTTTTAAAGTTCGCAGATTCACACAGAAGTTTATATTCAGCCTTGTTCGTTGCTACATTATATATAATAAGGAAGTAATAAAAACCTAAATGTCCAAGAATCAGGAAGCATTTAAATCTCTCACGTGTTGGGCGCCTGGGTGGCTCAGTCGGTTAAGCGTCTGACTTCGGCTCAGGTCATGATCTCACAGCTCGTGGGTTCGAGCCCCGCATCAGGCTCTGTGCTGATGGCTCAGAACCTGGAGCCTGCTTCGGATTCTGTGTCTCCCTCTTTCCCTGCCCCTCCCTGCTCATGCTCTGTCTGTCTCTGTCTCAAAAATAAATAAAACATTTAAATAAATAAATCTATCACGTGCATCCAAATGATGGCTCTCCTATAGCCATAAAAAAATCATTATTCTGAAAACTACTTAGTAACATAAGGAAATACACTTAGTATAAAATATACCACTTATGTAGAAATGTATGAGTGTGTGTGGGAGAGAGAGAGTGAGAGTAATGAAAGAGTTATTTTTAGCTATGGAACTCTGAGTAATTTTCTGTTTATCATTCTTAGTGTTTTGGGCAACCGTAAGCAAGCTACTTATAAAGTCTTTTGATTCTCAGGGAAGGTGAGAGGAGGAAGGGCCACCTGGCTACTTCCTACCAGTGTCACTGAAATCTTAAACATCCTTCCCCGTGTATGTCTGGGGACCACCACCGGCACCCTCAGTAGTATTGACTTCTGGTTGGGTCACTGTGCTGCCAGGCTTTGGGGCAGGGTTAACCCCGCCCCTAGAGGACTGAGGCAAAAATTGCCACCTGTCGCTAGTCCCTGGCTCAGTCTTCAGAGCAAAAACAGCGTCCACTCTTCATATTCTGTCAGGGCAGGAGCAAACCCAACTAGGTTGCCTTTCTCCTCAGGAAAGTGATCTATTTTAAGTTGCCTCCCTCTCTCCCTCTCCATCCTCCCTCCATTTTCTCCATAGCATTTATCACTCTCTAAAACGATACAACTATATAACTACATACACATAGTCTATAACTATATAATTATATAATTAGGATGCCTAGGTGGCTCAGTCAAGTTGAGGTTCTGACTCTTGGTTTCCACTCAGGTCATGATCTCAGTCTCATGGGATCGAGCCCCACATCAGGCTCCACACTGAGTGTGGAGCCTGCTTCAGATTCTCCCTCTCTCTCTCTCTCTCTGTCCCTCTCTCTCTCCCTAAAATAAAATAAATTTTTAAAAACTAAAATACTATATGATTTATTCATCGACTATGTTACATGATCTCTTTTCTTCCCTAATATAGCCCTATTACCTGAACACATAGAATAGGCTCTTTAAAAAAAAAATGTTTATTTTTGAGAGAGACAGAGCATGAGCAGGGGAGGGGCAGAGAGAGAGGGAGATACAGAATCTGAAGCAGGCTCCAGGCTCCGAGTTGTCAGCACAGAGCCTAATGCAGGGCTCAAACCCATGAACCATGAGATTATGACCTGAGCCAAAGTCAGATGCTTAACCGACTGAGCCACCCTGGTGCCCCCATAATAGACTCTTAATAAGTAGCTTTGAAAGAACAGATGGATAAAAAATGGACAAACTAATGAACAGATATTATAGCTCTTTCAAATTTCCTTTACCAGAGAATCAATTTATAAAGTAAAAGTTGTAACTGACAACTTATAAGCCGTATCCAGATCATTTTAGTACCCGCAATATTTTCCTATAAGTTTTTTATTTAGAAATAATTTTAGGTCACAAGATGCTGTGAAAACAACATACCCTTCCTCTAGCTTCCCCCCATAACATCTTAACATCATCCCGATGGCTTTTCACGTTGAAATGCATGCCTCCATTTAAAAATGAGGAAATTGAATGCAAAAACAGAGATGTATAACTTCTCCTTAAAAACCATTAGAGGGGCGCCTGGGTGGCGCAGTCGGTTAAGCGTCCGACTTCAGCCAGGTCACGATCTCGCGGTCCGTGAGTTCGAGCCCCGCGTCGGGCTCTGGGCTGATGGCTCAGAGCCTGGAGCCTGTTTCTGATTCTGTGTCTCCCTCTCTCTCTGCCCCTCCCCCGTTCATGCTCTGTCTCTCTCTGTCCCAAAAAAATAAATAAAAAATGTTAAAATAAAAAAAAAAAATAAAAAAAAAAAAAAAAACCATTAGATCTGGTGACCCTGGGCCCACCTCCCTGCCGGCAGCAATCACCTGAGCCTGACAATGGTTGCCCCCTCCAGGCAGGGCATGCACAGACCTGTCTGGCACCGACTTAACCACTCTCTGTTCTATTGCCTCCCTTGAGATTGTTCGTTCACATTTACCTTCATACACACCACCTGCATATAAACACCCCTTCCTGCAATCTATGACATGAATTGTTTTATTTTGTTTATTGTAGTGGGTTGCGTTGTTTTGTTTTGTTTTGTTTTTCCCTGATGTATTCCACGTGGTTAGGACAGTGGCTTGACAAATAGCAGTTGACTAAATCAACTAATTAATGATTAAACCAAGACAACTCATTTATGTTACCAGCCTGACCTTCGACGGCATTTACGTGTAAGCCTCTGGGGTAAGCAGATGAGCTTCTCCATTGTGGAGCAGTTTTGCTCTGGCGAAGTGACAGTCTCCCAAAGGGACTTCCCCCATTTGCTATGGCTGATATCCTCCCCACTGTTATCCTCTGTCCAGGTGCAGATTCCTGCCTTTGTTATAATTGTTCTTGAGAAGAAAAACTCATTCTGTAGTGTTTCGGGGGGATCAAAATAGGTCCACATTGACTTGGGCACAGTTCTCAAAGTTACAGAAACTGACTTATTTGCACAGCTAGTGTCCCAGGTCTAAGCCAGCTCCCAAGAGGAGTGGGTGGGAAAGCTTCTAGGGTCTGCCAACCTATGTCCCTTTGTTCCACCCCTTTGCCACCATAGTCCTAGACTCAGCGCTTGGGTCCGTCTATTTTAAACACATGGTTATTTCGCTCCAGTGAAATAACTTTCACAGTGGCTGTGTTACCTTTTCTTAAAAGAGCCTCTGGACTCCTTAGGCCAAGTAGGGCACGCCGTATCTACGCTCTATATACTGGAGTTATTCAGAGACAAAGACTTTCTAACAGAAAAAGAGTATCTCAGTATAGAGTTTTGGTAGAGCAATGTAAACATCTTGCGTTACGTCTAATAAGTAAGGAAAAGTACTCAAATGATTCTTATAACAAAAATTACTTGCTATAGACTTGATCTCTTCATTTAAAATACAACAATGTCAGGTGTTCTGTTTTCCCAGACACCCCACTGCATGTCAATATAGAAGGGACTTGATTTTATGTGCCATGTGGATATACAGCAAAATCTGGGAGTGAAACGACCAAAATATTAATAGCAGCTGTATTTACATAGATGAATCAGTATCCTTCTCCTAAAAAATGGGTATACTATGTACCTGTTAAGAAGATTTTTGGTTGCAAGTAATTAATGCCCAGTAACACTGCTTAACCAAACTGAGGTTTATTTTTCACATAATAACAAGTCCTTAGACAGGTTGCTCTGACCTTGGTTTAGTGGTTCATTGATGCTATCAAGGAAGCAAACTTTATATCTTTCTTCTATTACCCTTAGTGTATTGGCTTATCATCCTTAGGCTTTCCCAGAGGACCCCAAACACCTCATCCTCTGTCTCATTTCTAGAACAATGCCTTATGCCCACCCCTCTCTACAAGTGAAAGGGAACAGAAATGCTGGAATTATCCTAGACAAGGGAAAATGACCACAGTAGTTGTACTGTGCACAACCCATGAAAGTGTACATGGTCCCACATAGAACTGTTGCTTTTATTTTTGTTTTTTAATTTTTTAACGCTTATTTTTTATAATGAACTTTCTTTTTCCTTTTTTTGAGAATATTTTTAATGTTTTGTTTATTTTTGAGAGAGAGAGAGAGAGTGCTAGGGAGGGGCAGAGAGAGAGGGAGACACAGAGCCCAAAACAGCTCCAGGTTTCAAGCTGTCAGCACAGAGCCCAACGCGGGGCTCAAACCCACAAACTGTGAGATCATGACCTGAGCCAAAGTCGGGTATTCAACCAAGTGAGCCACCCAGGAGCCCGCTTATTTATTCATTCATTCATTCATTCATTCATTCATTCATTCATTCATTTAGAATTGTTGCTTTTCATACCTTGGGGCTGCCCTGAACCAAATAAATGGTGGTCCTTTGGGGAAGAACAGCTCTTGAGGTAGGTGGGGGAAGATGCACAATTAACATCTGCCACAGCTTCTCATAATCCACTCTTTTCATGTTCTGTCACAGCTGCTGGATGTGGTTTTTAAATATCTTTGATGCTGCATCATTGTTTTCTGTCTCTGATGAGTGAGAAAATCATTATTTCCTGAGAAAGACTCAAATTCCTGGCAATCAGACATTTGCAGTTTTGTTTGATCCGAGAAGACCTTGATAGGTTACCCTTAGCATTAAAAATGATACTTCAGCCCTCAAGTGGTCACTTTATTTTTTTTAATTTTTTTTAATGTTTTTATTTATTTTTTGAGACAGAGAGAGACAGAACATGAGCAGGGGAGGGGCCGAGAGAGAGGGAGACACAGAATCCGAAACAGGCTCCAGGCTCTGAGCTGTCAGCACAGAGCCTGACGCCGGGCTTGAACTCACAGACTGTGAGATCATGACCCGAGCTGACGTCGATGCTTAACCGACTGAGCCACCCAGGCACCCCTCAAGTGGTCACTTTAGGCTGGTCAATAAACTGAGACGTTGCTGAGATACATCACTTAAACCAGCCTTTTGAAATCACTGGAGTGGTCTTTACCTACATGAAAAAAAAAAAAAATGTCCTATGTCTTCCCTCACTTAAAAAGTGTGGGGGCGTTTGGGTGGCTCAGTCGGTTGAGCTTCTCACTCTTGATTTGGGCTCAGGTCATGATCCTGGGGTCCTGGGATCAAGCCCTACATTGGGCTCCATGCTGACAACACAGAGCCTGTTTGGGATTCTCCCTTCCTCTCCCTCTGTCCCTACCCACCGCTCCAAATAAATAAATAAATAAATAAATAAATAAATAAATAGTAAACAAATAAATAAATAAATAGTAAACATCTTTCCCTGAAAAGCAGCCAGTCTTATATTTGTTACCCATTTCTCAGCACATTTCTGAAAAGACATAATCCCAGTAGCTACAATTTTGTCATATTCAGAACTGTTCAGTCTCTCCCACCATTAAATCAACCACGAACCACGTTCTGTGACTAAAACAATGTGTGGGTTGATATGCGCCGTGGCTTCCTTTATTCCTTTTGCAGCGCCCTTCCCTGCTGAGCAGAAAGTTCTGTTAGTACTAAACCAGTGAACGTTTTCCACGCTCTGCGATGCCCTTACAGTCATCATTACCTAAGTGCAAAGAACACTTTCTTGAAGCTTGCATTTTTTTTTTTAGCATAAACAAAGGAAGCAGACCTCAGACACCTCTCCCTTCATTTATGTTCCTCCCACATATTGAAGGAAATTTCACCCAATTATAAAACAAAATGTCTGTTCGCATGTTCTTCACAGTAATTGTTCCTCCGTATTGGGTGCTAGTGACTTTACACCATCCCGTCTTGGCATTTGACAAGGAATTTGTCAGAGGCTTTTTTTTTCCTTGCTCGCTTTACATCTGATCATAATAATTATCTTCACTTTCTTAGCTACCTTTATAACTTTCTTAAGACTGGTGTAATTTTCTTTTTTCCTATAAGTATTGAGGCTTTGAATGAAGCCTTTGTATGTCTGCCCTTCTCTTAAACGCCAGCAGTTTTGTCCTGGAAAGCATTCTTTTATACTTTTTCTTGGAAAAATTCTACTGACTTACCAGTGAAATCACTCCACTTTGCTTGAAAATTACACAGATGGGTTCATACCACCGTATAGAAGTTCCATAACTGGCAATGCACCAGAAATGAGCACGAAAGTGACTCTGCCAGTCTCATTAAACCCAGTATTCAGATATTTATCTTTTATTTCAGATTTCGCCCTTTTCTATTCTAGCTGCCTGAGTGAAATCTTCCCGGTCCTAATTCATTTGTCTCAGATCATGAGAGTCACATTTTATAGTGACACAGAGTTGGAGGCTTTGTGTGGCTATGTGTGTCACTTTGATTCATTGATTCATTTTTGTGAACTGGGCATTTCACAATATATAAAAAGAAGACAAAAAGGCAAATGTAACAAATGGAAACAACGAAGAAATTTTGCATATGTCACACTAGATGAACTGACCAACACTTGTCACACATGCACACTTTTAAGAATATCATACTTATTGAGATAGAAAAGATTCCTGTGAAAATAGTAAATCATGTTAAACCTCAATATTCAGAAAATGCATGTAAACAAAATTATTTTATTAGTCCCCCTGAAACCTTCACACTATCTGTAAAGCATCTGATAAGCCTCTGAGGTCCCTAGAGATCCCTGGGAACTTCGCTAGCAAACGCTAGCAAATGCGCTGAGTAAGGTTCCTCCAGCCATAGAATGAAGAATTTGAACTCCAAATCTAAGAGCACTTCTGACTTGAAAGGTCTGTATCTCTCACTTAATTTTATTTAAAGGGAAACATTCTTGCTACAAACAGCATAGGGTGTACTTAGATTAATGAACTTGATCTTACAGCTTATCCTTGCTAACTTATTCCATTTTGAGTTATTAGAACACAGTAAGTACACATAATCTACCCCAAGAGCACAATCTATCCCAGGGTCCTACATCCACCTTTAATCCCAGGAAATCAAATAGGGATCAAAACTCCTTCTCCAAAATCTGTGGAACTTTAGGCTGTATTATTTGATGTTGACTAGAGCTTACCGCAAATCCTCCAGACAGGAAGACAGAAAAAAATTAACAGCTAGAAGTGAAATAGACTTGTGTTTGTTGTGTGTTCAGATGTGGAAGTCTGCGACAGCTAGAGCTCTCTAGAAATGGTAAAGAGCTTCTAGAAAAAAGAAGAGTCATATTAAGAGGTATTCAGTGAAAGCATCAATGCTAATTTGCCTAAGACACCATGGTAAATATTGTACACTAAGGAGGAAGTTGGAATGATCTTCAAAATCCTTTCCAATTCTGGGATGCTTTTGTGGCTTGGTCGGTTAGGCATCCAACACTTGATTTCAGCTTAGGTCATGACCTCATGGTCATGAGACTGAGCCCCCTGTAGGGCTTTATGCTAGGTGTGGAGCCTGCTTTGGGCTCACTTTCTCTCCCCCCCCCCGCCTTGCTCACTCTCTATTAATACATAATCCTTTCCAATTCTAAGATTTTATCACAGGCAGAAAACAAAACAGAAGACCTTTGTCATAGCACTGGAGTCTAAAGTTTCCATAAATAACAAAATTATGATCATAGGATTGATTGTAATAAAACCAGCAAAACATTATCATTTCTGTGTAATGGATCATAAAAAAAATATTGACCCAAAAACTTTAACCCTGTATGTATAAATAAAATCCCAACTCTATATAACATCACAACCTTGGTTCTTCTGAAAGAAGCCCCAAGGACTGTGAAACCTGAACAGTTTCCAACAGTAAACAGATGGCTTAATAACTCTATCAATAAAAATATGAGAGGACCAAGTTGATCTTTTTTCTCTAATAGTTATACCTACCTCTCTGAAGAATGGCTGAAATCATCAAAGTAACATAAAATCTGGTGAACTCCTAAAAAGAAATCGGCAAATTTTAAGGGATGTCTCTTTCTCTGGGACTCTGTCTCTTTTTGGTTTGTTTCGCTTTGGATATTCCCTTTATATTTCCTAGCTTACAATGTGGCCATGAATAAAAAGTAGAGCACAGGAAAAGTGTTCTGTAGTTTATTTTCCTGCAAAGGACCTACCCGCTCAAACTTCTAAGTACTGTAACTCTGTTTTTGCTTTTGACAAAAGGCAGAAAAGCCAAGTGTATGGTGAATAAGTAGGGTAATATTAGTTAACAATACCTTCTTTTCAGTCACCAATTACCAACCAACAAAGTAAATTTACTTGGATAAGAACAAAATATCTGAATTTCTAAAGTCAGTGTTATAGCTTTGAGGTATCTTGAATTTGCTCTTATATACAAATACTGTTTGTTTCCTCTGTGACTCTTTGCAGTGTTCAGCATTTCCTTCCTTAGAGGAAGTGTATAATTCTAGCCTCCTACCATGGGTTAGAAAATAAGAACAGAGAAAACAGACATTTTGAGAAAAAAAAAAGTGTAAGTAGGCTATATTATGATCATATTGTATTGCTTAAAATATGAAACAATGATTATGTTGCTAGTAACTGAACTTCCAGACAAGAAGCAGTTTCTGCCTCAAATTATTTTGAGATCCCTCTTTACCTTAAGTGCTATTTTTTAAAAAATTGCCCTTGTAGGGGGCGCCTGGGTGGCGCAGTTGGTTAAGCGTCCGACTTCAGCCAGGTCACCATCTCGCGGCCCGTGAGTTCGAGCCCCGTGTCGGGCTCTGGGCTGATGGCTCAGAGCCTGGAGCCTGTTTCCGATTCTGTGTCTCCCTCTCTCTCTGCCCCTCCCCCGTTCATGCTCTGTCTCTCTCTGTCCCAAAAATAAAAATAAACGTTGAAAAAAAAAATTTAAAAATTGCCCTTGTAAGATTCACTAAGATTGAATGAAACAAAAAGGCACGGTACAAAAAGTAGAGGAAACAACTATTTAACATAATATAAGTCATAAATATCTATTTTTTGTGTATAGAGTAACTCAAATAAAACTAACTCAAAATAAAAAAAATGGGAAGCACTATTTCTAGATATAAAATGTTATCCTCCTACAAATGCGGCTTACTGAAGTCCCTAATTCAGTGCATTATCAGGCTGGTTAATAGGAGCCAAAACTACTATTAAAATTAGATGCAGGGAAGCAAAATTTGTTTCTTTTTTTTTTTTTTTTTTTGAGTTAATCTCAACACCCAACATGGGGCTTGAACTCATGACTCCAAGACCAGGAGTCGCAATGCTGCAACTACTGAGCCAATCAGGCGACCCCAAAATTTGTTAATTTATAGTAGAAGTAACTGTTTTAGAGTTTGGTCTCTCATAGGGTAAAATTTTGTCATTCCCACACATTATGTAGTCATTGAAAAATCTAGTTTTTTGGATGCCAATGAGGATGTTGAAATCTAGAAGTAACTCCAGAGAACTTTTTTAGAGATTTGAAAATAAGCTTGTGTTCAAGGCCCATAGTCATTCCTAAAGGCCTAAGAATTAGGCCACAGACCTAATGGAAGTTAATCAATTATCCTTGTTTTAAAAAAAGCTGCTGGGTGTACTTTATTCTTCCTTTTGAATGGTTTCCAAAGAACTCTGATTCTAGAGGGAGCAGAACTCCTATGTGATTTGCCAGAAGTAGGTAGTTATGCTACTTAAATGTATCAGAGAGTAAATACCTATCTAGAATCTGTTAGAGCTTCCCTGGGATTACCTGAAGATTTGGGGATCATGGCATTCTGGAATAATCACAAAGTTCAAAGTGATATTTTTTCTAGTTGTTGTATAATCTTTGAACTTCAGTTTTCTCATCTGGAAAAGAATATATAGTAATGCCTAAAAAGATTAGAGATAATATATATAAAATGTTTAGCCATAACATGGGCACTCTCCCATAGTGAATGGAAAAAAGGAGGTAACAGAAAAGCCGTGATGGAGACATAAGGAAAATTCTCGTTCACAGACTCTTTCAAAGTAAGAGATATCAGATCAAATGGTAAATAATCTACAAGAGGTTCTAGTCCTATGTGATTACCTTAGAGATGACACACGCCCCTAAGTTTTTTACCAGCGAAGCTTATTAGCCTCCATACAAATAAACTTCTAATGTAGTCGCCCCAGAATTGGCCAGATAGCTCTGCCAATGTCTGACATGCCAGATTCAAATGTTTCCTGCCCTGTACAGGAATCATAAGATTCTGGCAATGATAAGAAAAGTAGAAAACAGGGGCGCCTGGGTGGCGCAGTCGGTTGAGCATCCGACTTCAGCCAGGTCACGATCTCGCAGTCCGTGAGTTCGAGCCCCGCGTCAGGCTCTGGGCTGATGGCTCAGAGCCTGGAGCCTATTTCTGATTCTGTGTCTCCCTCTCTCTCTGCCCCTCCCCCGTTCATGCTCTGTCTCTCTCTGTCCCAAAAATAAGTAAATGTTGAAAAAAAAAAAAGAAAAGTAGAAAACAAAAAGGCAAAAGGAGGGGCACCTGGGTGGCTCAGTTGGTTAAGCGTCTGACTCTTGGTTTTGGCTCACATCAGGATCTCACAGTTGGTGGGATCAAGCCCTGTGTTGGGCTCCACACTGGCAACGTGGATCCTGCCTGGGTTTCCCTCTCTCCTTCTCTCTCTGCCCTTTCCCCACTCGTGCATTCTCTCCCTCTCTCTCTCTCTCTCTCACTCTCTCTCATTAAATAAATAAATAAATAAATAAATAAATAAATAAATATTTTTTTTTTAAAAAGCAAATGAAAACTTCACACAAATTAGGATAATCCAAAGGGTACAGAGGGCAGGTGGGTAGGGAGTACAGATAATCCCAGCCCTCCCCAAGGAAACTTTAAAGTTCTATCCTGTCCCGATCTGCAGGCTGAATCTTAAAGTCACATTTATAGGCCCCTAAAAGCATAGATCCTATGGTGCTGCAGCCAAAAGTTAAACACGTTGCCAGTCTTTGTCAGGAAAGGGTATTGGATACAAATCAGTGTCCTATCAATATTGCTACATATGGAATACTGCTTAGAGATCCGGTTGTTAAACTACAATATAGCGCCAAGGAAAAGGAAGATGTAGAGAGAGGTGAAGAAGTTGGTAACACGTAAGTTTTGCTTGAAAAGTACATGTATCAGAATGCTTTCGAAGTTCAATTCATTGACCTACAGGCAAAGGAAGAAAAACCTGTGCAACGCTTGTGATCACCTCCCCAGACTTATCACCATTTTCTTCCTTTACAAAATGTTTATTTTAAAATAATTTCAGGGGCGCCTGGGTGGCTCAGTTGGTTAAGCATCCAACTTCAGCTCAGGTCATGATCTCACAGTGAGTTCAAGCCCCACATCAGGCTCCGTGCAGACAGCTCAGAGACCGAAGCCTGCTTCAGATTCTTTGTCTCCCTCTCTCTCTGACCCTCCCCTGCTCACACACTCTCTCTTTCTCAAGAATAAATAAACAGTAAGTGTTTTAAATAAATAAAATAAAATAATTTCAGACTTAGAAAAAAATATTACGAAGACTTCTTGTATACCCTCCACCAGCTTCCCCAAATGTTAATATGTTATATAATCATATAATAATCAAAACCAGGACATTAACATTGATTTATATTATTAACTATTCTACAGTACTTAAATTTCATCCACTGGTTCAGGGTCCAATCTAGTGCCTCTGTGTTTGGTTTCGTATCTCCTTTGTCTCCTCCAGTCTGGAGCCTTTCCTAGTCTTTCTTAATTTTGACATATTTTAAGAGCACTGGCTGGTTACTTAGAGAATGTCTCTTACTTTTGGTTTGTGTGTTTCCTCATGATTAAATTCAAGTTATGCATTTTTGTCAAGGATACCACAGAGTTATGCTGTGACCTTGTCAGTGCCCATTGGAGGAATGTAATATAAAGTGTCTCATGCCTGATGATGTTGACTTTGACCTCTTGGTAAAGGTCAGGTCTACCCAGTTCCCTCACTGGATTAATTCCTCACTGTAACTAGTATTTCATGGAGAGGAATTTTGAGCCTCTGCAAATATCCTGCCTCTCAGCAAACTTTCACCCACTGATGTTATCATCCGTTAATGATTTGTGCCCATAATTATTACTACAAAGTGTTTGTTATGTGATGATTCTCTACTTTCCTCATTGCTTCTACCTTGTTACTTGGAATTTTATTCTAAGGAAGAAGTGTCTACTTTCTCCCATTTAGTTATTGATTACTTATTTATATCACTATAAACTCATGAATATTTATTTTATCTTATGGGTTATAATTAATTACTTAAAATTTGTTTTTGCTCATTTGTCCCAGATTTGGCCATTGGGGACTCCTTCCTGTTGGCTCCTGTGTCCTTTTGACATGACTCCACATCACTTTTGGACCACTTCCTTACTTTCTGGCACCACAGGATGTTTTAGCTGACCTGGTACTTTCCCTGCTCCAGCCCTAGAATCAGCTGCTTCTCCAAATAACCATTTTCTATCTACACAGAAAGGGAGAGAGTTAAACAGAATATTTCCCTCTCTACAGTCAGCCAGTCCTAGGACTTTTCTTATATTTAAGTCTCTTCCTGATTGTAATACTTTAAAGATTGTGATGGTTACTTTTCCGTGTCTACTTGACAGGGCTAAGGGATGACCATGTAACTGGAAAAACATTCTTTCTGAGTGTACCTGTTGAGGGTGTTTTTGGAAAAGATTAGCATTTGAATTTTTTTTAATATTTATTTATTTATTTTTGAGCGAGAGAAGAGCATGAGCAGGGGAGGGGCAGAGAGAGAAAGGGAGACACAGAATCTGAAGCAGGCTCCAGGCTCTGAGTTGTCATCACAGAGTCCAATATGGGGCTCAAACCCATGCACCATGAGATCATGACCTGAGCAGGAGTCCACTGAGCCACCCAGGCACCCCATGGAAGAGATTAGCATTTGAATCAGTATTCCAAGTAAAGAAGATCATTCTCAGTAGTATGGGTGGGCATCATCTGACCTGTAAAGGACTCAAACAGAACAAAAAGACAAAAGAAGTATGACAAAGGAACATGGCTCCCTTTGCTTGAACAAGGACATCTATCTTCTCCTGCCCTCAGGGATCAGTGTTTCTGGTTCTCAGGCCTTCAGACTTGGACTGAATCACACCACCAACTTCCTGGCTTTCCAACTTGCAGATGACAGATAATCAGGACTCCTGTACCTCTAAAATTGCATGAGCCAATTAATTATAATAAATTTATATATATAAATTTACATATATAATCTATTGATTCTGTTTCTCAGAAGAACCATGAGTTATACAGAGGTACTTGCCAAAAAGCAAGTTATTTGAAAAAAAAAAATTTTTTTTTCAGCCTTACAGGACCATTTTAAACTTTGGCTGGGGCAAACTTGGTTGTAATTCTCCCAGCTAACTTCTGGCCTCCTTGTTATTATAGTTCCTCATACATCAAGAAATAAAGTTTCCTTGGAGACTGGAGGATTCCATCTACCATTTCAACAAAATATTGAATTATGTGATTCTTGGTAGAAAGGAACAAAAGCCCTCTTTTTAAGGGATCATTTTCAACATTCAGAGAGTTCCAAAGTCCTAGCTAGTTGTGAGTATTTTGGGGATAAAATATTTCAGACCCACTGAAGAAAACTGAAGAGCCAACATAACCCATTACTTTAGGGTTACACACATCAGACTTTAGAGAAATATGATTTAGATTCAAGTAATGTGGCAAAAATTGCTAGATCTTTCCAATATTCATTCTCCTTAATTGGTCAAGTCCCAGAATTTTAGTGGGGTACATAGCCACCCTGGCTAACGCTAGACTTTCCAAGCTCCTTAAAAGCTAGGTTTGACAGTGTAACCACGTGCTGGCCAAGTAAAAGTGACATTTATAACACCCTGGTTGAAATGGGTCATGCTCTCCACTTCCCTTTTTTCTTCTTTCTAAAGGTTGTGACATGGACATTGTAGCAAGAGCTAGAGAAGACATCTTGGACAAAAAAAAACATGGAAGTCACGTGTTAAAGACGTCACACATTAAAGGCAACGAGATAGAAGGGAACTGTCCTTGACATGATACAGCTGCCTTATTAGGTATGGTCAGCTTATATAGGCTGCAATGTAGGAAGAAAAATCAGTTGAGTTTTTATATACTAACAATGAACTATCTGAAAAAAAAGAAAGAAAACAATGCCGTTTACAATAGCATCAAAAATAATGAAATAATTAGGAACAAATTTAACCAAGGAAGTGAAAGATGTATGCACGGATAACTATAAGACTCTGATGAAAGAAACTGGGAAGATACAAATAAATGGAAATATATGGAATGTTCATGGATTGGGAGAATTAAAGTTGTTAAAATGTTCATTCTATTCAGAACCATCTGAAGGTTCAGTGCAATCCCTATCAAAATTCTGAAGGCATTTTTCATAGAAATAGAAAAGGCAATCTTAAAATTTATATGGAATCCCCAAAGACCAGGAATAGCCAAAATAAGCTGAAGAAAAATAAAGCTGGAGGCATCACACTTCCTGATTCTAACTATATCACAAAGTTAGAGCAGTCAAAACAGTATGATACCAACATAAACACAGACACATAGATCAATAGAACAGAACTAAGAGCCCAGGAAAAAAATCCATGCATATATGGTCAGCTAATATTTGACAAGGGAGCCAAGAATACTCAATGGGGAAAGGGTAGTCTCTTCAGTAAATGATGTTGAGAAAACTAGACATGCGAAAGAATGAAACTGGACCCCAGTCTTAGACCACTCACAAAAATTAACTCAAAATGCACTAAGTACTTAAACATAAGACCTCAAACCATAAACTCCTACAAGAATGCATAGGGGAAAACTCCTTGACATTGGTCCTAGCAATGATCTTTTGGCTTTGACACCAAAAGCACATAGCAACAAAAAGAAAAATCAACACGTGGGACTACATCCAAGTAAACACCTTCTGTACAGCAAAAGAAACGATCAACAGAAGGAAAAGGCAACCTACAGAATGGGAGAAAATATTTGCAAACCATTTTTTCCACAAGGGGTTAATATCCAATTTATATAAACAAGTCATAGTCATCGTCATCATCTGATTTTAACATGGGCAGAGGATCTGAATATACATTTTTTCCAAGAAGGCATACAAATGGCCAACAGGTACATGAAAAGGTGCTCAACATCACTCATCGTCAGGGAAATGCAAATCAAGACCACAATGAGATACCACCTGACACCTGTGAGAATGGCTGTTATCAAAAAGACAAGAGATACCAAGTTTCGGGGAGGATGTGGATGGAGAGAAGGGAACAGTAGAGCACCTTTGGTGGGAATGTATGTGAGTATAGCCACTACAAAAAATAGTATGAAGTTTCCTCAAAAAAAAAAAAAAAAAAGAATTACAAGTAGAACTTCTGTATGGTCCAGCCTCCCCACTTCTGCGTGTACATCTAAGGAAATGGCAACACAGTCTTGAAGAGACAGCTATACTTTCATGTCCACTGACGCATTATTTAGGATGGCCAGGTTAGGAAGCAACCTAAGTGTCCTGCAATAGATGAATGGATAAAGATATGATACACGTGTACACACACACACACACACACACACACACACACACACAGGAATATTATTCAGCCATAAACAACGAAGGACATCCTGCCATTTGCAGCAACATGGATGGACCTTAAGGTCATTATCTTAGGTGAAACAAGACAGAACAAAAATACCATATGATCTCACTTACATGCGTAATCTAAAATCATTGAACTCATAGTGGAGCCTGGTTAGCATCCAGCTCTTGGTTTCTGCTCAGGACATGATTTCACGGTTCTTGGGATCGAGCCCTATGTAGGGCTCTGTGCTGAGAGTGCAGAGCCTGGTTGGGATTCTCTCTCCCCCTCTTTCTCTGCTCACCACCCTCCCATTCTCTCACAAAATAAATAAACTTTAAAAAGTTACAAATAAAGGGAGCCAGGTGGCTCAATCCGTGAAATGTCCGACTTCGGCTCAGGTCATGATCTCACAGTTTGTGGGTTCAAGCCCCGTGTCGGGGCTGACAGCTTGGAGCCTGGAGCCTGCTTCAGATTCTCTGTCTCCCTGTCTCTCTCTGCCCCTCTCCGACTCACACTCTGTCTCTCAAAAATAAATAAACATTTAAAAAAATTTTTTTAAGTTATAAATAAAATCATTGAACCTACAGAATAGAGAGTAGAATGGCGGTTGCCAGTGGCTTGAGGGTAGGGAAAATGGGAGACATTTGTCAAAAAGTACAAACTTCCCATTACAAGATGAACAAATTCAGGGGGTATAACTTACAGCGTGGTGACTATACTAACAGTACTGTGTGGTATACTCTAAACTTGCAGTAGGAGTAGAGCTTTAATATTCTCACTATGACAACAACTAAATGACAATTATGTAAGATGAAGGATGTGTTAACCTTACTGTGGGAAACATTTTGATTATTTATAATGATCCCTTAAACTTACACAATATTATGTCAATTACATCTCAATAAAGTTGGAATAAAACAAGAACTACTTGGGCAAACAGCAAATTCTCTCTTTGAGGAGGCAAAAAGTAAAAAAAAAATATTCTTTCTGGTATAAGAAGAGCATAGAGGTGGGGGGGGGGGGGAAACTTACTTGGATAAGATTAGAGGAAATAGTGTGCCACCCAGGCCAAGCAAAGAGTGTCTGAAATGACTGGTGGTTAGAGGGTGGGGGGGGGGGCGGAACGACGAGGGGAGGAGAGCAGGGCAGGGCTGGTGTTCTGCAAGAGCCGTGCTGGGAGCTGACTAACAGAGCTGAGCCAAATGTGTAACTGAAACCAGAACTCGTTGGGACAAAAGTGCAAGTTTAAAAAGTGAGATCATGAAACCAAGTCCGAGTAGGAGCAGTGTTGATGCATCAAGACGGAATAGGTCATGAAAGCCTTCGGAGATCTCTTACTTGTTTCAAAGCAAGACTCACTGTGATGCCCAGAAGGGACACTTTGGGGCAATGAGTAAGCCCTTCCCATTCGATAGTTCTATTAGAGGGGAAATTCCTGTGTGCTTTATATGCGTGGGGAAGCTTTCTTTTGGAATGTGAGGATGGAAATGAAATTAAGGTGACAGGGAGATTTTAAAAGTCCTGCAACAGAAACATTAAATTCTCCTAAGACTAGGGAGTTTGTTTACATATTGTGATTTGTGTCTACCTCAAGTGCCCATGGAGCAAGATGATCCCCTCACGGACAAGGGCCTGCCAGCGGTTCACAAATGGAATTAAAACTAGATATTCAGTGTAGTGGTAAAATACTCCTTTGCTCTTATTCTCTTGACATACTGTTGCCTAACAGAGTCCGTTACTCATTTTAAAGGATACTCTTAGGGGTGCCTGGGTGGCTCAGTCAGTTAAGCATCTGACTCTTGATTTCACTCACGTCATGATCTCTTGGTTGTGGGCTTGAGCCCCAAGCTGGTCTCTGTGCTAAACGTGGAGCCTGCTTAAGATTCTTTCTCTCCCTTTCTCTCTGCCCCTCCCCCCTCCCAAAAATAAATAAACGTTAAAAAAAAAATTTTTTTAACGTTTATTTATTTTTGAGACAGAGAGAGACACAGCATGAACGGGGGAGGGGCACAGAGAGAGGGAGACACAGAATGGGAAACAGGCTCCAGGCTCTGAGCCATCAGCCCAGAGCCCGACGCGGGGCTCAAACTCGCAGACCGCGAGATGGTGACCTGAGCTGAAGTTGGACGCTTAACCGACTGAGCCACCCAGGCGCCCCAAAAATAAATAAACTTTTAAAAAATAACAATAAAAGAATAAAATGAAGGATACTCTTATTGCCAGTTTCCTTAATATACTATTATTAAAGCATGAAGAGGCAGTAAGTAAGAAGAATGGTTGTGAAAGAAAATTTTAACTGAATTTTAAGAATGTAACTGGAACTGTCTATGCAAATATTGCATATTGATTTCTGAAAATAATTTCTTCCCAATGTATGCTTCTTGCTTCCAAGTTTCAGCGTCCTTCTCTATAGTAACTAGGAGATTGGCTCAGTGAATGTAAGTAATGAAGTGTGAATTAGAAAGTGATCACCATAATTAAGTTAGAAGGCCAGGTTTTCTTATTTGCAAACCAATAATTCATTCTAATACCACTTCCTACCTGCACGACCTTGTACAAGCCACTTAACCTCTCTATTTTATCAGCGTCAAATGAGAATAAAAACATTTTCCATCTATACACAGGGGTTAGGGAAGCAGATGTGAAGAAATATTTGTGAAACGGTACCATAAGCTGTCTAGCCTTCGTGAACTCCAGGCTTTCCGTTTAGGTAAAGCTGCTTCTAGAACTCAGAATCTCCAACTCTTCATCGGGTTCAGCTCGGCTCTGATAATTCCAGGCTTCCTTCTTGACTTCAAGTGGGTGGAAGGAAAACCACAGGCCCAAAATGGCGTCGCTTAGGTTAAGACCACAAGTCGGTATACCTAGGCTACATACATAACCTGACTGCAGTTCCAGTCCCCCAGGAATGTGACCTTTCACGGGTAAGCATGGGAGTATCCTGATCAGCACTAGGAAATTTACTGAGGGACACCCCTCCTGTTCCCCTAAGGAAGGAGACATCGCCTGAAACAATGGATTCTTTGCTGATAATTTCCTTTCTTCCCCATTCCTTCTCTCCCTGTGGAGCTCCCATCTACTTGCTAGATGGAATGCTGCTCATTTCATGAGTCAATTAGTAAAGTCGATTAGATCTTCAAAATTTACTCAATTGTCTTTTTGTCATTTGACAGAGTTCTTGCGTTTCCCCCTCCCATCATGTTCTCTGTGTGAAAAATGGGGATCCTGGGTCCTTTCTTGCGTTCTCTCTCTCTTTCTCGGTTTCTTGCTTTCTCTCTTTTCTTTCTTTCTTTCTTTCTTTCTTTCTTTCTTTCTTTCTTTCTTTCTTTCTTTCTTTCAGTAATCTCTATGCCCATCATGGCGCTGGATAAAAAGAAATAAATGACAAGGCATTGAGCATCTGAGTGGCTCAGTTGGTTGAGCATCCAATTCCTGATTTAGGCTCAGGTCATGATCCCAGGGTCTCATGGAGCCTGACTGAGATTCTCTCTCTCTTTCTCTCTGCCCCTTTCCCCCTCTCTCACTCTCTCTCTCTTAAAAAAAAAAAAAATGACAAGAGGGCATTGATTAAGGGCGTCTTCCAGTTCTTCCAGTGAACCTAGCTTGAGGATTAATTGGGAAGCAGGGGGAGGAAGGAAAAGCATAAAGTAATCTCCTTTTCCAATGTATTTAGTTAACTATTACAACCCCCTCTCATCCCAGTCTTCTAACTAAGGCTATATTTTTGGTAAAATATATTCTGATATATCCACATAATAGAATATTATCCAGCCATTAAAAATAGTGAAGTCAAGGGGCGCCTGGGTGGCTCAGTCGGTTAAGCGTCCGACTTCAGCTCAGGTCTTGATCTCGCGGTTTGTGAGTTCGGGCCTCGCATGGGGCTCTGTGCTGACAGCTTGGAGCCTGGAGCCTGCTTCAAATTGTGTCTCCCTCTCTCTCTCTCTGTCCCTCACCTGTTCATACTCTGTCTCTCAAAAATAAATAAATGTTCAAAAAAGTTTTTTTTTTTTAAAAATAGTGAAGTGGGGGCATCTGGGTGGCTCAGTCAGTTAAGTATCTGACTCTTGGTTTCGCTCAGGTCATAAACTCACAGTTCGTGGGTTCAAGCTCTGCATCGGGCTCCTCACTGACAGTACGAAGCCTGCTTGGGATTCTCTCTCTCCCTGTCTCTCTGCCTCTCCCCTGCTGCCTCCCTCTCTCTTAAAATAAATAAATAAGCTTAAAAAAAAATACTGAAGTGGATCAACAAGCACCAGCATGGAAAGATGTGTCTGATATATTAAGGGAATAGAGAAAACAGCTGTGTAGTTGTATAATATGGTCCCATTTTTGTTTTAGGTTTATATAAACATGATAGTAAGTCCGGAAGGATGTCTTCCAGACTATTGGTCATGGTTATGCTTCCACAATATATAAAGACCTCTCCCTCTTTGTTTTATCTCCGTGTTGTTTAAGTTCTCAGGGTTATCTATGACTTTGATTTGTAGGAAGACATAATGCTTTCTAAAATAAAAACTATTATTGGAGCACCTGGGTGGCTCAGTTGATTAAGTGTCCAACTCTTGCTTTCGGCTCAGGTCATGGTCTCTGGGTTCATGAGTTCAAACCCTGCATCAGGCTTTTTGGTGTCAGGACAAAGCCTACCTCAGATCCTCTGTCCCCACCCTCTCTCTGCCCCTCCCCCTCTCAAAAATAAATAAACATTTTTTTTAAGTTTAAAACAAAAACTACTGTTGAAACAATTAATGATTAATTGCATAAATGTGCAATGATTTATATAGGCATGATGCCAGAGTGGAAATGGAAAAATGAAAAAAATTAAAGTACAACAAAAGATTAAGAGCTTTGACAAGAATAACAGAAATATTTCTTAGATGATTGCTATCTAATAGCGTTTCCTTTATAAGAGCAGGAAAAATAAAATCAAACAACACATGCAGGCACTTTTAATGGAACTTTCAAGGGAACGTCTTTTCCTAACATCTCTGATTTAACGAAAAAAGCAAAGCAGGCTGTCTTGGAAGCAGATATGAAAACTCTATCTGGCCCCAGATCTAAAAAATATATCCAAATTATGCCCCACATCACACGCACAGTCATCCTGCAGTATTTTCATCTACTGTTACTCTATGTTTCAGTGCTAAGGATCTTAACCTAATGTGGAAGTCCCCTGAAATGGTCTTCTGGTGTATACATAAGTGCCTGTGCATGTTTTTCTGGGGAGAGGGATCACCGCCTTCATTGGGTTTACAAAGAGATCTTTATACAAATCCATACCTACAAATAATAAGAATCACAGCATTCTTGGGGCGCCTGGGTGGCGCAGTCGGTTAAGCGTCCGACTTCAGCCAGGTCACGATCTCGCGGTCCGTGAGTTCGAGCCCCGCCTCAGGCTCTGGGCTGATGGCTCGGAGCCTGGAGCCTGTTTCCGATTCTGTGTCTCCCTCTCTCTCTGACCCTCCCCCGTTCATGCTCTGTCTCTCTCTGTCCCAAAAATAAATAAAAAACGTTGAAAAAATTAAAAAAAAAAAAAAAAAAAAAGAATCACAGCATTCTTGTGTTCATACGTATTTGCATGTTCAACAGACATCTCTGATAATTGTCTTGCCTCCACTTATTGTTTGTTATATGTGTAACAAGAATGTGATTAGCCACCTAATATATATCATTTCTATTAACCGCAATACTGCACATAAAGATTATCCCTATTTTATCACTGAGGGATAGGGAGAATTATCACCCGCTACAAGGTCTTTGGACACTCCTTCCTTTGCAAGTTGGGGATATATGCCTCCCTCTCTCCCTTGAATCTAGATGAGAATTGTGACTCAATTCCATCAACTGAATGTGATGGAAGTGACATTGTGTCGATTTCCAGACCAACGCCTTACAAGATGGACGGCTTCCATTTCCTGTCCTTCGGAATAATAGCTCTCAAAAAACAAGCAACATATTATGAGGAAGCCACAGCTGCCCCATGGAGATACCCGCCCAGAGAAGAACTGAGCTATCCAGGAAGTGGATCCTCCAGACCCAGTCTAAATGCTCCAGCTAATGCTGTGTGGAGTTGACATGAGCCATCATCTTTCCCGAGCCTGTGGTAGGCACAATAATGAGAAGATGTCTGCATCCTAAGTCCCAGAGTCTGTGAATATGGTACAATACATGGCAAAGGGGCATTAAGGTTACAGATGGAATTAAGATTGCTAATCAGTTGACTTTAGACTAGAGAGATTTATCATGGATTATCTAGGTGGATCCATTGTAATCAGAACGATCCTTAAAAAATGGGAGAGAGAGACAACAGAGGTCAGAATGATTCAGTGAGAGAATGACTTGACCTCCTGTTGACTGACTTTAAAGATAGAAAAGGGGCCATGAGCTGAGGAATTGCAGGCAGCCTCTAGAAGTTGGAAAAGGCAAGGAAACAGATTCCCTCCTAGAGCTTCCAGAAAAGAATGCAGCTCTTCTGCAATCTTGACTTTTTACCCAATGAGAGAGAACAGTGTTGGATTTCCAACCGACAAAACTAAAAGACAGTACGTTTTTGTTATTTTAAATCACTGAATTCTCGTAACAGAATCTGTCCAAGTGACTTCAAAAGTTCAATCACCTGGCCCTGCCATTACATTTTTCTCCATGAAAATTATCAAACACCTCCACTGCCCAAACTTTGACAGCGTTTTCCTCCTCCAGGCTCCCTGGACATTGCTTCTCTCTATGCCTCTCTCTCAATCTGCTGTCACAGAGGACTCACATGTTCTCCTTGTGCCAGATCCCATGTGGCCTTTTTTCTGCCCTCATTTCTCAGTGGTGACATCTCTGATCATGCTTCTCTTTCCTTTTCTCAGCAGATCTTTGTACACACACCATTACTTCAAGGTTAACACATCTAAATCCAAACATATCGTTTCTTCAAAACAATGACGATTTTAAAAGCTCATAGTACATGAGAAAAAAATGAATGGCTTTTCTTAGGATATTGAACATTTTTATGAATGCCTACGCCTTTTTTTTTAACTGCTTTGAAGTGCATTATAGATTTAATTTTCTATGTTTACGTATCTTTTGGGGCGCCTTGGTGGCTCTGTCGGTTGAGTGTCTAGCTCTTGACTTCTGCTTAAGTCTTGATCTCATGGTTCATGAGATTGAGCCCCACGTTGGGCTCTGTGCTGATGGTGCGGAGCCTGCTTGGGATTCTGTCTCTCCCTCTCTCTCTGCTCCTCCCCTACTCACTCGCTCTCTCTCCCTCTCAAAATAAATCACTTAAGCTTTTTAAAAAATCAAACAAAAAGAAATTTTAAAACTCGTCTACATAAAGTAAAAAATAAACCAGTATTCCAAGAAAACTTGCAGACACCTGTTGGCATACAAAGATGTAAAAGTCACTAGGTAAAAGAGTAACTGGTCTGTTTCCCCAGAAGTTTCCTATCAAAATCATTTCAGGAGCAAATTAACAAGGGCACATTTAAAGCACAGAAGGAACTTTTGTTGGACTCCAGAAAGAACTTCAAACTGTCATGATTTAAAATCATTCTATAAGCTAAGGCTCCCTCTGTGGCAAATGATGGAAAATCCAACTCACACCTGCTTACCTAATCAAATAAATTTGTTGGTTCATCTATCTGCTGGTTCAAGGATAACTCCAGCTTCAGGCATAATGTGATCTAGGGGCTTATGCAGTGTTCTCTGCACTCAATTCATCTCCAAATCTCAAATATGTCCTCCTCTGTATGTTGGCTTTATCTTGAGATTCTCTCCCTTTTGAAAACCAAGATGGATGCAGCAGGATCAGGCCTTTCATCCTTACATCATCAAATTCTGTGGAGGTGTGAATACTCTCCTTTCTCAGAAGACTAGCCAATGTCTTGTCTGATCTCCTTGGCTCTGATTGGGTTAGATGCCCTTCACTATTAGTTGGCCGGAGGACTGGATATGCTAACTGGTTTTCCCCTGGAACAGGAGAAACCGGTACTCTAGGACAAATAATGACAGCAGAGGGGAATGTTTTCCCAATGAAATTTTAAAATACTAGAAAGAATGGAAATGTATGTTGGACAACGGTAAGTACCCACTATAATAATACCGTTATGTTAGTAAGAGACGTTTTAAACTTTGCTTATATTTTTTATGTCTTTTTAAAGTTTATTTATTTATTTTGAGAGACAGAGAGACAGAGAGAGAGAGCACAAGCAAGGAAGGGGCAGAGAGGAGGAGAGAAAGAATCCCAAGCAGGCACCGCCCCATCAGCACACAGCTCAACGTGGGGCTTGAACTCATGAACCGCGAGACCATGACCTGGCTTATATTTTTTAAAGTAAAAAATAGAGTCATTTAGTCTTATAAGCACCATGATCTGATGTACAAGTATAAAATATATCAAGCCCAATTGCTTTGATACCTAGTGAGATATTGATTTTGTTCCTCTTTAAGTCACTGCCCTTTCCACCTTGCCTCCCATATTTCTTTATGCAAATTTTGCTCCAGCCTCACCAATCAACTGTTCTAGATTGCTACATAGCTACTTCCTCTATGAAGCAATTGAGAAATAATGATTCTTTCTCCTACATTTTCTCATAAATTTTAGGTTGAAATTTGCAATTTTACCACCAATTCCCACTCACTCGACTGTGGAAGGTATCACTTTGATGTTGGCAATCTTGCCTGCTGACCTTGAATGTGGTCATTGATTTCCCTATATAGCACTCCTGGAAGTCCCTAATAATCAAAGTTGCTCATCAAATGAAACTTACTGGCCATTTCGGATGAATACTGGGCATTATATCCTCACTCGCTCATGTTTGTAACTCTAATACCCCATGTCTTACGAGCATAAACATTCAATAAGTGTTTGGAAAGTGGAACTTAATTGAATGGAAGGAAAACCTAAAAGTAAGTTAGACAGTGGTAACTGGTCAAAGCTAATCATGAATTAAGGATACACACTTCTAACATGAACATTTAAAATGTGAGAGCTCAGAGTTTCCTTTCCCCAAACAGTGGGTTTTCACAAAATGTGAAATAAAATCTTAATGTGCATAAAAGCTTTCCCTGAGGAAATGGTTGAAAACCATTTAAAGCAACACCACTGGCATTTAACTATTCCTGATCCTAAGAAATGAAATAGTTTAACAGATTCATTATTTAGAAAATATAACATGTGGCAGGTGATGTATTTGAAAAGAGGGAGGAAAAATCCATCCTCATAGCCAGATCTGGCTGGGGAATAATTTCTGGAATGGTGGACAATTATTGTATATATTTTTAGCCAGAATTTCAGATGACCTTGTAGCATTGGGAATTGCCCTGCTTTATAGCCCAGAAGTGATTACATAAAATAGTGTTAAAGTGATCATAATAAGAACTACACAGGCAGTAATGTTTGCTGCTTTGCAAAATACTTAGCCCAGGAGACTCTTTAAAGCTGAAGGGGACAGAAAGTGCTGGTAGTCATATTAGACCTATTCCTCCACTAAAAGTCAGTGCTCAGTGGCAACCAAAACACAGCACCATTTTCTCCAAATTTCACATCTCATTTCCCACTTGACACCAAAGCATCCAATTACATTCTTCAAAAACAGAACAGACTAGCTATTTAGCATCATGTCATAAATGCTTCCTCACCTCACCCCCATGACTTTATATTTAAAATGTTCTGATTTGAATACACTGATAGTTAATTGCTTAAGGCCAATCGGTGAAGAGGGTGTCGAAATAACATAAGAATTAAAAATTTTAGGGCCACCTGGATGGCTCAGTCAGTAGATAAAGCAACTCTTCATCTTTGGTTTGTTAGTTTGAGCCCCATGTTGGATGTAGACATTACTTAAAAAGAAAATCTTTTTTAACAATTAAAAATTATAAAGTGTCGCTTAACTTAACCAACATAAAACTTCCAAGTTTTTGAGTCCAAGTTTTTGCTTTTAAATATCAGTTACTTTTCTAGTGATTTTTCTACATTTGTCATTAAGAACCTTCTAAATAGGGTGTTTATCATGTTTTTCCTATACAAATGGTATTGTAATGTTTCCATGTAGTTGATAAGGGAATGTTGTTCTTTATGGAAGAATCCCAATTGATAAACATGAAAGATTTATGGAACATTCAATAAAATAATAAATCCAGTAAGTGAACATCAGTGGCTGTTAACACTAGTAGACAAAACATTCATGGAGCATTTTATAATGGGACACCTGGCTGGCTCAGTCAGAAGAGCATGTGACTCTTAATCTCAGCAACATGAGTTCAAGCCCCCACCCTGTGGGGTAGAGATTACTTAAAAAAATAAAATCTCTCCACCAAAAAATTGCTAGTACTAATACATGAATTCAGCAAAGCCACAGCATATAAAATCAACGTGCAGAAATCTGTTGCATTTTTATGCCCCAGTAATAAAGCAGCAGAAAAAGAAATCAAGGAATCCCATTTGTATTTGCACCAAAAACAGTAAGATACCTGGAAATAAACCTAACCAAAGAGGTAAAAGATCTCTACTCTGGAAACTATAGAACACTTACAAAAGAAATAGAAAAGGACATAAAGAAATGGAAAAGCATTCCATGGTCATGGATTGGAAGAACAAACACTGTTAAAATTCCATACTACCCAAAGCAATTTACGCAATTAATGCAATCCCTATCAAAATACCACCAGTATTTTTGCAGAACTAGAACAAACAACCCGAAAATTTGTATGGAACCACAAAAGACTCCAACTAGCCAAAGCAATCCTAAAAACGTAAAAACAAGATGGGAGACATCACGATTCCGGATTTCATGCTATATTACAAAGCTGTACTCATCAAGTAGTATGGTACTGGCACAAAAACAGACACATATATATAAATGGAACAGAAGAGAAAATCCAGAAATAGACCCACAACTATATGGTCAACTCATCTTTGACAAAGCAGGAAAGAATATCCAATGGAAAAAAGACAATCTCTTCCACAAATGGTGTTGGGAAAACTGGAAGGCAACTTGCAGAAGAATGAAACTGGACCACTTTCTTACACCATACATGAAAAGAAATTCAAAATGGATGAAATACCTAAATGGGAGATAGGAAACCATCAAAATCCTAGAGGAGAACCCAGGCTGGAGCAACTTTTTACTAGACACGTCACCAAAGACACAGAAACGAAAGTAAACATGAACTATTGGGATTTCATCAAGATAAAAAGCTTCTGCACAGCAAAGGAAACAACAAAACTGAAAGACAACCAATGGAATGGGAGAAGATATTTGCAAATGACATATCAGATAAAGGGTTTGTATCCAAAATCAATAAAGAGCTTATCAAACTCAACACCCAAAACACAAATAACCCAGTTAAGAAATGAGCAGGAGACATGGACACTTTTCCAAAGAAGACATACAGATGGCTACAAGACCCATAAAAAGATGCTCAACGTCACTCATCATCAGGGAAACACAAATCAAAACCATGATGAGATACCAACTCACACTTGTTAGAATGGCTAAAATTAACAACACAACAAACAACAGGCTTGGTGAGGATGTAGAGAAAGAGGAACCCTCTTGCACTGTTGAGGAAATGCAAACTGGTGCAGCCATTATGGAGAACAGTATGGAGGTTCCACATGAAACTAAAAATAGAACTACTCTACAATCCAGCAATTACACTCTTGGGTATTTGCCCAAAGTATACAAAAATAGATTTGAAGAGGTACATGCATCCCAATGTTTATAGCAGCATTACCAAAAATAGCCAAATTATGAAGAGAACCCAAATCTCCAGTGACTGATGAATGGATAAAGAAGATGTGGTATACACATACACACACACGCACACACACACACACACACACACACACACACTGGAATATTACATCAGCCATCAAAAAGAATGAAATGTTGCCATTTGCAATAAGGTGAATGGAGCTAGAAGGTAGTATGCTAAGTGAAATAAGTCAATCAGAGAAAGACAAATACCATATGATTTCACTCATATGCGGAATTTAAGAAACAAAATAGATGAATATATGGGAAAAGTGGGGGAAGAGAAGACAGGGAAAGAAAGCACAAGAGATTCAATGATAGGGAACAAACTATAGGTTGATGGAGGGAGGTGGGGGAGATGGGCCAGATGGGGGATGGGTATAAGGAGGGTGCTTGTGATGAGCACTGGGTGTTGAATATAAGTGATGAATCACTGAACTCTAATCTTGAAACCAATATTGCACTTTATGTTAACTAACTAAATGTTAAATATACATACATACATACATACATAAAATCTTTAAAAAGAAATGAAAGAACTTTATAATGGAATGGTCAGGTTGACAACACCTGAACCTATTGATCGATCATTAAAAGTATGTCAGGTAAACAGGATGTGATATACTAATAATTTTTTTTTATTGTGTAATATGTTACTCCACAGTTTAATGGCTTAAAACAACACCAAGCTTTGTCATCTCACACAATTTCTCTGATCAGGAATTGAGGAGTGATTTATCTGGGCAGTTCTAGCTCAAGGAATCTGGAAGTTGCTGTCAAGATGTCAGCTATGGTTACAGTCATCTGAGGTCTCATCTGGGACTGCAAGATCCACTTCTGAGATGCCTCACTCTCATGGCTGTTGGCAGGAGGTCTTCTCCATAGGGCCACTGAGTTTGCATTTGCCCTGACATCTGGCTTCCTAGAGACTGAGTGACCCATGAAAGAGAGAGGAAGCAGCTATAAGGTCTTTTATGACTCAGCCTCATAAGTCACGTATCATTTCACCTACACCCTATTGTTTCACAAGTCGGTCATGCTATTCATTGGGGGTTTGGGGAGTACTACACAGGGCATAGATATGAGTAGGCAGGAGTCCCTGGGAGCCATCTTGATGGTCATCTCCCACAAATGGAAAGCAATCCTATGAAGTATTCTTGTCCCATCTCCCATAAAACCAGTCCAGAATTAAATCAAATATCTAGAACTAACTACCAATAAAACCATCCCAGAATTAAACATCTAGATCTGACTACCAATATATAAGAAGGGAGTGGTGAGGAATGGGTACAGGAACAAATAAACACAACAGAGCAACAGTCAATTCCAGAGTGTGAGACAATATAAAGAGGAAGATCTGATTTCTTCAGCTAGCCAGTGATATGAAGGAATGGTTATAGATGAAAAGAGATATAAGAGATAAAATGGCCAAATGATAATGATTAAAACATCTCAATTGTAAAAAGACTTTTTCCACAGTTGTAAAAATTTCAAGGACTGGGTATTAAATGGTATTTTAAAAATTGCTTTAAGGGGCGCCTGGGTGGCTCAGTCGGTTAAGCGTCCAACTTCAGCTCAGGTCATGACCTCACGGTTCATGGGTTCGAGCCCCGCATCAGGCTCTATGCTGACAGCTCAGAGCATGGAGCCTGCTTCAGATTCTGCATCTCCCTCTCTCTCTCTGTTCCTCCCCTGCTCTCACTCTGTCTCTCTCTCTCTCAAAACTAAAGATTTAAAAAAAATTTTTTTAATTGCTTTAAGATAATGGCATCATGGGCGAGTGTACCTAATGCCCTGATTTCTTACTGGGACCTGCTGGAGTATGTGAAATGCAAGGTTGTGTGGGATTTGTTTTAAAGTAATCCAACAAGGGGCACCTGGATGGCTCAGTCAGCTGGGCATCTGACTGGCTCAGGTCATGATCTCACAGTTTGTGAGTTCGAGCCCCACACCCGGCTCACTGCTGTCGGCGCAGAGTTGGCTTCGTATCCTCTGTTGCCCTCTCTTCCTACCCCTCCCCTGCTCACATCTCTTTCTCAAAAATGAACAAAAATTTCAAAAAATAAAAATAATCCAACAAAAGTAAAAAAGTTGGGGAACAGATAAAACACGATTGGCCAAAGTTGACAATTGTTGACATTGGCACCGGTTTATGAGAGTTCATTCTGAATACGTTTGAAAAATCCCCATAGTTGTAAACCCCTTAAAGTCTGGGGTTCGTGGCAATAGCTAGAGGTATCCAAGGAGGCACTGCTGGATTTTTAGGTGAGTCGGGGGATGAGGATGGGTCTACAGTTGTGATTCTGCCCTTCAAGGACCTCGGAGTCTGGGGCAGGGATGAAGGCAGACTGAGATGCAAGGGAAGGGTGGGCAGGGGGCAGGGATGCCAGTTTGGAGTCGAGGCAAATGCTGGTGCTTCATGGTGATAAAGGTTTCTTGTAGGGAAGTGATCCTAAGACCAGAAAGGAAGGAAAAAAAAGTCCTGCACTGGGAGGGGGTCCACATCCTCCTATAATCCGCACTTGCTTCCTGTCCAGTCACCACTATTTCCGGTGTAACTTCCCTCCCAGGGGTAATGTTTTATCTGTGCCTGTAAGCAAATCTCTTATCGTTTCAGCTCAATTTTCCGTAATCTTAGAAAAGTTTTTGTTCTGTTTGCAGCTGAAGATTTGTTTTCAAGGGTGTTGTCAGGACAGGAAGATACTAGTTGTTTTTACTCTACCTTTCAAGCTGTATGTCTCATAAGGGTATTGGGACAATATTTTAAAGTGTGTGATCCATACTGAGCAATTTGGAGGAAGCCACTTTGCAAATACCGAATGATAACTATCGTGAGGATAAATTAGGTGTCACACAAGAAGACTAAGAAAGACAGTGAATTTTTAAAAATTTTTTTTTCAACGTTTATTTATTTTTGGGACAGAGAGAGACAGAGCATGGACGGGGGAGGGGCAGAGAGAGAGGGAGACACAGAATCGGAAACAGGCTCCAGGCTCTGAGCCATCAGCCCAGAGCCTGACGCGGGGCTCGAACTCACGGAGTGCGAGATCGTGACCTGGCTGAAGTCGGACGCTTAACGGACTGCGCCACCCAGGCGCCCCAAGACTGTGAATTTTTTATAACTGCCTTATTTTATTTTTTACTTTTTTAATAAAGGAGAAAGAGAACTGTTAATAAAAGAGAGAGAATAAAAGGGAGAGAGAGAATCCCAAGCAGATTCCACATTGTCAGCACAGAGGCCGGTGTGGGCCTCAAGCCCATGAACTGTGAGATCATGACCTGAGCCAAAATCAAGAATCAGACATTTAACTGACTGAACTGCTGAGGCGCCCCTCTTTTATTTATTTATTTATTTATTTATTTACTTACTTACTTACTTACTTACTTATTTTTGAGAGAGGGCCCAAGTGAGTGAGGGAAAAAGAGAAGGGGTGGAGAGAGAGAAAGAATCCCATGAGGGGCAGAGGGAGAAATAGAAAGAGAGGGAGAGAGAGAGAGAGAAGCAGGGCTCACCCAACATGGGACTCAAACTCACAAACCGAAAAAGTTCATGACCTGAACTGAAGTCAGATGCTTAACCGACTGAGACACCCAGGCGCCCCTGCCCAGGTGTCCCTCTTATAACTACTTTTAATCTTCTCATTTAAAAAGTATCTGTAGGGGCGCCTGGGTGGCTCAGTCGGTTGAGCGTCCGACTTTGGCTCAGATCATGATCTCACAGTCTGTGGGTTCGAGCCCCACGTCACACCCTGTGCTAACAGCTCAGAGCCTGGAGCCTGTTTCCAATCCTGTGTCTCCCTCTCTCTCTGCACCTCCCCCAGTCTCACTTTGTCTCACTCTGTCTCTCAAAAATAAATAAATATTAAAAAAAATTTTTTTTTAAAGTATTTGTATATGACTTGAATGAACAGGCTCATTTAGGACTAATTTTAGAAGGTTGTTTAAAATGTTTATAGCTTCCCTGTATAGAAACCTTTCCTATATAGAAACATCAGCAATTTGAAAACTCTGAATTCATAAGGAAGAATAAAGAAGTGTCCAAGGAAGAGGAAAGCCTCACTCTGATATCACCGCAGGAATGATTTTATCAAAATCTTTCTACTAAAAGTTTATAATTTATCCTAAAATAAATTGGAGTTCCCTAGCTACTCATAGCTCAGAAAATGAATCATTTTTTTGGTCATTTTCAGATATGATCTGTCCTTGAAAGTGGTGGTTAAGAGAGAGGAAAGGTAAAGCGTCTGGGCCGCTCAGTCAGTCAAGTGTCGGACTCTTGATACCAGTTCAGATCATGATCTCACGGTTCGTGGGTTCAAGCCCCACATGGGGCTCCAAGTTGATAGCACAGCTTTCTCTCTCCCTCTCTCTCTCCTCCTCCCCCACTTGTGCACACACACATGTGCTCATTCTCTCTCTCTCTCCCTCTCTCTCTCTCTCTCTCTCAAAAATAAATAAACGTAAAAAACAAAGAGGGGTGCCTGGTCGTTCTGTTGGCTGAGCATCCAACTCTGGCTGAGGTCATGATCTCACGAACAATCTAGCATTTCCTGAGTTCGAGCCCCACATCAGGCTGGCTGCTGTCAGCGCAGGGCCCACTTTGGATCCTCTATCCCCTTCTCTCTCTCCCCCTCCCCCACTCACACCCTCTTTCCCAAAAATAAATAAACATTAAAGAAAAAAAAAGAAAGAGGAAAGGTAGTCAATCATATCTCAATAAAGCTGGGGGAGAGCAGAGAAAGAAAGAGGAAATATAGTGAGCTTCAGTTTCCATAACTGAAATAAAGTTAATTATATGCCCAACTGTTCACGAAAAACACTTTCTTGAGTATATAATGCTTTTGTTTAGGGAATTTGTTGAATTTTTTTGTATACCCTCCACATAAGGGATGTCATAACGATTTCAAATAAAGGGGTGAAAACCTGGACCTCTATTTTAAAAATGAAACAAATTAGTTGTAAAATGTAAAATTCTGTCACACTGATCACTTGGGGTTATGTAGAACCATAAAACCTGATTTAATTACAACACAGTGTGCAATAAGGAATAAGTCAGGAAAAGAACACTTGTTTTCTTACAAAAGAGACCCTGTGACCTCACTTATTAATGAGCTCGAATACGTGTGCCCATGCAGGACCAGTTCTTTAACTGGATTCTTCCTGGGCTAAAGGATGGAGACAGCCTATGAAACAAGTATTGCACCTGTTCCCGAGTGTCTGGACACTTCCACTGTGGTCCCTGGAGCAACACCTTCTGTGATAACCAGGAGCTTGTTAGATAGGCAGACTTTCAGGCTCCCCCCATCCCTCCCGCATCAGAAACCCTACTTGAACACATTGCCGAGACGATTTGTATCCACAGTACATTTCGAGAAGTACTGCTCTACATTATATCAGAATGCTGTAGATTCTGAATATAGCCTTCCACTACAAATCTTAACCACTAGATGTTTGCATCTTTGCCCCTGAGATGTTCCCTCTCCATTTCTGGCTCAGGCTTTCAGGATATCAGATAGAGCATCCTGATCGAGACCCCAACACCTCACGTTGTAAGTCCCTTGAGGGCAGGGAACTGGTCAAAATCATAGCTGTATCCATTTTAGTTCCTGCCACACAGGTGAAACTTAAGTACCATTTGAAGAATGAATGAAATGGATGGTCTGCAGTATTAAATGGAGGCAAGTACGAAACCTGGCCCCTCCACTTACTAGCTGTGTGACGTTGAATAAATTACTTAATTTCTCTGAGTCTCACTAAAATAGGAATCGTGATACCTAGCTCAAAGATATTTCTCAGGAGTAAATGAAACTAAATGCATCTGGTATAATGTACACATTCCCTCCCAAGGGCGCTAGCTATTTTTTCATGTGTTAATAAAAGAATACTGTATTTCTTTCCATGTTTCACCATTGTTCTCTCTCTTAGTTGGCTTGGGCTGCCGTAACAAAATACCATACACTGGGTGGTTAGCTTAAACAACAGAAGTCTATTTCCTTGCATCTCTGGAGGCTGGAAAGCCCAAGATCAAGGTGCCAGCAGGATCCGGTTTCTAGTGAAAACTCTTTTCCAGGCTCATAGAGAACATTCTTCTTGCTGTGTCCCTATGGCTGTCTGGTGTCTCATCTGTTTTTTGCAAGAACACCATTCTCATCAGATAAGAAACCTACCTGTATGACCACATTTAACCTTAATGGCCTTGCAAAGGTCTCTATCTTCAAATACGGTCACAGTAGGACTTAGGGTTTCAACATATACATTTAAGAGCACACAGTCCTAGCATCCCCAATACTTGGCACCGAAGGGCTCATAGTCGCAACAAATATTCTGTATGTTAGACACACCTACATCCATTACAGCAACACTGATTCTGTTTCTTTGGCCTTTTAATATCTTCATGCTCCCTCATTCCAATTTTGTGTTTGTGTAGTGTTCTGTATCCATCTTACCCATAGAACCTCTTGTGGATCTCTCGTCTAATAATTGTTACCAGTCCTAGGTTCAGCACAGTAATACATTATTCAGCCATCTGTCTGCCTCTTGAAACTTTAAGCCTTAGATTAAGCAAATAAGCTCTCAGAAATGTAAGTACTATTTATTTCCCTATACTGTATCAAGATGAAAATAGGTTAAATATATAATGACAGGAATTCCAAAAATTCATTTTGAAAGAAGATAATACAAATTAGCATCCTGTTTTGAATTTATCTCTGCTTATTCTTCTGCTCCCTTATTCTGTTTTTAAAAAGCATGTAATTCCTTTAAAAAGGGCCATTACGTACTTGCCATTCATAGCAACATTATTTTTGAAATGAACAGGCTCTCTGGGGTGCCTGGGTGGCTCAGTTGGTTAAGTGTCTGACTTCTGCTCAGGTCATGATCTCGGGGTTCATTAGTTCAAGTGCCACATCCTCTGTCGCCCTCTCTCTGTCCCTCCCCTGCTTGCTCTCTTTCAAAAGTAAATAAACATTTTAAAAAATGAACAGACTTTGCACTAAATCCCTAGATGCTATTGTCTTCTTTCACTACTGTGATCAGGTGAAAGCCATGCCTAGTTGAACTCTTAAATATCCCCTAGAACTGTGCAGAGTTAGATAAAACATTTAACTCTAGAAACAATTAATGACAGGTTATAACTCAGTAAATGTCTACTTCATTCATTGTCCTTGGTAAGAATATAAAGATGGGAAAAACACAGGTTCTTCTGTCTTGGAGCTGGTTGACTAGTGTGAAAGGCATGGATATGAACGAAAATTAAATAAAATGTAATCGTTGATTCTCTAATGAAAGTGTCTACAAGACACAAATGATTGGTGGTGTGTTAGGTATACTTTGACTGTGGTTGTAAATCGATATTGATGACAGCAAACTCCTCAAGAGCGTTGTTTAGAGTCGCTATCTTCCTTCCTCTTCTCCTATTTTCTCTTGAAAATGTGCCGGGTAAGCTTTGATCCCATTGACTCCTTTGATACAGTCTTTGTCAAGGTCACCAACTTCTCAGCCTGTCCCACGGGTTAAATTCCATGGTAACGTCTCACACGTATATTTCCCAAGCCTGGATCTTTCCTCAGCTGAACTCCAGACCATCCCCTCGAAGGTAAGACAGATTTACAATCCGTATGGCATTGGTGTAATCAAAAATTATATCTACACTGAGTCCTCAATTTTCTCCCACAAACCATCCTCCATGACCATTCCCCCATCTGTTATTTGCTGCTCAGTCCTCAGCCGCTAGACTCACCCTTCATTCTTCTTACCTTGCATCCACTATGGGCTTCACCATCAAGTCCCGTTGACTCTACAGCATGACTCCAAACCGTCAGTATTTCTTGCCTGAATTCTGCAATACCTTCTAACTGCCCCCTCCCTCTGCTTCTACTCCTTCTCCCTTACCCTGGATTGTTCACCAGGCTGCCAGAGACATCCTGCTAAAATTGCAGCCAAATCACGGCACTCGTCTGCTCCAAAAGCATCCAATAGCTCCCCATCTCACTCAAGGTAAAAGCAAACACACTGAGTGGCCTGTAGGGCCCTATGCAATTTAACATTGCCGCCCCCACCTCCCCTCTGCCTCTCTGAACTCTCCACCAGCTCCTCTCCCCTTCCCTACTCATGTTCCACCTCACTGGATTCCTTGCTGCTGCTCAACCACACCAGTCGTGCTCTTGCTTCAGGGCCTTTGCTGTTCTCTCTGCTTGAAACACTCTTGTGCCAGATATCTTTCTGCATAGCTTGCTCCCTCACCCCCTTTTGATCTTTGCTAAGGTATCACCTTTTAAGTTAGACCTTCTGTTCCAGACATGGTTCAATCAAAGGAGCAGAATCATATGGAAGTAGATGATAGATAGATAGATAGATAGATAGATTTAAAAAAAAAATTTTTAACATTTATTTATTTTTCAGACAGAGAGAGGCAGAGCATGAAGCGGGGAGGGTCAGAGAGAGAGGGAGATACAGAATCTGAGACAGGCTCCAGGCTCCGAGCTGTCAGCACAGAGCCCGACGCGGGGCTCGAACTCACAGACTGCGAGATCATGACCTGAGCCAAATTCGGACGCTTAACCGACTGAGCCACCCAGACGCCCCATAGATAGATAGATTTTAGAGAGAGAGAATGAGAAAGATTTGTTACAGAGATTGTTACATTGACTTCATGTGATTGTAAGAGCTTGTTAACAGTCTCTGTGAGGCTATTTTATTTTCTTTCTTTTTTCTGTATTGTGGATGTATAAGATAAAATGATTAGTTGGATTTATTTGCCTTGAATCCACAAATTATTTTGGTGCCATCTAAGCACATGTGAAGAAATTACTGAGGATAGGTTTGAATGTTAACTATATTAGACCGATAATTATCTAACTTCTATTGAAAAATCTTGGGAATTTGGATTTTATAGCTACACTGTATAACAATTCTAATAACAAGCGCCCTGTCCAAAGCTCTTCCTTTTAGTTAACCAATAGTTCTTTTGTCATGATATATACCCACTGCCTTTTGATCTTTTGCATGGTATCTATCGAGACAATGGGAATGGTTTTTATTGTCATGGTCTGTGCAACATTTGTGTGAACTCTCAAAGGACCCAATGGGGAATGATAACGCTCAAGGTTGGGCTTGCTTCCAGCTTTTCTCGTCATCTCTGCTGTACTCATTGAAGCAACATAACAGGTAAGGTGAGCAGACTTAGACGTAAGACTGTTTTCTTCACATCCAATGCTGGAGCTTGAAATCTACAACTCAGAGAGTAGCACCCAGGGACGGATTTAAAGCTGCAAAGAACAAGGAGAAGCTGGGACCCAGCAGGACACACTGGAACCCGAATCCGTTCTCAGTGCCTCCAACTTGTTGGTGTGGGTGTCCTCACGACTAAAGAACTGGCCCCCTCCATCCTAGAACTAAGCATCTAGCTGGCCCAGGAGTCAGAGAAGGCGAAGCAGACAGGGGAAGGTAGGACAGTAGCAGTTCTGGCCACCGCCCTACGCTGATGACGTGAGTCACCAGACAAGCTACAATTTACATGAGCTACAATCAAACCTGTCCTGACCTCTCAAGCATAAAAAACACAATGGTGGCCGCTTCACTCCCTCTCTCCAAATATTACACAGGAAACATACAGAGAAAGGAAGCATCATTCAGCCTGCTCCTGTGACACGTTACACAGCCACCACCCTTTCCAGGATCACACAGTCTAACATTGTAACCCTACCTTCAACACTCACTACCCTTGTTTAATTTGTCTCTATGGCATTAACTTTTCTCATATTTTCCTTATTTGTTTTCTCTACTGGCTGTCTTACCCCCATAAATGTGAGCTTCATAAGGACAGGGAGATTTGCCCACTGCTCTATGACAAGGGCCCAGAAGAGTACCTGGTACATAGTAGACCTTCTGTGAATATTTGTTGAATAAGTGAATTATAGAAGCATTCTGACGAACATTTTAATAAATCTTTAATTATGATTATTTGTCTCTGGGACAATCACATACAGATTTTCTGACTGTAGCAAATGAGAATTAGAAGTATCGGTGATAAACTTACAACCTATGAAATAGCAAGACAGCTAAGAACTAATGAGCTATAACTTATTCCCATTCCTTATCCTTTAAGAACAGGGAACAAATTCATAGAAAATGGTGAAGGAGCACAAAGATGTTTTATAACATCTTTCAGATAATGTATGGAACAGTGAAGATAAGGCTTTGTTAAAGATTGCTTATCACCCGATTTCTCCCATTAAATTAGGCACTTGATAAATATACTTGACTGCTCTTGATGAGTATCTTGAACATTTTGTCTTACCCTTCCACTCTCTTTTCAAAATGAGCATGCTGTGGGGAGACCTGTGCTCAGGTGTAACCATGAGGAATGGAGATCAATGCTTCCGTTTCCCCTGCACCTTGTTCAAAGCCCCCTCCTCAGAGAAAACTGTTTCATCACCCAGTGGTAGCATGAATTATTCCTTTTTATAAAATCCTATTGTATCGGTTCATCTGCAACACAGTTCATCTCTTTATGAATCTCTGTATGTCTGTCTTGCAAGCTCACTATGACAGTCAGGGTCCCGACACTAACCAGACAGCACACACACGTTGGGGTAATTCACAAGGAACTTGTTACACAGCTCCAGGCAGGATGCAGGAGTAGAAGAGACAGTCTGTGAATCTGGGTGCTGTCACCTCCTTAGACACAAACAGAGGAAGGGGTTACCAAAAGGAGAGAAAGCTGTGGCCAGTGGGTCTCCTTGAGAAGAGCCAAGACTTTCTGTGATGGCCAACTTGTAAGGTGACTTCCCAGGGAGGTCACCAGGATCATAAATATCCTGACCTCATTCTCCTCCCCTCCTAATTGCTTATCAAAGCAACCCATTGGCTGACCCCAACCAGAAGCTGGGAACCACAAGAATTCATTGATGGAATCTCTACTAGTCTGCTTCCTAGGACCAACAGCAGGTTGGGGAAGGGTGTGTGATGAACCCAGAATGGCATGTGGAAGCTATGTGGCACTCCCAGTGAAAAGCAGGAATTAGGTCTCCTTTTTATCCCTCAGAGAACCTTCACAAAATACTTGGTGTGTACTTTGGATTCATACAACGTCTTCCTGTGAGTTCTACTAACCTACCTCCATACAGCTGGGCAGAATGTGAGGTAGATCCCAGGGATCACAGGTTGACAGTGGTCCTGAGATTATCTATCAAAAACCAGGAACCAGCCTAAAAGACAAGGATCTTCCACCAAGAGTCTTTGGCGACCTGATTAGGAGAAAAATTCAAGGGTAAGGCCCTGAAAGAGCTTTTGAAATATTTTTGGTTGGTTGATATGCTGACCTGAAGGTGCCAGCACACTCCCTAGGTGGGAGACAGGGAAACCGTGCAATGAACTGTAAGAGCGATCAAATACTCCGTTCCTACAAAAGCACGCCTAGTGGTGAAACACTGGGAGGGTAAAAATTCACGGACTGGGGGCGCCTGGGTGGCGCAGTCGGTTAAGCGTCCGACTTCAGCCAGGTCACGATCTCGCGGTCCGTGAGTTCGAGCCCCGCATCAGGCTCTGGGCTGATGGCTCAGAGCCTGGAGCCTGTTTCCGATTCTGTGTCTCCCTCTCTCTCTGCTCCTCCCCCGTTCATGCTCTGTCTCTCTCTGTCCCAAAAATAAATAAACGTTGAGAATTCACGGACTGGGTGTCACAGGTAGCATCATCGGTCCTTGGAAAACAACCCCCTCATATAAAGACAGTGTTTGGCAAAGTCTCACAGCTTTATCTTATTACTTCTTGCATTACTCTTTGAGCCTTACAACTTTCTGTGTATGATCTGTGCATTGTGTTTAAATGTTGGTCGGTGACAGTATAAAGGAAGATCAATAAAGAGAGGAGAAAGGTACCTGAGAACTTTGGAACTTAATTTTTTAAATGTCAGCCTAAGGAAATCGGAGAGGGCCACTAGGAACATGGCATATATCTTAAAGACCAATTAGCATTTTACATGCCTTTTATTAAATGGATACATCCTTTAACTAGCCACATCACTTTCACTCAACAGCATAATAACCCAGAAAGTAGTAAAACTAAATGCCTACCTTATTGATTAGCTGTCAAAAATATTATAATATTTTTCACCTTTCTCATAAAATATGTGCTAAAAATTTATTAGGACATTAATATACAAATTTACCATTCCAGTGGAATGTGCTGTGAATTCAAAACAGCTTGCTTCCTTTGGTCTTTTCAAAAGCAGTGTTCTTATACAGAACTACAGAAAATATATATAAATATAGCAATTTTCCTAAATAAGGATTTTTTTCCATGAGCCTTTCACATATGTTCTTAGTTCTTTTGTTAGGGTTTTAAAATAGCATAATTTCTGTATAATCCTTTGAAGATCGTGAAGTAAGAAAGAAACCATATAAACATATATTAAACAGAGCTCATTTTTTTCATTTCTGGAAACATACGATAAAAACAAAAATTATTGTGAAACAATCATGTTTTTCTCCCAGAGGATAAGGACCCTCTTTTATTTACCTTTGGGTTCCCAAAGTTGACATTAATCCTGGCATATCCTAAGTGTGTTATAAATGTTTTAGTCACCATACATGCTAAATATGTAGCCTATATCCCTCTCTTGTTATTAAAACCCATGCTGTAAGAATTCTCAAATCGCTGCAATGTAATAAATACATGGTTTACTCCAAAATACGTGGAATAACGTCTGTGGCATAGTTTATTAATTAGAAGGCTTTCGGCTTCTAGGAACAGAAGGCCTTGAAGCCTTGTTTTAGTCTTCCAAAACAATAGGAAAACTGATTCTCATGTGATAAGCGGTCATGAGATGGGGGGGTTCCAGACTGACAAAGTTGGCAGCTTAGTGACATTTCCAAGGACGCAGATTCTTTCCATCTCTCTTTTGATTCCTTGCCATATCAGCCTCATCCTCAGACTAACTCCCCCCGCAACGGGTAATTCCAGAAATGAATGCATTGTTCAGAGAGGGGAAATAGAAAGTAAAGTCCCTTTTCTTCCCTGAGTCTCTCTCTCTTTTTTCAATTTTTATTTTTGAGAGAAAGAGAGGGAGAGACAAAGAGCAAGCAGGGGAGAAGCAGAGAGAGAGAGTGGGAGACACAGAATCCGAAGCAGGCTCCAGGCTCTGAGCTGTCAGCACAGAGCCCGATGCAGAGCTCGAACTCGCAAACCGTGAGATCATGACCTGAGCCAAAGTTGGCCGCTTAACCCACTGAGCCACCCAGGCGCCCCTTCCCTGAGTCTTTTTTTTAAGATCAAGGAAGAATTGCCCAGAATTCAATCATTACACACTCAGCAGGCTTCTCCTCAAGTCTTAAGGGCCAGAACTCTGTGTGTGTGTGTGTGTGTGTGTGTGTGTGTGTGTGTGTGTGTGTGAGTTAAGGAGAGTACAATATCTTAATTATGTCAGAAACAGTTGTCCTCCTACATTCTAATAGGGCAATCAAGAATATTGCTACAAATTTAATTGGAAGTAACATGTTCATTATAACTTACGATAGGAAAGCTTTTTTTTTTATTTTATTTTTTTTTATTTTTTTTTCAACGTTTATTTATTTTTGGGACGGAGAGAGACAGAGCATGAACGGGGGAGGGGCAGAGAGAGAGGGACACACAGAATCGGAAACAGGCTCCAGGCTCTGAGCCATCAGCCCAGGGCCTGACGCGGGGCTCGAACTCCCGGACCGCGAGATCGTGACCTGGCTGAAGTCGGACACTTAACCGACTGCGCCACCCCGGCGCCCCAGGAAAGCTTTTATGTGCACAGCAGATGCTGTTGACTGCCTACCCAACAGCCATACTCCTTCCTTTTTTTCTTAGTAAAGCTCTATATTATTAGCAGAGGTCTTCAAGATCATCTCACTGATATTTGTTCACACTAAAATGTACTCAAAAATTTTTTTTTGTTTCCTTTACTGAAAACCATTGTTTTTCATTCACGCTATGTGATACATCTAGGGTATGACTGTGAACAATACAGACCAAAATTCCTGCCCGCATGGAACTTAAATGCTATTACAAATAAGACACACCTCAAATGAGGTAACAAGAGATGCCAGCTTAAAAATATGCAACCTTAGTTTTTCATAATCTTAGAAAAATCCAGTTTCTCAAAATTTATCCTGAAAAACTAGTCACATGTCATTGCAAGCATACGTTCACAGCAACCTCTAAGAGGGGAAAATTGGATATAGCCTAAATATCCAAAATCGGGGACCTGGTTAAGAGAGAATTATTGTGTGTCTATATAGATAATCATGAAAAATAATGACAGTTATCATGATGAGCTCTGAGTAATGAATAGAATTGTTGGATCACTATACTGTAAACCTGAAACTAATATAACGCTGTATGTTAGCTATACTAAAATTAAAATAATAGAAAAAGGTAAGTTCAATCCTGAAACAATCAGTACGTATTAAAGACATTTTAATAAAAGATAAATTCACATTTGCAAAAGAAAAACAAAAGACAAACAAAAGACAAATAGTATTTATTTATTTGTAAAAATGTTCAGGATAGAGGTGCCTGGGTCGCTCAGTCAGTTCAGTGTCCACCTTCGGCTCAGGTGCATTTCATGAGTTCGAGCCCCAAGTCGGGCTCTGTGCTGACAGCTCAGAACCTGGAACGTGCTTGGATTCCGTGTCTTCCTCTCTCTCTGCCCCTCCCCCACTGGCACGCGCGCGCGCTCTCTCCCTCTCTGTCTCTCAAAAATAAATATTTTTTTTAAATGTTCAGGATATGGGGCACCTGGGTGGCTCAGTCGGTTAAGCGTCCAACTTGGGCTCAGATCATGATCTCACAGTTTGTGGGCTGGAGCCCCATGTCGGTCTCCGTGCTGACAGCTCAGAGCCTTCCGACTCTGTGTCTCCCTCTCTTTCTGCCCATCCCCTGCTTGTGATCTGTCTCTCTCTCTCTCTCATAAGTCAATAAACATTAAAAAAAAATGTTCGGGATATAACACTAAATGAAAAAATGAGCCACAAAGCAGTATGGAAATTACAGTAATGTTTTGTTACACATGAATAGGAATAACATCAATACAGTAACAGTACTGTGATACTGGGTGATGTAATTAGGTGATGTAATTGAGAGTGACGTTTTTTCCACCTGCTTTCCAGGTTTTCATTTATGAACTTGCAATGACTTGATAAATAAGAAAGTGGGAGGTTAAAGTCATCAACCCTGATTTTAATGTCTCACTGTAATACCATTAACCATTTATCAAGTACTTCCCATGTGCCCACTGATGCACTAAGCACTTTGTATGTATTTTTGCATTTAATTCTTTCAATGATCCCGTAGGTTAAGCTTTGCTACTTTCTCTATTTTTCCCCCCAGGCTATAAAATGGGTTTAATGGAAGTTAAATGTCGTGGCCAAGATACACACTACTAAGAGTGTATCTAACTACCAAGTGGTTCACCCTGAATTCAATCCAATCCAAAATAGTCTGACTCAGAGTCTGGTCTTCTAAGCACTGATGCTATTATGTCTACAAACACAGGCAGTTAAAAGCACGCTGACTATGGCAGAAAATCAATGAATTAGATCACAAAACTTTGGGGAAATTATAAATGGATAAAGGGCTATATCAAGAAGGCAGATTAACCACAGGAAACTATCTCCAAAAGAGTATCTTGGAAAAGAACATGATTATAGATGTATATATATAATGTGTCTTTTTTAAGAACACCGGAAAAGAATATTAACTGCTGGGGCGGCTGGGTGGCTCAGTCGGTTAAGCGTCTGACTTCAGCTCAGGTCATGATCTTGCGGTTTGTGGGTTCCAGCCCCGCGTTGGGCTCTGTACTGACTGCTCGGAGCCTGGAGCCTGCTTCGGATTCTGTGTCCCCCTCTCTCTCTGCCCCTCCCCCGCTCATGCTCGTTCGCTTGCTCTCTCTCTCTCTCAAAAATAAACATTCAAAAAAAATTTTAAAGAATAGTCACTGCTAGTAATATTTACAATTCCCTGCCAGAAAGCAAGCCGTCTAAAATTTAAAATATGTTCATCTTGAAACATGTGCCAATCACACTAACCCCTGAGGCGAAGAATGCAAAATGAAAGCCAGGGGTTATCGGCCACAGTAAGCAGCAGAGTGAGTGGTGTGGAGACTTGCATTCAGATCTACTGCATGAGAAATCTCCCGCTTGGAGAGATTTACCTCCAGGCTGGAGTAGTAGGTGTTCACGTGCAGAGCCCTGGGCGTCTGCATTGTCCAGGAGGACGCCACACCCAGAAGACCACTGCTGTTGTACCGGACGTTTCCCTCCTCTGTTGCTCCAAAGCACTCCAGGATTTAGCAGCTTAGACAGAATTCTTTGGCTTGACTGCGCTCCATCAGGCAGTTCTTTCACAGCTCTCGCTTAGAGCTGCTCATGCAGCTGCAGGTGGACGGTCGCAGGGGCTGAAACGTGCAAGATGATGCAGCCACATGCCTGGTGCCCAGGCAGGCAAGTTGGGAAGGCTGGAGCCCCTCTCATCCCCCCCAACCCAATTCTGCTTTCCTTTTCAAGAAGTGACCCAATGACACCCGGGTGGCTCAGTCGGTTAAGTGGCCAGCTCTTGATTCTGGCTCAGGTCTTGATCCCAGGGTCGTGAGATCGAGCCCCGCGTGGGGTTCCACGGCGGGCGTGGAGCCCGGTTAAGATTCTCTCTCTCCTTCTCCCTGTGTCCCTCCCCTGTCTCAAGAAACAAATAAGCAGGTAAAAGAAGTTACCTCTTTCCCACTGTGCAGTACCCTCAGTGGAGCTATCTAAGTGCTTGTCCTCACAGGCAGGCCAGAAACCCCAGCTACACTGACGGGATCCCCAGCCCCTCCCTCCAGGGGATGTGATTTGTGAGTGACGTGGTACAGGAAGGGGAAACACTTTCTCATCCGAGACATGGGCTGTTTAACCCACGGCTACGCATCGCGTGGTGAATCTGGGGCCACAGTCGGGCAGCAGGGACGTAGCCCAGGGGACAGTGAGGACACACTGGGACCTGCAGGGCACCTCTGCATCTGCCTATCACCGTATCTGACAAAATCCCCAGAGAGATTCGGAGAGAAGGGGATTCGGAGAAAGAGAGCTCTCAAAGAAATCAAGCTGACAACCACACGTGGCATCACAGTTCTTAAGGAACAAAATGGACATGATAGAACATGAACACATCAGCACAGGGCCTGGCCCATAGTCAGTCTTTACTAAAAGCTCATTTATTTAACATAGTGTTCCTAAATCAAGTGACCTGTGCTAATAGTATTTAGACTTGAAATCTTTTAGGACCATTTTAAACCTTGTGACTTGCTGGGGCGCCCAGGCAGCTCAGTCAGTGAAGTGTCCAATGTCGGCTCAGGTCATGATCTCGTGGTCTGTGAGTTCTAGCCCCCACAATGTGCTCTGTGCTGGCAGCACGGAGCCTGCTTGGGATTCTGTCTCCTTTTCTGTCTGCCCCTCCCCTGGTTGCTCTCTAACTCTCTCCTGAAATAAATAAAAATAAACTTTTAAAAAATGTATACATGTGTTCAATATGTGATTTGCTGGCACATTTTGTCACAGTGACTGGCACTGCCTCTTGCCGTATCTCTTCTTTCGAACGTGTTTGGAAACTCTTTATATGGATAATTGTTCATTTGGTTAAATAGCAAAAACAATACATGCATGTTGTGCATTTCTTTTATTTAGGTTTATTTGCACTAGGCTTGTAATCGAATCTCTGGTTTCAAAAATAAGAAGAATCTTAATAATGTTTTTAATATTAAATTTAACAATAATTTTTAAGGGAGCTTTTACAATTTCGTCTAAGACTTTCAAATGTTCTTCCACTGAATTTTTAGGTGCTATATTTTATTTTATTTCATTTTCAGTCTTACAGTTGACTCAAACCTTCCCAAGAATTCAAATGATTCTTTTCCTAACAACTCTATTGAGATAGTGATTCACATGCCATACAATTCACCCATTTAATGCGTACAATTGAAAGTGTATAATTTAGTGGCTTTCGTTTTTCATAGAGTTGTGCAATCATTATCACAATCAATATTTAAACATTTGCATCACCCCCATAGCCCCCATGTTCCTTAATCAAGTGACTCCTATAAATCAAATAAGTTAAATATATAATAAGATGAATCTTAAATTCTCTTAATTGTTCTAATTGTACTCCTTACAAACTTAGTAAGATTTCACCTAAAATCGCAAATATAAAACACTTATTCAATTATTCACTTTTATTTATTTATTTGTTTGTTTGTTTTTTGAGAGAGAAAGAGTGAGAGTGAGTACAAGTGGGGGACAGGCAGACAGAGAGGGAGAACTGAATCTTAACCAGGCTCAGCTCTGTCAGCACAGAGCCCGACACGGGACTCAATCTCACAACCCTGGGATCATGACCTGAGCCAAAATCAAGAGTCAGCCGCTTAACCGACTGAGCCAACCAGGCACCCCCACTCATTCACTTTGGATTGGAATTATGGGGTCCTCCTAACAGGCCAAATTATCTAAAACATTACAAATATCTAAATATAGATTAATCCTTAACAAAAAATGTTTTAATGATACGGATTATCTACTTCATTATTTCTACATTTAATTCCAAATCATCCCACGGGTAAACATACACCTGCCCACTCAAGCAACACTGTGGTGCAAATAAACATCCTTTGGGATTTGCTTTCTAGAGCAAAGTTGAGAAAATATGTTTCCATCCAGATGTAGTTGCATATCATCAAGAGTTGATCAGCAAGTCTAGAACCAGAGATACCCAGGAAAAACTCTTCTCATAACCATGGGTGACAAGCTAAGCCTGCTTTTATGGGCACTATAGCAAGAAAATTGGCTGTTGGTGCCTCAGTGGCAGCTAAAGGGAGGAGTTTGGAATAACCTAGAAGAGAGAGAGGCCTAAACATTATGGTGGCAGGCAGAGGCTGGAGAGAAAGCTGTGGAAGAGATTTTATGTGAGGAAGGTAGCTGAGGAATTTTAGGACAGGAATGTCTAACATACTAAGCTGTAATTACCTTCTCTTATCTCCCAGCCTTCAGCAGAGGTCTGGTAGTCAGTCTCCTATTTGAAGCCCAGAAGTAGGACGAGTGGGATGGCCAAGAGTAGTGCAAGGAACATCGCGGCTCTCAAGGAGCAGACAGCGATGGGAGAAAATGCAGAAGCAGCCTGGATGCTTCTCCCCAAGGCGGTCTTCTTAAAATGGCTCTGGGCTGCAGTGATGAGGGGCTTGGGCCATGTTATTTGGCTATTAAAGGAAAAGGTGACCCCAGAAGGACAGAAGGCTGGGAAGCTCAGGCAGCAGAGGCTTGTGTTAAAGGAGGATGTAGCCACCTGCTTTTTAAAGAAACTTCTACTCCAGAGAAGAAATGATGGGGTTATTTCCTACATTGCTCCTGAGAAGACCAAGTCATAGTGTATTTCATTTTGCTGAGTTACAGAATTTGACAGTTACATTCAGCTACTCAGCACCTCAGCAGCCAGAGAAGGCTTCCCAGATCCTCTTTTTCAACCAATGCTGATGAAAGAAGGTATCGTATCAGCCTTTCCTGTCATGAGGGAGGAAATGAATCATGTGACCGCTCTGGCACTTAAGACCTCTTGATTTGTCCCAGGAACTCCAAGGAATTTTGAATTTTGGTCAAAGTAAGCAGAATGTTTCGCTAATGTTTCCATCAGGGTTGTTTGTTTATCTTCATAGCCCTCTGATATCACTTAACGATTTAAAAATAGTATTTTATGTGCAACTATGATTATGTGTCCCCAAACAACTGATCTCTTTCAAGTGGCTACTTGGCCGTCACAAAGACACAAAATTTGGGCTTCGTTTCCCGCTTTCCATAATGATGGCTTAGCCCTTTGTATCGAAGTCAGGCCTTCTGGGTTTGGATCTTCGGGCCCCTAAGTGTACCCAGACAGTTTTGAGAAGTGCTGTTAATATCCTACCTTTTATTTTCAACTTTGCCCAGGCGCGTTACTAGTCAAGGGAATACGTAAGAGAAAAAGTGTGCGCTGCTTCATGCCGCTGCACCCTGGCTGCTGGGAGCTCTTTCATTCCAACCACCACGGCCTATCCTGGCCGGCCATCCCTGGCACGTTGTCCGCACTCAGAAAGAGAAGTCAGCGAACGCTTTGGTAAGAGAAGTTGAAAAAATGTGAGTGGCAGTTAAGAACTGTTCCATTTAACCTCAGTGAACACTTGAATTTACCACAGACTTCAACTTCGGTGCCATTTTACAGCTCGCCGTCGGGGGCGGGGCGGAGGGGGGGGGATTGCTCTTACTGACAGCCTTCACAGCCCCTTCCCACTGAATATGTTGCTTCCCAGCTGCTTTGGGGACAGGAGATGTGGACAGACACTGACATGAAGGGGAACCTATTTTTCTGCTGAAGACAGAAGAAAGCACATGCAAGACTGAGCAGAGCTATAGTAATTAAGTTTGCTCTTTTTCTTTTGTCAACGTTCTCTGCACAGACCCCTCTCATAGGAAAAAGCCTTTCCCCATGGAATGACATAGTCTTCTGGGCCTCAGTATACACCGTTTCAACTGCAAGGTGAAAATCTAGAACATGGCATGCCTTACAAAGGAAGGAGTTTCATTTTGATATTGCGTCTCAACTGTCCCGTGAAATACGCCCAATTTTTTCCCAATATTATGGTAAGATGAACCCCTTTCTACTTGAGAACACTTTTAGGTTTTATTTTTTTATCTTTCTGGAATCATGAAATGCATGTGAAATTATTTTTTTAATGTTTATTTATTTTTGAAAGAGAGTGTGAGCAGGGGAGGAACAGAGAGAGAGGGAGAATCTGAAGCAGGCCCTAGGCTCTGAGCTGTCAGCACAGAGCCCAACACAGGGCTCGAACCCACAAACTGCGAGATCATGACCTGAACCCAAGTCGGATGTGTAACCTACTGAGCCACCCAGTCACCCCCATGTGAAATTATGTGAGTGAATATGGTGTTACAGTTGCATTGCATGCCCTCAAGAGTCCTATGTGGGAGTTCTAACTCCCGGTTCCTCAGAATGTGACCTTATCTGCTGATAGGGTCTTTACAGAGGTTAAGGCAAGCTCATGAAGGTAGGGCCTAAATCGGTATGACTGGTTTTCTTCTACTAAGGGGAGAGCTGGACACAGAGATACCCATACAGAGAGAATGCCATGTGAACATAAAGATGGCCAGCTACAAGTCAGGGAGAAAGGCCTGGAAGAGATTTTCCCTCAGAGCCCCCAGAGAGAGCAAACCCTACCAAAACCTTGATTTGAGACTTCTAAGCCTCCAGAACAGAGACCATATATCTCTGTTGTTTGAGTTACCCAGTTTGTGGTACCTTGTCACAGCCACGCTAACAAACCAATACGTGTGGCAAAACAATCACCTTTCCTCCACGTCCAGCCAAAAGAGGCCACAATTTGGGTTTCTGCTTCAGAATCACAAAGTCAAATGCCGCCAGAACCAAAGCAGATAATCCAAAGCAGTGAATCTAGCAGAATGGACCACGGGGATTGTTAAATGAGACGGCGGCACAGGGCAAAGTAGACAGCATCCGGCTCTCGGCGGCTGTGACCATGCCAAAATACATGCCTAGCACTGCCAGATAATCTGGCTTTTTTAAGAGAAACCCAAACTGCAGATTTTTTTTTAAGTGTCAAAATCTCTCTATTTTCAAATATTGACAACTAATCAAAGAAGATTTCAGTATCGTCCTGGCCAACACCACACGAGCCACATCACATTTGCAAGGATGCCCAGTTTCGCCTACCCCTTAGTGGTATTTTGAGGAGAGGTTACACAGGATGCTCTCAGAGCATAAGACGAGGGAGCCAGGGATTTCATTTCTCCAAAAACCTCATTTCCAAGCCTCCTTGAATGCAAGATGGGACTGTGTAACTAGTTCTGACCAATGGAATGTGACCAACGGAAATGAAATCTGTCACTGGTATGCTGAAACTGGCAAATACCTGGATGCCCTCGACTTATTGTCCTCCCCGTCCAGAACAACCTTGGAGGTATGTAGTGACCTTGCCAGTTTAAGAGGTCAGATTTTATCTGATAAGGGCAAGGACCTGGAGTGTGAAGAAAATTACAAGCTATTCACATGTGGGATACTTCTCCCTGAGGCAGACACTGAAAGAGAGAATGAGAAAAGAGACAGAGGGGGCAAGTTGCCTCATATTAAGATAGGGAACCAGGATGCATGGTTCCAACTTCCTCTTCTCAATCTTGAAGAACAGGAAAAACATGAGTTAGGGTCCAGTTCCCAGTTCCAACTGTGAATGGCACACAGTAAGCAACAAGTGGAAGGGAACAGGTGTCTCTTTCTGGAGAACATCCACAAAGAGTTTAGTACCCTTTCCACATTTGTTCCTCCCCAAAGGACCACTCAGAAGCACACAGCATATATATTGACGGCTAAGGGGTCCATTTACCTCTTACTCATTCCTTTTTCCCCACTAGAGACAGTGTGGGATGATGACTTGGAAGTAAAACTTGCACTTCCTTTTTTAACTCCAAAATTATACTATCACCATAATCATTACAAAATCCTAATCAGTCACAGTTGTACTTCTAACATCTCATGAGTTATAGAACTTAACGAGGTAGGAACATTACTAGAAATGGAACATGCTTTCTGGATCCCTGCAAATGCCACAGAAAGGCTCTGCTCCTTCTTTGGTCTTACAACTTGACCTTTGGGCTCTTGCAAAATTTCCATTCTCACCTAGATATAAACCACTGGGTCTTATGACTCTTAGATGAATATATATTAACTTACTTTTGCCTGCTTATCGAGAACCTTTTACTGCTTTCGTGAGTTTATGTCCAACATTGCCCTGTCTATTGCCCTTAAAGCCTTTACTGACTGTTCCCTCCCATCTCCCACCATCATTTCTTCACCCAAAACCTCTCTGGACAAGCCCTATCTCATTAAGCTGACTTCTCAGCTTTTCCAACGTTTTCATACATTTTTTTTAATTTTTATTTTTTTTTATAATTTACATCCAAGTTAGTTAGCATAGAGCGCAACAATGATTTCAGGAGTGGATTCCTTAGTTCCCCTTACCCATTTAGCCCATCCCCCCTCCCACAACCCCTCCCGTAACCCTCAGTTTGTTCTCCATATTTATGAGTCTCTTCTGTTTTGTCCCCCTCCCTGTTTTTATATTATTTTTGTTTCCCTTCTCTTTTGTTCATCTGTTTTGTCTCTTAAAGTCCTCATATGAGTGAAGTCATATGACTTTTGTCTTTCTCTGACTGATTTCACTTAGCATCATACCCTCCAGTTCCATCCACGTAGTTGCAAATGGCAAGGTTTTATTCTTTTTGATTGCCGAGTAATACTCCACTGTGTGTATATACCACATCTTCTTTATCCATTCATCCATTGATGGACATTTGGGCTCTTTCCATACTTTGGCTATTGTGGATAGTGTTGCTATAAACATTTGGGTGCATGTGTCCCTTCAAAACAGCACACCTGTATCCCTTGGATAAATACCTAGTAGTGCAATTGCTGGGTTATAGGGTAGTTCTATTTTTAATTTTTTGAGGAACCTCCATCCTGTTTTCCAGAGTGGCTGCACCAGCTTGGATTCCCAACATTTTTGTACTTTTATTTAAGGCTTTGCAATATTGTGGATTTGATATTGTAAATTTCTTTTTTTTATAAGTTTACTTATTTTTTTAGTAATCTCTACACCCAACATGGGGCTCGAACTCACAACCCCGAGATAAATAGTTGCATGCTCTTCCAACGGAGCCAGACTGAGCCAGCCAGGTGCCCCTGTCATTTTCTTGAGGATAATAAGAATACAGTGTATTTATTGGTTTATCCCAAGTACCTACTGTACCTAGTAGACTTCTATATTTAATTGATCACATCTATATCATTTTAAGTTATTTATATGTAAGTATAATGATTTATTGTGATACTTGCCTTATTTCCACATTTCAAAAGTAAACCTTTTACTATGGGGAATAAATAAGCTGATTTATAAGTTAAGGACTGGCATATACAAACACAGAAACTGGTTCTACCTTTACATCCACATCTGTTAGTTGGTGTTTGTTTTTTACTGTAACACGTGACAAACCTAATGGCATTAGAGAATTATATTGTTCAGACCTTTTAACCATGTGACAGTTTATCTCACATGTTTATACTTGAGAACTAGTAGCTGTAAAGTCAAATAAGCAAGGAAGGTAGATTGTTATCCACAGAAAGAATTCACCTAGGACACAGGATGTTGTAGAAACAGAAGGTGAGTACATTTTATTATTGTAGACTTTCCTCACTCAGCTGGAAATTTCCTTTTGTCATTTAAACATTAACTGGAATAGACTCAATTTTGCCTAAATGTAAGCATTTTAATCTTCATCTCTGATGCAACTCAAGAACATTGCATTCCACACATGCCTGTACTGTTCTCTATACTTCTGAATAGATTGCCTTGTCAAAGACAAACCATCATAGCCCAATGGCTTCTGTTGGTTCTCTGAACTTCACCGATCTGATATGTCTCATGTTTTTGCTCTTCTTCTTCTTTAAAAAAAATTTTTGAGTAATCTCTACCCCCCAACGTGGGGCTCACAAGGCCAAGATCAAGAGTGTTAGGCACTCCCAACTGAGCCAGGCTGGGGCCCCCGTTTTCACTCTTCTTCATACTTTTGAATTTCTAAATTTAAGCTACAGGGATTATTTCCTAATGGGTGGGCAATTTAGATACAGTCTCATGACCTATTTACCAAAATGTCCTGGTAGTTTGGGAGTGGTTGCAGAGATCTCCAGGCAGGGGGGTAATCGGGAAGATAATAGTAGGGTAAGGAGCAGAGGATGTGATGTAAGATCAGAAAAGAGGTACACCTTCAGAGGTTTGCAGTGGGAATGCTGTAAAGTCACATGGAGCCCCGGAAGTGAGTGGAAAAATACACTACGGAGAAGAGGCATTTCAGAGCCCAGTCCCCAGGAAATGGCTGGCAAGAATAACACAGAAAGCTGGCTAGCAGGGGTTCAAGGTGATTTTGCCCTTGGGGGAATGACAAAGGATGAACATGAGCCCCAGAGACTCAGGCATAAGGAGGTCAAGCCGTCCTCCCACCATCTCCCCAGTTGTACTTACAAGGCCTGACAACATGAATGCCAGCCAAGAATAGCACCGCCACTCTGCCCAGGGCTTCGAAACTCTACTGAGTAGAAACCAAAGCAATTTTTGAAATTCCCTATTAGCAAGGAGAAATCTATTGCCTAATCACTTTTGTTTACTGAAGATGGATGAGGCAATCTACAAATGACAGGGTAATTAGAGAAAACAGCTAGGATAGAGTTAGAAGTAGGACAGAAAACTGGCAGTTTTCATGTAAGTGCTTACCTCAGTAAAAAAGGTCCACTCAAGAAGACGCTTTTGCATCTTGGGTGGCTCAGTTGGTTACGCACCTGACCTCAGCTCACGTCATGATCTCATAGCTTCCTGAGTTCAAGCCCTGCTTTGGGCTCCACGCTGAAAGCACAGAACCTGCTTCAGATCCTGGGTCCCCGACTCTGTCTGCCCCTCCCCTGCTTGCTCATGCTCTGTCTCAAAAAAAATAAAAAGACTTTAACACAAATTCATTAAAATTATCGAGTAATTTTTTTTTAATTTTTTAAATATTTTTTTTTTGAGAGAGAGAGAGAGAGAGAGAGAGAGAGAAGTGGGGGAGGGGCAGAAAGAGAGGGAGACACAGAATCTGAAGCAGGCTCCAGGCTCTGAGCTGTCCACACAAAGCCCGATGCAGGACTTGAACTCACAAACCATGAGATCATGACCTGAGCCAAAGTCGTACCCTTAACCGACTGAGTCACCCAGTAATTTTTTACTCAAGTATAACTGACATACAATATTTTATTAGTTTCAGGTGTATATCATAGTGATTTAATATTTTTATACATTACAATATGATCCTCATGATGAGTCTAGGTAACTACCATTTGTCACCATACAGTTATTACAGTATTATTTACTATATTCCCTATGCTGTACATTACATCCCTGTGACTTATTTATTTTATAACTAAAAATTAATGCTCTTAATCCCTTTCACCTATTTCACCTGCTCTCCTACTATTACCCCCCTGGAAACCAACAATTTGTTTCCTGTATTTGTAAGTCTGTTTTGCTTTATTTGTTCATTTGTTTTGTTTTTTAGATTCCACGTATAAGTGAAATCAGATGGTACCTGTCTTTCTGTGTCTGACCTCTTTTACTTGGCATAATACCCTCTAAGTCCGTCCATGTTATTTCACAAATGGCAAGATCTCATCCTTTTGTAATGGCTGAGAAATACACCTGTGCATATAAACACCACATCTTCTTAATCCATTCATCTATCGACACTTAGGGTTGCTTCCATATCTTGGATATTGTGAGTAATGTTGCAGTTAACATGAGGGTGTATGTATCTTTTTGAATTGATGTTTTCAAGTAGAATTACTGGAATGTACAGTATTTCTGTTTTTAATTTTTTGAGGAATCTTCACCCTGTTTTCCATAGTGGCTGAAGCAATCTACATTCCCACCAATATTAACTTGTGTAAGTTCTTTACACACTGTGGCTATTAACCACTTGTCAGATGTATGATATGCAAAAATCTTGTCCAACTCAGGAAGTTGCGTTTTCATATTGTTGATGGTTTCCTTGACTGAGCAAAAAACTTTTTATTTTGATGTAGTTCCAATTGTTTGTTTTAGTTTCTACTGTCTTTGTTGGAGGACACTGGTCCCAAAAACATATTGTTCCGACTGATATCAAAGAGCTTTCTGCCTATGTTTTCTTATAGGAGTTTTATGGTTCCAGGTCTTACATTCACATCTTTATCTATTCTGAATTTATTTTTGTGTATGGTGTAAGAAAGTGGTCCAGTTTCATTCTTTTGCACATGGCTGTCTGGTTTTCCAAACACCATTTATTGAAAAGACTTATTCCTCAGTGGGTGAGTCTGTGTGTGTGTGTGTGTGTGTGTGCGCGCGCGCGCGCGCGCATGTTGGGGGAAGTCTATATTTTCTCTTTTTTTAATTATTTTTTTAGTGTTTGTTAATTTTTGAGACAGAGAGAGAGTGTAAGTGGGGGAGGAGCAGAGAAAGAGAGAGGGAGACACAGAATCCAAAACAGGCTCCAGGCTCTGAGCTCTCAGCGCAGAGCCCAACATGGGGCTCGACCTCACCAACCGCGAGATCATGACCTGAGCTGAAGTTGGAAGCTTAACTGAGCAACCCAGGCGCCCTAAATTTTCTAATTTGTTTGCACAGAGTTCAGTTTTGTTTGTATATTATATTTATTTTTTTCTTTTTCTTTTTTTTTTTTTACTTTTTTTTAAGGGAGAGCACGACCGGGAGAGAGGGTTAGAGGGAGAACGAGAGAGAATCCCAAACAGGCTCCACGCTCAGCACATAGCCCAACACAGAGCTCAATCTCACAACTGTGAGATCATGACCTAAGCTGAAACCAAGACTCCAGTGCTTAATTGACTGAGCCACCCAGGCGCCCTTGTAGATTAAATTTTTTAAGTTATTATTTTCATGTAAATCTAGAAGAAAATGGTACAAGGAGAAAATGAGTAGTACAGAGAAGATATGTCATAAGATCCAGCACGTTTTCTAGACAGGGTCTGCCAATTCATCTCTGAGCTTTCTAGAAGAGTTTCAAAGAAAACTCATATAATTACTGATTCCTAATATCCATAAGATAGAAACAGCTCAGTTTGCCAGTGTAGTTTAGTCCCATTTTTTTAATGTTTATTTATTTATTTTTGAGAGCCAGAGAGAAAGAGAAAGCATGAGCTGGGGAGGGGCACAGAGAGGGAGAGAGAGAATCCCAAGCAGGGCTCCGTGCTGTCAAAGCAGAGTCCAATGCAGGGCTCTATCCCATGAACCATGAGATCATGACCTGGGCTGAAATCTGAAGTCAGACACTTAACCGCCTGAGCTATCCAGGTGCCCCAGTCCCATTTTTCAAGCAGAGAAGCAGAAGCATTAATTGCCCCAAGTTCCATGGCTAATGTATGGAAGAAATGAGAATGATCCCCTGCTATTCAGCATCCCAACACACTCCTCTCTTCATTACAAAGTGGTTGTTCAAAAGAAGATGAAGTGAGAACAGAAAACGTGCAGGGGGTGTCATTTGAGTATGACAAGAAGAGAGGGCACTATTTTAGCAATGTGGGAAAGAAATAGAAAAGGCATTCAAGGGGCGCCTGGGTGGCTCAATTGGTTGGCCGTTGGACTCTGGGTTTCGGCTCGTCATGATCTCACGGTTTCATGGGTTCAAGCCCCACATCAGGCTCTTTGCTGACAGTGCAAGCCTGCTTGAGATTCTCTGTCTCCCAGTCTTTCTGCCCCTCCCCCACTCGTGCATGCTGTCTGTCAAAATCAATAAACGTTAAAAAAAAAAAAAAAAGAAAAGAAAGAAAAGGCATTCAAATCAGGAGCACAAATGCAGCAGCCGAAAAGTAAGATCGGGGAAAAGAAGCTGTTTGTTGAGTGTTATGGTTCTGGGTGCCCAGCTTATGTGAAATGGAAACACTCTTTACCCATAGATTTAATACATTAAAATTTTAATTAAAAACTGGTTCTAAATATTATTCACAGGGGCGCCTGGGTGGCGCAGTCGGTTAAGCGTCCGACTTCAGCCAGGTCACGATCTCGCGGTCCGGGAGTTCGAGCCCCGCGTCAGGCTCTGGGCTGATGGCTCAGAGCCTGGAGCCTGTTTCCGATTCTGTGTCTCCCTCTCTCTCTGCCCCTCCCCCGTTCATGCTCTGTCTCTCTCTGTCCCAAAAATAAATAAACGTTGAAAAAAAAAATTAAAAAAAAATAAATAAATAAATATTATTCACAAAAAAAAAAAACATTTTCATTGGTGATGATAATAGTTAGCAGTACCTACTTCATTGGATTTTTGTGAAGATGAACCAATATAACATGTAAAATAATTAGCAGTTAGGGGGCACAAGTAAGCACTCAGTACACATTAGTTGCTATTATTATTTTAATTATGATTAAGTCAATATAGTTCCTTCAAGGTATTATCTAAACACATTGTTTTAAGAACACATTTTTAAAAACCAGTAAAGGTTTCTTTCTTCCTCCTTCCTTCTTGCTTTCTTCCTCCCCTCCTTCCTTCCTTCCCTCTCCTTAATTTTCTTTCTTTCTTTCTTTCTTTCTTTCTTTCTTTCTTTCTTTAATTTTTTTTTTCTTTCTTAAATTTTTTTTTTCAACGTTTATTTTTTATTTTTGGGACAGAGAGAGACAGAGCATGAACGGGGGAGGAGCAGAGAGAGAGGGAGACACAGAATCGGAAACAGGCTCCAGGCTCTGAGCCATCAGCCCAGAGCCTGATGCGGGGCTCGAACTCACGGACCGCGAGATCGTGACCTGGCTGAAGTCGGACGCTTAACCAACTGCGCCACCCAGGCGCCCCTCTTTCTTTCTTTCTTTCTTTCTTTCTTTCTTTCTTTCTTTCTTTCTTTCTTTCCTTCCTTCCTTCCTTCCTTCCTTCCTTCCTTCTTTCTTACTTATCCTCCTGGAGGCAATGCTCTGGCCTTCATCATTTAAAGGAGACAGTAGCTGTCGAAATTTCAGTCTACACTCTGCAGGCTGGCAACAAAACAAGAAGCCAATGAAGAGAGAGGCAAATCACTGAGAGTAGCTGTTTGCTGCCACTATACGTAAACTCAGGTCTATATCCAGAGCCATAGGCTTTGAAAGCTATCAAAGAGCACTTATTTGAATAACACAAAGGAATCCATTGGATACATATGATGACAATAAACCAAATGATAAATAATCAAAGATCTGGAAAACCTATTACTACATATCAGCTGATTAAAAACCTAACTTTCCAGGGGTGCCTGGGTGGCTCAGTCGGTTCAGCATCTGACTTCAGCTCAGGTCATGATCTCATAGTTGGTGAGTTGGAGCCCCTTGTCGGGCTCTGTGCTGACAGCTCACAGCCTGGAGCCTGCTTCAGATTGTGTCTCCCTCTCTCTGCCCCTTCCCCACTCACACTCTGTCTTTCTCTCTCAAAAATAAATAAACATTTAAAGCTTTTTTTAATTAAAAAAAAAAAAAACTAACTTTCTAGTTCCAAAACCATAGCCAAAATGGGCTTTTTCTTTCAAGATCAGTGGTTCTCAAAATGTGGTATTCCAATTTGGCCCCACCTCAGAGCATTTGAATCAGAAATACTGGGGAGGTGGGGGAGGGAGGAGGGTGGAGCCCAGCAATCTGTGTTTGGTCAAGCCCTCCAGGGGACTCTGGTGCACACTCAAGTTTGAGAATAACTATTCTCCGTAAGTTGACTTTTACACAAAGACCTAGTCCCATGGAGAGTGAAAAAAGCCTTAACAAATTGACCGGCATCTTTCACGCTCTCATGACCAAGTGAGGGAGAAAGGAAAGGATGGTTAGCCAAAATATATCCAAGGGTCGGTTTCTCCAGCCACCATAGGTGAGTGGAGGAGATGGGTGGGGGAACATTCATACACGCATACATTACGTTCTCCTCCTTCCCTCCTCCTTCTCCTCCTCCTTTTGAGAGAGAGTGCACGAGCAGTGAAGGGGTTGAGGGAGAAGGAGAGAGAGAGAGAGAGAGAGAATCTTTTTTTTTAAGTTTACTTGTTATTTATTTTGAGAGAGAGAAAGACAGAGCATGAGAAGGGGAGGGGCAGAGGTAGGGAAAGAGAGAATCTCAAGCAGGCCGAGGAGCCCATGGGGGCTTGAATTCATGAACCGCCAGATCATGACCTGAGCCAAAATCAAGAGTCAGATGTTTCACCAGCTGAGCCACCCAGGCACCCCCTGATACAGAGAAATCTTCAGCAGACTCCAAGCACATCATGAAGCCGGATGCAGGGCTCAATCTCATGATCCTGAGATCATGACCTAATCTGAAACCAAGAGTCAGAAGCCCACCCAACTGAGCCACCCAGGCACCCCTACTGGCCTTCTAAGGAAGGCCAGAAGGAGAAATCATCTGCTTCCGAACCCACGTTTGTCTTCAAGTAACTGATTCTGCAGAAAGCAAAATCACAGAAAAAAGGGGACTAAAAGTCAATCACCCACTAACATTTTAAAAACACCATTGGTACCCAAACTTAAATGGGCTATATTTAATCTAGTTTTATCAGACTGTTTTATAACTAAAGCCTTCAAATACTTTGAGAATCTGGCACCAAAGACAGAAAGGCTCACTATAATTGCTGTTTCCCTGGACTGCCTTAGCCCCACAAAAATAGATAGACAACTGTAATAAAAGAAAAAATTGTCGGGGCGCCTGGGTGGCTCAGTCGGTTAAGCATCCGACTTCGGCTCAGGTCATGATCTCGCGGTTTGTGGGTTTGAGCCCTGCATCAGGCTCTGTACTGACGGCTCAGAGCCTGGAGCCTGTTTCGGATTCTGTGTCTCCTCCTCTCTCTCTGCCCCTCCTCTCCCGCCCCCCCCCCCCCCCCCCCGCTCATGCTCTGTCTCTCTGTCTCACAATAATAAATAAACATTAAAAAACAATTTTTTAAATGTCACCACAATCACACCTTCATAGAGTTTAAAATTTGTGAGAAAAAAATTAATTGTATAGTCTCCACCAATTACAAATATGATTTCTCAGATATTTAGGGTCCTTTTATATAATTTATTCATGAAACATCATATCATTATGAAATATAAAGAAGACTCAGGGTTCTTATTTAATTAGAACATTCTTTCAAACAGGGAGGGCAACAGGGAATGATATGTGAAGCCTGCTTCTTCATTGCAACGTGACAACTTTAATATAAAAACACACTGAGGAATAGGATGTTCTCATTAAAGACACTGAGTGATGAACAACAGCATCACACTATAACTCTGTAAGTAACATATTGACTCTGCGTATAATATTCTTTTTCCATCTATGCAAATATTTTCCATTTACGCTCTGTTTGACAAGATAAAACCATTTTTAAATTACTTCCTTAAAATGACACCAACTTCTTTTTTTTTTCTAAGCTCTATCTTTACTTTCAACTAAAGCTATGGTTAAAGTTTTGGCTTCACTAGAAATTGTTTCAGGAAGGGGTTAGATATTGGCACAGGGAAACATTTTTTTAATTTGACAAAACACCACCAAACGCTTGGAATTTCTTCTGATCCCCGTTTGTACGTACAGTGTTTCTTTTTCACGGGCACTATGCTGGCCAGGAGCTCATTCCCATTAAGGAATTAAGTTTCTCAGTAAACCTCAGGGCTCTTTTGAGAATTCACTTGTCTCATAATGGTGCTTTGAAAGAAAACATAATTCCCGTTCAAATGTCATCAGATGTACTGCTTTGGGGGCTGATTTAAGTGTGATATAAAAATGGTAAGATTTGAGACTCCCCCATTAGTCTGAACTTTAAATAGATCATATATATGCTGGCTTGAAGTCACCACATAGCTCTTTCATGGTCGGCTGCAAACTTTTTCGGTATTCCTGCCACCCTTGGTAATGCTTCTTGCTGTGGGAAGAGCGGCGTAAGCAGAAAATAAAATGTGTCTCTCTTTAATGCCATATGCGTCACCGCCTCCAGGCCACCATTCTGCCTCATCTGCCTAGAATTTAAGGAATGAGATTTCTCTGTTTAGCTCTGTGTGTTATCTCCTCTAATCTTTTGAAGACACCGTTAAGGAAGTTACTATTTTTATTACCCTCATCTTGTAGATGAGGAAATTGAAGCATCAGGATAATCAGAAACTGCAAAGCCTGCGTGTTTTACCACCGCGCGGTAGTTTTAGAGACGAAGGAGCCTCAATCAATGTGTGTTCATGGGATGTATACCTACTGCTCTGAAACTATGGGGTCTTACTGCATACATCCTTCCTCCCAAAGACTAGGATTTTTCAAGGCATTTGACTTCTGACAACAGTGGTCATTATAAAGAAAACCCATGCTTATCAGAGATGATTTGTAGTTGTATTACTTAGAATTAGGTTTGGCTATGTGTGACAAAAATTCCCAAAGAATGGTGACTGAAACACAAAGAAGTCTGTTTCTATCTGATGTAAAAGCCTGGAGGGAAGCATCTTTGGACTGGAACAGCAGATTCTCAGAGCCAGGGAGTCATGTCCCCTCTGCTGCATTCCTATACCAGTCCCTGGTTTCCTTGATGGCCCAAGACGTCTGTCACGGTGCCAGCAATTACATTTGAATTCCAGCCTGCAGAATGAGAAAGAGGGTGAAGGGCAAGTCTCGTCCTTTTAAAGAGATTTCCCAGGGGGCATCTGGTGGCTCATCTGGTGGCTCAGTCGGTTGAGTGTCCAACTCTTGATTTGCGCTCAGGTCTTGATCCCAGGGTCGTGGAATCGAGCCCTGAGTCAGACTCCATGCTGAGCGTGAAGCCTGCTTAAGATTCTCTTTCTCTCTCCCTTTGCCCTTCTCCCCAACCTGTGATCTCTCTTTCTCTCTCTCAGGAAGAAAAAGACATTTCCTAAAAATTGTGAGTAAAACTTTGTTGACATTAAATAAGATGACCAGAACTTAGTTACATGGCCATCCCTGGCTATAAAGAAGGAGGAAAAGTTCTCTTTATTCTGGATTGCCATGATGCCTCCTGAAACCTAATGCTTACTCTTAAGGAGCAATGGGATAGGGCTGGATTTGGGGGATCAAGCCACCTGGGGGTGGGGAGCGGCAGGTGAGAATGCATTCCTGTTGGGAGAACAACAGGGTGAACTGGGGACTTGAGAGATCTGGAAAGCATACATAGCCAGATCTTTTCACATTTTAAAGAGAAGCCAGAAATGTGTTTTTTTTATGTAAAATTCCTGATTTTTAAATATTGCCAGTTCATTAAAACGTAAAAAAAAAAAAAAAAACCAACCCACTGTGTGCCAAATAAATCCCATCTGTGTCAAGCCCACAGGCTGACAGTTTCCTTCCTTTGATCTAAAAGAATTGGCTTTGTGTCTTTTTTAGATGTATTTTCAGTTAAACAACAAATACTGATAGAGTACAATGTGTAAGGTGCCATGTCAAGGGCAATGAAGGACAAAAAGATACTATCTTTCTTTGGAAAGTCTCTGATGTAGGAGATGGGCTTGATGACAAGAATGGAAAAAAAGACCCTGCAATACCTGGTATTTATTTATTTACTTACTTACTTTTCTGTGTACAGACTTCATTTTTTTCATGATGATGATGATGATGATTTTATTTAAATTCAAGTTAGTTAACATACAGTGCGGTATTGGTTTCAGGAGTAGAATTTAGTGAATTAAGTGATTCATCACTTACCTAAGAACACCCGGTGCTTGTCCCAACAGGTGTCCTCCTTAATGCCCATCACCCATATAGCCCATCCCTGCAGCCACCTCCGCTGCAGCAACCCTTAGTTTGTTCTCTGCGATAACTGGATTTTAGTTTTATGTTGTTTTCACCGTGGTCCGGTTTCTTTCCCTGACCTCCAGCACGGTCTTCTTTCCCTATGTCTTTCCTCCATGTTTCATGGTTTCCGTCTCCATTTTCCGCTCACCCAGGTCAAGAACTATGCCCCCTGAGTTCTGTATTCATAAGTACATGTCTTGGAAATATCGAATAGTCTCTAATTTTGTTTGCCAACATTCTATTTTTCTGAAAATTCCTTTAAGCATTTCTTCACATGCGCCAGTCCCTGGAAACCTAACCTTATAAACATACATCTCTGAACTTGACTTATTGTCCTCCAAAGAACGCATTGATGGGACAAGAATTGTCAATACGTAAGAGTCTACAACATTCAGTATTACTCCTCCCAGAAGGAGAGAGAGGTGAGAGCCAAGAGTGAAGCCACCAAAGCCACTGAGTCAATTCTCTTAAGAACAGCATGGAGAGTGGAGCATAAGCTATTCTTCCCCTTGCCCTGGGGGACAGGAGACATCCAATTCTGCTGCGTCCTCTGGTGCTGTCATAACTGGCAGGCTGGAGTCACAGCTGGCTATAACATTTGCAGGACCCAGTGCAAAATGAAAATGCAGGACCCCTTGTTCATAATTGTTAAGAATTTGCAGACAGTGAGAGCACAGCATTAAAGCATTAAACTCAGCATGGGGCACTTCTGAGTGCAGGATACAGTGTGGCTGCACACATCTCATGGCCGTGAAGCCAACTGTGACTGCGGTAGTTGCCAGGGAAGTGGGCAGCGGGTGGGTAGCAGGAAAACAAAGCCCAGAAACATACGGTGAAGGATTTGGCAGGGGCATTTTGGAGTGAAAGAGGTGCAAGGGCAGTTGGCCATCTGAGGGGAAACATGGAGGGGAAGGGATAACGGGTTTTTGTTCATTTAAGTGTCACAATCTGCGTGTCTCCCTTCATGGTGTTCAAGAAATACGAGTGAGCGAACAGTTATTTTGAAAGAACGGTTTAGTCTCTAGGAGTCTGGTGTCATTCAGGGACTGAGACACTGGGGTCACAACTATAGACCCATTTCATAGCTACTAGTGAAGTCACTGGTTAAGGGATCACTGATACTTTTAGAGTACTGGTAGTCTGCATATTTATGATCTGTGAGAAAGAGAACATCATGCTTGACTTCCTTTCTTCCTTCCTCCAACAAATGTGAAGTCCTTCATTATCTTTGAATAAGGAGCTTCAATATTTTCACTGAACAATTGTTAAAAGTTAAGCAGCCAAAGGATTATTTGGTTAAGCAACCAAAGGATTATTTCTCCCACTTCAATTGCAAAGATCATAACGAATCTTATTTGTTCATAGCTGCTACCCTATATGTCACCTCACTCAGTAGAAGTTATGTTCAAGGAAAAGGTCTCTCCAGAGTCTTCTGGATCTGTTGGCCTCACTCCTCTACAACCTTCCATCCATATCTGACTTCCATTTTTCTCTTTTCACTGTGGCTCCTATAGCCCCAGTTCCTATGCAATCAAATGTTCTTATATCATTGATTTCTTCCCAGAAAACTCCTTTGACCTCCATGCCTCGAGTAGTAGGTCACTTTTCACCAAAAAGATAGCTCATGCTGGGTTCTAAAATCACTTTTGTACTACCACTTTTTAATATCCTTGAAAACAGTTCCTTCTTCTTTAGATGCATACCACCTGCTATCACTCCTTGTCATTGGAAAGCACCTATTTCTGGTCACCCCCTCCCTTTTTAGGGGTCTCAAGATATTTAGCTGCCTTATCTTCCCACCAAGCTCATTCTAAAAATATCTAACCTTGAATCAATCCAACCATCCACCTCCACTCCTACACCTCCAATGCTAGACTACAGGAGAAAATAACACAAATGTTGGGATTATTGCCACCAGAAACATATGGTCTCCACCTCAGTTTAGGCTTCCAGTACTATTTGCCAGTTCCTTATATGTCCCGGGTGAATATTCTCTCCAAAACTTCACAAGATCTGTTGAAAATACTCTCCAATTTCCTCATGCCACCTGTGCTGATACTGACCTCTTTTCTCTTAGAAATTAGTCTCTCTTACCCCATAGGGAAAAAAGTGCTCTTAGGTGTGGACTTTTTCCATTTCCTGCCCCTGTAGTATTTACAAGTCTATGTAATACATACAATAAGTCTACATACAATAATAATACAATAAGTCTATGAATGCATCCACCCTGTGGTAAACTGATTGTATCAGTGGCCCAAATTAATGGCCTCTCTTTTCCACACCCTTTGCCCTGCAACTTTGTAGTCCCCTCCCATTCTCACCCTGGGGTTGGCTCTGCGACTTCTCTGAAGGCTTGAAAAAGTTCTTGTGTGTCTCCACCTTCTTTTTTGGAGCCCTGTCTTAGTCTTCAGAAGAAGCCCAGCCTAGAAGGATGAAAATACAGGTAGCAGCATTGACTTGTCTTAGCCAAGACCAGCCTTGTCCTGCCAGCCCTTAGTCAATCCCTCAGTCGACCACAGATATAATCTGAACAAGCCCTAAGACAAGATTTGCCAAATCTGGTCCAGTGGAACCACCTCACTGACCTGCAGACTTGTTAGAAATAATAAATGGTTTTGTTTTCAACGACTACGTTTCGGATGGTTTGTTATGCACAATAGCTAATACAAGACTCTGACTTCCCTCTCTCTGTTCTCAGAGGAAGAAGGGTACCTTCTTTTTTTAAGGCAAATTCCTACTTCTTGCCCTTTATCCCATTCTTGCCTGTATCCTTTCAGATCTCTTCCCTTCTGATCATATCTCTCTGTATTATATTTTCAATCTCTTGATCCGCTTTCACCTCTTTCCCTAATACATGAACATGTGTAAATCTCTCTAAAATAAAACAAACATACACACAAAAAAATAAACCTGTGTGTTCAGCAAGTTACTAACCTATTCTGTCATTCTTTCCATTTATATGTCCTGAAAGAAAAGTCTATACTTGTATATTTGTCTGGGTTCTCCAGAGAAAAAGAACTAGGCTGGAGACTCAGGGGAATGTTGCAGTTCAAGTCCAAAGACAGTCTGTTGGCAAAATTCCTTCTTGCTTAGGGGAGGTCAGTCTTTGTTCTATGAAGGCCCTCAACTGATTGGATGAGGCCCACCCGTATCATACAGGGCAATCTACTTTACTCAAAGTCTGCTGATGTACATGTTAATCTCATCCCAAATACATCTTCATGGAGAAATCAAGAAAAATGTTTGACCAAATATCAGGGCACCATAGTCTGAGCAGGTTAACACAAGAAATTAACCATCACAACTTGCTGTATCCATTTTTTGTGCTCATTAATTATTAACCCTTTTCAGTCATCATCTTATTAATATGCCCAACACATTTAATATGAATAAACACTCTTCTTTGTCCTTTTACTTCCTTTATAGCCTTCTCTCCTAGACTCCTTCCTATCTCTCTCTCTCTCTCTCTTTTTTTTTTTTCTGTTTTTAGAAAGAAAGTGTATGTGACCAGGAGAGAGGAACAGAGGGAGAGAGAGAGAGAATCCCAAGCCGGCTCCCCATTCAGTGCGGAGCCAGATGTGGGGCTTGATCCCACGACCCTGGGATCATGACCTGAACTGAAATCGAGACTTGGATACCCAACTGAGCCACTCAGGCTCCCCCCTTTGCCTGCTTCTTAAATGACCCTTAGGGTTGTGCTGCCCAGACTGTCTGGATCTTTTTTTGTGCTAGTTGCTTTAACTACTATATTTTCCACTTAGCCCTCTTTTCTGAGTTTTGTGTATTCATTCATTTTTCCATTGAAGGTATTAATAGGGTTTATATTTTATTGAGTACTAAACACTAGAGGTTTGTGGCAACCTCTAAAAGGGCCCCCAAGATCCCTGCCTCCTGTTATTCACACCCTTGTGTGATCCTCTCACACAAGTTGAAGGAGATCCTCTCCCAGTTGAGTCTTGAATTGGCTGTAGCTCTGGTAGATATCTTTATTTCAGACTTGTGGGACACCCCCGAGTCAGAGGCACTGGCTAAGGTGCACTTGGATTTTTGAGCCACAGGTAGCATGAGAAAATCTATTTTGTGTTTTTAAGCCATTTAAGTTTGGTGTAATTTGTTTTACAGCAATAGATAACTAATACAGGGTGACCCAGGATCCAAAGTCACTTAAGAAATAGCTCCTAAATGCAGTGATCCTCCAGACTATCAGCGGTGATTGAAAAGAGGCCATGATCACAGTACAATATGATAGGTGTTTTAGAAACATACAGAGAAGTGATGGGAGGACACAGAGAAGAGAATTTTTCAATTGTGCTTGAAGGCTAGTGGATTCACTCAGCAGATTTTATTTTGTCATTGAAGAAGGATGGTAAGTCATCTGAAGAAAATGAGCAGAAAAGGTGATAGGATGCTTGAAGAGAAAATTAATTTTTAGAACTTCTACCAGAAAGAATAATGAAGGATTTGGAAAAGAAATAAATAACAGAGTTGGAGGTTCGAGATCATGGACTTATACGACTTTCGATTAAGGTTGGGGGTTACTTATCAAATGGTCTTAGCAATATGGATACAAGATGAGAGAGGCTGGTGGTTGAATTTGGGATTTCAGAGAAGATTAAACAGAAGAGCAAAAACCAAGGCATAAAAGCACTTGAGAAAAATAGTAAGACAATTTTTATAGTTCTGGCTCATGGAATTCAGGTTGAATAGGGAAAGAAAGACAACCAAAGCTCCTAAGAATTTGTAGGAAATACAGCTGATTCTGACCTCCTATCAATCACTAGGACTAAAGGAGTCAATAGTATTTGGCTTAGAGCCTAGGTCAGCCCTCCATTCTTGAGTTGGAGGAGACTTTTAGAAAGGAATGGTTACCCAGAAGGAGGGCCAATTATGCTATCATGAAAAGAGTGAATGAATGCTTTATAACAGAGCCTAGTGGTTCCCTATGATAGTTTCCATTTCCTCCAGAGTATGAGAACCTCTAATTTTTAGGGAGTAGAATAACAACTGCATTTCCTCATTTCCCATAGCTAGAGATAGCCATGTAACTAATGAGCTGTTCAAAGAGATGTGGACAGAAGTGGTGTGTACAACTTCTGGATTTGGCCCTTGAAGGGAAGGGGATTGCATTCTCTTTCCCTTTTACTCCTTTTCTGCCAGCTGGAAAGTAGTTGTGGTGGAGAGCTTACTTGACCATGAGGAAGAGATTACATCCTAGGGAGGGTAAAGCAACAGAAGGAGCCCATAAATCCTAAATGATCTCATAGAGCCTCCATGGTCCTACATGACAAACTACATTTTTTTAAGCCACTATGTGAACCAGACGAATGCCATCTTGGACAAATCCACCATGATGACCCCTCTGTGACCTGAAGCCTACCTGAGCACAGCCCCACCAACACCCCCAACACATTCTTTCTTTTTGTTAACCGCACCCTTAAGTACACCCTCAGGGCATAACGTCCCTGATCTGCTTTGGAGATATGACTATGGCACACACCTATTTTAAACTCTCCTCCTGTGTGGTCCCCAAGCAAGTACTCCCCAGCCTCTACGTCTATAAAAGCAGATCTTGTGGGAGGTAGTGTTGTGGAGATCTATTCTGCTTGCTGCCACCGAAGGAACGCTTCTGTCTGTAAGTCTCCTTAATAAACCATTTCTTGGTCTTACGGCCTCTTCGGTCTCTGAAGGTCATTCTGCATGTACCTCCCTTTTACAGAACAGCCACTTTTAATTTCAGTCAAAGGTGGCTGGACTTATTTCAACCAAATCAGATGTGTAGTACAAAAAATAACCTGGGAATACAAATGGTCATAGCAGAAGACAGAAAGTAGTAAGCAATAAACAGAGACAGAGGTAAACATTAGGGATGCAGAGAAGAATCCTGTCTACCCAGGCTGTGAGCTTTCAGAAGAGGTTAAAGTGTTTGATCAGTGACAGGTCCAGACTGTAGGTTGGTGGGGTGCAGGCCGGTGAATGCACCTCAGCAGCTGATTCTTCCAGACAGGGACACAGCAGTGGCTCCAGAAAGCATTGGTGATGGTAGCACAATGGTGGCAATCGGTCTCTGCATGAAATTAACCCAAGCAACATTTGAAGTTTGATATTCTTATTTAAATTAATCATGGTTTGGGCTAATGCATCTTGATAATCATCATAGAAATGTAGAAATTTAGGAGTGGGGGCGCCTGGGTAGCTCAGCTGGTTGAAGGTCTGACTCTTGATTTCAGCTCAGGTCATGATCTCACTGTTCCAGCCTTGTGTTGGGCTCTGCACTGACAGTGTGGAGCCTGCTTGGGATTCTCTCTCTCCCTCTCTCTCTCTGTCTGCCCCTTCCCCCTCGCGATCTCTCTCTCTGTCTCTCAAAATAAATAAATAAACATTAAAAAAAAACTTAGGGATGGAAAAAAAATCCTCGCAAATAGAAAAACCTGCTCTAATGCAGTTTAAAAAATAAGTTCCAGAGATGCTAAGTAAGTTTTGTACATAGTCAGTAGCACCCAGGCCTAATTCCCATGCCTTTGAGTGTTGAGAGTTTGTACTTAATTTGTAAAGAATCCCATCAAAGCTTTTTATTCCTCCAGCAAAATTATAACCCCAGGTTGCTGTTGGCAATGCCCTCTTTTAATTTTCCATGAGCATACTTTGCATTAGCAAAGCACTTTTTAGCCTTTAGAATATTTTCACATATTTTCTCATATTATCCTGAGAAAAATCCTGTGCAATCAAGTGACTGGAGGATTAGTAACATTTCCATTTTGCTGCTAAGGAAATTGAAGCTGAAAAGTCTCCAAAAGACCATCCCAGGATGAGGCGCTAGTAATTGGCGGAGGGAATTATTAGGCTCTCGCCAATCATTCACTGCTTTTCCTGTTATTTGTCCAGGCTTTCTCTTACTTTATGAAGCAAAACTAATGTGTGGCTCATGTACTTAGAGTTAAGTTAACTAAAGTGAAATAAAATTTAAAACTCAGCTCCTTCGTCACAGTAGTTACAAGAAGGGCTCAGTGGTCATGCCTGGCCAGCAGTTACTCTACAGGACCAGCGCTGACAGAGAACATTTCAATCATATCAAAGAGATCTGTGGGACAGCCTAAAGGGGTGTCTCTTTTCCACCAAACCTCAATCTTGCCCTCAATCTGTGTATAATCCAAGCCTAAAGACTGGTCCCCAAACTCTTCCACCTTCCTGAAGGACACTTGAAAAGCGGTAATGCCGGTTTTAAAAGTGGCCCAGACTTGATACGAAGGTGATGGTAATAAAAGTGCACGAGTCTTCCACCGACAGCACAGCAAGCGGGCGGTGAGAGGGGATGGCCACCCAGACGCGGAGGTGGATGGAGAGGCGGAGGGGCGGGGCTCAGCGCCGCGCTCAGGGGCGGGCGGCATCACGAGGCCGGGGCGGGGCCGCGAGGGGCGGGGCCGGGGGGCGGGGGAGCGAGGCGGCGAGCGCGCCAGCTTTGCCGTGCGTGCTCACGTGACAGGTCCGCGAGGCCCCGCTCGCGCAGTCGTCTGGACGAGCGAAGATGGCGGCGGAGAGGGAGCCTCCTCCGCTGGGGGACGGGAAGCCCACCGACTTTGAGGAGCTGGAAGACGGAGAAGACCTGTTCACCAGTACTGTGTCCACCCTAGAGGTGAGACCGCGTCGCCATGGGTGCTGCGCTCCGCTCCTGCCGCGCGTCTCACCTTTAGGTGCCTTTCCCCTGCCGGGACTTGTCCCTCCCCACCCCCCGGGTTTGCGGGGACCTGGTCGGGGCGACACCTGTGACGCGGGCCCGCCTCTGGTACCTGTCAGTGGGCTGGAGCGTGGCCTGGGCGGCTAGCCTCCCTCACGAGACCAGCCTGGCGGGCTGGGGGTCGACCTGATCCTTTGAGGGGCCGGGACCGGCCCGAGCGTTGCAGCGCCCTTTCCCGGTTCAGCCGGCCTTCCTCGGTGTCATTTGCACCTCTTCTTCAAAGCCGAGGGTCTTGCCCTGAGTCCTGGTAAACCTTACCACCCTCCCGGGCGACCTCCGCAGCCCCCTTTGGAGAGGTGCTCGCTTTTCCTTTACCAAGGGAGGGTGTGCCCCTGGGAGGGGAGACCAGTGAACGGAGCGTTGAGTGGCCGTGGCTCTCCAGGGAGCTTGTGGATGCACTTTTCCCAGTCATGGCCCTTCATGGACTGCTAGTTCCCCTTGAGGGAGGTGCCTCTGTTGTGTATTGTTGAATGCACTTGACCGGTTTTGTCTTCTTTAGTTCTTAGACTTTTTAAGAATACGAGCGTTTTTAAAATGCAAAGTTGAAGAGAGGGAGTAGTCCAGGAAAGTGCTGGTTTGGGTTTTCTGTTGTTTTTGTTTGTTTTATTTTTTTAAGTTGCCAGGAAGAAATAACCGGTCCTCACTCCCTTTTTCCTCTTTTCTCGCATGGTCAGCGGTCTCTGAAGTTGAGTGTTCCTGTTTTTGTCAGAGGAAACACTGTTAACTCTAATTGGCCTCCTAGATCCATTTCAGGTTTGAATTGCTTTGCATTTAAATGAAGTCACCCACACTTCATAGCCCAGTTTTAAGTGTGTGAGTGTGTGTGTGTGTGTGTGTATTAAAATGTAAGCAAATTGCCCAGAGGTTTGTTTACCTTAGGCTGTACTTCTTTATAAAGTGCTTTTGTAAGCTTTCTTGGCTCGTGCAACTCTACACCAAATCAATTGGAAATTACTGTAAAATGTCCATTATCTAAAACTCAGTTAGCTGAAACTTGGAACTTCCGGGAACCGTTTTCATCACTGACCATACTCTGCAAGTTGTATATACAGGTTCCCAGCCAAATCCCACCTCCCCTTAGATTATATGCTTCTTGAGGCTGGGGATAGTGCCTTGATCATCTTTGTGTTCCTCACAAAATCTTGAACATTTGCATTTAGTAAATGTTTGCTGGATTTATTGTCAAAACCAGTATCTCCTAAGAATTAGTAAAAATTGCCTAGCAAAACAGATGAACCTTTGAGTTTATCTTTTTAACCCTTTATACGTACCATGTAGCTGGCTTAAAATGTATTGAGAGTTAGTGTCTATGCTGAATTCTAAGACCTGTATTTCCTTTGAGGACTATGAAGGTTTTCCACCAGCTAGGATCAAAACAAACTACTGACCTAGTGTGAACTAGAATTCTGTGAACGCTAAGCGTTCTGTTTAATTGAGGCTTTTCAGAGTTGAGTAGCAGGAGCTGTAAATTTCTATTTCCCATTTGGATGGGACTTTTAAATAAGGTATTTGACTTTTTCAATAAAAGTCTACAGAAGTTTGAGTATGAATAAATTTATCTTGGTTGGTGCAATGTGAAAGTTGTAAAGTTGGGTTTGATTTTTAATCTAAACCCCTTATGTTATATAGACTCATTCAGGTTATTGGTTTTAAGGTAATATAACAGATTTGTAAAATCCTAATCTTCCTTGCTTTCCAAACTGTTATGGGGGGGATGGATCTATAGCAGTGTTTTTTAGTATACCTAAGCTACTCTGAAGGAATGTTCTTTCTCAGCCCTCCACTTTTGTTTTCAAAAGTGCTTCTCAAACCTGAGAGTGTAGGGGAGACCATAGGGTTCTTGTTTGAAATGTAGATGCCTTCTCCTCACTGGAATCTGCGTGTTGAATGCTCAAGATCTTCAAACTTTATACATAACTTACCTAGGGATATATATATATACACACACACACATATATGTATAATTTATTGTCAAATTGGTTTCCGTGCAACACCCAATGCTCATCCCAACAGGTGCCCTCCTCAATGCCCATCACCCACTTAGGGATCTTGTTATAGTGCAAATTATGGTTCTGTAGGGCTGGGATAAGGCCATTATTATGCATTTTTAACACATTCCTCCTGGCATTGCTTCTGGTCCATAGACAATAATAAGTTGCAAAGCCTCAGATGATTGTGATGCAGATCATCTACTTCGAATAGTTAACCTAAACTGTAAATTGAAAGTCAGATTTACAGATAAATGTATTTTAATTAAAGAAAAAGTAAGCATTTAAAAATTTATATTATTTCTGTAGAAACTTTTTAAATTGATTGAAATTCATAGAAGTGGAAATCAAATTATAGACATTTTCGATGACAGTAAGCTTGTAATGACCGTACAATTTGGTGTATGATATTAGTCTATTTTTAACACAGTATTGGATTCCTTTCCTTTCACAATTAAGAACAGTCCCATAAAGCCAAATTCAGTAAATGAAGCATATTTAAAAATTACAGTGTTTCTGTTGTGTTGTGACTATGAAACAAGAAATTGGTGGAAGCTGGCATGGGGGCAGAAAATAGAATGAGAAGGGGAAAACATCTAGTGAAGGCTTTTTGGTACCAGAGAGCAAGGCTTTAAATTGTTTACGAATATTGCTTTTTCCTTAAATGATACAACCCTAAGCTTAAAAGGTGCTTCCCATAAAGAATCATGGAGAAATAAGACAACACCTTTAAAAAAAAAAGTCAGGAAATATATGCCTTTTCTCTATTTTATACAGCTATATTGAAGTATAATTCATATACCATACACTTCACTCATTTAATGTGTACAATTTAATGGTTTTTACTATATTCACAGATATGTGCATCCATCACCACAGTTAGTTTTAGAACATGTTCATCACCTCAAAAAGAAACTATGGTTTTCAGCTATCACTCCTTGCCCCCATTCCCCAAATCTCTTTAAACAACCACTAATTAAATTTTTTTTTTTTTCAACGTTTATTTATTTTTGGGACAGAGAGAGACAGAGCATGAACGGGGGAGGAGCAGAGAGAGAGGGAGACACAGAATCGGAAACAGGCTCCAGGCTCTGAGCCATCAGCCCAGAGCCCGATGCGGGGCTCGAACTCACGGACCGCGAGATCGTGACCTGGCTGAAGTCGGACGCTTAACCGACTGCGCCACCCAGGCGCCCCAACCACTAATTAAATTTTTGTCTCTCTATAAACTGTTCTGGACTTCTGTGAATGAAATCATATGATATGTATTTTTTCATGACTGGCTTATTTCACTTAACATAATGTTTTCACAGTCTGTACTTCATTCCTTTATGGAATTGAATGAAATGGAATAATCCATTGTGTGGGTATACTACATTTTGTTTATCCATTCATCAGTTGATGGACATAGGGGTTGTTTCCACGTTCAGGTTGTTGTTAATGCTGCAGTAGATATTTGTACAAGTAGAATTACTGGGTCTTAGGTTAACTTTACATTTAATCGTTTGAATAATTGCCAGACTGGTTTCCCAAAGTGGCTGCGCCATTTTACATTTCCACCAGCCATCTATGAGGGTACCAGTTTCTCCACAGCCTCACCAACACCCGTTATTATGACTTTTTTTTCCATTCTGTTTATCTTAATGGTTGTTAAATGCTATTTTTGTGTGGTTTGATTGAATTGTTTTTGGTGACTAAAGATGTTGCAGATCTTTTCATGTGTTTGTTGGCCATTTGTATATCTTTGGAGGAATGTCTCTTCAGATCCTTTGCTCATTTTTTAATTGAGTTGACTTTTACTGAGTTATAACAATTATTTATATATTCTAGATAGAAGTTCCTTATTAGATACATAATTTGCAGATGTTTTCTCCCACTTTCTTTGGTGTCTTGTCATGTTCTTGATGGTGTCCTTCTAAACACACATTTTTAAAAAATTTGATGAAGTAAAATTTATTTTAAAAATTTTGTTTCTCATGCTTTTCACTGTCGTATCTAAGAATCCCCTGCCAAAGCTAAGGTCATGAAGATGACCATGTGTGTTTTCTTCTAAGAATTTTATGGTTTTGGCTCCTTTAAGTCCTTGATCCGCTTTGAGTTAATTTTTGTATATGTAATGAGGTAGGGTCCACCTTTGTTCTTTTCCATTTGGCAATTCAGTTGTCCCAGCACCATTTGTTGAAAAGATTATTCTTTCCCCCTATGAATGATAATTGGCACCCTTGTTGAAAATGACTTGACCATAGGTGCTCACACCTGGTTCTCAGACTAACCTCAGTCTAAATTTAGGTCAGTTGAAGTTAAGAAGAGGACGATAGTTTGCCCATGATAGGGATTATAGAGCATTTCAAATGAAATTTCCAGATGGCAGGCTCACAGGTCTTAAAATTCCTTTTCTCTAACCCCATGCTGCTCTAAGTGTTTGGAAGACATCCTACTTGGTTGACTTCAGCAAATACTTGGGTATTTACCCTCTCCCGTACTATATGGATCGTCATCAGAGTGTAAATATCAGCAACTACTGCAAATCTTTGAGGACAGAAAATCTCCAGTGGAGAAGAAGGAGGTGTGCAGAAAACTCTGATACAGATTGTGATTTTATGGTCTGAAAACACAACCAGTTTTCACTGAAAGTACCACTGAAACATGGGGAGATTTTTATTCCTATCAGTGTTCCTGACGCATAGTAGATGAACACTAAATGCTTCTCTTGGCTGGGAAAAGCTCATTGAAGAGGTAATATTTAAGAGAGACCTCAAAGGGGTAATGAAACTTCCAAGTGGGAGAATAGCAAGGGTCACTTGAGGGTCAGTCCATATTCTAAGGAACCATAAAAAATTCAGAGTGGCTGAATAGAGGATGTTACAACTTTACTATGTGGTGAAATTGTGAAGGACTTTGGAGTAGGTGGGTGAGAGCTATGAAAAATTATTATGGCAATAACTTGATTATCTAGGAGGATTAATGTACTAGCAGTCTGAGGGATAAATTTGAGTTTTAAGTTTGGGGTTGAAGACCTGAAAAAGGAAAGCAAGTGCAAATAATAAAGGAGAAAAGGAAATTGATGCAACAGTAGATGAAAAGTTAGACATCTAAAGACTTACAATGTCTCCCTCTCTTCAGGCGATTCTTAGACAAAGGAATTACAAGTTTTATTTGGGGCTACATTACAGCAATTAAGAGAACATCAAGCAGCTAGAGGTTCCCATGGGCTAGAAATGTTGTTTTGGGAATGTGTCATAAACTTACTGAATGATTATATTAAACGAGGCTGGACATCTAGTCCCTGCCCTAAGGAGTGAGTGTATAAACCATCAAAAGTCAATGTAATAAACCCAGCTCTGTGAACAAATGCCTGCAATACCAGATGTTACATGTGTAATTGAAATATGTATGTGCTACAAAATAGTATAGAAGACTAGAGTGACTTAATTACATAGAAATGATCTTTGAGATCTTGAAAATGGTTGGAATTATCAAAAGAAAAGAGTATGACAAGGGACTGTTGACAAAGAGCTGCTCAATTGGTATGTCTTGTACCTATGCAACAGGTAGTAGCAGTATATGTTTTCTTCTGTTTTCTGATCTCTAGGTAGGCCTCCAATTTTAAATGTACTAATTTTTCTGAAAATTTCTTTATGAATTACGTGTGTGTCAGAGCAAAAACATTTTGCAGTCAGGTATTTTAAGGGGTGAGCACTGAAAATTATTAGAAAGATGTATGAGCAGCCTGACTCTAGTTGACCACTTTCCCTTAAAGCTATTAAAGTGAGAGATTTTAGAATGAATGGTTTTTAGTGTCTGTTAAAAAATGTTATTATACGAAGTTGCTTGAGGCAGAGTTGCTCACTTTGTTGTGCTTTTTTCTTAAAAAGAATGAAATTTGCCTTTACTGTTAATTTTACAAATACCCACTTTCCTATGAAGTTGAACTGTTGTTTGTTTTTCCTGTGATGATAGTTTTTACTAGAGGCAAAATTTACCTCAATTTTATTCAAATTTTATACCTCAAAGTTTATTCAATTTAGTAAAGTGCATTACCACCTCACTCAGGATAGAGACCACTTCCATCACCTAAAAAAATTCTCTCACATAGTTAACCCCTTCCCACTCCCAGTCTCTGGCAACCAGTGATGTCTTCTGTCTAGTTTTGTCTTTTTTTCAGAATGTCATATACATTGAATCATACAGTATGAAATTTGGAGTCTAGCTTCTTTAATTTAGTATCAAGTGTGAGACTCAGAGATGTTGCAGAGATCAGTAGTTCAGTCCTTTGTATTTCTGAATTTAATATTCCATTGCATGTATGTCTCACAGTTGATTGTTGTTGAAGGACAGTTGTGTCTTTCACAGCTTCTTTCAACTGTGTCTTTCCAGCTTCTGGCATTAATGAGTAAAGCCAATATAAACATTGATGTGCAAGTTTTTGTATGAACATAGTGTTCATTTCTTTTGGGTAATACTTAAGGATTGCCGGGTTGTATGGTAATTATGTTTTGACTTTGTAAGAAACTGCCGTACTTTCTGCCACAACGGTTTAAGGGAGGTGAAGTCATTTGCTTTTAGTCCCATGAGTTAATGACTGTAGTAATAATGTAATTCAAGACGATATCCGTTAGGGCAGTGTTCTCTGAGTCTGAAAATTGTTAATCTATGGTTTCATTAAAACAGAAGCATGATGTTTCAATATAAAAGCATGTCAGTGTATTTCCTGGTGTCATAAAAGTTATTTTAATATAGAAATTTTATCCTTATTCCAAGAGTCACATTTTATATGTATTACTGAGTGTTGGAATCTTGACAGCTAGCCCCAGGGAAACTTTTGTGCAGCTAGATTTGTCTGTTTTCATCTCTGGTCAAGTTTCTATTCATTTCATCTTTGAAATCTTATAAAATTATAGAAGAGTCAAAGGAGGGAAGGCAGGGAGGGAAGGGAAGGGAAAGAAAGCAAAGAAAGAAACTGTCAAGCTCTTTCCAAAGTAGATCTATCATTAATTACATTCCCATAGCAGTGAATGAGAATATGAGTTGTTCCACATCCTGTCTGCATTTATTAGTATCAGTTTTTCTTTTAGGTAGTGCTGAGCTTGAGACTGGCTTCTGTCGGCTTGAAAGAAGTGATTGTTAAATTTTCAGGGATTTGTAAGCTGGTTATTAAACACAGCCATTGTTAAAATTAAGTTATACAAACATATTTAAATGAATTATATTAAAAATTATGGTAATAAGTATTCAGAACTTGTCACTTCCTAATTTCATTACTACTTTTTATTATTTTTATGCTCTTGAGGTCATATGTCTATTGTATTTTATGGTGCAAAGTACGTATCTTCTCAAGTCCACTTTCAGGGAGGGGTAAGCAGCCACAGCAGGCACATTTATACCACACATCAGCAAAAGCTATAAATCAGAGTCTTCTCCCCCAAAGACCTGGTTGCTAAGCATTAATCAGCACACTAGAGATTTTTAGCCATTCTAACAGGTTTCTACTGTTACCCCATTGTAATTTTAATACACAGTCTCTAATAGTGCTTTTGAGTGTCTTTTTATGTGCATATTCACTGTCTGAAAATTATCTTTAGCGATGTCCTTCCTTTCACATCTTTTGCCGTTTAAAAATTTGGATTTCCTTATTGAGTTTTGAGAATTCTTCATGCATTCTAATTATGCATCCTTTGCCAGATAAATGTTTTGCAAATATTTTTTCCTACTCTGGCTTGTCTTTTTATGCTATTAACATTAGCTTCCACAGAGCAAAAGTTTATTATTTTGGTGAAGTTCAGGTTAGTTCTTTTGTTGTTGTTGATAGTACTTGGTATGTCACATAAGATATCCTTTCCTAACGCTAACCCAAGGTGACAAAGGTTTTACTTATGTTTCCTTCTAGAAGTTTTGTAATTTTTCTTTTACATTTTGGTGTAACGGGATTCATTATGAATTAATTTTCATGTGAGTTGAAGTGTCTAGTTTTTTGCATATAGATATCTAGTTGTTACAGCACCATTTATTGGAAGATAATCATATTGTTAAGGTTTGTTTTGTGGCTGAAAATATGGTCTTTTGTGGTAAATATTCTGTTTGCACTTCAAAAGGATGTATGTAGTCAGATGTTGATGGCTGGAGTGTTCTATAATTGTTGGTCACGTTGGTTCGTTTTATTTTTCAAAATATACAACATCACCAGTGAATCCCACATGCTTTAGGCTAAGTTAAAGAAGCTAGACTTAAAAAGTTTCTTGATGAGTTGTCTTTGCATCTTTGTCAAAGATCAGTTGAGCATGTATATGTATATATACGTGTATGTCTATTTCTGGACTCCAGCCTTTGTCACTGTTTATTGAGTCTCCTTTTGCCAATTGTATGCTGTCTTACTGTAACTAAGTCTTGAAATTAGCAAATGTGAATCCACTGACTTCTTTCAAAATTGTTTTGGTTGTTCGCCTTTTTTTGCCTTTCCATATAATTTTAAAAGCAACTTTTGACTTCTACCAAATAGGTCACCTGAGATTTTAATTGGGATTGTGATGAATCCATAGATTAGTTTGGGGAGAATTAACATATTAACAGTATTGAACATTTAAGCATAAATGTACTATTTCTATTTATTTAGGTTTATTTGATTTTTTCCATCAGTGTTTGTAGTTTTCAGCATACCAATCTAGTACATGTTGTGTGAGTTTTATACCTGTTTTGTGGTTTCTTTTACATTTGCTCATTGGTGGCGTGTTGACCCTCTATCCAGCAAATGTGCTAAACACTCATTAGTTTTAGTGGCTTTTTCTAGAGTCCTTGGGATTTTCATGTACATAATCATGCTATGATTAGAGTTTTATTTCTTTGTTTCCAATGTTTACGCCTTAATGTAATAACTAAGATTATCGGCATAATTTTGAATAGAAGTGGTAAAGTGGGTATCATTTTCCTTTTTGTGAACTTAGAAGAAAAATATTCTTTCTCTCAAATATGTTATCTGTTAAGTTTTTCTTGTAGGTGTCCTTCATCAGGTTAAAGAAATTCTATTTATTTTCTGAAATTTTGTACTCATGAATGGATGCTGGTTTTGGCAAATTCTTTTTTTGCATTTAATAAGTTAATCATGTAGTTTTCTTCTTAGGTTAATGGTGACATGGATTATGTTGATTGATTTTTTTAAAACATTGAATAAACCTTGCATTCCTGGGATAAGCCCCGAAGTCATAAATGTGCTTACCCTTTTTATATGTTGCTGCATTCAGTTTGACAGCATTTGTTTCGGCTATTGTATCTGTCATGCTAGATATTTGTATAGTATTTTCTTTTACTTACAATGACTTTGTTTGATTTTCGTACCAAAATGCTGGTCTCATTAAAGGAATTGGAGAATGTTTATTTCTCTTCTATATTCTTGAAGAGGTTGTATGGATTAATCTTCTATCTTCTTTAGAGGTTGCTAGAACTCACTAGTGAAGTCACCTGAGCATGTAGTTTTGTTTTTGGAAGACTTTTAACTTCAAATTCATTATCTTTAGTAGATGCAGGACTGTTTGTTCTTGTTGAGCTTCTGTAGTATGTGTCTTTCAAGGAGTTTGTTCATTCAGTCTAGGTTGTGAAATAGGCATAAGGTTTTTCATAATACTCTTATTTTCCTGTGGCAATGTCTGTGGGGTCTCTTGGTGATGCCTTTGCCTTTTCATTCCTAATATTCGTAACTTATGTCTTCTGTTTATTCATGTATTTTTTGTTCATTTATTTTAATCTCTCTAGAGCATATCTTGGGATCTTTTCAAAGAATCATCTTTTTTTTTGCTTTCTTGATTTTTTTTTTTTTCTATTGTTGGTAGAGGCTTCGATCATTGATTTGAAATTTGGTTGGTTTTTTGGGTGTTTTGTTTTTTTTTTGAGTATTAGTAGTTAGCTATATATTTCTTTGTAAGCACTGCTTTAGCTGCATCCCACAAATTTTGTTACTGTGTTTTGTTTTTATTCAATTTAAACTCTTCTCTACTTACCCTGGTGACTTACTCTTTGACCTCTGGATTATTTAGACATGTGTTAATTTCCCAAATTAGGGAATTTTCTCAGTAGCTTTCTATTATTTCTAGTTTAATTTGATTATGGTCAGAGAATGTTTTATGATTTTAGTTCTTTTAAATTTGTTAAGGTTTGTCTTATGGCCTAGAATATGGTCTGTTATGGTGAATATTTTGTGTGCGCTTGAAAAGAATGTATATAATCTAATGTTACTGTTGGAGTGTTCTTTAAATGTTAAGTCAAGTTGGCTAAAGTATTTTCCAGCTCTCCTCTATGTTGCCTTATTACATACCTGTTCTATCCATTGCTGAGAGAAGAGTGCTGTAGTCTCCCAATATAATCGTAGACTTAAAATTTTTAATTTATAGTTTCAGTTCAGTTTTTTCTTCATATTGAAGCTTTATTGTTAGACACATAGACATTTAGTATTGTTATGACTTTTTGGTAAATTGATGATCATTTTATCGTATCATCCCCTCTTTATTGCTGATAATACTTTATTGCTGATAATACTACACTTGATCTTAGCCAAAAGGCTGAGAATCGATTGCTGATAATACTTCTTATTCAAAGTTTACTTTATCTGATGTTAATGTGGCACTCTGTCTCTGTTTTGATTGTTTGCATGATACATTTTTTCCATTCTTTTACTGTTAACTTACCTATTGTCTTTAAGTTACTTTTTTTTGTAGGGAGTATATTGTTGTGTATTGCTATTTTTATATCCAGTCTAGCTATCTCTGTCCTCTAATTGGTGTATTTATTTATTTATTATTTTTTTTTTAATTTTTTTTTCAACGTTTTATTTATTTTTGGGACAGAGAGAGACAGAGTATGAACGGGGGAGGGGCAGAGAGAGAGGGAGACACAGAGTCGGAAACAGGCTCCAGGCTCTGAGCCATCAGCCCAGAGCCTGACGCGGGGCTCGAACTCACGGACCGCGAGATCGTGACCTGGCTGAAGTCGAATGCTTAACCGACTGCACCACCCAGGCGCCCCTAATTGGTGTATTTAATGTAATTATTGGTGTGGTTGGATTAGGTCTGTTTCTTTTCTGTTTTTCCCTCTGTTTCTACCTATGTTTCTCCCTTTCTCCTTTCTTTTGTATTATCTTAATGCTTGTAAGTATTTAATTTTAATTTATCTACTGGATTTTTTGCTTTATCTCCCCTTCCTCTAAGTATATAAATATACTTATATACATATGTATATAGAATACATATATACTTATATGTGTATCTACATATATTTATAAAGAAGGTAGTTGCTGTAAGGATTACAGAATACATACCTAATGATTTATAGTCCAGTTAGAGTTAATGTTATACTTATAAAAATAAAATGCAGATTCTTATGACCATTTACCTCCCTTTATATTAATTTTCACATGTATTATGTCTCTATACATTAAAAACCTTACCAATGTTTTAAGTTTTGCTTTCATAGTCATACACATTTTAAATAACTTAAGAGAAGGAAAATGGTCTATTATATTTCTCTAGTTAGTTACTACTTCTGTAATTCTTACTGTATTCTTGAAGTTCCAAGTCTTTGTTATTCATATCTGGTATCTTCGGGCTGAAGATTGTCTTTAAGGCCCTCCCCATTTTTTAGATTTATTTATTTCTTTTTTAAGAACTGGCCTGGTGATGGTAGATCCCTATAGTTTTCTTTCATTTGACAGTATCTTTATTCCAACTTTGTTCCTGAAGAATATTTTTGCTGGATATGGAATTATGTTTACAATTCTTTTTTTTTTTTTTTTTAACGTTTATTTATTATTGAGAGACAGAAGCAGAGCATGAGCATGGGAGGGGCCGAGAGATGGGGAGACCTAGGATCCGAAGCAGGCTCCAGGCTCTGAGCTGTCAGCACAGAGCTCAATGTGGGGCTCGAACTCACAAACCCAGAGATCATGACCTGAGCTGAAGTCGGAGACACTTCACCAACTGAGCCACCCAGGCACCCCTGTTTCCCCACCCCCCCACCCCCCCACCCCAGCGCTGTGAAGACACTGTGCCACTGTCATGGTTTTTTTGATGAGAAATATGAAGTCTTTGTAATTGTATCCCTAAATGGAAATTTTTTCTTTAGCTGCTTCAAGTTGTTGTTTTTTTGTTTGTTTTAAGTAGACTTTACACACAGCACAGAGCCCAGTGCGGGGCTTGAACTCATGACCTGAAATGAAGACCTGAGCTCAGATCAAGAGTTGGACACCTAACCTAACCAGCTGAGCTAACCAGGCACGCTTCAAGTTTTTTTATTTTTAATCTTTGGTTTTCAGCCACTTTTTATGATGTGGCTGGGTATGGTTTTCTCTGAAGCTGTCCTCTTAGAGTTAGCTTGTTCTCAAATCTGTAAATTTATGTCTTTGAACAAATTTGTGAAGCTTTCAGCCATCATTTCTTGAAATATTTTTGTGCACTTCTTTTTGGGATTTCAGTGACATGAATGTTTGACTTTTTAATATTGTTTCACAGGTCCCTGAGGTTCTGCTTTCTTTTTTTCCCCATTTTTTCTCTTTTATTCAGACTGGTTATTTTCTAATGATCTGTCTTCATGTTTACTGATTTTTTTCCTGTCAAGAACTGTATAAAGTCTGAAATTTTATCTTCCTTGTAAGCTAACACATTAACTTGTTTTATGGTTGCTGGAAGAAGACTTGATGAAGTACCTTTTTTTTTTTAGTGTTTTTAAAATTTATTTTTGAGAGAGAGAGAGAGAATGGGACAGAGTGTGAGCAGGGGAGGGACAGAGAGGGAGGGAGACACAGAATCCAAAGCAGGCTCCAGCCTCTGAGCTGTCAGCAGAGCCTGATTCCTGGCCGGAACCTGTGAACTGCAAAATCATGACCTGAGCCAAAGTCAGAAGCAAGTCAGAGGCTCAATCCGACTGAGCCACCCAGGCGCCACCCCCTTGATTAAGCACTTTTACTCCAAGCATAGCAGACAGCATGAGTATCATGTTTGGGACAATTTCCCTTGCCTTTTTTTTGACAGGGTGGCGTGATGGGGTGTAGGGGGGGGTTGTGGGGGGAGTGGAGGTTGATACTGTACCTGCCTTTGATCTGGGTCACAGCTGAAGAACTTGAGATTAGAGAACCCAAATCATTTATAATAGGCAGTAAGTGTGCCTGTTCTTTGCTCTAGAGGGGACATTGTATTATACCAGACAGTAAACAAATCTAGTCTTTGGAAAAGACACAGATTACCTTTTTTTTTCCAAGGCTGTTTCCCAGAAACATTGCCATCTATTAGAGTTGTAGCTGCCTGCATTGTCACACTCTTTTGCTCAACTTGGGCCACCCTTGCAGAAAAGCACTGAAAGAAAAGAGAGAAAATACTGATGAAGATTTCTGGGTCCCCTTTTCCCAGTTCAGCTGGTTACACAAGTAAACTTTTTTCTTGGGGTTTTAGATGCCAATGCTCTCAGCACTGCTGCTTTCATGCACTTAAGCATCTGGGTCTGGCCTCAGGTCACGGCCAAGAGAGACAACGGGGTAGGGATCCGAAGAAAAGGAAAAGAATTTTGCACCTACATTCTCTTGATAGCAGGGGCCCTGGTGTTATAGTCAGAAAATAAGAGTTTTCTTGGCATCATTGCTGTTCACACTGCTAGTATGGTTCTGCAGTTGGAGCCATTCTCAGGAAAAGTTAAAAGAGAAAAGAACGGGGGGAAAACCCATAAAATTCACCCTCACATTTTTGTCTCTTTCCCCAGTCTACCTGCCATTAGTTACTAGAAGTCTTTGTGCATTGTACTCTATCCAGAGATTTTAGTGTTAATCAGTGGGAGAGAAAGGGGTCTAGGGGGCTTCTTTAATGTTACTTGGGATCTTAAACACTACTTTTTAATTGAAGAGATACTAGCAACAGCCTTGGAACTTATTATAGAAATGTTCAGCACGCTACTAGGTGATGATGTAGGGAGAAAAAATAAACATTTATGAAAAATGTTGAGATCTGTACAATTGCGTATCTTGGAGAACTAGTTCTGATCACCCAGAACATGTGCTCCCGGCAAAGAAATCATCAACGTTCCATCAGGTCCTCATTCACTGGCCGCTGTCTCCATACTCCTGTTCATCGCATGGAGAGGCAGGGGCAAAAATAAGTCCTCACTCAGCCTTTAGTGAGTGACAGCTCCAGTTTAGTGTACAAGTTATATATAGGACCTTAGTGCTCATATCTTGCTCAATACAAGAATATCTTAGTTTTAACAAATATTGTCTGGAAGCTGAATCGTGTATAGGTGCCTACTATTCTCATATATTGGCATACTATAAACATCTTTAGTGCCAGTGTGCTTCATTTTTTTAAATAGACTTTATTTGCTACAACAGTTTTAAGATCACAACAAAAATGGAGTGGAAGGTACAGAGGTTCCCCATATACTGCCCCTACACATGCATTATCCCTCATTGTCTGCATCCCCAACCACAGTGGTGTGGTATGGTATGTTTGTTAGAATAGCGGAGTCTGCATTGTGGCATGGTAATCACCTAAAGTTTATAGTTGATGGTGTTTTACATGTTGTGGGTTTAGACAAGTGTGTAATGACACGATATGTATCCACCCTAATAGTGTCGTGTAGTTTAACTGTCCACAAATCCTGTGTACTCTGCCTCTTCATCCTTCCTTCCCTCCTAACCTCCTGTCTTTATAGTTTTGCATTTTCCAGAGTATTCCATAGTTGGGATGATAGGATATATAATCTTTTTAGACTGGATTCTTTCACTTAGTAATATGCATTTAAGTTTTCTCTGTGTCTTTTCATGGCTAGATAGCTCATTTCCTTTTAGTGCTGAATAACATTCCATTGACTGGAAGGAAGCACCAGTTTACTTAACCCTTTAACCTCCTGAAGGACATCTTGATTGCTTCCAAATTTTGACAGTTATGAATAAAAGCTACTCTAAACATCATGTGCTGTGTTTTTTGTGGACATAAGTTTCCAGGTCCTCTGGATAAATACTAAAGAAAGCAATTGCTGGACTGTATGATAAGAATATGTTTAGTTTTGTGAGAAACTGCCAAACTGTCTTCCAAAGTGGCTGGACCATTTTACAGTCCCACCAGCAGTGAGCGTGAGAGTTCCTGTTGCTCCACACCATTGCCAGCCAGTATTTGGTGTTGTCAGAGTTACAGATTTTTGACCACTCTAATAAGTGTTTGCATATACCAGCATGAGGCATAGTGGTATCTCATTGTTGTTTTAATTTGCATTTTCCTGATGATATGTGATTTGGGACATCTTTTCATATGCCTGTTTGTTAGATGCATATTTGGTAAGGCGTCTGTTAAGGTTTTGTCCCACTTTTAAATTGGGTTGACCATTGTCTTATTGTTAAGTTTTCATACTCCTTTGTGTATTTTGGATAGCAGTACTTTATCAGATATGTCTTGCAAATTTTTCTCCCAGTCTGTGGCTTGTTTTTTATCCTCTTGACAGTATCTTGCAAAGGAAGTTTTAATTTAAGATTTTTTAGTGTTTATTTTTGGAGAGAGAGAGAGTGAGAGAGACAGAGCATGGGCGCACATGAACAGGGGAAGGACAGAGAGAGAGGGAGACGCAGAATCCAAATCAGGCTCCAGGCTCCTAGCTTTCAGCACAGAGCCTGACTTGAACTCATGAACTTGAACAGAGCCTCATGAACCGTGAGGTCGTGACCTGAGCCAAAGTTGGTTGCTTAACCGACTGAGCCACCCAGGTGCCCCTAGTTTAAGTTTTTAAAGTTTATTTATTTTGAGAGAGAGAGAGCATGAGCAGGGGAGGGGAGACAGAATCCCAAGCAGGCTTCGTGCTGTTAGCGCAGAGCCTGACGTCGGGGGGGGGGGGGGGGGGGGGGGGCTCAATCTCACAGGACAGTGAGATCATGACCTCTCAGTGGAAATGAAGTGTCAGATGCTTAGCTGACTGAGCCACCCAGTTGCCCTAAAGGAAGTTTTAATTTTAATGAAGTTTGTCTTATCCATTCTTTCTTTTGTAAATTTTATCTATGTATGTATTTATTTATATAGGCTTTATGCCCAGTGCAGAGCCTAATGCAGGGCTTGAACTCAGGACTCTGAGATCAAAGCCTGAGTTGAGATCACTCAACCAACTGAGCCGCCTGTCTTATCAATTCTTTCTTTAATGGCATATGCCTTTAAAGGCTTATGCCTTTTGTTATTGTATCTAAAAACTCACTGCCAAATCCAAGATCGCCTAGATTTTCTCCTCTTACCTTCTAGGAATTTTATACTTTTGTGCTTTACAATTAGGTATATGACTCATTTTGAGTTGACTTTTGTGTAGGGTGTAAGGCCTATGTGTAGATTCATATTTTTACATATGAATGTTTAGTTATGCCAACACTATATGTTGAAGAAACTATTTTTTTTCTCTCTTGCATTACCTTTGTTCCTTTGTCAAAGATCAGTTGGCTGTATATATGTGGATCTATTTTGGGACTTTTCTGTTTCATTCATCTCTTCTTTCATCAATATCTCATTGTGTTGAGTACAATAAGCTCAAAGTCAGGTAGCTTCAGTCCTCCAATTTTGTTCTTCTTCAGTATTTTTTTTAGCTATTCTGGGTCTTTTGTCTCTCTATATAAACTTTAGTATCATTTTACTGATAATCCACAAAGTAACCTGGAAATTTGACTGGGATTGCATCAGATTTATATGTCAAGTTGGGAAGAACTGACATCTTGAAATTATTTAGTGTTCCTATTCATGAATATGGAATGTCTCCATTTATATAACTCTTCTTTGAGTTCATTCATCGTAGTTTTGGAGTTTTCCTCATATAGGTCTTGTACATATTTTATTAGATTTATACATAAGTTTTGGGTGGGTGCTAATGTAAATAGTATTATTTTTATTTTATTTTTTTAATATTTATTTTGAAAGAAAGTATGTGTATGAGTGGAGGAGGGGGGAGAGAGAGAATCCCAAGTGGGCTGTGTACCGTCAGGGCAGAATCCAGTGTGGGGCTTGATCTCACATACCATGAGATCATTACCTGAGCTGAAACCAAGAGTCAGACACTTAACTAACTGAGCCACCCAGGCTTAGTAGTATTGTTCCTTCCCTTTCCCTTTCCCTTTCCCTTTCCCTTTCCCTTTCCCTTTCCCTTTCCCTTTCCCTTTCCCTTTCCCTTCCCTTCTTCCTTCCCTTCTTCCTTCCTTTCTTTTCTTTTCTTTTCTTTTCTTTTCTTTTCTTCTCTTTTTTTATGTTTTACTTACTTATTTTGAGAGAGAAAGAGAGCATATGAGCCCAGTAGGAGCAGAGAGAGGAGAGAGAATCCTAAGTGGGCTCTACTATCAGCGCAGAGCCTGACATGGGGCTTAAACTCGTGAGAACCGTGAGATCATGACCTGAGCCGAAATCAAAAGACGCTTAACCGACTGAGCCATCCAGGCACCCCTCAGTAGTATTGTTCTTAACTTCAAATTCAGTTTGTTCATTGATGCTATTTAGGAAAGTGATTAAATTTTTTGTACTAACCTTGTATGCTGCAAGTTTGCTATAATTGCTTATTAGTTCTGGAAAGTTTTGTCTTTTGGATTTCCTATTTAGATGTTTATGTCATCTGTGAACAAAGACAATTTTATTTTTTCCTTATCAATTTGTATACCTTTCATTTCCTTTTCTTGTTTTATTGCATTAGCAGGGACTTAAAGTACAATGTTGAAAAGCAGTGGTAAAAGGTGACATCCTTGTCTTATTACTGATCTTTGTGGGAAAGCTTTTAGTTTCCCACCATTAAGTTTGATGTAGGGGCTGCCTGGCTGGCTCAGTGAGTAGAGCATGTGACTCTTGTTCTTGGGATTTTGAGTTCAAGCCCCACGATGGGTGTGGATCTTACTTCAAAATATTTTGATGTATGTTTTTTGTAGCTGTTCTTTCTCAACGTGAATAAGTTCCCTGTGGTTTTAGTTTGTTGTGAGTTTTTATCATGAATGGTTGTTGGAACTACTGTGCTACATTTTTATGTAGGTGTGATTTAAGCTATTTCAAAATGTTCAGTATTGTAGGTAATCTCATTGACAAACTTGTGGCCACTTCTGAGGCATATTTATAATTGTTTTCTTAGAATTCATTTAACAACAACAACAACAACAAAAAAGAACTCAGTTAACAGACAGTCATTGAACACAGCCAGGAATTGAGTGAAAAAGTAGTAAACAAAAGGAGATAGTCATAATCTATAAACAGTTAATAATTATAATGTGGTAAGAGAAATTATGATAGGAGAAGTAGATATTCTGTAGGAGCATATAGGCCATTAACCTAATCAGACTTAGCTAGAGATGAGGTTGAGATTGCCAGGAACATCTTCCACATGAAAAATGTATAAGCTTGGTTGTTTTTAAATTCCTTCAAGTAAAATTGGTAAGGTAAATGGAGGCCCACCTATGTGAGAGTTTGAGGCTGTAAGAATGAGTTCCTGAGGGAAAAGAGAGCCTCCCCTTTAAATTCAGTAAATAATTGAAACTGATTTTGAAAGCTGTAAAGAAATGTCCTTATGCCATAGGGGATAGTTTACTTAAAAATCTAATGAGAGGGGCACCTGAGTGGTTCATGTGACTGAGTGTCCAACTCTTGATTTTGCCTCAGGTCATGATCTCACCCTTTCGAGGGATCAAGGCCCGCATCAGGCTCTGTTGACAGGGTGTAGCCTCCTTGGGATTCTCTCTTTCTCTCTCTCTCTCTCTCTGTATCCCTCCTGCTTGCTCTTTGTCTCAAAATAAAAAAATAAACATTTTTTTAAAAAGAACTACAAGTCACTAAGAAAAACAGCAAAATGGGCAAAATACTTGGATACTTCACAAAAGAGGATATTCAAATGGCCATTTAACATGTGAAAAATTGCTGAATGTCATTATTCCTCAGGAAAATGCAAATTCAAACCACAATAAGATACTCTTTATGTTGCCATAATAGTTAACATGGAAAATGATGGAATATATCAAAATGTTGAAAAGGATGTGGAGCAATTGATATTTTCATGTGCTGCTGGTGGGAGTGTAAATTGTGTAACCACTTTGGAAGATTGTTTAATGATATCTTCTAAATCAGGACATTCACCTACCATGTGGTCTAACTATTCTACTCATATATACAAAGCAGAAATTCAATCCCGTGTTTGTTAAAACATACATACACTGGAGGTTTATACAGGATTATTGATGGTAGTACGAAAGTGAAGACTATCCACATGTCCCATCGGTAATAGAATGGATCAATTGAGGTATATTTACACAATGGAATATTTTGCAGCAGCAAGAATGAGTAATCTGTTACTATGGAAGTATCTTGAATACATAACATTAAAAGAAAACAAAACGCTAAAGAATATATTCTCTATGGTTCCAGTTTTATGAAGAACAGCAACAGTGGAAACTAATCCATGCTGGTTGAAGCTTGGGGGGGTGGAGAGTAAAGAATGGAAGTAGAGCTTCTGGGGTTCTCTTTCTTGATCCTGTGCTGGTTACACAAGTGTGTTCGGTTTGTGAAAATATCTAGTGCACTTTTGACATACACACTTTTTATGTGATGATTTTAAAAAGGAGTATTGGTTTTAACTGTTAGGAAAAAGCTACAATAAAGCTAAAACCTTCACAGTCTAGATTCTATTTTGGTGGTCCTTGTACTTTAAGGTTAAGAAGTTCAAAAACAGTCCCTATGCTCATTTGAGATGTAAATGTTTGGGAAGAGAGCTTATTTTTCATTTGAAACCATAGAATTTTAGAATAATTTTACTCTTAATTCAACTAATACTAAACGTTTCTCTTACGTTAAAGGAATGCTTTGAACTTTTTATTCATGCAACATGTTTTCAAGATCTGATTTTTGCTCTTATATAATATTATATGTGACTGTAAAGTATTTTTGTTAATTATAAGTCAACATGATAAATTAGTATCTCTAAAAGGATGATCAAAAAAGATTTTTTAAAAAATCTTAAATGAGTTTTTGTTAAAGAAAATGAATAAAAATGTGTTTTTGGTTCATTCTTACTCTCAGAGGAGGTAAGATAAATAGCTGTTCTTGTTCTTCACTTTTTATCAAGAGAATGTTCTATTTCTATAATGTATAGAGTCATAATTATAACAGCTAAACATGCTAATTCATTATCTATTGTTATTTTTTTAATAGTCAAGTCCATCATCTCCAGAACCAGCTAGTCTTCCTGCAGAAGATGTTAGTACAAACTCCAATGGTCGGAAGCCTGCAGAGGTTGTCCTAGATGATGACAGGGAAGATCTTTTTGCAGGTAATTATAAATATTTTTATTTTTTTAGTAATAGTCAATTGTAGCATATATCCTGTTACATGATACTCTGTAACGCAAAACTGAGATTTCGTGTAAGGTTAGTGGTAGCTCTTCTTGTTAACACCTTGGAAAGATAGGAAATTTCCAGTTAGTTCCAGTTAGATCGCTTTGTGAAAAATACAGACTGTTGAGAGAAGCAAACATGTGATCCTTTCTTGTTTGAAGCATTTGAAAGTAAATCACATATTATAATTTTATGTTTTGACTCCAAAAACTAATGATTGTGGCATTCATACTTTGACAAATAGCGGTAATTGTCGTCTTTATTACTTACAGGTTAACACAAGCAAAATTAAACTCGATTTTAAAATTATTTCAAATATGTTTGTTTCAATAAAATACTTTAGTATTTACCATAGTTCTGTTTTGATTCACTTGTGGATGAGTAAATTGTTGGTTGTGGTATTTATTTTTGATACGGGGGCAGGATTTGGTGTGGTCCTGCCTTTAAAATAATTGGATTCTTGGGGCACCTGGCTGGCTCAGTTGGAGCCATATGACTCTTTATCTTGGGGTTGGGTGTAGAAATGACTTAAAAATAAAATCTTAAAAAATTGGATTCTCTTCAAAACAGTTACCTGCTTTAACATTAAAACTTAGGCAAAAGTTAATGCTTGGATATTAAAAGGCAGAATCTGTTTAAGATTAATGACAAAAAATTAAAGTAGTAGATCTTTGTTTAACGGCTTGATTTACCTGAACTGGTTTTCATTGAGTTAAAATTTAGCAACATGTCCTCAGCTTTAACGGTAGTTGCATATTTGAGCCATTCTGTATTTTTTACATCATTGTCTTTGAAGATAAAATTTTATGTCTTGGGACACCTGGATGGCTCAGTTGGTTAACTGTCCACATTCAGCTCAGGCTGTGATCTCGTGGTTTGTGAGTTTGAGCCAACTGGAGCCTGCTTTGGGTTCTGTGTCTCCCTCTCTCTGACCCTGCCCTCCTTGCAAGTGCATGCGTGTTCTCTCTCTCTATCAAAAAAATAATAATAAACATTAAAAAAAAACACCACTTCTCCATCTCAAAGGTCCATATACATTCCTTCTTGATTAGTTTTATGAAAAATTTTTACTACAGATGAATTCGTGTATTTTAACATGTCAGAAAATTTAAAATACCATACCAAATACCAATAATATTTCCCATTTATTTATTCACTTATTTCGTAGCTACCTAACAACTTATAGTAAAATGACAGTTAACCAAAGTCATAATATTTCTTTTTGTTTTCTTTTACAGACTTTTTCCCAGGCATCCTTTAAAGTTTTTTCATGGCATTTATGTTTTAAAATAAAAGACATGAGTCCTTTCTCTTCTAAGTGGGTACTAATTTAAAGTATGTATTCCTAGGGCGCCTGGGTGGCTCAGTCGGTTAAGCTTCCCACCTTTGCCTCAGGTCATGATCTTGAGGTCCGTAAGTTCAAGCCCTGTGTCAGGCTCTGTGCTGACAGCTCAGAGCCTGGAACCTGCTTAGAGTTCTATGTCTCCCTCCCTCTCTCTGCCCCTCCCCTGCTCACACTCTGTCTCTCTCTCTCTCTGTCTTAAAAATAGAGAAACATTAAAAAACATTTAATAAAGATTAAAAAAAAAAACCTGGCACACCCCCAATATTTTTTTAAAATAAAAAAATAAAGTGTGTATTCCCCCAATAGAGGGTTTTACATGGAAGTTTTGGATTATCTGTTTTATAAAGGACCCTTTCACCGTGAAGTCTCAAAACTCATACGTAAAGAATACGCTGAAAGTTCTAACGCCAGAACTATGTGAGGGTTTTTTGTTGTTTTTTTTTTTTTAACCAGTATCCACAACTGATCAGTTTCCAGATGAGTATACGTTGATATTTGCCCACTTCGCTTAATTAGAAAAATCTTTTGTGTTCTGCTCTACCTAGCAACCTATACTAAATAATGTGATTCAGTGATGGTCACTGTTAGTGTTTGTTTTAAAAAAAGAGAGAGAGGCGTCTGGGGGGCTCAGTCAGTTGAATGTTCAACTTTGGCTCAGATCATGATCTCACAGTTCATGGGTTTGAGCCCTGTTTCCGCCTCTGCTCTGACAACGCAGAGCCTGTCTCCCTGTATCACTGCCCCTCCCTGACTGACTGACTCTCTCTCTCTCTCTCTCTCTCTCTCTCTCTGTCAGAACATAAACACTTTGTTAAGAATTTTTTAAATGTTTAAAAATGTTTATTTTTTTTTTTTAGAGACAGTGTGTGAGCAAGGGAGGGGCAGAGGGAGAGAGAGGGAGACATAGAATCCAAAGCAGGCTCCAGTCTCTGAGGTGTCAGCCCAGAGCCTGATGCGGGGCTCGAACTTAACCTACTGAGCCATCCAGACACTCCTAATCTGATCATTTTTATGTGAAAGGATTAATACTATCTATACACTTCCGTCTTAATGCCTTTAAGCAGGTGTGGTTCTTGGAACCATAACAGAGGAGCCTGTGTTATCAGGGTGATGAAAACTATTGCTCATTACTAAAAGAACATGTACTTAGTTTATTTCCCCTACATCAGGGAGAGAATATAAATATTGCTCTAGTGATCTAGCCATTTTGATTTTAAAACCATGAAAAGATTAGATACTATAGGTACTCTGCTAAGATGTTTGGGGGAGCATTTCAGGTACTGTTATGTCAGGGGTGGTACCAGAAAAAGGTTGTAAGTGTGACATGTTACTGTTGCTAGTTTACTTGGAGAGCATTCACCAAATGTGGTTGACTATAAGCCCCTCCACCATTTGTTACATCCTTCAGACTAAGCTTCACTGCACATACTTCAAGACATTGTCGTAGAGGAATAACTGAGGGTGAGCAAATTACCTGTGTTGAAATTGTGCTATACTTTTAAATCTTGTTTTTGCCAGGGTCGTTAGCTTATTTCATTTATGACACCAATTGTAAGTTTAATGAGTATTCCTTTGTTTAAAAAATTCTCTGGTATCTATGATACGAATGAAATTACTTCTCTGACATTGACATAATCAATCTATATTTGTCCTCAAAGTATCTCTTCCAAGGAGAAGTTAATCTTTATGCTTAAAACCTTTGGGGCATCTCCACAGGTTTAAATTAAGTTCTGGTTTAAATTAAGTTATGTGAATTTGTTGTAGTAAAGTCATGAGAAGACTAAAGCAGACTGACTATATGGTAGTTAATGTGCTAAGTCTAATCTCTTTCTTTCTGTATCCATTTTCCTTCTCCGTATCAGCTACTTAAGTAGATCATAGTTAGCTTTTCTTATTTTGAGGTTACCTACTATTTATGAAACAGCTACTCAGTCCTTGCAAAGAACACAGAATCTGGTATCAGTGAAGTAAACTGTGATTGAAAAATTAAAGTTACTGTATCTGTCCTGATACATCAATAAAGTTTATATGCCTTTCCCTTTTTTTGTCTCTGGATTTGTTGCGCATAGCAGTACCTCTTTCAGAGAATTTTAGATTTCTTTTTATTTATCTCTTTTGTTTGCTGCTTGCTGTTTGGCTTGTCTGTAGATTATGGATCTCACACCGCCTACCTATGCTACACTGCTTTCTTACTTTCTTTTATTGATCAATTGGTTTCATTTCTTAGAAAATGAATAAATACTAGCAGTGTTAACAGCCTGAAGCTGCGTGTAAGCTTTTAGTCGTTCTATCAGGGTCATTTATTGTCTGTGTATTTTACATCTACAGTCTATCTTCCTTCCTCTGGTTAGTATGATTTTGGTTATTCTTTTTATTTTTAATTTAAAAATATCAAGAGAGCTGAGTCAGTGAGGGTCTCATCAACATGGGAAAACCAGTAAGAATAGATTGATAAAATGTTGACCTGTTTACCCTGTTCACATTTAAATGTAAATCTTAACATTATTTACCGTATTTCAGGATCACTGACTGCCATTTCTACCTTCCCAAACTTCTGGGAATCTAAGAACCTCAGGTTAGAAACTGCTGGTCTGATTCTGTTCCCCTTACAGCCCTGCCTTCTTCTCCTGTTATCAATTCTCTATAATCCCACCGAACTGTGGTTTTCATTATGGCCACTGAATGTAATTTTCATTTTTCTGGTTTTGCTTTTTCTTTATGCTATTGTTTCATTTTCCTAGATTTCTTCGCCCATTTTTTCTCTATGTATCCAGATCACTTTCATAAACTGCTGCTGATTTTCCCCACCCTAACGTGTTGTCTCATCTCAAATGGTAGTGTTTGTTCTGTAGTTCATATACCAGTTAAATGTCTTTCTTGTAACATTCTTTTTTATTGTTCTCTTGCCTATTATTTGTCTTTTATTATTATTTAACATTCCACATGCTTGTATCTTGTTTTCCCAACTAGATTATAAACTCCCTGAGGGCAGGTATGATACTTTACATTTCTTTGTGTTTATCCATTGCATTTAGCACAGTGTTACCTAGTTTGTAGACAGTTTATTGATTTGATTTGGTTTTAATTATGTTTAATTTTAGATTTTTTCAAGTGAATGAGCATTTTAAATTAAAACCTAAACAGCTGTTTGCTTTGTGTCATATTTGTGTATTCAACTAATATCCAGTAATCTTTAGCAGTTAATTGCTTTAGATCACTAACTTTGTGGATTTTCCATAACAGATTTTTAATCCCATTTGGGATATTTCTGGGCAGTCTGTTACCATGAAATTTTTGTTTGTAAAGTAATCATAATGTTAGTTTGAATAAAAGATTTTGAAAGGTAAGTTACCCCAAGTATAAGATGTATGATAAACCCAAACATAAATGAATGTGGAATTATCCACATCATTGCTTTCCTTCTAGCTTTATTCTTACCACTAGTTTAGATAATTAAGCTGACCTACTTTAATTCTTCCTGAAATCAACACAGTCACTATTGGTTTTAAAGTTTTGATAAACATTTAAGGAATGATTCATTAAATTATAACAACCATTTTTAAATGCCATTATTTTGATATATGTGAGTAGTATAAAACTATTTTTCATGACTCATTAACTGCAATGTAGACTGCAGGGGGTTGTTATCACTGTCCTTAAGTAAGTAACTTGTTTCATTTGTATCTAGAAGCCACAGAAGAAGTTTCTCTGGATAGTCCAGAAAGGGAACCTATCCTCTCCTCAGAGCCTTCTCCTGCAGTTACACCTGTGACCCCTACTACACTCATTGCTCCCAGAATGGAATCAAAGAGTATATCTGCTCCTGTGATCTTTGATAGATCCAGGGAGGAGGTATGGGAAAATGTTTCTATTCTAGATTGAAATGTAAATAGTAAGCTTTTGTTCCCTGCCCAGCATCACTCTCTTGTGAGGCTCTCTAATCAAAGCCATTTCAACATTTGGGGAAAAACGTATTGGACTAAAGAAGTCAACTGATGTGGCTTCTAATCTTATCCTCATCACTTTTTAACCCAATGACTTGGGCACATTACTTTCCTCCTTAAGGATTTTGTCATTTGTGATCTCACGATGGTAATGTATGACTCAGGGTTTCTTTGTTGGTCAAATGAGAAAATGTGTGAAAGTGCTTTGAAAACTTTAATAAAGTGATCTTTTGAGTAATTTTATTTGATGAATCGTGCAGTAAATGTTAGTGGTTATGTTGGCAGGGTGCAGAGTGGGTTGTGAGTGGAGAGGAAGCTCAAGAGGGCCTACAGGCGTGTAAGGGTGGTGTTTGTGGAAGTTTCTGAGCTATTTTTTTAGGGTTTCTGATTTATATACTTGACCTTACAATTCAAATAAGGTTTAGTTTTTTAAAAATCTGTACAAGAAGACAACTTTGGGGAAAAAAGGGTTATGGTTAGAAAAACTTTTAGGTAATTTTAGGCTATTAATATTACTCTAAAATATTTGCAAGATTTAACAAATTTCTGTGCTTTCTTCTTGAGAATAACCAGAATTGCCTGCAGAGCTGCTCCTAGATTGCTTATTTACAACGGCATTAAAAAGTGCTTCCCTGCAGTCTCATGCAGTTACCATTTTTCCTACTTACTGCTTTATAGTCCTTTCGTTGTCTTCAGGAAGAATGTGTGTTTACTGGGTTATTAGACAAATCATGGTGCTGAAGATTCTAGTGTAATTATTTCTATTGATAGGTAGTGTGCTACGGGCAAAAGTAATGGCTACTTCCTCCTGGTCATTAAAGACTAGAGACAACTTCAGAAAGTGCTAGTATTAAAAATCATTAAGGTATTAGTAATAATGTGAATCTCAAGATTCTGTATATAGAACAAAGAAAACTTCAACAGTACTCTTCCAGAAGACTAAATCTGCAGAGGTGTGAGAACACAGGCTTTCTGTAACTTCTCCAGATGATCCTTTTCCTAGTTTCTGTACGTGTGTGTTGTGAATGTGTGCACGTGTGTGTGTGTGTTTTTTTTTTAATATTGTCAGGAAATATGAAAGCTTTTGTTTTTCAGAAATGGAATGCTGAGTGGCTTTTTAAATTGTTTTGACATTGACCCTAATAAAAGATCGTGAAAATTAAAGTTATTAGTGTTAAAACAGTAATCTAAATTGGAATCTTTAACATCAAAAAAGTTATCTTTTCTAGATTGAAGAAGAAGCAAATGGAGATGTTTTTGACATAGAAATTGGTGTATCAGATCCGGAGAAAGTCGGTGAGTCAATATTTAGTACACTTTAATTTCGTTCTTTTTGATAAGTACCTTGGTTGTTAATATGCTGTTTTTCTTAATTGCAATGTTAACAGTATTAAAATGGTACTTTCATTTTTAAGCTTCTGGGGCTTTTTACTCTAAATTTTACTTTTTTACTCATTTTACTTTTTTCAGCTTTATTAAATTATAATTAACAAATGATCGTATATATTTAAGGTATACAGGATGCTGATTTAATATATGTACACATTTAATATATGTATACAATAATACATTACCACAATCAAGTCAGTCAACGTATTACTTCACATAGTTACCTTTGTGTGTGTGTTACGCTTATTATTTTAATAGTATTGTTTGACTTTTCTTGTAGGTGATGGCATGAATGCATACATGGCATATAGAGTAACAACAAAGGTAAGCCTTTGCTCCTTCAGAGAAGTAGTAAGCCCTCACCATGTGTAGTATGAGATTACAACATCCTGTCTTTACACAGGTTACCATCCAGTGAAGATTTCACATAAGTAGTTACATGAGTTATGGTTTGTTAAGTACAGTATTCTGTAAAGTAGAGGTAAAGTATTTTGCATTTTGTATGTAGGGAGGAACCTAACCTAGACAAAGATAGGGGAAAATGATGGGCAAGAGAGGTTCTTGGAGAAAGGAGAAGAATGCTTGCTCCAGGCAAAGCGATTTGCTTTTGTTAAGGCCAGACCTACAGAAAACAGTGTGCTTTCTGGGATCTGCAAGACATGGTACCTGATTGAATTGTTCGGCAGTAGCCTCCCTGTATTACCAGCAGCCACATGAAGGAACTTGGGTTCGTCCTGAGTATAATGGAGAGCAATTGAAGAGATTCAAGCAAGAGTGTGGCATAATTAGATTTTTCTTTTAGAAAGATCTCTCCGATTCCTAATTTGGGAGGGCAAAGTATATATAGGTCAAGATTTCCAGTTAATTCCATTGTCATTTCTAAAGGATTGTAGACCTTCGGATCTTAAAAGAGACAAAGAGGATCTGCAGCATTCCTAGCTGTGAGAAGTAATATTTTATACTAAAGAGTAGATTCTGGGGATGAACAAAATAATGGCTTCCTGAGTTGTGTAGGGAGTAGAATCAGTAGAGCTTGGATGTGCAGAGTGAAAGAGAGATGCCTAAGTTACCGACTAGAGGATCTCTGTGGTTGTGTCAGAGTGATCTCAGAGAAAAGGCAACACAGAGAGAGCAACACAGTTTTTGGATGGGGGTAAAGAATTTGTTAATTCATTGAACAGATATTTATTAAACACTTAATCGTGGGGTCTGGCTCGTTTCCAAGCACAAGAGTTTATAATAGGAAACAGTACAAACACGTGCCCTTCCCACATGGAGATTATGTTCCAGCAGGAGATGTGGTGAACTTGAGGTGGCAGTCAGATTTAAGTGGAAGTGTCCTTTGGGCATTTTGATATATTGGACTGAAGCTCAGAGGAGATCTGGGCCAGAGGTAAAGATTTAAGAGTCATTGACCTAAATGTAATTAGAGTTGATGAGATGAGTCAAGGATAGAATAAAGCAAACATTTTGTCCTTTTAAGTCTCTGTAAAAACAAAACAAAACACAACGTATAATAACGTAGGAATTTTTTTTTTTTTTTTTTTTTTTTTTTTGGTTAGAAATGTGTATTCCACATTAGTTAGCTACCCTGTGGTCTTTTGCAAAGTAAAACGTGTGTGTAGGTATACATAGTTCACAGGTTTATGTGATGCTAACTTCTGAAGAATTGCTTAGTATTCAAAATTTAAAATGCCTCTTCTTCACTTGTAGACTTCTCTTTCCATGTTCAGTAAGAGTGAATTTTCAGTTAAAAGAAGATTCAGTGACTTTCTCGGTTTGCATAGCAAATTAGCAAGCAAGTATTTACATGTTGGTTATATTGTGCCACCAGCTCCAGAAAAGAGTATAGTAGGTAAGTATGAATTAAAAAAAAAAAAAAAGTTACTGCTACTAGTTCAGTTTTAAACTACCTAGATTATTAGGCTACCATGATCATTTATTATCAGGATAAATTATAGTGTCTGGCAATACTGAATTTAATAAACATTCCATTTATGATAATCATTCATCAATTAAGAATGTATAAGCTCATACTTTTATTTTCTAACCTCTTAGGATTTTTATTTATATAGGATCAATTTAGGATTTGATTTATATAACGATGTTAAATATTGGGTCTGAATTTGCCAAGTTGAAGACAATCAAACCCTAACATTTTACTAAGTAACATTCAGAAGATACTTAATATTGGTAGCATATTAACATTATTCTAAGGAATGAAAGTATTTGGGTTTCAGCTATTCATTGTCCAAAAAGAAGATTTGATCCAGTCCAGATCTTACAAGAGGTATCATGTTAGTATATTCCATAACTCAATTTAATGTTTAAAAACATTTCTACCTATACAAGTAATAAAGGCTTAGTTAAAAATCTGTAGAAGGGAGCAAGCACCTGTTGGTTCTCTTGGCAGAGCGTGCAACTCTCGACCACAGGGTTGGGAGTTCAAGCCCCATTTTGGGTGTAGAGCTTTAAAAAAAAAAAAAGAATATGCAGAAAATTTCAAAAGAGGACAACTTACATTGTCCCATTAAAAGACATGTCATCTCTTAAAATTTTGTGCTTCTTTTCTCAGTGTTTTCAATTTATTGTGAAAATATTCAAATTGAATTTTGCTGATCTTTAAATTTTTGTTTTTACTTTTTAAAAACATTTTGTTTGAAGAGCACTTCTGTTGGTATCTTTTATGACTTTAAAACCTGACATATTTAAATGCATTTATTATATTCTCTGAGTTTTTTTATTGTAAAAAACTTTGTAGGGGCACCTGGCTAGTTCAGTTGGTAGAGCATGTGACTCTTGATCTCGGGGTTGTGAGTTCAAGCCCCACGTTGTGGGTAGAGTCTACTTTAAAAAAACTTTAAAAAATTAAGAATATCAATAAATTAAATTTTTGTAAGGCAGTGTAAGTTTAAGTAACAAGAGTGGCTTGCTTTTTGTTTGTTTTAGTTTTCCAAATCTCTGATATCTGGCTTAATAGAAAATAGCTATGTTCATATATCTGCTTCTGCATTCAATCTCTTGTTATATAACATACCATATAACCTTTGTAAAATTCTGCTGAGCTTTCCTAAAAGAATGAGAGTAAAAAAGACAGTAGTCTAGTATTATTATGAAAATAGGCTTTTTGGTACACCCTTCCCCGACACCTGTCTGAAAAAGGGTCTCAGAAACCTTTCTTGTATTCTGACTGTATTTTGGGAACTGCTGACCTACTTCATAATCTTACTTCTCTTATCTTTAAAACGTTGGCAGTGGTATCTTCTGGCATCCTACTATTTATATGGATCTTAAGTTTCCTGTATCACAAATTATTTATTACCTTTTTTTCTTTGATTAGGTTGTGCAACTATTTTTATATATCAAAAGAGGAAAAATAAATTATTTTTCTCATTTTGCTGGCCAGCATGCTAATCCAGTCTATAAACAATGAGCAAAAAGAATTTTTTTGAAAAAGTAAATTTTAATGTCCAGGTTAATTGTTTTAAGCTAATGTTTTGCCTTAATGATCTTCAACCTTCCACAAATTGTTACAGCATAATAAATAGTATGTGTAAATTTAAAATAGAAGTTAGAAACTAAATCTTAAGAGCATCCTTTTCTGATGTTGATTCTCACAGGCTTCAAAAGGTTATTAGGGGACAGTCACACGGTTATGTTTGTATTATGCATACACGTGGCCAAGATTGCCCATTACGTTGTAAGGTTATCAATTAAATTATAGGCATAATTAACATTTATTGAAAGTTACTGTGCTAAATAATTTCCAGGAGATTCATTTAACCTTCACAACAACTTTATGAAGTTAACTTAGTGTTGTCCTTATGTGATAGGTAAGGAAGGTAAGGTTCATCGAGGTTACATAACCTGTCGTGTGCTATATTTATTTATATACTACTTTATTCCAGGAACTACTTGAGGCAACTACATATATAATGCAGTTAAAAAAATATATGTGTGCACACACATGCACACACGTATGTGCATGCATGCGCACATATGTGTACACGTGCATATACGTGTGCACATATGTGTATATGTATGCTTGCATGTGTGTATACATGACATACATATCTATACGTATATAGATATGTGTATATATATCTAAAGAAAGAAATTAGCAGGAAAAATAACCATAGTCAAACAGTAAGATGAAACCAAGTTAAATAGTTTCTTTAAAATGTACATGTAGGGGCGCCTGGGTGGCGCAGTCGGTTAAGCGTCCGACTTCAGCCAGGTCACGATCTCGTGGTCCGGGAGTTCGAGCCCCGCGTCGGGCTCTGGGCTGATGGCTCAGAGCCTGGAGCCTATTTCCGATTCTGTGTCTCCCTCTCTGTCTGCCCCTCTCCCGTTCATGCTCTGTCTCTCTCTGTCCCAAAAAATAAATAAATATTGAAAAAAAAATTTTTTTTTAAAAATAAAATGTACATGTAAAGTCTGAACAATTACTAAAGGTAATTACTAATTACAAAAACAAATTTGTTGTGAACTTCCTGGCAGCCAAGCAAATACAGAAGCAGTCATTTTTTCAGATTGTCTTACCAGTTTTTTAAAAAACAAAACAAAACTCAGTTGGTTAAGTGTCTGACTCTTGGTTTCAGTTTAGGTCCTGGTTTAACAGTTTGTCTGGGTTCGAGCCCTGTGTCAGGCTCTGTGCTGGCAGCACGGAGCTTGCTTGGGATTCTGCCCCCTCCTCTCTGCCCCTCCCCAGCTGGCTCGCAAGTGCGCTCTGTCTCTGTCTCAAAATAAACTTAATAAAATAAAAATTTAAAAAGTGAATAGGTTGTCCACAAAACTGTTGATATATGGGAGGCCCTCTTAAGTATACAGCCAGTGGTTTTCAACTAACACACACTTAAAGTGGAGGCGGGAGAAAAGGAATTGTAATTTGTCGTCTTTGCTGAAAAGTTAGAACTGTCCTGAAAGAACAGGAGTCTTTTCATTAGCCCACAGTTAACCTGTTTGTAAGATTAGTTAACTGAAAACCACTGTTTCACTAAGCTTTTGGAAAAGAACAACAAAGTTGCAAAGTTTTAAGAGTTAATTGGTTAGAGTAAGTGTTTATTTGCTCTGGTGGCCCTTAATAGTTACCTCTAGCATGAACAGTAGCATGAAGTAGCATGAACAGAAGAAAATCCTTAAAGGGAAAAATGTAAAGAACTTCATAGCAGTAAGATTTTTTTTGAGGGAAACAATATGTTATATCAGTAACACCCCACTTTTAGTGGTCCATTCTTGGCGGATAATTTTAGGTGTTTGAGTTTTCTTTTCCAAACTTGTATTTCAGAAGAATTAATTATGTTAGGCAAAACATTCATAGATGATATGTTTATTTACCAGATGTACCAGCCTGAATAAGAATTACATGGTTTTACATAATCTATTTTTAATAGCTTTGTTGAGATGTAATTTAAATGCCATATGATTTATCCATTTTAGTGTGTAATTTGGGGTGTCTGGCTGGCTCAGTTGGTAGAGCATGTGACTCTTGAGCTTAGGGTTGTGAGTTCAAGCAACCCATTGGGTGTAGAGCTTACTTAAAAAAAATAAAGTGTATAATTCAATGTGGTGTATAAGGCTTTTAGTATATTCAGAGTTGTGCATACACCACCACAGTCAACTTTAGAGTATCTTCTTTTTAAATAAATTTTTTTGATATTTATTTTATTTTTTATTAAAAAATTTTTTTTAATGTTTATTCATTTTTGAGAGACAGACAGAGCATGAGCGAGGGAAGGGCAGAGAGAGACGGAGACGCAGAATCCAAAGCAGCCTCCAGGCTCTGAGCTGTCAGCACACAGCCCGACATGGGGCTCAAAGTCATGAACTGCTAGATCATGACCTGAGTAGAAGTCGGATGTCCAACTGATTGAGCCACCCAGATGCCCCTCATGTTTATTTATTTTAGAGAGAAAAAGTACACATGAGCAGGGGAGGGACAGAGAGAGAGAGGATCCAGAGTGGCTTCTGTGCTGACAGCAGAGAGCCCACCACGTGGCTTGAACCCACGGACTGCGAGATCATGACCTGATCTGAAGTCAAATGCTTAACCGACTGAGCCACCCAGGGGCCCCCTCTTTATTAGCACTTCCCGTCATCCTCTAACTCCCCCAACTCCCTAGGCCTAGGCAGTCTTTAATTTATTTTCTTTCTCTCTAGATGTACCTATGCTGAACGTTTCATGTAAAGGAAAATAAGTGGGCCTTTGTGACAGGTTTCCTTCACATAGTATTTTTCTTTTAAGAGAGGTAGCAAGCAAGGGAGATGAGAGAGAAGGAGAGAGAGAGAGAGAGGGCGTGTGCACACATGCATATGAGCCTGAAGCAGGCTCCACACTCAGCACAAAGTATGACCACCAAGCCTGACACGGGACTCAACCCTGGGATAGTGACCCGAGAGTCAGACACTCAGCTGACTGAGCCACCCAGGTGCCGCTTTCATAGTGTATCTTTAAAGTTCATCCATGTTGTAGCATATGTCATTACTTCGTTGCTACAGAATTGATTCTGAAAGAAAAAAGCACAAGGAAAAAAGAAAAATATGCAATTTGATACATTATTGTTAAAATTTAAATTGCCAGTACAGAAATGATTAACATGATTTTTTATGGAAGTGTTTGTTGTTTCAGCTATTACAAAACTAGCTATAATAAATAAACAAGATGTTTTTAGACTCTACAACAAGGAAAATACTTAGCACACTCATGGATTATACTCCATTTTTCTAGTCCCCAAACTAAAGAACCTTAATTATTACTCATAAGAAATGAAAATAGTAATTGAGCTTAAATTTGCTAATTTGAATGTCTTTATGCATATTGAAATGCAAACACATTTTAATTTACCATGAGTGTAATATGTAACAGATAAGGAACGCAAATAGAGTTTAGAAAACTGCAGACACAGCTCACCCTCTGCTTTATCTGGTTTCATGTTATGCGTACTTAGCAAGATGAGATGTTAATATATGATGAGTTATAATTTCTCTAAAGTATGATACTGGTTATAAGTTTAGGAGCTTTTTTTAATCACATTCAAATTTAAAGTGTATTTTAGATTATGAAGGAATGACTATAAAAAAACTGTTTCAAATAACAAAATTATCATGAGTCTCATTGAGTGTTTTTTCAAAGGCATGACCAAGGTCAAAGTGGGTAAAGAAGACTCGTCATCCACTGAATTTGTAGAAAAACGGAGAGCAGCTCTTGAAAGGTAATTGTAGACAGCTATGCTTTATTACTGTCATGTTTTTATTTCAGTAATAATAAGTCTAATTCCATTATATGGCACAACTATATTTTAATGTTTTTTTTCACAGTACCATTTCATGGTTCTACTAAGAGTGCTTTAAACTTTTATTAAGAAAATTACTTCTTTCAACAGCACAATACTGTGTTCTGTTTTCATTAATCATCATAGTGGATTAGTATTTAGCAAATAGTGTGTCTAATAAAATAACACCTACTTTTGTATCCTGTGTTGTAAGCAGGAATATAAAGGCATTAGTTAGTTGGGGATAGAATTAATGTATCATAGGGGCACCTGGCTGCTTTAGTTGGTTGAGCATGTGACTCTCGATTGTGGGGTTGTAGTTCCAGCCCCACGTTAGGTGTAGAGATTTTTGTGGCACCTGGGTGGCTCAGTTGGTTAAGCGTCTGACTACAGCTCAGGTCATGATCTCGCGGTTCGTGACTTCAAGCCCCGTGTCGGGCTCTGTGCTGACAGCTCAGACCCTGGAACCTGCTTCAGATTCTGTGTCTCCCTGTCTCTTTGCCCCTCCCCTGCTTACACTCTGTGTACGTATCTCTTGCTCAAAAATGAATAAACATTTAAAAAAAATTTTTGTAATAAAATAAGATCTATTTTTAAAAACATAGCTGTATTTTGCATTAGGAGTAAGGAATGGCTAAGCTTGTAAAAAGATATCATGAAACTTGTGAATGGGAAGAAAGAAATGATAAGAAATATTTGGATTTTTAATATTTAGTATTATTTAGGTTCTAGGAAGTTTTACCCATATTCACATTCTTTGTTGGATAATTTGGCTCACTATAGTTCCATTGAATTATTACTTGGCTAGGAATGTTATTAAACACAATAAAAAATTAAGTTTGTGCTCCCTCCTTTAATTTTGTATAATTGATTTTGACTTGAGTGCACAATTGTATGAGTCATTTATTGAGTTGACTGTATGCTTCAAGTCTGATACATTTGCCCTACCTTACTGCATAGTACTTGACATGTTTCCTTTAGTTTTGAAGGGTTGTCTTCAATGTCACAGACCAAATGAGTTACGGATAGGAGGAACCCACTCCCAGGATCTTAACATTTATTCCTTCCTTGCTATGCTGAAAATTAAGAAAAAAAATTTGAAATTATCTTAAAGCCCAACTTTTAGAACGTAAGTTGGTAATCACCTAGACATAGAAATTTTCTAATTTCATAGGTTTTTTTTGCTTGTTATTTTAATTGAATGTGCTTATTCTTTATTTTCTCTTTTGGCTTAAAATCAGTAGATGAGGTGGATAGGACAGATTTTAAGAAATATTATGTCTATCTCCAGGGTGCACATTATTATTAAAACTATTTTTAAGTCACTTTATTTTTAGGTCTTATTAATAAATTGTTTCCATTTTAACAAAATGCTGCAGTACAGTCAGGTTTGAACAATTTACAGTAAGAAAGCTGACTATGCAACTTATTATTACAGAAGTCTTAAAGGATGAGATTGTGCCTGTGAGAAAAGCATTTACTCAGGAAGGGATTAAATTGTGTCCAGAGAAGTTTAGCTTAGGCTTTAGAATTGTTTCTGTTGTGAAAGAGGTCACAGACCAAATGTTTTTAAGAGTAAAGGTAGATAATGTTCTGCTTCGATTTCGCTTAGTTCTTCCTGAAAGTGTAACCATGACCCTTTGAGAAACCTTTCAAGTCCTATTTTTCTATGAGTAAATTTGAAATGTTTCAGATGGCATGCTTGATAAGGAACTTAATGAAGATTTATTGTACCAAGGACATATAATTTGATTCTACATTCACCTTTCTCGCAACTTGAATGCATTGCTTAGTACTTACCATAACATCATGTGGTATGAAACATTGAGGAGAGTTGTAAGGAAATACTGGGATTTGATCTAGTGGATATTTGAAAACAGTTTCTTTAGTGAAAAATGTTACTTGTTAAGTGCTACCCTAGTGGCTATTGCAGTAATAATAATAATAAACAAAAGAAACCATATACTATGAGGGAAAAGTTCATTTTGCATTAAAAAATATGACTAAAGAAAATATAGGTATAAAGAAGCAGAGGAATTGGGATGCTTTTTCTAAAGGGAGTTTTCTGTGGCATTTCATAAAATTTAAAAATTAGAACAGGCTCGGGGCGCCTGGGTGGCGCAGTCGGTTAAGCGTCCGACTTCAGCCAGGTCACGATCTCGCGGTCCAGGAGTTCGAGCCCCGCGTCGGGCTCTGGGCTGATGGCTCAGAGCCTGGAGCCTGTTTCCGATTCTGTGTCTCCCTCTCTCTCTGCCCCTCCCCCATTCATGCTCTGTCTCTCTCTGTCCCAAAAATAAATAAACGTTGAAAAAAAAAAAATTAGAACAGGCTTATCTATGGGATGCCTAACCTAGTTTTAATCTAGTGGATCAGGGAAGTAGTTTTCTTTGTATATACTATGGTAATAAATTTGTGTATTTATTTGTTCAACTCAGAAAATTTAGATTTTGGTCTTGAATGAAAGGATGAACATCTGGTGTTAAAATATAGGAAGAGAGGGAGTCATTAAGAAAGGGACTCTCCTGGGCCACCCACACTCACTAAAGTAAGCAGAAAGTACTTTTAATAAGAGTTTCTCTAAGATCACTCTCTTGGTTTTCTTGAGTGCTTCACGTTTCGTTAAGAGCATATTGACTTTATTTCATAGGTAAGGATACACTTCTGCAGATATAAACAGAGAAGTATAGAGTAGCATGATAGAGTGTGTAGGGAGTTAGAATCCTTTCTCTGTTGAAGCCTGTATTTCACTACACACTATAAAGTATTTGTGTGGCCTTGGGCGACTTGCTGAAAGCATTAAAAGCATTTTTCCTTATCTTAAATGTTATCAGGATTGTGTTCAGTCCAAGCACCTAAAAACTCAACTGGCTTGGCCTTAACAGTTAGTACAGATTAATTAATCTATGCCTTCCTATCAGGAAGTATTTAGGATTATCCAGTTTTCTGAAAATCTTATTGCCAGTTTCTGATAATCTGGAATACAACCATTTCTCACTACTACCATAGTAGTCCAAATGCTGGAATTAACTCCAGTAGGTTCTTAATTGGTTTCTGTTTCCATCCTTGAATCTCTGCTCTTTCTTAATACAGCAGTCAGAACCATCTTCTTAAAATATAAATCACATCATGTTTCTTGCTCCCCATGTCACTCCGTAAAAGCCATAGTCCTTATGATGGCCTGCAGAACCTTATATGACCTGCACCGCTCACTCTTATCTGTTCTGTCTCCTGTGCCCCTTGATCACACTGCTCCAGGCCACACTCGTCATTTTGCTGCTTCTCAAAGATCCCTGGCATTTTCCCACCTTAGAGTTTTCTTACTGGCCTCTCCCGTTGCCTAGAAAGCTTTTGTTCTCAAATGTCTGCATGGTAATTCCCTTACCTCTTTTAACTTTAGATGTTCAAGTATCATCTTTCCAGTGAAGTCTTTTCTGATCATTGGCTTCATTCTAACCTATTCTCTTTGAATTGCCCCCAACGATACCTTGCACACTTGATCTCATTTGCTCTACCTACTGTTCTACCCTCCTTTTTCCATAGCATCTGCCAGCTGGTCACATACTGCATATATAATCTGTGTGTTTATTCATGATCAGTCTTCTCTTACTAAAATACAGTTTTCTCTCATGTATTCTGAGTGTTCAGAACAGAAAATGACATGCAGTTAGTAAATGCTTTACAAATATTTGCTGAATCCACAAATGAATGTCATCAAAGCCCAGGCTCTTTCTGCCTTTCTGTTCTTTTGTTCGTTATCATTAGCACCTGTGTTTGAGTTTCAAGCAAGAGAAATTTTTTTTGTCAAAAACATTTTTTTATTTTTTATTTTTATTTTTTTAAATATGAAATTTATTGTCAAATTGGTTTTCATACAACACCCAATGCTCATCCCAAAAGGTGCCCTCCTCAATACCCATCACCCACCCTCCCCTCACTCCCACCCCCCCCATCAACCCTCAGTTTGTTCTCAGTTTTTAAGAGTAAGAGAAATGTTTTTAACTTTATTCCTCTCAATTTTGTGTAACCTGCTTTATTTTGTTTTGTTTTCAGTAAGTCAGAACTTAAAACCCTAAGCGATTCTTCTAAATTTTTTAGTAACCCTTCCTTGGAGCAAATCTGCAGAACTCCTGTCTCATGTTGAGTGTGATACTTACTTGTCAGCTTTTCCATTGTGTCTTCATTTCTTTCTTCTTCCGAATGTGTCTCTTTCTCCCCACGCCTCTTTTCCGGTCTTCTCCCTGTGTTCCCTCTTCTCCCTGTATTCTTTGCCTGTTTTTGTTCTGTATCCATCCTTTCTAGATCTACAACCCTGCGGACCTTAATTCTGAATTGGTGAATATTTACAAATATTCATTAATTTAAAATATGTCTTAAGATGCTCAACAGCACTCATCATCAGGGAAGTGCAGATTAAAACTACAGTGAAATATCACCTCACATATGTGAGAATAGCTAAAATCAAATAGTTAAGAAACAAGTGTTGGCAAGAATATAGAGAAAAAGGAACCATTTTGCATGGTTGGTGGGAATGCAAACGGGTGCAGCCACTATGGAAAACAGTATGGAAGTTCCTCAAAAAGTTAAAAAGAGAGCTACTACAATCCAGGAATCTTCCTATCGTGTATTTGCCCAGAAAATACAAAAACATTTATTCAGGGGAATGCATGCACCCCTATGTTAATTGCAGCATTATTTACAATATAGAAGTAGCCCAAGTATCCATGGATAGATGAATGGATCAAGATGTGTTTGTGTGTGGATAAAATGGAATATTAGCCATAAAAGGAAATGAAATCTTGCCATTTGCAACAACATGGGTGGAGCTAAGAGTATGTTACTAAATGAAGTAAGTCATTCAGGGTAAGAAATGCAGTATGGTTTCGTTTATCTGTAGAATTTAAGAAACAACAAATGAGCAAAGGAAAAAAAGAGAGAGAGGAAAACCAAGAAACAGACCCTTAAATATAGAGGACAAACTGATGGTTACCAGAGGGGAGGAGAGGGGAGGGAGTGCAGTAGGTGATGGGGATTAAGAGTGCACTTACCCTGATGAGCACTGAGTACTGTATAGAACTCGTGAATCACTGCGTAGTATGCCTGAAAGTAATACCAACACTGTATGTTAACTACAGTGGAACTAAAATTTAAAAAATTTTTTAAAAAATGAAAAAATATACATCCCTATGAACATAAGGATTATGAAGATGAAGGATAGTTTCATGGCTTGTAAGAAATGATGAAAGTGATAATGGTAGAAAGATTGATATGAAGGGAGAGCAAAATGCAAATCTGTTCCTTTATTGTCTAATTTAAAAACACAAACCACTTAGTAAAATAGGAATTGTCATTTAAAATGTGCCTATTGAGGGGCACCAGTGTGGCTCAGTCGGTTAAGCTTCTGACTTCGGCTCAGGTCATGATCTCACGGCTCATGGGTTCGGGACCCACGTCAGGCTCTATGCTGACAGCTCAGAGCCTGGAGTCTGCTTTGATTTTGTCTCCCTCTCTTTCTGCTCCTCCCCCACTGGCATTCTGGCTCTCTCAAAAATAAACATTAGAAAAAAAATTTTAAAAACATAAAATGTGCGTATTAAGATAAGCAAAGTAGATTATATACAATCAATTTGAAGAATAAAATTCCATTGTATGTGATAGTACTTGGCAAATTATAAGAAAGTGAGTAGTGATTGTAGTATTAAAAAATAACTACATTATAGTTTATCTGTAGGATAGAATTCCATGTAGTAAATAAATAAAAATGACATTAGTAGTATTTCATGACATAGAAAGGTACCTACAACTGACTGTTTTGCGGGAAAGGATACACACCAATAGGTATAATGGTGTAATATTTTTGTGGAAACCAAATCTGAGTTTGTGTGTATACATCCACCTTTAGAAAAAAACATTAAAAGGTAATTATCTCTGGAACAAAAAAATATGTTTTATATTCCTGTTCCTAATTTTAACATTAAGCTTAATACTTTTTAAGAAACAGTTAACTGCTATTTACTTCTGTGTAACCCATAAGAAGTAAAGTTTTTCTGTCTTTTTCTAGAATGCCCTTTTCCAAGATGTTGATACCTCAGAATGCTAGTATGTGGTAGGATGACAAAGGAAAATCTAGACAATTGAGTTTTGTTAATGTAGGGTTTAACAAAGTTAAACCAGGTTTTTTTCCTATAAAACTTTGTGCAGCGATGGGGCGCCTGGGTGGCGCAGTCGGTTAAGCGTCCGACTTCAGCCAGGTCATGATCTCACGGTCTGTGAGTTCGAGCCCCGCGTCGGGCTCTGGGCTGATGGCTCAGAGCCTGGAGCCTGTTTCCGATTCTGTGTCTCCCTCTCTCTCTGCCCCTCCCCCATTCATGCTCTGTCGCTCTCTGTCCCAAAAATAAATAAACGTCGAAAAAAAAATTTAAAAAAAAAAAAAAAACTTTGTGCAGCGCTTAACACGCTGCTATTTAGGACTCAAAGAGAGTGATGTGTATAAGTTTCAGACTTGCCTGATTATAGAACCAGTCTTTTTCCCGGAATACTGAAGGAGACTATTCTACAGAGCTCACTTTGGAAAGCCATTTTAGAATGTAAGTAGTAGTAGGTAATGACATTTAGGTTTGAACTATTAGGATGTACAAAGTTTGGGTACGACATGTTTCGTCTTCCTTCCCGCTGGTTCATTTTACAAATGTCTGAGTACTTGCTGTTTGCCAGTTGTTGTATGCGCTCCCGTGAACAACTTATGCAAACTGCTTTAAGCGGTACACGGCCTCAACAACCAAATAACCCAATACTATTGGAAAACTTGAGTATTAAAACTGTAAGTAAAATTCCAGTGGGAGTATACCACCATTTCTTTGACACAAAATTAACATTCCTGTTGCATCTCGTTTTTAGCTTGATATTATTGGCAGTAAATTTTTTTAAGCCACAGTGTTGAATGTATTGCACATACCTGCTAAATGCTCTATTTCTGTTACAGTGTTTTCTTATGTGGGCTAATGACTTGAAGTTTAATGTATTAAAATATATAAAAACAGAAGTTAACATTTCGGCCCTGATAAAATAGTCGTTTTAACCACTGGGTAGAATTGTGACTTTATACCATTGTGACTTTATAGAAGGTTACCATTGCTTTTCAGAAGCTTTGGGTATGTTTTATAATCTTATAATGAGATCGAAGAAAATTAATGATTAACATTTATTCTGTAGATGTATAATAAACATGTTAACTGTGAGGTAAAATACTATAATTGAAATACTAGTATATGTAATCATTAAGGGAAGAATAATTTTGCAGAACATGAGATTAGATAAGTAATCAAGAATAATTAAATAGTGGACCTTTTTTCTTTTTATGAAAGAATGTTAATTATGGATGGCAGAAACTTGGGCTTTTCTATGTTCTAGTAAAGGAAAATATCTAAAGTTGGGCTAAAAGTGATTTAGCAAGGGTGTTTCTCTTTACTTTTCATTTTTATTTTATGTTGTGTCCTATAAGAAAAACATGAATCAAACTTTTAGCAAAACCTTATTAAAAATAGAATTTTGAAGAAAATCAGTCCTTGTCCAATAAAGATCAAAGCTGATTTGATAATTTGCTGACAGGCAAAAAAAATCTGGTAGGTGTTTCTCTGTTTTGGTGATAACAGCAGTAATAAAAAAAAAATAGTTGATTGGAATATATATAGTGATATGTGTTAGGACTCTGAAATATTAGCTCAGAACATGGTGACTCCACCCGAAGATCAAATTATTCAACAAACTCATATACCTTTTTACAGCTCTATACTTCCCAGTGAGAAGTTTAGTAAATTATTTAATCTCTCCTGTATCCCCATCTCCACAGCCTGCCATGTCTCTTTTTATATATGATGAACTTTCAAAAGAGGAATAAAAAGCTTTTTAGTCATTAAATTGCTATAAGAGCCTAAACAATTAGAGTGAAAGCAGACTGATAGTCTAAGAGGCAGACTGAGGACATCATTTTACCTATTTTTTTGGTTTGTTTTTGTGATTTTGTTCAAATAATATTTAAAGTGCTACTCATAAATAAAGGAGAAATTTTATTCTTATATCTAGGTATCTTCAAAGAACAGTAAAGCATCCAACTTTACTACAGGATCCTGATTTAAGGCAGTTCCTGGAAAGTTCAGAGGTATTATTTCTACTTTAAATTTTTGTATGATACGAATTTTCTTATTATTTGTGTTTGTCATTTTATTTTTTAAAAATAAGGTTTTTTTTAATGTTTTATTTATTTTTGAGGGAGACAGACAGTGTGAGTTGGGGAAGGGCAGAGAGAGAGACACACACACACAGAATCTGAAGCAGGCTCCAGGCTCTGAGCTGACAGCACAGAGCCTGACGCAGGGCTCAAACTCACGAACTGTGAGATCATGACCTGAGCCAAAGTCGATGCTTAACCGACTGAGCCACGCAGGCACCCCTGTGTTTGTCATTTTGATAATTTTTGTAAAACTAGATATTCGGTAAATGATGGGATTAGTGGATGGAACAAACTGATTTTCTTTTTTCTTTTTTTTGGGGGGGGGTGGCGCTTAGTGTTTATTATGAGAGAGAGTGCATTCATGGGGGAGAGGCAAAGGGAGAGGGAGGGAGAGAATCTTAAGTATGCTCCACACCCAGTTCTGAGCCTGACATGGGGCTCAATCTCATGACTATGAGATCATAACCTGAGCTGAAATCAGGAGTTGATTTCAGCCACCCAGGTGCCCCTTGAGGTTAGTGTTTTAATAATTTAAATTATTAGTAAAATACCTTTTCTGCTTTGGTAACAGTAGGATGACCACTTTCTTTTTCAAAAATTTTTAAACCAGGTTTAGAAGAATGATCTCTAAATAGTCTAATTCTCAATGCCCTAAGTGGTTGTTTAGGCATTGTGTTGAAATAAGTTTATTCAGGCCTCCTTTTAGAGACAGCTAAATGTGTTTATATGTCTACATTCTAATATTCTTACCAAGGTTCTGAAAGCAAATTTGCGACTTAAAAGAGCTTAAATTATAACCATGCTGCTCCTTTGATTTGAGATGCTTAGTACATTTGGGGCTTGTAACAGTTTACAGTTCTAATTATTACTATTTGAGATTTTTTTTTTTAATTTACTGGAATACTAGAATTTTTTAAAAATTTAGAATCACACCCTCCTAGCTGAACATAAGGAGATTTTTCTCAAGACTTTCTTCTTTCCTTATAAACAAGTTTATTTCTGCAAGCAAACAGGTGGCCAGTGTTAAGGTACTTGACAATCTCTTAATATATTTTGACAAACAGAGTGTTGTTCCATCTAAATGTAAACGTGCTGAAGAAAAGCAAATGGAAAGTCTATTTTTTAAGTTTTCCTTTGAGAGTGTACAAGTAGTGTATTTGAGAAATTAGATCTCACTATTGAAATGTATGAGAGTGAAGAAAATACAACCTCCTTTTTTTTCTTTTTTTCTTTTTTTGGAGGGGGTGTGCAGTTCCTTTTGCGCCCACTTAAACCTCCAGCCTTTTAACCGGTTTGTTTGCCCTTATTTGTCATTCAATTCCAGCTGCCTAGAGCAGTTAACACACAGGCTCTGAGTGGAGCAGGAATATTGAGGATGGTGAACAAGGCTGCCGACGCTGTCAACAAAATGACAATCAAGATGAATGAATCGGATGCAGTAAGAGCTGATTTTTCGACTTGAATAATGAGATGAATTAATGAGCCCAACAATTGCATTTTAAAGCTGTACAAGTAGAAAATAGGATATTAATTTGCTTATTGAGTTTAGTCCTCAGCCACATCAGTTGACTACCATGGTTTTATATACACGGTTAATTTGTTGCTTTAAAACAAGGAATGTGGCTTGCTATTGGTAACCTAATTTACAGCGGTTTGTTCTTGCTAAATTAGCTCCATTTTTCATTTTTTTTTTCTTAGTGGTTTGAAGAAAAGCAGCAGCAATTTGAAAATCTGGATCAGCAACTTAGGAAACTTCATGCTAGTGTTGAAGCCTTGGTCTGTCATAGAAAAGGTTTGTTTGCCTCGTTATTTATGTGTTTAACACCATTAGTTAATTACAAATTTTATTTAAATTTTATTAAAATGCACATTCTGGAGCTACTATAGAAGAGAGAGAACAATAGTTTAAGAGAATGTTTTCCATTTCAACCTTGTTAATATTTTTTTGTTCTGTTGTAACCTAACTTAGTTGAGAAGTATAAAAATCCTGAGCTTATAAAAGTATATTTTAAAGTTTGGTTTAAAACTGTTGTTCATTTGATTAACACTTTGTTAACATTCGTATAGTTTAATGAATGAAGATGTCTTATTAGTAACTGATACAGTTAAAAATATCAGCTTAAAAATTGATTTTTGAAATTTGTCTTTGAAAACTTCCTGTGTGCCTGCATTTCCTAGAAAATTTTGAATTATTTTCTTCATTTGTTGAACAGCCAAATTAAAAAGTCTAGGGGAGGGGCCGTTAAAAATTGATTGGCAATTTGAGTTGTATTTTTTTAATTCTATGATGAAGTTTTTGTTGTTTTCTAAGAATATGAGGATTTTCATGTTAGCTTTCTAAAGTACTTACTAAGTAATGTAGTATGTACCATTACCAGTAACCATTTCAGTAAAACAACTACAGAAATACATCAGTACGCTTTTATTGAAAGTAGTTTATAACAGCTTTTGCCATTTATACTGTATCTTGTAGAGAATGACTTTATGGTTCTTTTAGAGAAAATTATGTAACGTAGAGCAATTTCTAGGCAATGTATTATTAGTTCTTGGCATTATTTAGCTTATAAACATCTGTGTCTGAAATGATTATGTTCAGAAATCTGTTTAGAAATTCTTAGTATTTCCACCAAGCACTGTTCAAGCATTGTACACAAAGAAAAAAATAAGATTTTTATGATTTACACAATTCTCTACAGTTTTACCGTGATTTTTTTCCTATTAGCTAAATAATGTTTTCGTTAAAAATTAGAGACATTTTCAATTTCAAATAAATGTGTAAAGGCCAAGAAATGTAGTATAAGTCAATTACAAGTCCTTCCAGTGCTTTCCAGAGACAAGAAAATGTGTTTTATCTTTTATAGGAATAGACAAAAACAGTGAGCGCTTCAGGAAGAAGGGGGAGGCAGATTATATATAATTAAACATAGTTCATCCCTTGGGAATATAGGCAGTGGTTCTTCTTGATTTTTCTTTAATGTTCTTCTAATTTTCCGTAGAGCTCTGAGCAGTTGGCATGTATGCTGAAGGCGTCTTAATGACTGGTTGTTTTATGTTAATTATTTTAAGATAATTATTTGAGCAATACATGAACAGATAAAATTTAGAGAGAAAGTAGAGAAATCAATGCAGTATTTAAAAACTTTACTAGTGAACAGTAAAAGTGAATACTTTTTTATTTCAGAACTTTCAGCCAACACAGCTGCCTTTGCTAAAAGTGCTGCCATGTTAGGTAATTCTGAGGACCACACTGCTTTATCTAGAGCTCTGTCTCAGCTTGCGGAAGTGGAGGAGAAGATAGACCAGTTACATCAAGAACAGGCTTTTGCTGACTTTTATATGTTTTCAGAACTACTTAGTGACTACATTCGTCTTATTGCCGCAGTGAAAGTAAGCCTCATTTTGCAATCTTCCTTGAGTTTTTCTCACTTCAGTGGTTTGCTTTTAAGAAGAATTGGTTACCCATTAGGCATGTATTTAAGTGTGTAAGTTCTGTATTCTCTCAGTACATATAGATGGCTTCAAGATGGATGATTCATAGCCGAATACTTTCTTCCACTGTGACTTGGACAACGTGGTAGATACAACTGATGTTTTTAAGAGGTGTAAACAATGCCAAATACAGTGAAAACGATACACGTGTACCTACATACTTACCTATACAAGCTTGCACCTAACCGGTAGTATTTATTTGTTCACTCTAGCTTGAACTAAAACTAGCCATGGACTCTGTTATCGTTAGTAAAGGTATGATAGGAAGCAGAACAAAACCAGAACTGATTGTTGCATAAATGTTGAATGGTGGCTTGTAGCATTCATCTGAACTAGAAGCAAACATTCTTTGCACACACTGAAATATGTAGTCACTGTATATTTAGAGCTGACTCGGGACTAGATTAGATAATAAATTGTGTTATCTTGTAGTAATGTTTAAGGATGAACAGTTAAGTTTCTGAATAGTTGGGAAAGTAATCTAGTTAACTAATGAAAATTGGTTTTCTACAGATGTCTCCAGTATTCCTATAGTTAAAGTGCATGTTATTTTATCTATCCTATGTTTCAAAAGGTACTTAAAGATCCTATGGTGTCTTTCGATTATTTTTATGAGCATTAATCATCATAGGGTAGAGGAACTGGGAATTTACCTTTTACTTTGAATTCAGACAAAGTTACTGAGACCTTGTTCCTTTTTTTCAGTTAAAGTCTGTGTCCAATTTAGTATTAATACATAGAACATTGATACACTGTATATTATTTACAATCTTCTTCTCAAGCTAACGGTGACAGTTATTGCTAGAGGGTTCTTAGCTCTAAAGAATGGCGCTATCTTGGGATTGGTAAAATTACCAGTTTTGGTCGTATTTACTCTTAGGTGTTACTCTGTATATTTCTGGTGGTTAATTGTACTTTTCAGTTACTTAAGGTAATATAGACAGCAGTTATTAGAGTGTACTTCATTGTACATGGGCAACTTGTGATATGCAGAAATCCATTGCACACATAATGGTTCCTGTTCCTCTCCCATCCAATCTCACCTCATTCCAGAACTCCCACTAGCATGAGGGCTGCTGTAAATAAGTAGAGCACCTTTCAGAATACCTATGGATCCAAAAAGGGAAGCCAGGCAGTGTCTGTAAGAAGGAGTACCTGCTGAGGAGCACCAGCCCGGGAGATTACTCCCTGGTGGGAATGGCCTGCTTGTGTCTTGGGTGATGAGCCCTCACCTGGGCTGGCCCTGTGCTGCCTCAGTCTTCCTGCTGTAGTTTTACCTTCTCTGAAATTCACTTAAGTTCATGTTTTGCAGAATAACGCTGACACCAGAAGATGTACCATGATCAACTGAGTTTGGGAGATAATGTATACAGTATCCCTGTCTTCCAGATTGAGAGAGCATTAAAATGCTCATAACTGTCTAGGAGTAAAAAATAAAATAAAACATTTAACCTTATGTAGTCCAGAGATTTACAAAGTCATATGAACAGGAGTTCTTTTTCACTTAATATCTTTTCACATAAATGGAACAGACTTTGAGAAGAACTGAATTAGTGATTCCTTGACTGAAAGAAAGTTAAAGAGCCATGCTTAAGTTATATCTTGAAGTAAATTAAGCTCTTTCACATCGACTTTGTTTTCTGCTGAAACCTTGCCCAGGTCAGCTGCACAAAGGAGTTGAGAAATTATGGGATAGATTGAGAGGGAATTTTTGTGGTCTTTGGTTTGGTTTGGTTTTTTTTTTTAAACCGATTTATTTGTATTTGAAAATGTGATCCATGGACATATTAAATCTCACAACCCAAAAAGGTCAAGTTCAGGGCCTCCTGGGTTGCTCAATCAGGTAAGTGGCCGACTTTGGCTCAGGTCACGATCTCGTCGTCTGTGGGTTCAAGCCCCGCATCGGGCTTCGTGCTGACAGCTCAGAGCCTGGAGCCTGCTTCAGATTCTGTGTCTTCTTCTGTCTGTGCTCCTCCACTGCTTGCACTCTGTCTCTCTGTGTGTCTCTCTTTCAAAAATAAATAAACATTAAAAAAACTAAAAAAAAAAAAAGCCAAGTCCTTCTCTTCCCAATACCGTGGGTCTCTTTCCTCAGTCAAATGCTGTTACATTCTTGTATGTCTTTACAGCCTTAGCTATGCATGTGTATGACACTCATTTTCTTTTTCTTGCCACCTTTCTTTCTCTTGCTCTCTTTTTTCCTCCCTCCCTGCATCTCTTCCTTCTTGAAGAAGGAGCATACTATATACCGTTCCTTGCCAGCTTTTTCACCCACTCCGTTTTGGGCAAGTGTTCACGTTAGCCTCTATAGATACATTACATTCTTTTTAAGGTTTGATTGGATAGCCTCAGTCTACTTGTAAATAGTAAGTTTTTTGAAAATCACTCTTTGGGCATAAACTTCCTAGAAGTAGATAGAGTTGCTTGGCCAAAGGGTATATGAATTTTAAATTTCAGTAAGTACTCTTTTGTTACTGTCTGAAGAGATTATACTCCTTTGTACTCCCATCATCGTATGTGTTCCTTCTTCTCCCACCCAAATAACAAAGGTGCTTTTTGGTATAAGTTTTCATTTCTTTAGTTATTGTGAATTTAAGCCTCTTTACAAATGTTAAGCCATTTCCGTTTCTTTTTGTGTGTGTGAACTCTTCATGTCCTGTGCCCAGTTTTCTTTTGTGTTTGGTCTTCTGTATTTCTAATAGCTACTTAATACTACCTAGCCCTTTCTTTTTATCCATATTGAAAATACTTTTCTGATGATAAGTTTGAAACTAAAAGTGCTTTAGAGCCAAAGTGGGGAAGGAGCTAAGACCAGCCACTTACAGTATTACTTAAGCCTGGCCGTGTATCCAGGAAACTCATGCTTTTCTCTTTGTACGGGGCATGGCCTCTCACATGTAGGACTCCCACATTTTGGCTAGTAATGTTACCTAACATATATTAAGCATTGTATTCATTGTATGCATTCTCATGTATTGGCTGCCTGTGAACCCCTACAGTAGGGTCAGGGATTGAAAATACGGTTTTCAGTATGTTTTGCACTAGAACTTTTCATGAAGAATTCTTACAGAGAATGTAAATTTATAAAACATGTAAAATACCTTGTAAACCCACTAGATGGTTTCCCCAAAGAGTTGAAAAGCTTCTTTGTTTGGCTATAAGTAATCAACATCCTTTGACGACTCCAGGAAGCTGAGTGGCATATTCAGAATCACTGAATTGGAAGGTGATATTAATTAAAATTAAAACTAGGAATGGATGTGTGGATCGCTTAGTTAGTTGAGCGTCTGACTCTTGATGTCAACTCAGGTCTTGACCTCAGGGTGGTGAGTTCAAGCCCTGTGCTGGGCATGAAGTGTAAAACTAAAAAAAATTAAATTTAAAAAATTAAAATTAAAATTGTAGTGTTTTGGTGGACCAGGGAAAATGTTCCACAACTGCAGCCTTGTCTAACCTAGGCCTGTTTGCATACAAATGTATAACATAAATTGGCAGAGGGATGGAGGTCCAAAGTAGTTCATCAGTGTAAATCTGTCTCTCTTACAGGAGAGGCTGGTTCTACTAGAGCAGATTTGGTTCTTGACATACAAGACAAACATTAAGTTGTGATTTAACTCATTTAAAAAAATTTTTTTTAAATATTTATTTATATTTGAGAGAGAGAGACAGTTCATAGTGCATGAGCAGGGGAGGAAGAGAGAGAGAGAGACAGAATTTGAAGCGGGTTCCAGGCTCCAAGCGGTCAGCACAGAACCCGATGCAGTTCTCAAACTTTCGAGCTGTGAGATCATGACCTGAGCTGAAGTCAGATACTCAACTATCGGAGCTACCTAGGCGCCCCAACTGATTTTTAAGGTAGCATTTCTAGAATATCAAGTGTGGTTTTGATCTTTTTTTTTTTTTTTTTTTTTTTTTGGATTACAAGGAAAACAAATGAAGAAAAGTTATTTCTCTTTAGAGCTGAGATTAAATTTTTTTTATTATAACCTGACTTTCATAGTTCTGTCTTTATTTTAGAGCTCCTATACATGTGCCACAATAAACATGTAGTGGTTCTAGAATCTGATGAGATAATAAATTGGGCAGGGATAAAATTAGTTTAAATTACTGTATCACCAAAAACGCCATTTTATATATATTGAGAACTTAAGCAAATATTGAAATTGAAGGGCATTTTGGTTAGCTTTTGCCCTGTATTCATACATATTTTAAGTAATCAAATTGTTACTAAACAGAGGAGTTTATAAATGAAGAGCTGATGTGGTGGCCCTCTTCTCTTAAAGATGAGAAATAAAATCTTAAGTTTTGGTGTTGTGTATGTGTAGGGGGTTAATGAGGGGCAAGTGTTGTTTAAATGGTAGTGACTTTCTTCATCTACTTATGCTAAATGTATTATTTTTCTTATTTTTCATGCAATTAATTTGGCTGAAGCAAAATTAAGTTCTAATAAATACCTTGGGACAGACACCTGGGTCGCTTGATTTTGGTTCAGGTCATTATCTTGCAGTTCCTGGTATCAGAGCCCTGGGACAGCTTCCGTGCTGATAGCACAGGGCCTGCTTGGGAGTCTCTCTCTCTCTCTCTCTCTCTCTCTCTCTCTCTCTCTCTCTCTCTCTCCTCTCTCTCCCCCTCTCCCTGCCCCTCCCCTCTCTTGCTTGTGCACACACCTGCTCTCTCTCAAATAAACATTTAAAATAAAAGAATATCATGAGGAAAATGTCTTTTAACTATAAGAAAAGCAGGCAGAGCACCTGGGTGGCTTAGTCAGTTGAGCATCCAACTTCGGCCCAGGTCGTGATCTCTCATTTCGCAGGTTTGAGCCACACAGCCAGAGCCTCTCTCTGCCCCTGCCCCACTTATGTGTTCTCTCTCTCAAAAATTAAACATTAAAAAAAATTTTTTTAAAGCAAAGGGGACAGTAAGATTTACTCAGTAATGTGAGAAGAGAAATTATATGAGATGACAAATTAAAACTAACAAGGTAGATTTAAATACCTGAAATAAGATGCTTTGACTTATCAGTTTGCCCACGATGTCTTTTGTCCTGGTTAATTTGAAATATGCAGGGTCTTTGGAAAGAAAACACTTTGGTTTGTGGTTGATTTAGAGGTTTTTTGTTTGTTTTTTTTTTGTTTTTTTTTTTTTGCTGTTGCCCACATTTTTGAAATATGCAGTAATATAAATGCGGTCCAGTTATGGTTTTTTCCTATGTTATTGTGTTATTATTATTTGTACTTTTAGTATAAATCCAGGAGTTAATCAATTCTTAATTTATTTGTGTGTGGTTTTAGGAATAATCCATAACAGTACCTGCTAATTATTAAACATCTGCTAGGTTAAGTCACTGTGCTATTTTTCATTTTATTTCCAATCCACTAATACAGATCTCCTTTTCTTCCTTCTATATTTGGGGAATCTGTGGCTTACAGAAATTAATTTACCCAGGATCATACAGTGACAGAGCTAGTATTTGGATCCAAATTTGATTTGTTCCCAAGCGTATATTTTTAAGATAGATTATCTGTGTACTCTTCTCTTCAGCAAGTCCCCATAAGAACATGGATTTATTTATTTCTTGATCCAAGAAGTTCTTTATTTGGGGTAATGAAAATAACTCTGGTTTACTGCTTTCTGGTTCACCCAGTGTATTAACACCAGCTTCATCTGTTCAAATAGTAAATACTAAAATAATATGAATGTATCTCCAATATCAAAATAGAGGTTTTATTATTACATTCTCCCATTCTATCTGTCACCTTTTTTCAGGAGATTCTAATTACTCTCTTATGTTCATATTTCAATTCTTATTTCCATCCTCTTGTTCTTACTTTGCCAAACTCCTTGAAAGAAGTAGTGGATTTGGTTGACTTGGTCTCTTACCATCTTTTGGTCTAGTTTTTCATTTGGTCCTGCCTACTAGATGTGTGTGTGCATGTGCGTTTCACACACACACACTCATTTTCCCTGTTCATCTTGTGTAGGACTCTCTCTTTTGTTGTTGTTACACCTTTACTTTTTCATTGCTTTGCTTTTATTTGCTGTGGGTCATCTCTTCCACATTTTTACTTCCTGTAGTCTTACGGGGTTTTCTCATTTTATTCTTTTCAATTTCTGGCCTATTTCCAACACTTAAATCTGCTTTTGATTTTTTTTTTTTTTTTTTAAGTAGGGAAACTTACAATGTAAATATGATACCAGCCTTTTCCTATTAAATCTGTCTTCATAAAACTCTGTTAGAAACTTATTACAAGCTAGATTTAAAACCCAAATGGCTAGTGAAATAAATGCATCTTGTATGTAGTTTCTGTTTATTTATTCAGAGCTCTTCTAGTCACAGGGACTTGTTTTTGTTTTCAAGGAAGTGAACACAGAAATTTCTCTTATATTAGCATCTTTATTTGCATTATCTTAGCATATGAGAATGGTGTTTAAAATACTTTTTATTGTTTTCAGTATTACAGCACTTCAAGTATAATGAAAGTAATTCAGTGGTAACTCCCTCGCTTAATAGCATTATGTCGTTCACTTATAGGGTGTGTTTGACCATCGGATGAAGTGCTGGCAGAAATGGGAAGATGCCCAAATTACTTTGCTCAAAAAACGTGAAACTGAGGCAAAAATGATGGTGGCCAACAAACCAGATAAAATACAGCAAGCTAAAAATGAAATAAGAGAGGTGATTAATATAAAATGCTTTATTTATCACTTTACTCAAATTTTCCGTGAGTCATTCATATATGCATAATTTTTCATAAATTTTTTTCTGAGCCATTCAACACTAGCCATTTCTCCATAATTTTATGAACTGTGTTAGAATTACTTTAATGTTTTGATCATCGTCAAATATCTCCAGAGCCCTTTCTTACTGCCACACGATTATTATGGAATGGATAAAGAAGCGCACAAGGAAAAGATTTAAATTAACCTCTAATTAGTAATTACACATTTCTTTTGAGATGGTTCATTTAATTTCAGATAATTACTTATTTTATGTTTTAGAGCATAGACTTGCCCCATATTTAGCTTTCCAAGCAACATTATCCCCCATATATATGTACTATATATGGTATTTCAGTAAATTTGTATAAGTTTATTATAATTTATACACTTCTTTTGCCATGCTTCAATAAGGAAATTGAAGAGGTAGGACAACCTTTATATTACTAAAAGTAAATGTACCTGCTCTTTGAAGAGTATGTACCACTGTTTTGGTTACATAGTGGGAAAATACCATTTCATTGCTTAAGTCTTCAGTTATTTTATTTTAGCTGTTCCATTGGTCACTGGTCACATGTTTTGTTGTTTCTGTACTGAATTTAATGTTGACGAGCAAGGTCTTCAGTAGACCATAATTCCACACTTTTTTTTTAAGCCGAACATTTTAGTATTAAAAAATGTTTTTTAAATGTTTGTCGTACACTTTTCTTAATTTAAAGTATTTCCATGGGCATATAAATTGTGATGAACGTGTATTCTTGAACTTGGCAGAATATTTTTGATATAATATGGAATTATTAATGATATCAAAAACACTGCTAAATTATTTCATAGTGAATTTTATACTCAATGTTTTCATCTTTCTTAGTCGTATAATTAAGCTGTGGAGATTGTAATTGATTAAGTACTGAAATATCCTCATCATGGGGTGCCTGGGTGGCTCAGGCGGTTGAGCGTCCAACTTCGGCTCAGGTCACGATCTCGTGATTGATGAGTTCGAGCCCCGTGTCGGGCTCTGTGTTGACAGCTCGGAGCCTGGAGCCTGCTTCAGGTTCTGTGTCTCCCCCTCTCTCTGCCTCTCCCCTGCTCATGCTCTGTCTCTCTCTGTCTCAAAAATAAATATAAACATTAAAAAAAAATTTTTTAATATCGTCGTCTTGAGTAAATGTGACAGTGAAATATTAATGAAAATTAACCTCCTAGGCGTTTCTGCTGCTTAGAAGTTAGATGAAAGTTTGAATAATCCTGAATTGGGCTTTGCCAGTAATGAGCTTCCTCAGGGTCTACAGACCTTACATTAAATGAGCTAGGTCTATAATATTTTCCTGACAAGAGTTATAAATTTGTGCTTTTTTGTTTGTTTTTATTAGTGGGAGGCAAAGGTACAACAAGGAGAAAGAGATTTTGAACAGATTTCTAAAACAATTCGAAAAGAAGTGGGAAGATTTGAGGCAAGTATAATAATTCTACACTTGTCCCAACAACGTGGTCTTTTTTCTTTTTTTTTTTTTTTTGCTGTGATTTTGTAGTAAAATCGAATTTAGTTTTGTACTAATGGAGTTTTTCTTCATGTACTACAGAAAGAACGAGTGAAAGATTTTAAAACTGTTATTATCAAGTACTTAGAATCATTAGTACAAACACAACAACAGGTAAGCTTGTTTTCTTTATGACTTATTTTATAACTTATAAATTCTCCTAGGACTTTGGTATACTTCTTCATTTTAAACACATCAGTGAAAGGAGCTTTTATACTTACGGAAAATAAGAAATGGGGTAGAGAAAACTGATGACCACAGAGGAAATAATTAGTGGTAGTTAAACTGGAAAGTCTCAGGTCCTTTTTGCCTCTGCTCTTGAACACCAGGCAAGATGCTTTTTTCCCACCGTTAGGTGATGAGAAACTTGCTAGACAGTCTTTTCCCTTTTCTTGTCTTCCTAGTTTTAGTTCCCTAGTGACCACAGTGGTTTGAGTAAATTCTTACAGTGAGTTCTCTTCCATAACAGAACTTAAATGAAAAACTAGCTTATTTAAGGTTAGCAGGCAGGGGTAGGGGTTGTGCTGTTTTGGTCTTTGTTTTATTTTGTGTGTGGTTTGTGATGATTGTATGCCACAAAATTTGTCTCCTTAACGAGAGAACAGAGAAGACCGTGGCTTTTAATTAAAGTCTCTAATAAGAAAATAGTACAGGTTTTTTTTTTTTGTTTGCTCTATTACAAGTTTGAGCAATCAAATTGTATGTAATGTTTTGAATAAAAGGATGTCTTCTTTCTCCAGTTTTAAAATATGTGGATAGAAACTTGATTATGTAATATAAAATAGATTAGTTTTTGATTAAGCAATGACATTATATGTTCAGATTACATTTAGTCTTTAAATACTTAGTTCACCAGGTTAGATTTTTTAAAAGAACAATTTACATGAACTTGTTTTTAAAGGAGTTGTTTTAAACATAACTTCAGTTTATACTTTGGTTAATTCTGTGGACTATTGAAGAAACACTGGCAGCTGATGCCTTCCAGTTTCAAGAGAGACTGCATGTGTCCCTTTCTTTCCTGCCTAGTGTTTTCTTTTCTTGCTCCTTTTTTTTTCATTGTTTTTGGCTACCAATAACATAAAATGTGAATACCCTCTGATTAGGATGTTATCCCTTCATATTGGGACAGTTCATTGCAGTTTTATTATTTAAGGTAGTCTCATTTAATTTACAGTAACAATCTGTTTTTATATACAATTCCACATAAGCCACAAAAATCTGAAGTTGTAAGGTATTTTAAAAACTATATTGTTTACATCAAAAACTGAAATTAGCCAGTGGGAATTAACATTTAAAATAATTTACACACGAAATATGTTGACAGACTTCAATTAGGGACATTTAAATGATCCCATTTGGAAGCAGGCTATAGTAGGGGCTCCTGGGTGGCTCAGCTGGTTAAGCACCCACCTTCAGCTCACAGTTTGTGAGTTTGAGCCCCGGGTCGGGCTCTGTGCTGACAGCTCAGAGCCTGGAGCCTGTTTTGGATTCTGTGTCTCCCTCTCTATTTCTCCCCGACTTGTGCTGTTTCTCAAAAAATAAACGTTAAAAAAAAAGTTAGAACCAGACTTTAATAAATGTTAGTCATTGTTAGCTACTTACATATACATTTTTAAATGCGGTACGGAATATGTGCATATAAATGACAAAAAGGTAATTAGAATATCTTTGGTTATGATCCACAGCTGATAAAATACTGGGAGGCATTCCTGCCTGAAGCCAAAGCCATTGCCTAGTGAGAAGATTTCTGTTATGAAGATCTTGGATGTTTGTTCCGGTTACGCTGAATTCCACAGTGAAATCATTTAAAACCATCTAAATAAACCACTCTATATTTTATGAATTACATGTGGTTTTTTATATATATATAAATATATATATATACATATATATATATATATACACACACATATATACTCTGCCATTTTATTACAAGCTGCATGTCCCGACCCTCCTTGACTTAAGTGGACTGTGGCATGACATTCTGCAGTACTTTGCTGAATTGAACACTGTTGTGTCTTAAATACTTGCACTAAACAGTGCACTGCAAGGCCAGACAATTTTACATATTTTTTTCTTTACAATACATTCTGTAGCGTGTTTGCCCTCGTTATGAAGTGAATTATCAACGTGTTGATTAATGTTCACTTATACATTCCTGTACAGAAATTATGATTTTGTGATTACAGTAATAAAATGCTATTCCTTGTGAAGTATTAGTAACAAATTATTTGGGTATATAAACATATTAGAGATCTTTTGAAAGCATTTTTAATGGGAAGAAATTTTTGCTTCTAGATATGCCTAGGTGATATGATCCATTAATTTTTTTTTTAGTTGACAGAAAAGGCTGAACTCTTGTTAGAAATGACTAAATGAAGGTTAAGTTTTCTTCTGAAATCATCATAAACCAAAGAACATTTATCTTTTGATTCTACTCTGGAGAATGTTCTTGTCTTTAGTAAAGCAGAGAATGAATAATTGCTTTCTTGTTTTACTCCATCCCTATTACCAATGTCCAATTTAGGAATTAGGAAAAAAATGTATTTATGTGCTTCTATTACAAGTCCTATGATTTCGCTCATCTTCAAAGTCCTAGACTTTGTGTCTTAGTTAACTGACTCCTTGCCTTTTCTTTGTTTTTCGTTTGAAACTAATGGTAAGGTCATCTGTGCTCGTAACGGACAAAGAATGGCACCACACTAAAATCCCCTACCATCTGGTGAATAACCGTGAATAACATAAAGCAGATTTGAAGTAAAATGAAATTTGTCTTTGTCAACCTTCTTACCTATTCTGTATCCTCTTGAGATGGCTGTTACATGCTCCTTGAGGCTGTCGAAAGTTCAAGTTATGACTGGCATCAGAGTTGTTTTCATTTTTTAACGTGTTCTTAAAGATACCCCTCTTCTTAAGCTTACCACGTGCGTCTCCCAGAGGAGACAGATGTGGTACGTGTAACTGAGTCCTCTCTGGCAGTTTATGGATACAGTTAATAGCTCAGAGTGTTCTCAGGATGTGTTTGCTTCCAGCTGTTTTAGCTGAAGTTTTAAGCCTACTGTAGGCATTACTGATTTTTATACTCCTAGAACTCAGAGGAGTACCTGATTCTTAATAGGTTAATAGGAAAGACTTGATCAATCGAACAGGAAAAAGAAGTCCTGGAAGATGCAAAAATAAGACACTCTCTTAAGAAGGAGAAACTAACGCAGAAATAGGACTTCTACTGTTGCTTCTGTTGGAGATAACTTAGAAACTTGTGCAAAATGAGCAGTTCGTAGTAGAGTGTATGAGATGCCGTCTTCTGGTCCCATTAACCCTGAGCAAAATCTCACCTTACTGGGAATAGTTTGGCTACAGTCATGTCTTGTTACTATGTCCATAGTCATATTACTTGCAGAGACACAGTTGACATTCAGGGTAATAACTCGGTGAGATCACCCATTCCACTGGGGTACGCTCATTAGAGTATTCAGCACCTCTCAAAAGTAATAATTATTCTCAGTCTTATTCAAGCTGAAGAGAGTAACAGACCTAGTTCCCGTTCCAGATTTCATTCCCCTCAATGGTCTTTACTAAAAGAGAAAGAGTCTTTTGGAAATTTCAAGTAAATTATATGAGCCTCTGGTAGCTACCAGCCTTTCTAATATCTTCACCACTGAGCCCACCTCCACCTATAATCTTTGCGCCTCCTATTCATACTACTGAAATAATTTCACTCCAAAGAAATAGAATAGGAACATTAATAGTGCTAATAACGTTAGCCTTTTATACATCTGAACTTAATTTTTTTCCTTAAACCAGACAAATAAGGACTAAGTATAATACAGTGGATCAAGCTGAACCTGGAGTCAGCATACGTGTGTTCATTCTTCTATCACTTTGTAACTATGTGACTTTGGCCTTACCACATAAAATTCATCTATAAAACAAGGGTATAAGACTGATTCCTGAAGTGCCTTTCCACTTTGAAATAGTTTGCTTAGGGGTGCCTGGATGGTTCGGTTGGCTAAGTGTCCGACTTCAGCTCAGGTCATGATCTCATGGTTCGTGAGTTCGAGCCCCGCGTCAGGCTGTCTGCTGTCAATGCAGAGCTCACTTCGGATCCTCTGTCCCTGCCTCTGTCTGCCCTTCCCCTGCTCATTCTCTCTCTCTCTCTCTCTCTCTCTCTCTCTCTCAAAAATAAGCTTTCAAGAATAAAATGTTTGCTTAAAATACCAAACTTCAGTATAAATATTCTTTTAGAAAATTAAATTGTAATCAAAATCACCTTGTATAATAAAACAAGGCTAGAAATGTATGTAAAAATAGGATTTTTAAAACAAAAAGATGTTTTCCTGGTTGTATTTTTTGACAAGCTCTTTTCAACTATTTGGCTTGTTTTATACATACATATATATTTATACTAGCCTCATAACACCCTCGTTTCATTGTTCTTTAAACTTTTTAATTTTATTATCCACATCTAGTAAAGTTTTACAAGTTCCTCGTGCAAGTTGTTTCATATGTGGTTTTTAAATATAAATGAACCTCTTAACAAAGTCATATTTCTCTAAAGGAATGAAATCAGATGAATAGAAAAGACAAAATGCTTCATATCTTGAGGTCTAAGGGGAATTAAAAAGACATTTTTCTGTCATTTTGAAATAAAGCTCGTGATTTAGGTATAAAGCTACGGTGACTTCACTTTTCTTGTGGCTCCCTTTTTGAGCAGTCGCAATTAACAAAAGTTGAGGGGACAGCAGAATTTCAGTAACAGTTACTAGAGATAGGCTGAGCAAAAGTCCTCATGTCTTAAAGGATGGGAGCTTGCTCAAGGATCCTTTTCCCAAGGAAAGAGAACATCTGGGGAAAGGAAGTCCAGTCACTGGCTGGGGAACTTTGGAGGCATTTTCATATTCTGTTCGCTAGTCCGGAAATGTATATATTTCTCCATGTGACACAGTCACTGTTTCAAAGTATTGAGAAGAAGACTTTGAATAGAATCACCATCTCCTTCCTTATCCAGAATCCAGAGTCTAGTAAATATCGATGCCTCACAGTGAAGGCTATGGTTTCAAGTAATAATGAAGATAGGTGGTTGGCCAGATGCAGAATTAGAAAGGAGAGGAATTTACAAGAGTGGTGTGAACAGTTGCTGCTTACTCTGCTTTTTACTCTCATTCCTGTGGAGGGAGTTCATGGTTATCTGTGGATGAGGTCCTTAAGAGTTTAGACCAATAAAAATGTAATGTGAGCCTCCTAAGTAATTTGAAGCTTTTTATAGCCAAATTTTAATGAATAAAAGAAACAGATAAAATTAATTTAAATGTATACCCAGTAACTCATGTCAAAATGTTATTTTAACGTGTAATCCAGTATATCAAGGATGATTGCAATCTTTTATGTTGTCTTTCATTCTAAACCTTTGCTATCCATTGTGTATTTTCCATCTTACCACCTCTCCATTCACACTAGCCACACTGCAAGCGACTGGTTGTCACAGGTGGCTCGTGGCTGTGATACTGGACATGGCAGGTTTGAACAACGCCTGTGGCAGGACAATCTAGGTACAAGACTTTGTAGCATGGTGCTTTGCAAGTAGTGGATACTATGTATCCACTGTGAATTAATTGTAGCACTGTATTGCCAGAAGCCAACTTCAAGACTCTGGGACAACTTCCTCTTCCTGATGAGCAGATCCAGAGCTTAAATCATTACGATTGAACTGATTTTTCCTGTTTTTCCTGTTAACCATCTGTGAACATTCTTCCTTGAAAACATGTGATGAGCTTTTCAAGATTCCGCTTCTTATCGTTAACGTATATAATTCTAGGAAGTCCTTTGGGATCCAGAGAATTTATTTCTTCCAACTGTTAATTCAGAAGTGGCTATGAATAGAAGACTGTACAAAACAGGAAAGTTGCAGCTTGCGGTCTAATCTTTTAACGTACTTGAAGAAATTAAAAATGGTCATCTTCCTTTCTTCTGTCACATACTTTTTAAAAAATTCTTTACGGATTAATTCAGAGTATTTTTTTTTTAATTAACTGGGTGAGATGGAAACTTTGTAATTAAGGCCAGTTAAGGTGAAGCTGCCCCGCTTGTTAGTACACAGAAAAAAATTTTTTTTTTTATTAAGGCCAATTAATGGGATAAACTGCTCTAAGGGAGTACTTGGAGAAAGAGAAGGCTCTATTTTAAATTTATATATATATATATATAATGTATCTGTTTGATAAAAAAACTAAAATCAGACAAAATTTAACAGAACTAAACAATAAATTGCCTTGTTGCTTCCATAGTCAAGTCTCGAGTTATCTCTTGATTTTGATTTTAACTTACATTTTCTAGATCTTTATTTCAAACATTTCCACTATGTATATGTGTGTGCAGATTTGTATGTGTACATAAATACATGTGTCTGTGCATCACAGTGACGTTTCAAACTTCATTTTCTAAATTTCAGCTAAAAATGTTGCCCAGCCTCTTGTAGTTGAGACGTAAAGCGAATGGTTTATACTTTCAGTTCCATTGCTTTAGGTACCGTTATTTTGCCAAAACAACTTGAGTTGAATCTGTTTCTGAATTGTATTCCCTTCTCATTTCTCCTGTTTTTCTCTCCCAGGGTCAAGATCTTGTGACCATGTACCAGAGCTATCTTAAGTCTCCTCTGAAATGTGCATTATTTCAGTCCCCCGATGTCAGCCCTCCAACCTGCTAAAATTATCCTCCTAGAGAACAATTCTTACCACAGTGCCATGCACAGAAATCCTCAATAGACTCCCTACAGACTACAGATAAAATTCCAAATTATCCAAAATCTGGCCTCACGCTACTTCCTGTCCCGATCTTACCCCTTCCCTTTGCTGTAATCAGGTGCAGCCCCTGTCTTGTGAGCATGTTCTGAACCTTCCTGAGTCTGCTGTTGTTGTTACCTTGTCCCCTTTACCGCAATTGTTTATATCCTATCCTTTCTTTAAACTCTAAGGCCAAATTTAAAAGTCCACATCTTCCATATATCCTTTTTAGACTCTTAACCAGACGTAAGTAAGGAGCCTCTCTTGATCCTTCAGTAGGACTCTAATATTAAACACCTTGTGCCTTCCAAATTGTGCTTATTGATGTCTGCGTTGCGTGACAGTTGATAGTTGTCTGGTCTTAGTGCTCCGACCAGTCTCTGTGCCCCCTTGAGGAATGACTGTGCCCTTGTTAGTTCTTGTAGAGCCTAGTACGGTTCAGCCACAGGGTGTGTATAGTTATGCATCCAGCCCACCAGTTTGAACCCTGACTCAAGAATCTATATCACTGACTTTAAGAATGGTATTTTTCAATAAAACTTAGTTTCCATATCTGTAAAATGGAAAGTAATAATTGTGCTTGTTCAGGTCATCTTTAAGGGGCTTGAGATAATTGATGTGAATTTCTCAGCCATAGCAAGTGCTTAATAAATGTTGGTTATTATGTATCCACTAAGTGTTGACTGAACAATTAATACCTCCATCTGAGCAAAGAATACCTGCCTTTGGGTTATTTCACCAGTATTTGAGCCTTCTTGAAAAAAAAAATAATAATTGGTGTATGCTTGACCAGAGTCTAACTGGCCTTATCAGAAGGGTTTCCTCTCAGAACACTGCCTCTGAGATATGCTCTTGGAGCCCTGAGGCTGAGGGTCGGAGCTGGAGGAGGGGAATGCTTCTGGTTGAGATCAGCTTATATCCAGCCAACAAAAGTGCAACACTGACCCCCCTCAAAATGGGTCTTGTCAGGAAATGTACTAGAGACTCTTAAGCCTAGGACAAAGGGGAAAAGGGTGAGATAGAAATGTGGCAGTTGCCCAGGGAGAAAAGTTTATTTCCACCCACAAGAACTTGGAAGATGCCATAGACTAAAGGAAGTAGTAAGCAATGAAGAAAAAATAACGGAGAATAAAAAGATGGTGATAGCGGTTGATGGGGCCGCAACAATTGGCCAGCCAAGTGACAGGGAGGGTCTGACCACTCAGTGGAAGTAGAAAAGGAGATAGTTTACAGAAGTGGAAATAAAAGTGGGTAGGTTCCGTTCCATAAATACCTGTTCCGTCTCCACCATGTGCTTCAGGCACTGAAGCAATGGATTAAGATCAGGGAGATACAAGAAGGTTGCCCAGGATAATGACCAGGTTTCCAGCTTTAACTACTTACGAATACTGCTGCTCCGCTTAACCGTGATATTAAAAGGAGTGGAGGTTTGGGGAAGGATGAAGACGAGTCAGGACTAGATGTTGCATCATCACTTTAGAAACATGACCATGCTCTGTTCCTTAAAACCATGATTGTTCATGCAAGTAGCCTCGGAGAACAAACAGGAGGAGATGAGTTTGCCGGGGACACATCCAGGGTAAAGCTAATGTCTAAAGTGGAAATGGAAGTTCAGAAGTCAGGTAGATGGAAAAGAGCCTCAGAACGAAGTAGAGAGGCTTCTTCTGAACAAAAAGGAAAGGAAGGTGGCGTGAATTTGGAAATCAAGACTGAAATTTTTTTCTTGATGTAACAGGAAGTTAAGCCATCAGGGAGTGATGTCAACAGGAAAGCCAAAGAAGATTGCAGGGCAAGGAAGAATGGTATGTGTTTAGACAACTGGCCTACAGATGGGTAGGAACAGGAATTACAAATGAGCTTGGAAATCGTGAATTTGCAGGGAAGCCAAGCAGAGAGAATATCCATTTCTTCAGCCATGAGAAAGCAGGATCTAACACAGATTGTTGGATTCATTCAGAACTAGTGATTGGTGGTGGGCGTGAGGGAAAGTCAAGGGGAAGGGGATTTTGGAATAAGTTTGTAAGACTACAGGGGTGCCTGGGTGGCTCCATCGGTTAAGCGTCCCACTCCGGCTCAGGTCACGATCTCACGGTTCACGGGTTTGAGCCCCGCGTCGGGCTCGGTGCTGACAGCTCAGAGCCTGGAGCCTGTTTCGGATTTTTGTGTCTCCCTCTCTCTCTGCCCCTTCCCTGCTTGCGTTCTGTCTCTCAAAGATAAACATTAAAATAATTTTTTTTTAATATAAAAGAATAAAAGACTACAGAGGCACAAACAGAGAGGCAGATGAAGTGATGAGGTCAGAGGAGGAAACCTAAGTTTCCTGACATTAGTTGTTAGTATGTTGCCATTTAAAAAAAAAAAAAAAAGAATACCATCAATATGCCAAACAACTGCCCAGGGCTCTTTAGTTGTGCGTTTCAGGTTATTTCCTCAAATTTACCTTTCAGCTTGCCAACCTATTGAAAGCTTTTGTTGTCAGTAGATAAAAATCAACTCCAGTCTTCTGATTTTTTTTTTTTTTTTTAAATTTTTTTTAACATTTATTTATTTTTGAGACAGAGAGAGACAGAGCATGAACGGGGAGGGGCAGAGAGAGAGGGAGACACAGAATCGGAAGCAGACTCCAGGCTCTGAGCCATCAGCCCAGAGCCCGACGCGGGGCTCGAACTCACGGACCGCGAGATCATGACCTGAGCTGAAGTCGGACGCTCAACCGACTGAGCCACCCAGGCGCCCCCAGTCTTCTGATTTTTAAAGTAATGTTTATCTCATCCAGTTATTACTTGCATACAGTTTGGAGACTAAACTAGTTTCAGGGAGCACCCAGCTGCCCAGCTGCCTCAGTTGCTGGTGCAGGCACCTCTTGATCTCAGGGTTGTGAGTTCGAGCCCCATGCTGGGTGTAGAAATTACTTCAAAACAAAATCATATATATATATATATATATATATATATATATATATATATATATATTCAAGGATATATATATCAAAAAATACATATAAATATCCTTGAGTAGGAGGAAAATAAACTAACATCAGAAAGGCTAAATGACAAAATAGAGGGCTTCTATGCCCCACATGTACCTCAGTTTCCCAGTACTTTTCCTGAAAGATAACCTCTCTACTTTTCGCTGTTCTACCATTTACATCACCTTCACATTTCTAAATAAAGTGCGTGTCCGGCTAGCTTTTTGTCCGTCTGCCTCATGCCCTCATGCCCCTCCTCCCCCGCCCCCGTTCAAGTGTAGTTAGGTTACAATTTCTGGTTAAATCCGTATTTAATGCTCGCAGTAGTGTGCCTATACAAATATTGTTCACCATGGAAAGTTGTAGTATATTTAATCATGATTTTCTTTTTTTAAAAAACAAGCTTTATTTGCTAGAACAGTATTAGACTTACAGAATCTTGGGAAGAGTTCCCCTCAATATCTCATTTCCCTCATTATATATATATATATATATATATATATATATATATATATATATATATATTAGAAAGCAATATTATTTTTTAATATTTATTATTTTTGAGAGAGAGAGAGAGACAGAGCACCAGCAGGGGACAGGTAGAGAGAGAGGGACAGAGAGAGAATCCCAAGCAGGCCCCACAGCTGTCAGCACAGAACCTGATGTGGGGCTCGAACTCACGAACCGTGAGATCACGACCTGAGCTGAAGCCAAGAGTAGGACGCTTTACCTACTGAGCCACTCAGGCACCTGTCTTCCTGTTTCTCGCTTTAGCCCTCATTTTGGTGGATCTACGGAGTAGTTTCCTGAAAACAGATACATAGAAACCATACTTTTGAGACTTTATTTTAGTTTTCTTCTTAATAGATAATTTAACCAAGTATATGTTGAGAATGATTTTCTCTAGAACTTTGAAGACAGTGCCTCATTGTCTTTCAGCTTCCAGTGTTGCTGTTGAGAATTCCAAAGCCATTCTATTTTCTGATCCGTTGTGTATGAGCTGTTTGCCACCCCAACCCTGCCACCCCTCTGGACTCCATAAGGTCTTTTGTCCCTAGTGTTCTGGAATCTTAACAGAGATTTGCTGTTGTGTATGTCTGTTTTAATCCAGTATGGGTGCTTTCAGTCTGGAAACCTGGCATACAGTTCTGGAAATTCTCTTGAATTGTTTCACTCATGATGTCTTCCCTTCTGTATTCTCTGTCTTCTCTTTCTGGAAGACCCATCATTTGGATATTGGATAAACCGGACTTGGGCCAATATTTTTCTTTCTTATTTTCCATTTTTGTCGTTTTTTTCTACTCTCTGATTATACTTCTTTGTTTTGTGATCATTCCTATTTTTTTTTTAATGTTTATTTATTTTGGGGGCACCTGGGTGGCTCAGTCGTTTAAGCATCTGACTTTGGCTCAGGTCATGATCTCACAGTTCACGAGTTCGAGCCCCACTTCAGGCTCCATGGTGACAGCTTAGAGCCTGGAACCTCCTTTAGATTCTGTGTCTCCCTCTCTATCTGCCCCTTCCCTGCTCAAGCGCTCTCTCTCTCTCTCTCTCTCTCTCAGAAATAAATAAACATTAAAAAATTATTTTATGTTTATTTTTGAGAGAGCAAGTGGGGGAGGGGCAGTAAGAGAGGGAGACAGAGAATCTGAAGCAGGCTCTGTGCTGACAGGAGAGAGCCCCATGCGGGGCGCAAACTCGTGAACCATGAGATCATGACCTGAGCTGGAGTCAGACACGGAACTGACCAGGAATTCAGGTGCCCCTGACCAGTCCTATCTTTAAGGCCTGTATCTCTCTGAGAATGTTACTTTTTATTGTACTTTTTAAAGTTCTTTTCCTCCCCGTTTCTGTATCCTCAAAATTATTTTCTCTATTTTGGCCTCTCTTTCACGTTAGATGCTTTCCTCAGATACCTATTAATCACTGAATGCCTCTTCACGTTTAGCAGTGAAACATGTTTAGCAGCGAAAGCCAGTTGGGTGCTCTGAGCATAGTCATGGGACCTGTGAGATTTAAGCATCACTGAAGAGTGATCTCACTGAGCTGTTTGTAGGAAATTTCCAATGTGGGTGTCTCCAGATTTCTCCTCTTGGGCTGGTCAGATTTTCCAGAGAATGCTTTTCCTGTTTCCTGCCTGGAAGGTAGGAAAGTTTTCAACGTTCATCGTTCGGCATGTATATTGCCACCACCCCCAGACCCTCAGACAGGGTGTCAACTTACAATGCGAGGACTCTGTCTTCTCCCCTCTCTTGAGGACATAACCTCCAGCACGTCTAGAATAGCATGGAGGTGAGGAGGTGATGAAGGAAGGGGTCTTCCCGATTCTCAGCTAGGTGTCACTCCATCTTCCGAGTTGTAGCCAGCCCCCTCCCATTCTGGGAGTCACCTGCTGTTCCCTGTTGCTGTGCCTTTGACTGCTGTGCTGTGTAAATCAGGCTGGTTTTCAGCTTTCCCATTGAAATTCAGCTTTTTCTTGTTTGCTACAACAGTTACTTCTCATCCATCTGCTTTGTAGCTCACAAATATCTTGTTGCTGTTCTCTCTTCTCCTGTTTTCCTATTTTTATGGGTGTAAGGGAAAAAAAGGGAAAGTTCCTTGTAGTTTTACTGGGGCTGGAGGAAAACGTGAAATCAGTTATGGATGTTCAATTTGCTATCGTAACCCAGAGCTCTCTAGATAGGTTTTCTTTGTTTCTTTTTTTTTAACAGCAACGGAGTATTCATTGTGTGGTTTCACTGTGGCCTCTGTCCTTAGCTCGTACATTTCTTGCATTGGGGGAAGCCAGCCTCCATGTTTTCCGGATATGCAGAGGGACAGATGGAAAGATCCAAGAGGCCAGGAGCGGAGGCCTCCTGCCAGTGACCAACATGAACTTGCCAGGCATGTGAATGACCCACCTCGTTGGTGGGTCCCATAGTGCAGTAAGTAGACTCTGGAGATGACTGAGCCTTGGTGGATATTTTGACGGCAGCCAAAACTGCTCCCAGATTCCTGACCCATAGAAACCTTGAGAGATGATAAGTATTAATTGCTAAATTGTGGTGGGAGGTAATTTGTTATGTGCTAATAAACATTTAACACAGATCTTTGGGCCCAATTGAATTCTTCTGGGAAATGCCTGTTCGAACTGTGAACATTTCCTATTATGCTGTTAAAAAAATTGTGTATTCTTTACGTGTATAATGTACATTAGTCCTCTGTTATACAGGTTGAAAATATTTCTCTCTGCTTGTTGAATGTTTTTTTAAACTTTATTCTCTTTGGCTTACATTGCAATTGACCTTTGAACAACATGGGTTTGAACTGTGCGGGTCCACTTACACGTGGAATTTTTTATAAATACAGTGTATTATGGTACCTGTATTTTCTTTCTTATGATTTTAACATTTTCTTTTCTCTAAGCTTTCTTTATTGAAAGAATACTGTATATAATACATCTAACATACAAAATGTGTAATTGAAGGTTTATGTTCTGGGCAAGGCTTCTAGTCAAGAGTAAGCTATACGTACTTTAGTTTTTTGGGAGTCAAAAGTAATACGTGGATCAAAAAAGATTTTTTTAATGTTTATTTTTGAGAGAGAGAGAGACAGACAGAGTGTGAGCGGGGGAGAGGCAGAGAGAGAGTGAGATACAGAATCCGAAGCAGGGTCCAGGCTCCGAGCTGTCAGCACAGAGCCCCACGCGGGGCTCAAATCCACGAACCGCAAGATCATGACCTGAGCTGAAGTCGGACGCTTAACTGACTGAGCCACCCAGGCACCCCAAGTTATACATGGATTTTTAACTGCAGGGGGAGTCAGTGCTCCTAACCCCTATTTTATTCAGGGGTCAAGTGTAATTTTAAATCCTTATCTAGTCTAAAATAGCTTTCCATTAATGTCTTTGACATTTTGTATATTGTAATAAGAAGATTTCGTCCACATGAAGGTTTTTATAGCTTTGCTTTTTCATAGAGATTTTTACTCTGTATGGAATTCATTTTTAATTTTTAATTTTTTTTAACGTTTATTTATTTTTGAGACAGGGAGAGACAGCATGAATGGGGGAGGGTCAGAGAGAGAGGGAGACACAGAATCTGAAACAGGCTCCAGGCTCTGAGCTGTCGGCACAGAGCCTGACGCGGGGCTCGAACTCATGGACCGCGAGATCATGACCTGAGCCGAAGTCGGATGCTTAACCGACTGAGCCACCCAGGCGCCCCTGGAATTCATTTTTAAAACCTATTTTATTTTTCTTTCAAATGGATAGCCAGTTGTCTATAAACTCTTCTCTATACCATTTATCTAAACACCATTTATTTTTAACATGTGTTGAAATTTTACAATTTAAACATTTATGAAAGCTAAGTAAATACCATTTGTTGACTACTCCCCCCCCCCCCCCCCCCCCCCGCCATGAGTTTGAAATAACACTGTGTGGTTCATGCTACATTGCCGTATATTCAGGGATCTGTTTCCGGACTACTTGGGTCCCTGGAGCATTGTCTCATTCGGTTCCAGGATGACCCTGGCTTCATTACAGACTCTCCCTGACCTATGCTGGTTTAGCTCAAGAGTTTTTGCCTTTATCCTGGTGCCAAAGCGATACCCATTCTTCACATTTTGAATTTGCACCTTCTCTCAGGTTGATGATGTGCAGTATGATACTCTCTTGTGATGCTGGGCGGCCATAGCTCCCAATCGACCAGGAGATCACACGGGTAAACAACTAACACACCTACAGCATTCTTTTTTTTTTTTTTTTTAGATGTTCCATACAGTATTCAATAAATTCCAGGAGATAGTCAATACTTGGTTATAAAATAGTCTTTGTGTTTGATGATTTTGCCCAAATGTAGATTAACAGAAACATTCTGGACATGTTCTGGACATCGTGGGCTAAGACTCGATGTTCACTAGGTTAAGCAAGTATTAAATGCATTTTTGGCTTAACGCTATTTTCAGCTGATAATGGGTTTCTCAGGACATAACCCCATTGTAAGTCAAAGAAGGTCTGTGTTATGGCTTTATAATGTTTGATGTCCTGTAAATTAACTTATGCCTTAATACATGTTTCTTCTTGTTCAAACTTGCCCTGACTATTCATTTTTCATGTGAATTTTAGAACCAGCTTGTCACTTTTCTTAGCTTATTGGGGTTTTAATTGCATTGACTTTATAAATCATATTGGTGAAATCTCCTATCTTTAAAATAATTGATTCTTTCCATCTGGGAACATGCTGTAACTATTTGCAGACCTTTCTTTATGTCCTTTAATAAAGTTTTTTATGTTTCTTCAAAAGGTCTTGAACATTTATTGTAAAGTGTATCCTTAGACATTATAAGTTTTAAAGGTTGTTACTGGTGATATCTTTTGTTTTTCCCAATGTTGTTTTCTAACTGATTGTTAGTGTGTAAGAAAGCTATTGTATAAGAAATCTACTGATTAGTATATATTGATTTAATATATGGTGCCTTATGAAACTTTAATTAATTCTAATAATTTTTTAGTTGACTGTGTTCTATGTAGAGTTCATCTACACATAACCTTGGTTTTCTTTCTTCCTATCCAATATCTGTACCTCTTAGGTCTTTTACGTGTCTTATTTCACTGGCTTCCAGCAAAATGTGAAAGAACAGTTGTGATACACTTATTGGTACTGTTATGATGTCTCCTCATATAATGCTGAATAGATTTGCTGTGGGATTATGGAAGTTAACCTTTATTAAGCTAAAGGTGGGCGCCGGGGTGGTTCAGTCTGTTAAGCGTGCAACTCTTGATCTCAGCTCAGGTCATGATCTCATGGTTCATGAGATCAGGCCCTGTGTCGGGCTCTGTGCTGACAGTGTGGAGCCTGCTTGGGATTCTCTCTCTCCCTCTCTCTCTGCCCCTTGCCAACTCATGCACATGATTCTCTCTCTCTCTCTCTCTCTCAAAATAAATGCTAAGCTTTAAAAGAAAAAAAAAAGATGTTTCTAGCTCTTCCTAGTCTAAGAATTATTAGGAAGTGCTACACTGATTTATTAATGATTTTTTTTTTAGGATTCGTTGAAATATTCATTTGGTTTTTTTTCTTTTCTAATATGATGCTAAGAAATGCGTCAACGGATTTCCTAATGTTTAGGAAATCCACCAACATAACCACCTTTATGTTGCTGGGATAAATCTTATTTGGTCATGATGTATTAGTCTTATAATTGAGTGTTGAATATGTAATACATTCCTGATAGATTTTGGTCAAAACTTCTAATATAGTGGTGCCTGGCTGGTTCAGTCGTTAGAGCATTCAACTCTTGAACTCAGGTCAAAAACTAATATAAGTTGGTGTTTTAAGTAGTTTATATTGCTAAAATATATTTCTACCCAGTATTATGTAAATATGGTATTTTTACTATAAGAGTTTTATACCTGGATTCTAACAGAATTTTATTATTTTGGTTATGCAAATTTTTTGCTTTTGTTTAAAAAAATTTTTTTGAACATTTAATTTTGAGACACAGAGACAGAGTGTGAGCAGGGGAGGGGCAGAAAGAGAGGGAGACACAGAATCCAAAGCAGGCTCCAGGCTCTGAGCTGTCAGCACAGAGCCCGACATGGGGTTCGAACTCAGGAACGGTGAGATCATGACCTGAGCTGAAGTCAGAGCTTAACCGACTGAGCCAGCCAGGTGCCCCATATTTTTTACTTTTATTAACAGATACTAACTGTTCAATGTCTTATGTATGTATTTGCCATGTATTTTTATTAAGGTTCTGAGAAAAAATTTACCTGGCTTGTCTCTGATCATAGAGTAAGTCTAAAAATTATGTAGGAACAACAGGATAAAATAGTTGCCATGTTCTCTTTAGTGTTCTTCTTTTCTCCCCTTCTTAGTGGTTACTCACATAATTTGGTTAGAAATTTAGCCTGGGTGGCTCAGTCAGTTAATCATCGACTTGATTTAGGCTCAGGTCATGATCTCATAGTCCTGAGATCAAGCCTCACATCTGACTCCATTAAGATTCTCTCTTTTCCTCTCCCTCTGTCCCTCTTCTGGTCCCAATCATACTCTGTCTCTCCCTCTCCCCCTCACACCCCCCAAAAAAAGAAAGAAAGAAAAAGAAAAGAAATTTAGCTCTTTAAAAAAATTAAGGTCTTCTATTAGCTAGGAATTTCATAGTTACTTATTTGTCTAAGCCTCAATTACGCCATCTATAATAACTGAAATAATAGCGATACCACTTATGGCTGAGCCGATAGACCCCAAGAACACACCCACATATTGGATTTTCAGCAAGGCAAAATTAAATTATACACAGCTATTAGAATACAGCAAATAGGTTTCACTTGGACCGTTCTGTCAGATCTTCATAGATCCACACATTTCTGCCTGTTCAGTTCAACGGTAAACAGGTGAGCGATGCCAGACAAAAATGTATATGCCAGGTTACTAGCAGGCTTTGGGGTAGGAGAGTGTAGAAAGCATGCTAAAAGTTTGCTCAGCAATCTCTAGCACAAGGATTTTATGATTGCATAATCCTGTTACATTAACCACTGAGACTTTTTTTTAAAGATTTTATTTATTTATTTATTTATCTATTTATTTAGGGTTTATTCATTTTTCAGAGACAGAGAGTCAGAGCATGAGTGGGGGAGGGGCAGAGCGAGGGGGAGACACAGAATCCAAAGTAGGCTCTAGGCTGTGACCTGTCAGCACAGAGCCCCACGTGGGGCTCGAACCCCCAAGCCATGAGATCATGACCTGAGCTGACGTCGGATGCTTAACCAACCCAGCCCCCCAAGTGCCCCTATTTTATTCATTTTTTTTAAACTTTAATACTCATGATTTTTTTTTCCAATAATCTCCACACCCAACATGGGGCTCAAACTCAAAACCCCGAGATCAAGAGTCCTATGCTCTTCTGACTGAGCCAACCTGGCACCTCACCATTATTATTCAAACACACACACACACACACACACACACACAAGACAGGGGGTGCCTTGGGTGGCTCAGTCAGTTAAGCATCCAACTCTTGATTTCGGCTCAGGTCATGAAATCATGGTTCATGAGTTCGAGCCCAGTGTTGGGCTCTGTGCTGACCGCACACAGCCTGCTTGGGATTTTGTCTCCGTCTCTCTCTCTGCCCTACCCCCTTCTCTCTCTCAAAATAAATAAAAACAAACTTCAACAACAACAACAACAACAACAACAACAACAACAACAACAACAAAGAAACACTACCTCTTAGTTCTTTCAAGTCCTACAGCAGATCACACCTCCTCATGGGGTTATCAGAAAGCTTAATACTGAGACAGGGTAGTTAATAGCATCTGCCATAGTACCTGCTGCATTCTGCTGCTTTTGTAGAGATTATTTTTTATTTATTTTTTTTAACGTTTTATTTATTTTTGAGACAGGGAGAGACAGAGCACAAACAGGGGAGGGTCACAGAGAGGGAGACACAGAATCCGAAACAGGCTCCAGGCTCCAAGCTGTCAGCACAGAGCCCGATGCGGGGCTCCAACTCACGGGCCGCGAGATCATGACCCGAGCCGAAGTCGGCCGCTTAACTGACTGAGCCACCCAGACGCCCCTGTAGAGATTATTTAAATGCTTATACAAGGCTTTCAAGAAAAATGTGCCAGGCAAAGTTCCAAGCAGGGGATAAAAAAAATGTTTTTAAAGGTATATGCCCTAAAACCTACTGGGTGAGGCAGAGAAGTGAATCACAAAACACCCAGTGATAGTCACCAGAGGCTTAAGAGAACCTATAAACCAGGCTCTAAACTCAGACAGCATGGTGTCCATAGAGCTGTTTCCTAACATGAGATGGTGCTGGCCAGCAGAAGAAAAGAGGAAGATGAGTCTGGTCACGGGGCACAGATTTCTGCTGAGGCATGGAGTTCCGAGGGGGGGATGCTGGAGTCGCAAGTGTGTGGGTCAGCAGACAGGTCTTCAGATGAGGCTAATGAGGTTTTGTAGGTCCACATCAGGCCCGTTCTTTCTTTCTTTTTTTTTTTTTTTTTTTTAACGTTTGTTATTGAGAGAGAGAGAGAGAGAGAGAGAGACAGAGCATGAGCATGGGAGGGGCAGAAAGAGGGGAGACAAAGAATCTGAAGCAGGCTCCAGGCTCTGAGCTGTCAGCCGAGATCATGACCTGAGCCGAAGTCTGACGCTTAACCTACTGAGCCACCCAGGCAACCCGCACATCAGCCAAGTTCTTAAAGGAAAGGGCCTGATGCTTTGTCTTTTCCCATGATTTAGGGGCTCAGGATAAACTTCAGAGCTCACCAAGTTGTAACGCTCCTGGCCTCCAGAGCACACAGAGTTGGAAGCACGTGTTTAGGGGCACTTGGCTGGCTCTGAGGATATAGAGTGTGGGACTCTTTGATCTGTGGGTTGACAATAGAGTGTGGGACTTTTTGATCTCTGCGTTGTGAGGTTGAGAAGCTGATTGCCTGCAGCCCCAAAGCTCACTGGCTGGTCACTTCATAATGTGACCCACAAGTCACCTCCAAGTTTCTATTCTGCTCCATGCTTTATTTATTTATTTTTTACCGTTTATTTTTAAGACAGCATGAGCGGGGCAAAGGCAGGGAGAGAGGGGGACACAGAATCCGAAGCAGGCTCCAGGCCCTGAGCTGTGAGCACGGAGCCGGACGTGGGGCTGGAACCCACAAATTGAGAGATCATGACCTGAGCCAAAGGCAGACGCCTAACCGACTGAGCCACCCAGGCGCCCCTCCATGCTTTAAGGCAGAGTTTGCAAAGGTAATCTGCTAACATTTCATCTGTTAGGCACTTTCAGCTTATCTGGTCCTGGCCTGAAGAGCACATTCGGGCCCTCTCTTTTCTTTTCTTCCTTCTTCTCTTTTCTTCCTCGTGTGTGTGTCTGTCTTCTGGTTAAAACGCCACAGATACTCAGAGGCAGTATTTTAGAATTGGACCTAGAAGCCAGAACGTGGGTGTCTGTGGCCCGCTAACTTTCAGGTTCAGTATTACAATACCATCCCCAGCTTCGCGGGCGAACTCAGAACGAGACGCTGACCTTGGACTCTAAGGCAAATAGAAAAGTCTGGGTAAAAAGTTGGGAGGGTTCGCTGCTGTTCCTGCCAGCCGAGAGTTAAAACGAAAACCCAAGCATCCGAAACCGAACCCAGGAGCTCCATGCTTTTCTGTCGCCCGCGGTCCCGCCATCCGCTCGGGTGGCGTCTCGGGAACTGCAGACACAGCGCGGGCGGGCGCCCGAAGGACAGGGAGCGCCCGGGTGCGGCCCGGTCCCGGCGCCTGGCGCGGAGGCGCGCACACCCCTTTTCTGCAGACTCACAGGTTTGCAGGCCCCGCCTCCTCCGGGCCCAGCTCCGCTCCGCCGCCCTACGGGCCCGGACCCGGGAGCCCAGAGCCCCGCGCCCTCCGCCGCGGAGGGCCCCCAGCTCCCCGCCCCGTGCCCCCAGGAGCGCGGCGCGCCAGTGGTGCGCCGGGGGCGGCGGCGGCGGCGGCGGCGGCTCCCGGCCGGGCCGCGCAGCCTGTGGGTCCCGGGGGCGCAGGGCAGGGAGGCGGGGCGCTCGGCCGGGGGCGGAGCTGCGGCCGCGAGCCCGCCCCCCGCTCGCCCTCCGCCGGCCGGCTGGCGCGGCCATGGAGGTCTACATCCCGTCCTTTCGCTACGAGGAGAGCGACCTGGAGCGGGGATACACGGTAGGCGCGGGCCGCGGCCGGACAGGGCCCCCGAGGGGGGCCCGCGGCTGCTGAGCGCGGTGGTGCCCCCGGCCGCCGCCCGCCCTGCGCGGGGGGTCCCCGGGCTGCCCTCCCTTCCCCCGGGCCTGAGGCTGGGCTGCGCCCCGGCGCGGTTGTCAGGGAGACGGGGCCCCCTCCGCGGCGCGGCGGCCCCGATTCGCTCCCTTCCCCCTCCCGGCCCCGCTCGGGGCCTCGGGGCAGGAGCGCGGGGAGTCCAGCCCTCGTGCGCCGCGCTCGCCATTCTCCCCGCCGCTCGCCCTCTGCAGCCCGGGGTGGGCTGCGTTCGTGTCTGGCACGGCTGCCCCCTCTCCGCCCAGACAGGAGTGGCTTCGCGGCGGATTGATGTCCGTTTCCAAGTTCCGTGCGTCCATTCAGATGGAAAACGTGCTAATTAAAAAAAAATCATTTGTAGCGATTTATTAAAGCCCGAGTGAGCACGTGTGTTGCTTTTAGATGGCTTCCAAAGTTTTTTTTTTTTTTTTTTTCCTCTCCTCGTTCTGCAGTGCCTTGAGATGGCATCATCAGGTACTTTCTGAGCACCTGTTCCGTACCTGAGACTGATCCCTGAGAACTGAGAAACAGGGCCCCTCATCTCAGGCTTGGAAGAGTGTGTCGGGAGGGCGAGGGAGGGCCTGGGACCTTTGGGCAACGAGTTCAGTAAGTAAAGTGTGGGTGGTTGATTTCCCAGTGAACGTAGGCACCTTTATCTAGACCATCATTGCTAAAGGGAGAAATTCCTCATGCTGGTTGGACCTTGAAAGAATTTTATTTCCAGTTGTTAAAGAGCAGGTAGGCAGAGAAGATTGCAGAGGGCAGCCTGAAAGGAGTGATCACGTTATTCGGCTCTAACTCACTTGCTAAACACCAGAGACTTTAATTCGCAGGCAAGGGTTTGAACCTCTCTCTCCTCTAAACATTCCTGGGTTTTGGTGACAGCCTATTTGGAACCTTGTGTGTTTTCATAGGGAGGATTAAATCTACCTCTCAAGGGAATTTTGAGAATTAAGAGCAGTGATTAAAAAAAAAAAAAATCAGGGAGTATGTGGGCTTTTAGGATTAAGTAGACCTCTGGGTTCAGGTGTCCCCAAAGAAGCACTCAGAGTGCCTTCCTTTGGGGAGGAAACTACAACTGGGGAGGGTGGGGGAGGGCAGAGCTGAGATCTGTTTGGCCATTATTTATATAAATAAGTCTTTACAATGAATTGACATTTGGTTAAATATTGTCTATTTTACTTAAAAAGGGTGGGGGTGTGTGTGTGTGGGAGATTGAATTTAAGCTTGAACGTATGCAAACCCTTTTCCTTAAAGCCTTGAAACCTGGGTTGTCTTTAATTCTTCCAGATAGGTCACTTCCCCCATCAGCATCAACAGTCATGGAGGGCTTACCATCTTGGGGACATTCTTTAGGATCTGAAGATCATAGCCTGGTTGTTTGGTCATTTTTAGATGAAGGCGGTCTCAGTAATCTAAACTAAAGTTAGTTACTTCCCCAAAGAAGCACTTTCAAATCAACATTAAGGCTTTTTGGCCATTAGCGATTCTCTTACTGCATCTGTGTTTTCCCACACTGTTTTCAAGTACCTTTTCCTGACTTGTATTACTAGCAGGCATGTGCCAGGTTGTGAATTAAATTGATTTGGAAGGAGCCCGTTTCTTGGTCAGCTTGGCAGTGTGAAGGTTGCCTATGTGATGACAGTTGGCGTGCTTTTTAAAAGTTAACTTTTTACAAAAATCCCATCTCCTTTAGACTGGTAACCATATTGTTAAGATACCACTGCAAGTGATTTTTTTTTTCCTCTATGAGTCTAGGAAGCAGCGATTGGATACTTTGTTCCCTCTGAGCAGCTATTTTGTAACTGCTCAGCAGTTACTCATTTAGCAAATATTAACTGAATGCCTGCTCCCTGTCCGTATTCTAGGTCCTGGGAATTTAGCAGCAGATAATATTTCGCCTTTAACCCTCAGAATTTAAAAATACGATCGCAGGTTGCTCAACAAGAAACTTGTGAAATAATGGATACTTCGGAGTAAAGCACATCTTTTTACTCTAGTGATTATGTGTGTTTTAAATTTAAGAAATAGTGTGCTCAAACAAATTCAGTGATACGAGGTTCATTGTAGCGAAGTGTGGTTCTATCTCCTTGCTTCTAATCCCTTGCCCTAAAGACATAAAACGTGGGGGTGCTGTCTTAGAGACTTTTCTGTTTGCCCTGAAAACATGATGCTTTTTTCCCCTTAGAATAAGTTGTAAGATTCATCCTACAACATGGATATCTTTCTGTGCCGATATGGATAGGTCTGTCTCCTCCTAGCTACTAGCAAAGGATCTTCCTCTTAAGGAATACTCCATCATTTGTTTATCCAGATCTCTTGTTCATGGCGACTGGCATTTGCTTCTAATTTTTAAAACCTTTTTTTTTAATCTTTATTTTGAGAAAGAGCAAGTGGGGAGGGGCAGAGAGAGAGAGAGAGACAGAGAGAGACAGAGAGAGAATCCCAAGCAGGTTTCACACTGTCAGCATGGAGCCTGATGCCATACAGGGGCTCGAACTCATGAACCATGAGGTCATGACCTGAGCTGATAACAAGAGTGGGACACTTAACCACCTGAACCACCCAGGTGCTTGGACATTTGCTTCTCATTTTTAGCACCTGTGTCAAATGTTGGCCTGAGAAATCCCCATACATGCTTTTTTTATGTCTACTACTAGAACCTACCTAGAACCTTAACTAGAAGTGGTACTTCTGGGCTGTTTAAAGTTTTTATAGATATTGCTCCATTGTTATTTAAAAAAAATTATACAAACTTATGCTCCATGTACAAGGTAATTTACCTTTAAAGAGTGAAATTTTGCCCTTTGAGCACTTAAACATTGACTGTGGGCTTGCATGATGTCGAGAGGGGAATTGAAAGGTGCAGGAGTGTTGTTCCTTAGGGACTCTCAGCCTGGAGGGACAAGGTAGGAAAGGGCTAGGGTGCCCTGGTGTTCGCGGGGCAGAGGGAGAGGGCACTTGTGCTCTGCCTTAGGGTGGTGTGCGGGGATGGGGCCGGCGGAGGGCGGGGGCGGCTGCTTAGGAATGCTGACTTTAGAAATCAGGTGAGGTTTTTGCTGATATTGTGAAGTCTAGAAGGAGGAATTGCAGGGCAAAAATCTCATCTTAAGGGCAAGGCATTTTAAGCTCCCAGATTTAAACAAACAAGGAAACAAACAAGCTGGGAGGAGGGGCGCTTGTAAATCATTTAAGTTTATAAAGAAGCCCGAGAGGATATTCTAACAAAATTCACATGCACTCAAGTAGTACTTCATTGGTGGGTTATTCTCTACCCACCTTGTGTCCCCATAGCTTATTTGTTGGCTGTCTGTTCCCCTGCAAGGCTTTACACTTTTTAAGACTCAGTGTCCGTCTCCACAGCTGTATTCCAGTACAGGGCCTATCACATAGTCAGAATTCAGTACATGTGCGCTGAGTAAATAATGAGTGATTGAGTCTTCTAATAGGAGAGGAACACCAGAAGAACAGTGATTATGAGGCGTGAAGCAGCTCACTGGGTGGGTGGGGGTCTGGGTGCAGACTGGAGTTTCTAGTAGCAGCAGGGATTCTGCAGGGTGACTCCTGACCCTCGAGAGAGGTGGGGAGAGACCAGCTCGGTGGCCTTGAGAGCTGTAAAGAACTGTGGACTTCAGCTCCGGACTTTGGGAAGTCGTTGGAGGATTTTAAGGAAGGATGTAAATACAGGATGATGAGCTTTGCATTTAGAAAGAGGACCCTGGAGCATTAATCATTTAAGGAATGCTAGCAGAAGGACCAGAAAGGAGAGAGGGTGAGAGCCTGAACTAAAGGCATCTGGGAAGGGAAAGGGGAAAACGCCAATCTCCAGGGCCTGGCGACTGGACGTGAGGCAACAGTGGTGACTTCCGTGGATGCCGTTGCTGTTGACCAAATCAGAGCAGAAGCAAGGAGGAAACTTCATTTGGGGCCGGACGTATTGAGGTTTTTGTGATTGATGAGGCTGGTTAGTTTTGGAGCTCAGGATAGAAGTCTGGCCTAGAAATACCGCTCTAGGTGGTCGTTCAGCACAAAAGATGAAAAAGTATCAAAGTTGATGCTCTTCCCAGGAAGAGCATGTGTAGTGAAGAAAGATGGTAGACTGAAAGTAAACTCCTAGAGTCCGCCGGAGCAAGGATGTCTCAGCACTGCATCCTGAGGGAGGAGGGGGAAGGAAGCAAAGGGGTGGGAAGAGAGAGAACCGTAGGTGCTTTACCACAAGGAGGGTGCTGGCGGTGGCTGAGTGGTCTTGTAAGGATGTTGGACAGTTCGTTGGATGTGGTGGTAAGCAGGTCCCGGGGGGCGGGGTGGGGGACAGCGTAGGCTACTGTTTTCAGGTTTCAGATATGTTGTCGCTAAAAGTAGCAACACCAGAATTGCTACCTAGGTAGCAACACAAAAGTTGGATGTATTAGATTTCATTTTTTATAGCTGTGAAAAAAGGCATTGAATTAGGTGGTTTTTCGAGTTTGCTTTAACTTATATGTGACTGTGTTATATGTGTCTGTGTTATGGTTATACAAATCTTTTTCTTGGATTCTGGACTCTCCCTGATGTACCTGATGTATCATGCTTTCTTTTCTTTTTTTTTTTTTTTTTTAACTACATAAGGCAGCTTCATACATACATGATCATAATGTTGAGATATGTGTACGGAACATTATTGTTTTAATACTTTATGGTATAGGGGCATCCGGGTACTCAGTTAAGCGTCCAACTTCAGCTCAGCATCTCGCGGTTTGTAGGTTCAAGCCCCCACATCAGGCTCTGTGCTGACAGCTCAGAGCCTGGAGCCTGCTTCAGATTCTATGTCTCCCTCCCTCTCTGCTCCTCTGCCACTTGTGCTATCTCTCTCTCTCTCTCTCTCTCTCTCAAATTCATCTCAAAGATGCATAAACATTAAAAAATTTTTAGATGGACGCCTGGGTGGCTCAGTCGGTTAAATGGCCAACTTCGGCTCAGGTCACGATCTCACGGCTTGTGGGTTCAAGCCCCATGTAGGGCTCCGGGCTGACAGCTGGGATCCTGGAGCCTGCTTCTGTTTCTGGTTCTCCCTCTCTCTGCCCCTCCCCCGCTTGCGCGTGCACACTCTCTCAAAAATAAACGTTAAAAATTTTTTAAAAATTTTAGAGGGGCGCCTGGGTGGCTCAGTCGGTTAGGCGGCCGACTTCGGCTCAGGTCACGATCTCGCGGTCCGTGAGTTCGAGCCCCGCGTCGGGCTCTGGGCTGATGGCTCAGATCCTGGAGCCTGCTTCCGATTCTGTGTCTCCCTCTCTCTGACCCTCCCCCGTTCATGCTCTGTATCTCTCTGTCTCAAAAATAAATAAACGTTAAAAAAATTTTTTTAAATAAAAAAAAAAATTTTAGAATACTTTATGGATTAAAATACAAAAAAATAGAACAAATACAAAGAATAGAACATGAGGAATCATTTACTCATTACTCACTTTCAGTATTTTAAATTATTACTTCATTTGTCGCCCCTTATTTTTCATTTTTTTTTAAATTCTGGAATATTTTAAAAACAAATCTAAGCTATAATTTCACCTGTAACCATTTCACTTAGGATATCCAACAAGTAAAGACTTAAAAAAAAAAAAAAACCTATAACCAAAATGTCAGTATTGTCACACAATTATCGACACCTTTTTTTTTCAACGTTTTTATTTATTTTTTTGGGACAGAGAGAGACAGAGCATGAACGGGGGAGGGGCAGAGAGAGAGGGAGACACAGAATCGGAAACAGGCTCCAGGCTCCGAGCCACCAGCCCAGAGCCCGACGCGGGGCTCGAACTCACGGACCGCGAAATCGTGACCTGGCTGAAGTCGGACGCTTAACCGACTGCGCCACCCAGGCGCCCCACGACACCTTAATATCATTCCAGTTCTCAATTCTTTTTGTTGTTTTTTAGCATAACCCCAAAGCACGTATTGCCTTGGAATTAACAGTGATCTGCAGGAAATATTTTTATTGCCATTATGTGTTTGTGAAAATGAGAAGTTCAATGAGGGCATCTGGCTATTCAGGAGTGGCCCTCCCCTCTGCTTTCACCTGGTGACCGAAAGGAACAAGTTGCAGATTAAAAAAAAAAAAAAAAAAAAAAAAAAAAAATTGTGTGTGCTTGACTTCCAGAGGAAGCCAGGGCGTTTCTTCAGGATATGGGCACTTTCCCCCAAGATTCTCGGAACAAATACCTCTCCTTTCATATCCTATTAGTCCCAGTTGGTTTTCAACCAATCCTGTTGCCGGTGGAGCTCCGTGAGCTGATTGGCTGAGACCACAGCCACCTGGACCAATCACCGTGGCAAGACTACATTAACTAGATGGAGTTAAAATAATAGGCCTTTCTGGAGCTGGGAATGAGGTCAGTCCCCTTCCTGCCACCTAACCCAGTAGGCACGGCAGTGGGAGAAGGTCAGAAGGACAGTGAGACCACGACGTCCACCACAGGATCTCAAAGTCACTCATTATAAGCATCTATGATGAAGGAGGCTTCTGTGTAACAAGGACATAGCCGCCACAGTGCCTCATGCCCATAAATTCACAGCATCAGCAAACATTAAATATGTGCTGCATAATTAAACCAGGCACGGGTACCGTATGTTCCTTACCCTTAAAGACAGGATATACAATTGTGAAAATATTCTTGAATGTTAGCCAACACAGTACTACCTTAAGAATCAAAATAGGGCACAAGAGGATTGAATTCTGCAAGTATGGTGCTTAGAAATTTGGGGACAGAAGTTTATTTTCCTTGGGCTAGAAATACATTTTAATCTTTTTTTTTTTTGAATAGTTTTCATTTTGTAATTTATATATATTTTTAATTTTATTTTAGTATACTAATATTTTAGAGAATGTGCAAGCAGAGAGAGAGAGAGAGAGAGAAAACCTCAAATGGGCTCCATGCTCTGCCCAACTCGGGGCTCGATCCCACCACCCTGAAATCATGACCTGAGCGAAATCAAGAGTCTAACTGTCAACTGACTGAGCTACCCAGGTGCCCCGTAATTTATGTTTTTTTTTTTTATTAAAATAAAAAAACATTTATTTATTTTTGAGATGGGGGGAGGGGCAGAGAGAGAGGGAGACACAGAATCTGAAGCAGGCTCCAGGCTCTGAGCTGTCAGCACAGAGCCAGACGCGAGGCTTGAACCCACAAGCTGTGAGATAGATCATGACCTGAGCTGAAGTCGGACACTCATCCGACTGAGTCATCCAGGCGCCCCATATGTGTCTTTTAAAATAAACTTTTTTTTTTTTTTTTTTAAATTTTTTTTTCAACGTTTATTTATTTTTGGGATAGAGAGAGACAGAGCATGAACGGGGGAGGGGCAGAGAGAGAGGGAGACACAGAATCGGAAACAGGCTCCAGGCTCTGAGCCATCAGCCCAGAGCCCGACGCGGGGCTCGAACTCACGGACCGCAAGATCGTGACCTGGCTGAAGTCAGACGCTTAACCGACTGCGCCACCCAGGCGCCCCTAAAATAAACTTTTAATCGTAAAAATAATTTTAGACTTACAGCAAAGTTGCAAAGTTAGAAAATGCAAGTACCTGTATACCCCTCACCCAGTTTCCTTTGTTAGCATCCTGTATCACCATGGTAATGTCAAAACAAGGGAACTAGCATTGGTATATTACTGTTAACTAAGCTCCAGACTTTATTTGCATTTCACCAGTTTTTCCACTAATGTCCAATCCAGGATATCATGTTGCATTTAGTTTTGTCTGATGTGATGTGAAACCAAGTTGTCCAAATTACAGCACACTGTCTCAAAAATGAGGCGCGTGTGTCATTAGAAACGAACCTGTATGGATCAAATCAAATTTTAGCTATTTTAGTTGCTTTATGTGTAATTTTTACCATTTGGCAAAAAGCCTACTTGTTCTGTTCCACAAGTTTGTGACAGAGGCTGACACAGCCTAACGGTGAAAGGCTCAGGCTAGAGACTCATGCTGTCTGCGTTCAAATTTTGCCTCTAACATTTAGCTTGAAGTCTGACTTTGGACAAGTCACTTCATCCCCTGTGCTTTATTTTCCTTATCTGTAAAAGAGAATACTACTACCTACCTTGTAGAGTGGTTTGAGGCTCAAATGACATAATTCTTGCAAAGTGCAAGGAATAATGTATCAAGCTATGTTTATAATTTATTCTTAATAGTAGGGACTGCCTTGAAATTAACTTTTTTTTTTTTAAGCTCTTTAATGTCAATGAATAATGTAAACAAAAGTCCAGGAGAAACAGTTATCTGCTATATAAAATAAAATCTTTGCAAATACTCTGAAGTACTTCAGACGTAACAACATGGATTCATTTCATATTCTTAGTACAACTTTCAAACTGTGTGATCAATTCAGGTTTTGTTTTCTAGCCTTATTTACTGCCTATGTTTTTTTTTTTTTTTCCAAGATGCTACATAAGTGATTAGGATATGTTATAGAGGGCCTAGAGATACATGCTTCTCACCTCCTCTTTTCTACCCCACTCCCAGCACCCCTGCAAAACACTGGGGCCATCAGGCTCACACCTTGCATTCTTATGCTGGTTTTCCAGGTTCTTATTCAGATTTTCAATGCAATTTTCTGTTATTTTGCTTTGAATGTGCTTTTTCTGTTTTAATTTCCTGTTGTCTTGCCCCCCTCCCTTTTTTGTTATGAAAAATTCCGACATATAGAGCAGTGAAGAAAATGATGCCTTTACTAAGCTTTTAAAATAATGAGCTTACAGCCAGCTTCATTTCCCCTCACATTCTCCCCTCTTTCATTGTGAATCAAATCTCAGACCTGTCTCTGAGTATTTCCAGCATGTGTGTCTAAAAAACGAAGATTCCCCTTTAAAAATATAATCCTAATATAATTATCAGACACTTTAAAAATGAACAGTAAGAAAAAAAAGCAGTAATTCTTCTATTATCATAAGTATCAATTCATTTTTACATTTTCTTAATTTTCCCAAGCATGTTCTTTTTTTAAATGTAGTTTGTTTGAATTTGATTGAAACTAGGTCCATATCATGTGATTGCTTAGTATGTGTCCTTAATCTTTTTTAATCTGTAGGCTCTTTTAAACAGTTCTGGGTTTGTTTTTTTTTTAAATTGTTTGTTTTGAGGGATACCCAGAGCAAGTTGGGGAGGGGCAGAGAAAGAGAATCCCAAGCAGTCAGTACGGAAGCCCCAACCAGGGCTTGAACCTCACGAAGCCTTGAGACCATGACCTGAGCAGAAACCAAGAGTCGGAAACTCAACTGACTGAGCCCCTCAGGTGCCCCTTAATCTCTAAGTTCTTTTAGCATCTCGTTCTCTTTCTCTTTTCTCTTTTACAATTATGTTGTTGTATAAACTGTGACATTTGTCCCATAGAGTTTTCCCCACTGAATTTTGCTGATTACATCCCTCTGATACCTTTTTCATTTGCTTACGTCATGAAAAGGCAGAGGCTGGGTCATTTTCAGCTTTGATTTGTGATGCTAGCAGCCCTTGAAGAGCATTGCCTAGATCTCTTAATTCCTTAGTGGTTGCTAAGTATTGATAGTTTAATTTTATCGTTCTTCATTTATTGACTTGAATACATGTGTACAAAGAAACTTTGCCTCGTAACTTGGTTACCCTGAGGTGTAGTTTTTCCAGGAAAAGCAGGATAAATGCCTGCTTCTTTCTTTTATTATTTATTTTTCAAAACCGTAAGTTGGCTGCCTCAAAGATCACAAATTAAAGGTTTTCAGAGAGGCTCTCTTTAAAAAATTAGTATTGTTATGAATTTGTGGATATTAGCATATTCGATACAATGTAGTCCCTTGCATTTATGATTCTGATATACTTTTTGCCCCTCTTTGGCCATCTTTCTTTCAAGTTTGGTTTCTTTGTAACGTTTTACATATTTTTGAGAGAGAGAGAGAGAGCACGAGCTGGAGAGGGGGTGGAACAGGGAGAGCAGGCCAGAAAATCTAAAGCAGGCTTTGTGCTGACAGAAGCAAGCCCCATGCAGGGCTCAAACCCACGAACTGCGAGATCATGACCCGAGTGAGCCAAGGTCAGACGCTTAACCGACTAAGCCACCCTGGCCCCCCTCAAGTTTGGCATTTTCCAATTGGGTGCTGTGTCACTGACACAATCTTAGTGGTCTTTGATCACTTCCTTGCTTCCTAACAAGGTATTCAAGGTGCATCTTTTACCTTTCCTGCTCCAGGTCTGGAATTAGGGTTTTCCCTAAAGACCTCTGGTTGCTTGTATTGAGAAATGCTATTTAGAGACCATGAGCTGGGCACAGGGTATTTGTGAAGGTTTCGAGATCTCTTCGGTGGTCACAGCAGAGGAATTTTTTTAAGTTGAGGCCAACAGGAAATTTTATCTTGATCTTTTATCTTCAGTGGTGTCTTTTGTCTTGCATCGAAAATCTCAGCCCTTTAAATGCTGAGCTTGATGGAATTGGAATATCATGATTAGCAGTTTACTTTGTCTCACATTATACACATCAGCACAGAGCCGGATGCTGGGCTCAGACACATACAGTGTGAGATCAAGAGTCGGGTGCTTAACAGACTGTGTCACCCAGCCTCCACCTTAGGGCTTTTTTTTTTTTTAGAAACTGATTTTGTTTTATACTTGTGTAAAGTATGTGCTGCCTTAGGTTTATCTGCTGAAACTGGCTTCTTTTTATGTTCCCTTCATTCTGCTCTCTTCCTCTCCCTTTGATGACCATTAAAAAAAACAAAAGTTGTTTATCTTTCCATTAAAAAAATATAAACAAATACAGGTACATTTTTGTACCCTTAGATGAAACTGTAGTCTAAAATTAAACAGTAGTGTATTAAAACATTTCTTTCCACCTGCTTTTTTTTTTTTCTTTTAACCTAACAATATACCTGTAGTTTCACCCCCCACGGGCATATTTAAAGATGCCACCTCCTTTTCACTAGCTCAGTTGTTTTCCATTTTTGGCCGCAGTCATTAGCCTTGTGCGTATGTGTTTTTGTATTTTTGTCAGGGCTTCTTTAGGATAGATTCCTAGCAGTGGGTTACTGGATCAAAGGTACATGCCTATTTAATTTTGCTAGATATTGTCAAATCCCCTTCCTTAGGGACTGTGTTATTTTGCATTCCTATAGCAGTTTATGAAATTATGTGTTTCCTCACAAGCTTGCCAGCTGAATGTGTTGTCAGGCCCTTGGGTGTTTGCCAATCTGATAGGTAAGCAGTGGTATTTCTGTATACAGTCTTTGTAATTTGCTGGCTCAATGGCTGATGACTAGTTTGGGCATGTTTGAAACATGCTAGTGTTCCTTGTGGTTGCTTTTCTCTTTCTTTCTTTCTTTCTTTCTTTCTTTCTTTCTTTCTTTCTTTCTTTCTTTCTTTCTTTCTTTCTGAAGTAGGTATTGGGTGGGTGGGTATTTGAAATAAACTATTGTCCCCTTGTTGATTTTTATTAAAAAGGCAAATGACTTAGGTTTTCACCCTATAATTCTCACTCGAGGGAAGAATCAGTGTGTAAGTTGAGTCCTACCAGCCGCCTTTCCTTAGTTCTTTGCATTTAGGCATTTAGAAGTTGTTTGAGAAACCAGAAGCTTCTCTCCCCTCTTCACCCTCACCCTTCTGTCTACCTTGCCAGTGGATGGATATTGTTATTACTGTCAGGATTACACAAGGCAGGTAGAGAAAACATTCATTCACGTGATTATGTATTATGTGCTTAGGTCTCCCAGGCATTGTACTAGTGTTGTGGGCTCAGGGGTAACTGACCTGAATGCTTGCTCAGGAAGGATGAGTGGAAGTTTGCCAGTTTGGGCAAGGGAAGATCATTTCCGGTTCTGGTTCCAGGCAGGACGTGGTGAAGGGTGGGAAGTAATGGGAGTCAGCAAGGAGGGGTGGGTAGTGGGGGTAGAACACGAGTTTGGAGTTTGGGTTGAGTGGTTAGTGGGACTGTGGATACTCAGAATTTTATCCTGGAAGCAGCTTTAAATAATGAGCATGTTGGTTGGTTGCTTGGTTGGTTTGTAAGAGAATAAAGACATCAGAGGTACAAAATGACCGAAACATATGCAAAGATAGTCACTCTCACCAGTAATTGAAGAAAAGCAAAGTAAAACAGACTTTTAAAAAGTGTATAGGCAAGGGACTCCTGGCTGGCTCAGTGGATAGAGCATGCGACTCTTGATCTCAGGGTTGTGAGTTCAGGTCCCATGTTGGGCATAGAGCATACTGAAACAAAAAAATGAATAGGTAAAATGAAAATGATAAAAACCAGTACTGATGGGAATGGGGCTGAGGGGGGACAGGTTCTCTAACACCCTGTTGGTGAGACTAACTGGGAAGATGTATTTTGGAAGCCAATTTGGCAGTATTTATTAAAGAAAATGTATACTCTTAGTCTTAACCTTTCCCATTCTTTGGTCTCTACCCACAAATGCACAAAGGTAGACACATGAAGCTATTCCTTGTAACATTGTTTATAATGTCAAGAAAATATGGCAACTAATCGTTTGTTTAACAAATGTTTATTGACAGCCAGCCGTGTGGCAGGCACTAATCTGCCTGTTGGGGATAGAGCAGTGAACAGAGCAGTGAAGTGTCCCCTCAAGGAGCTTACATTCTAGTTGGATGGGTGGAGGGGGTCAGACATAGACCTGACAAGTACATTATACATAATATCTCAGTGATAAGTGCCACTGATTCAAATATACGTGGGAAGGGGAGTAAAGAGTACTGAGAAGCCCTCCCTGGGAGAGTAACGGTAGAACTGAGCCCTGAGGTTGATGAGGGGTGAGTCATGAGGTAATCTAGGGGAAGAGTGTTCTGGGCAGAGGGAACAGCACGTGCACCAAGGGCATGAGATAGGAATGTGCCCCCTGTGTTTTAGGAATAGAAATGAGTCCAGGGCAGTTGGACTGAATCAGAGAATAGAGGGTGGTCCGAGATGAGGCCACAGGTAATATGGTAGAGGGATAATGTGAAGTAGACTGGCGGGTGGTGAGGACCAAGCCGGTAGGCCTGGTAGGCACTGATAAGACTTCTGCTTTCAGAGATGGGAAACAGGAGTAATGAGGTTTAGTAAGTATTGGCCACCAGCCATGTGCCAGGCACTCTTTGAGATGCTGAGGACCCGGTGAAGAAAACACATGGAAATCCCTGCCCTTATGTGGTGGTGACAGGAGTTGTTTTAAAAGGATCAGTATCGTGGCACCTAGGTGGCTTAGTCAGTTGAGCGTCTGACTTGGCTCAGGTCATGATCTCACGGTTTGTGAGTTTGAGCTCTGCCTCGGGATTTATGCTGACAGCTCAGAGCCTGGAGCTTTGGATTCTGTGTTTCCCACCCACCCACCCACCCACCCCACCCCCGCTCTCTGCCCCTCCCCTCCTCAAGCTCTGTCTCTCTGTCAAAAGTAAATAAACATTAAAAAAAAAAAAAAGATCATTCTCATTTTGGTGAGTACAGACTCTAGGAGTATTGGGTGTAGCCACAAAGCTCAATTAAGAAGCTATTGTACTTTCCTGGGTAAAAGATGATGATGGCTGAGAACAGTTCTATAAGTAGACATAGTGGACGAAGGTTGCATTGTGGGTAGATTTCTGCTCATGGAGCCGGTGGGATTCACTGATGGATTGGATTTGGAGTGTGAGAAAAAAAGACCCAATAAGAGGACTACTGAAATGAAGAATTTGGGTTGAGCAGATTTTGGAGGAAAGATCAGAAATCCTATTTTGGACGTGCTCAATTTGAAATGTGTGACCAAATATCTGGGTGCCCTGTGCCCCAGGCAGCTTGACCATAACAGTAACCATCGCAAACCTACCCTTTGTCACGTGGACACACCTGCACATCTCCTCACACCATACCTAAGCTACAAATAAAAACACTGACAAGGTCGTAGTTCTGCCCAGCAAGATACAACTCTCTAGTGTGCAACTGAAAACACGTGAACCCCTTACCTCGAAGAGGTGATGAATCCTGAGTCATGTGTACTCTTCTCTTTGATATCCCCTAAGTTAAATACTATGATGTTAAGTTAGCACTCCTCAAATTCTGCGATATGAAGTCATTACCTCTTATGTTCCATGATAAAATGGTGAGAGGGAAGAAAAAGATATCTGCTTTACATATGTTAATAGGTGAGCACATAAACGTACTGAAGACAAAATAAGGAGGGAATATTTTGACAATTCCAGTCCTCATTTCTGTGACCTGTCACATGGTCATGGCTGGTATTTGTAACTACTTTCTTTGGCTGCTCACTCTGTATTCCCTTTGTCTTCAGCGAACACCTCAGCTGGTTGTGGTTCTTTACCATGTAGGGTGACTCAGATCTTTATTCCTGAGAGGTCTGACCATTAGTAGTCCTTTTTGAATTGAGTCGTTGTAGCTTTCCATGGACTTTAATCACAGGGCATCTTACTACTAAGAGACACCATTAAGGATCTCCTCCTATCCTACATTTGATCTTCCTTGTCTCCACTGTGGCCCCCTTTCCCCTTGCTAGTCAGGATCAGTCACCCCAGCCAGCACAGTCATCCCTCCGTTGCTTGTTGATTCGGAGACACAAGGAGCTCAAAGTGGCCACGTGGCAGTCTTAGCTTCCAGTTCAGTAGAATTGCTGTGTCTCCTTGTGGAAGCATTCATCCTTGTGGAACTAAGACCTCCAGGCCAACAAAGCATAAAGTCACAGAGACTGGAAGCAATAATTTTGGGCACCTAGGGGTAATAATGAGTGGTGTCACTCCCATTTCTATGCCTTGATTCCTAGAACTGCAAATTCTGGTTATGGGGACACAGCATCAGGTACTGGACACCGATTCAGGCCATATGCGGCCACTTAGAGAACTTTGTCCCAACCCTGCAAGGTGTTGCCACCCAGCTGGCATTGTAACTGAGCGTGTAAAAGGCCATGCCACCATTCTTTCCAGCCACCTGCTTGAAGACGGTGGGGAACATGATCATACCAGTGAATTCCATGTTTATGGACCCACTGCATCATTTTGTTTACTGTGAAATGAGCCACTTGATCAGAGCAGTGCTGTGGAATACCATGGTCATGGATAAGGAATTCCATAAGTCCAAGAATGGTGGTTGTAGCAAAAGCATTGCACACAGGGAAGGCAAATCCTTATCCAGAATAAATGTCTATTTCAGCGAGAACCAGACACTGTCCCTTCCACAATGGAAGTGTAACCAATGTAATCAGCCTCCTTCTGTGGTGCCAGATTGGAGGTGCAGAACTGGCCTCTACTGTTGGCAGATTGGGCACTCAGTGGTGGTCATACCCAGACTGGACTCGCAAAGTGGAAGTCCATGTTGCTGAACCCGTGCATAACCTACATTCCTTGTCCCCATGGCCATTTTGTGAGCCCATTGGGCAATGACAGAAGTGACTGGGGAGAGAGCCTGACTGGCATCTGCAGAACAAGTGATCCTATCTACTTGATTGCTAAAATCCTCCTTTGCTGCAGTCACTCGCGATGAGCGTTCACATGAGACACAAAAAAGTTTCACATGTTCCTCCTCCCCCTCCCTTCCCCTTCCCTTTCTCTTCCTCCTCCTCCTCCTCCTCCTCCTACTCCTTTGTTGCCTCCTCCATCTTCTTCTTTTGCCTATTCAGAGAGGTCTGCCTAGGTAACCTCATCTTCCCCTTTCCTCAGAGCCAGTTTTCTAGTCATGTTCTTTGCACTTCCCTGACCATCCAGCCAAACTATTGACCATAGCCTGTGCATCAGTATCTAATCGCACATCTGACCGCTTCTCCTTTTCAGCCAAGTGAACTGCTAGGTGCATTGCTTGAAATCTGCCCCCAGGGAGGGTTTCCCTTGACTCTTGTCCTTCCTAGCTGTCCCAGAGAGGGACCAGATGGCCCAGGTGTACATTCACAGGAGGTGCTTGCATATGGTACAGACTCCTCCATCGACCAGGTCCTTCCTCTGTCAACTAATTCTGGGGAACTCCTCATGAGGCCACAGGTGCAGGCTGGAGAGGGAAGCTAGTGCGGCAGGAGTGGGGACCAGGGGCACTTCTTCACATAACTTGTGCCTTCAGGACCGGCTTGGGCTTGATCACGCATATGCCATTTTAATTTGGTAACCAAGTGTTGCTGTGCCCAGCTTTATAGCTTGGTGGGTCAGATAACACCCACTTCATGAAGGGCAGCTCAGGTCGCCTGGTAACTTGGTAGTCTCTTGTCAAGCCTCCAGTCCCTCCTAAGGTGCAATAGCAAGCCAAGAACTCTGTCTCAAAAGGAAAGTAGCTATTCATGGAGGATGGCCGGGGTTTTGCTCTAACTTCCTAAGGACCTGTGCTGTCATTCACTTGTGGGGGCCTGCCAGAGGCTCAAAACAACATCCCTGTCGGCTTCTGCCACTTCATGCACTATGGGATCTGGTGGATCATATTGACCCATGTGGCAAAGCACTTTGCACAGCACTGTGGACCTCTTGCAGATCCTTCTCTTGTTCTGGACCCTAGTCGAAAGCATTAGCTCTTCGGGTCATTTGGTAAAGGGGTTGGAATAACACACTCAGAGTAAGTTGCCTCCAGAATCGAAGGAGGCCCACCACATTATAATTTTTTTTTTAAATGTTTATTTATTTTTGAGAGAGAGGGAGAGAGAGATTGAGAATCCAAATCGGGCTTCAGGCTCTGAGCTGTCAGCACAGAGCCCAACGTGGGGCTCGAATTCACAGACTGTGAGATCCTGACGTGAGCCGAAGTCGGACGCTTAACCGACTGAGCCACCCAGGCACCCCTAGGCCAACCATCACAGGGGTCAATCTGCTTCGCTCAGTCTGTAGGTTGAAATATTAATCTCACCCAAAACCACTTCACAGAAACACAGACAACAATGTTTGACCAAGTATCTGGGCACCCCATGGTAGAATTCACCATCACACTTCCTTCTAAAATTGAAAGACGCACTTCATCAATAAACATGGTAGTGTTTTTCTTTCTTTTGTTTTAGTTCAGATGTGCGTGACACGAGAAAACACACTTTAATATTTTAGGATCTGATATTTATGGTAAACTATGTTTAGTGCTTTCTTGCTCTTGGAAGGTTCTTTCCTTCAGATGCATACCCGTGGAAAGTTTGCACCTCCGTTTCCCAGACGTGATCGTAGTGCAGGGAATAAAAGTTTGTAGGAAAGGCCTGCTTTCCTTGTTTATTATTAGTGGACAATTAGATCTCATTGTCAGTAAAAATTGATGGCGGCAGCTTCCAAATTATCGAGCCTGTGCTAATAAATGCAACAGTTGTTCATAATTTGGTGGCAAATGACCTTTAAATGTAGATGTTTACGCAGGCTGTCCTTGGGGAACAATTTAACTTCCAAATGACACCCATGAGTACTAGTTATCATTTAAATATGCTTCCTTTTGTCAATAACAGAATAACAAATACTGGTTAGATTTCTAATGTTGATTCAGATACCAGGGAACCTGCTGAATAAATTAGTGTACATTTGATTTATATTGACCAAAATTTTTTACACTGCTGTGTTACAGGTCAAGGTGGCATGCATTTAAATGCATTGTAGAGCAGAGGTCATGCTTGACTGACACGAATGCTTACACTGTTTTTAATTAACTTTTAAATATTATCCTAAAATTCCTTCTCAAATACCAATTATTAGGAACAGGAGTGCAATTAACTTAGTCGAGAGAAACCTTATTTTAAAAGTCAATAATCCTGATCTTTCCCATATAAATTACTGGAGTAAATTATTGCTACATTTTTACCTTATAATTTGTAAAGAAATCAGATGCGCTTTTTTTTTTTGCATCACAGACTCTGAATTCATGGTGGGTTTTACATGGGTAATTTTGCAGAAATAACCTGAAATAGTGTTGAAAATAAATTTTGCAGAGGAATGAACAGTCTTCCGTAGTGCAGGAAGTACATTACCAGGCAAATGCGTGTCCTTAGTGCTCTGAACTTTTTCGTTGATGTTGTCATGTGTATGTGGACGGAGGATGGTTTGCAGGGTGCAGATGTGAGTGCATTTTGTCTGCCAGCCATTAGTAGTCCAAAGTAGTGTACGTTCTAGGGAAGCTTTAATCAACAGCTCCTTTGCCCTTTGAGACGCTGTCTTCACAATGAACGCTGCCGCTTTTGCATAGAAATATTGTTGGATAAAAAGCATTTTGCTATCAGTGTAGAATTTATTTCATTTATGACCCATGCCAGAAGGTTCACATACTTCGGAAGTTTAGAACTGAAATGCACAAAGGTTGTTTTGTTTTGTTTTAAACCATGAAGATCTTTGTAGGCAATCAAGAGTGTGCTTTGGGAGTTCAGGAGAACCTTCTGAGCTTTGCTTCTCCAGAAGCTGCGTGGCATCTCCAGAAGCTGCAGGACAAACCTCCTCTACATTAAAACATTGCATCCACAGGAACTTTTCCGCTCCCCTCCAAAGCCAAAAAGGACGTCTGCTCAGCCTGCCTGCAGTGAATGGCATTGGTGCTGGGATATCAGTTCAGTTTTAGCCACAGTGTGGGTCCTTAGCTGGTAGCTTTGTAACTAGGCTTCAGTGTACCCAGAACAGCATTAACCCCAGAATGCCCAGAAGGGCAAAAGAAGGGACAGTATTGAAAATAGTAGTAAGAGAGAAAAGGAAGTGGGGATACTAAAATTGAAAGTGGCAAGAGAATGACAAATGTTGCATGTGCCCAGGAGATGAATCATTCAGTAGTGGGAAGGCTTCTGAAGGACAGAGAGACAGTCATGTAGCATTTCTCTTAAGTGGGCATGCCCGTAAGAAGTGATTGATGAATGGAAAGACTTCTGGGTGGCAGCCGATGCTGAGGGAGGAGGCAGGGAGGAGGAGAAAGTAGGCTCATAGTCGATGTGATGGTGCCGCTGGTAGGTAGCACTTTGGATCTCTGTCCAAATCAGGGCTTGGCTTCTGGTGCAAATAATGAGCTGCTAAGGCCGTGGCGCCCAGCCCACGCTGCACCCTGCAATCACCTGGAGATCTTTACCAACTGCCAGTGCCTGGGTCCCACCCTCAAGGGAGTCTGGTGCTTCTGGAATATGGGTTGAGCATGAGAGTTTTTATAAAGCTCCCTGGGTGATTCTAATGAGCAGTAGAAATAGAGCACTGCCATAGAAATGTCCCCAAGATTCTTGTGGAGATCATTAAGGCAGGTTACTTGTCCCCATACATCTTAATAGGGTAAGTCTATGGTTCTTGGGAGAGATTAAACACACACTGACTTTTCAGACTCTCTGCCCAGAGATTCTCATGTAACTGGGGCTCCAGCTTTGGTATGGTTTCAAAGCTCTCCAGTTGATTTTAATTTGTAGCCAAGCCTACAAATTATGGAGTAAGTGACTTACCCTGTTCTGAAAAAGATGCCCTATAGAGTGCAGAGTTAGCACGGAGGAGGAGAAACGTTAGCTTTGTTTAAAGCTTTGAAGGACCGGTTCACATTGTGATTCAGCAGGAGTGCATCTAGGACTGAGGGCCTGAACCACTCTTGATTCTTTGGAGCAGTAAACCAAATGAACTTAAGCTTTTCTGACCTCAGCAGGTTTGAGGAACTTCTTTTTTTTTTTTTTTTTTTAATGTTTATTTATTTTTGAGACAGAGAGAGACAGAGCATGAACGAGGGAGGGGCAGAGAGAGAGGGAGACACAGAATCGGAAACAGGCTCCAGGCTCTGAGCCATCAGCCCAGAGCCTGACGCGGGGCTCGAACTCTCGGACCGCGAGATCGTGACCTGGCTGAAGTCGGACGCTTAACCGACTGCGCCACCCAGGCGCCCCTTGAGGAACTTCTTAAGGAGAGTCATTTCTAAACTTTGGAGCCAGACAGACTTGGTTCCACATTCTAGGTGTGATACTAGTGAGTGTTCTTGTGCTGTACAAGTCATAAACCTTCCTGGGCCTCATTTCCCTAAAATGCTTACCTCCTTTTTCTCTGAAAGCATCCTTGTAAGTTCTGGGCACAGAGTAGGAATTTGCCATGTGGGCGGCTCTTGTTATTTCTAGTACTTTTTTTTTTGTTTGTTATCTTAAGTAATCTCTACATCCAATGTGGGGCTTGAGCTTACAACCCCAAGATCAAGAGTCACATGGGTAGTGGACTGAGCCCACCAGGTGCCCCATTTCTGGTACTCCTAATTAAATCTTTGACAGTATGGGTAAAATGTCATGATATATTTTACCTTCCTGTCATCTACTATGAAAGTTTTTCCTTTTTCCTTACTTTTGAATAACTCTATATTTAATGCACTGCTTTAAACAAATTCTTTTAAAAAAGTAATGTCAAAAGAACCTTGCAGTGCTTTCATATTAGAGAATGACATCTACGGTGTCCTAGTCATTTCATCTGTAAGAACACGTGAAGAGTGCCAATGGTATGTTTAAACATCGAGTTATTGACAACTATTTGTCAATCACAGAACCCCTAGGTGATGTGTCAGCCACTGTTCTTTGGTTTAGATGCTTAACAGTGTTCTCAGGTAAAACTTTGAATTGGTTTTCTACATTCTGCAAATATAAAGTCTTTTTAGAAGAGGCCAGACAATCCTGCCTCCATTTATAAGTGTTTAAGTATATGGCACTGGCTTGGCAGTGGGAGTGAGGCCATCCCCTATCCAGACCCATTCTTGGTGTTTTGCTCTGAACTGAGAGAGAGGGAGAGAGAGAGCGAGAGAGCGAGCAAGTGCAGGGGAAGTTTAGAGAGAGGGGGAGAAGAAGAGAGAATCCTAAGCCAGCTCCACACTGTCAGCGCGTGGGGCTCAAAGTCACAAGTTGTAGGCCAACACGGGGCTCAAAGTCACAAATTGTGAGACCATGACCTGAGCCAAAATCAAGAGTTGGACACTTAACTGACTGAGCCGCTCAGGTGCCCCCAGAAGTAGAACTTTTGACTTCTGACTCATCATTGTTCAGCTTTGCTAGGTTCAATTTTAACAAATCATGTTTTAACCTAGAGTTTTGTTTTGAAGCTGTTTTCTACAGTCAGGGTTTGCTCCTTTACTGACTCTTGGGTCTAAAAAAGTACCGTGGAACTCATCTTTTTTTAAAATTGTATTTTATTTTAGCGAGAAAGCATGCAAGAGTGGGGGAGAGTGGCAGAGGGGGAGAGAGAGAGAATATTTAAAAAAAATTTTTTTTGACGTTTATTTATTTTTAGAGAAAGACAGAGCATGAGCAGGGAGGAGCAGAGAGAGAGAGAGGGAGAGACAGAATCCAAAGCAGGCTCCAGGCCTTGAGCTGTCAGCACAGACCCCAATGTGGGGCTTGAAGTCATGGACCCTGAGATCATGACCGAAGCCAAAGTTGATGCTTAACTGACTGAGCCCCCCAGGCACCCCAGAGAGAGAGAGAGAGAGAGAGAGAGAGAGAGAGAGGGAATCTTAAGCAGGCTCCATGGTCTGCACAGAGTCTGACCACATGGCTTGATGCCATGCCCCTGGGATCATGACCTGAGCCGAAATCAAGAGTCAGATGCTCAACCCACTGAGGCACCCCGGAGCCCTTCTGTGGCCTCATCTTTCTGTGGCCCAGAGGATTCTAAATGGGTGTCAGGGGAGGCTCGTGGTCTGTTGAATTGGAAATTTAGTTCAGAGTTTATGTGATCTGCTCCACAGCAGCACATTTGCAACCTGGGTACTCTATGTGGTCTGAAGAGGGGACGGCCCGGGAGAGCCAGGAAGAAATGCCAGGTGGGAGCTGTAAGAGGTAGCAGCGGATGAGGGTTGGCAAAGAGGCAGAGAAGTGGAGTGTGGGACACAATTTTATCAGCCCCAATATTTACTTGTATTCATTTATTCAGCCAATGGTGCTGGAAGGCCTGCAGTATACCAGGCACTGTACTGGGCCCTGGGGATGCCCTCATTTCCTTATTTTCTCTCCAAGACCCTCACAACATTCCAAAACTCTCTCTCGCAAAGGGATTCTCCCTGTTTGTGAACACAAGATAACTGGAGCTGTAGTAAACTAATCGTGTGTTGCCCCGCGGATTGCTGAATGTATACATATGGTTGTGTTAATAAGCTTAAATTTGAACACATTGGGAACTTGAGTTTCCTTGTCTTTAAAATGGGTTAACATTAGTACCTGACCCATACAGCCACTGCCAAATACCCAACCTGCAGTGTCCTTGCCACCATTAAATGAAATAGTGCATGTGAGGGGTGCCTGGGTGGCTCAGTCGGTTAAGTGTCCATCTTTGGCTCAGGTCATGATCTCATGGTTCGTGAGTTTCAGCCCCACATCGGGCTCTGTGCAGACAGCTCAGAGCCTGGAGCCTGCTTCAGATTCTGTGTCTCCCTCTTTCTGTGCCCTTCCCCAGCTGTGCTCTGGCTCTCCTTCTCTCTCTCTCTCAAAAAAAAAAAAAAAAAAAAAAAAAAAAAAAAAAAAAAAAGAGTGCATGTGATATGCCTGGCAAGGTGTTTGCCTCATACTATAGTTGGCTCAGTAAGTATCACTCCTGTTATTAGGCCTCTCTCTGCCTTCACAGTCTCAGCTTAGCCTTTTCCCAGAAGGCCAGGCACTAACGTTTAGTCAGGAAACCTTTGTGAAAGTCAGGAGGATGTCTGGGAGAGGGGACTCTCGACAGGTTGTCTCAGATGCTGGGGAAGGAGGGATGGGACAGTAAGTAGACGAGATTGGTCAAGTGGAGAGGAGCGTGGTCAGCGTGTTGTACTTGATCTGATATTGAACTGCACAGCATCACAGCCAGCTCTTGTGAGTCAGGCAGAAGCTGAGGTTATAGTTATTTTGCAAACTTGACCTCTTTGGGAAGATGTTCTATGAGAGGGGAAGTAACAGTGCGGTTCAAGAGTGCACTTTGCTGTTGGTGACATGGAACCACTTCCTAACCATGTGTTTGATGACCACTGGTTGCCTAAATGCTCTGAGCCGTGGCTCCCTAAGTGGGAATGATAGTTCCTGCTTCGTAACTAATAGGGATTGTTTAAGCAAATGAAATAATGGGTGTAAAGCAGTTAGTTCTGTAGTAGTTAGCATTGGCATATGTTTCTAAAAGCTTACATCTTTATGTTGGATTTCTAGAGAGGGTTGCCTGAGTGAGGGTTGTGTGGGATTTCTGACATGAGTACCATTGCAACCATAAATTCATCTCCTGTTCCTCTGCTTTACCACCAAAGGAAAACTAAAACAACAAGAAGAATGCCTATCAAGTAAAAATTTGAGAGACATTTGAGTATGTGGGGGCTCATGAAGTTGAGTTAGAGTTTAACCCCTGTTGATTTTATCCATGAACTATCCAGAACTGTGTCTTTTGAGCAGTAGACAGACCCTGTCAAAACCAATTAATGATAGGAGTGCCTGGGTGGTGGCTTAGTCCAACTTCAGCTCAGGTCATGATCTCACAGTTTGTGGGTTCAAGCCCTGTGTCGGGCTCTGTGCTGACAGCTCGGAGCCTGGAGCCTCCTTCGGATTCTGTGTCTCCCTCTCTCTTGGCCTCTCCCCTGCTCATGCTTGCTCGCTCTCTCTCTCTCTCTCTCAAAAATAAATAAACATCAAAACCAATTAATGATAGAGTTTTAACAAATGAGAAATCGATGCTGTGGGAAGAGATTACTGAGAACACTAGAGCTCACATATTAAGACCTCGTTTTTATGGAGAAAAAGTATATAAGTCTTACGGATTGCCCATCCAAAGATGCACTTGTCAAGAAGTCTTCTCTTAGTATTCTGCCATCCTTTGCTTGAGGCTTACACTCTAGGAGTGCGCCGCCTCGTTTGTAAGATGAGAACTAGCATTGAGAGCCACGAAGAGAGAAAAGTCATGCAGATAATCAGTAACAGGCACCTAGCACAGTGCAAGGCATGGACTGAAAGGCATCCGTCAAGCTGGCAGAGAATGGTATGTTCTCGTTTTACTTCTGGTGGTGTCACCTCTGTCTCTGGCCTGGGCATCTCTGCTCTCTTGCCCGTTGCCACCGGCCCTGAGGCCCGCAGTCTCTTGGGTTCACACTGCGTAGTGGGGAGCTGTTTAACCTGCCAGGTGGATTGCTTGTGGTAGACTTTGTGCTCTGGAAATTGCAGTGAAGCCTGCTGTGGTTCTGGTGCCGTGCACGGTTATTCTTGGCCAAAGAGCCAGAAGCCCCAAAGCCCAGGATCCTACCCGAACCATCTGGGTCCTGAGAGCTCTGCCCTTGCTGGTGCCCAAGTGCCTGATGGGGGGGGGTGTTCTTGGGCACATAAGGAGCAGGTTTAGGGGGCAGATTTGAAACATGCTCCCAGTTCATTGGGGGTTAACTTAAGCAACCAAAGAGAGTTTTCCAGTAATATCATTAAGCACTAGAGAGGAACTGAAAACAGAAACTCTACTAAGGATGATCTGTGGTACAGTGAGTTTTGGTAATTTGAAGAAGTACCCCGCAACCTGAAGTGTTCAGTCATGTGTAGAGTTAAACTATAGGAAACATTTTCACGTAAAAAATGGTTATAGAACCAGAAGTGCCAAGAACTGGCTTATTAAATAACAGTGGCCAAAAATAATTGTATGTTGAAATGGACTTCACTTCTCTTCTTTGATTTGCCCACTTTTTGCTTCCTTTGGCTGCCCTTGGTCTGTGCAAGACCACCTCGCTGTATGATGGAACACTGTGGAACTATGCCCTTTCCTCCTGAATCTCTGGTGTACTATTTTGTACTGAAGCCTTTATAAACATGCCCACTGGTTTCCTTCAGGTGCTGTTCTTAAATGGATGTGGATAGGCCCTGGGTTCTTAAGTTGGCTACAGTACTGTCATTTTGAAAATATATTATTTGTTTTACGGTTTTTTAGATTTGGAGAGTTTTTTTTTTAAGGCAACATTTGCTTTATGTTACAGACATATTCATTTTTTTTTGGCCATTTATAATAGTATTAGGTTATAAAAATGAAGAAATATTAGTCTTTGAAAGCACCATAACACAGTTTGAACCAGTCAACCCCTTAATTAATGTATTTGTGACATATACATGGTATGTTAACTAACTTGATTTAAATAAATTAATTTAAAAATAAAACTGCATCTATATCTATATTTATATGTATATATTTGTGACATTGTGAGAGTGAATTTTAAGGAACAGTTCCATAAGAGAAGGATAGAGATTATGAATGATCCCTGGCATGGACCCTCTGGGCTTTTAGTCTCAGTATACAGTGGAAGCAAAGCCTTTATCTGTTATAAAGAAGCACAATTAGGGGTGCCTGGGTGGCTCAGTCGGTTAAACATCCAATTCTTGATTTGGCTCAGGTCATGATCTCAAGGTCGCATTATTGAGCCCTGCATTGGGCTTTGGGCTGAGCATGCAGACTCCTTAAGATTCTCTCTCTCCCTCTTCCTCTGCCCCTCTCCTCTGCTCCTGCTCTCGTTCTCTCTCTCTCTCTCTCTCTCTCTCTCAAAAAAAAAATATAATTGGGGTGCCTGGGTGGCATGGTTGGTTAAGCATCTGACTTTGGCTCAGGTCATGATTTCACAGTCCATGGGTTCGAGCCCTGCATCAGGCTCTGTGCTGACAGCTCAGAGCCTGGAGCCTGCTTCGGATTCTGTGTCCCCCCTCTTTCTTTGCCCCTCCCCCATTCATGCTCTGCCTCACACTGTCTCTCAAAAATAAATAAATGTTAAAAGAATTTTTTTAAGTAGACTTAACAATGTAACTTAGTAAATCAAGTATCTGAATACCTGCTTCATATTCAGATATATATTGACAGCTGTAAGGCCTGATTCCAGCCCTCAAAGATTTTGCAGTCTAGTGCCTGCACGAGATGACAGTGCTTACGAGGCAGTAATGAATGCTTTTTGGTAACAAATACAAAATGGTAAATTGCACTGGATGGAGATTCTGAGAAGGAGATCAGAAGAGTAAAGTGCCCTCAGGGAATCATGCTTCAGGTGCATTTTGAAGGCCTCGTATGATTTAGGTAAGCAAGTGGAAAGGATAGGGCTTGTATGAAGGAGCCCCTCTCTAGTACAGGTGGGACCACGTAAGCGAGCACTGTATGACAGGGGATGGGAAGGGAGCAGTACCCCGTGTGCCGGAGGCGGTTGTAGGGAGGGAAAGGAAGTCTTCTGGATACTTGGGGCAGAGCTGCTTACAGAGGGGCCCCGTGGCGATTGCTTTGTTCTCTGTGCTCCTGGAGGGCAGGCAGCCACCAGCGTGGAAGGTGTCAGAGGCCTTTCCACTTTTGATGAGGAGTGGGGAGAGCAGGGCACGTTCAAGTGGGTGGAACATCTGCGTTGCCTTGGAGGGAGGGGTGCGGAGGAGAGAACACCCATCCCTGGCATCAGGTAAGGGTGGGATCCGAAGCTCTGAAATCTTTTAACTTTGTGCAGAAGTCAACAGGGCGGCCTAGCATGTTTCCGAGCTGCCGAGCGACGTGGAAGTGAGAAGTCATGCCGGTGAAGCTTAGCTCGCTGTACGGGATGTTTCCATAGGGGGTTGGCTGGAGCCCCGTATTGGGCTGTCGCTGTGGCCTCGTCTAGGCTGGAGGGACGGGCAGATGATCAGGATGGCAGTGTGGACCGGGACAGTGGCACAGGATGGACGTGAGGGATTCTGAAGAGAATGTCAGTGGGCTTCAGAAACTGTCTGCAATTGGCAGCTAACAGAAAAGGATGAATAAAAAAATAATTGAGTGGCCTCTGGCTCGTTCTACTTACCTCTCCACGTGGCACCTGGTACCTGACACCCCTGAACTGCTCCCCGCCTCCCTCAGCGCCTCGACGTCCCCGGTGCTCATGCCTCTGAGTCTCACATATTCCTGCCTCTCCTGCCATCCTAAAGCCTCTCCTGCTGCCCCAGCTGTACTTGATCAGCTGTGTTTGCTAGTTTCATTTACTTCCTCCCGGCAGCCAACACCTTTCTTCTTACTCCCTTGTCTTCAAGGCTGTAAACCAATGAGTGGGGATTCCCCATGGGACCCCACCCTGGCCATGCGTGAGGCATGGCAGCCACATGGATGTCCCCTCTGTCAGGTGATGTTTGAGGCTCACCCTGAGTCCCGCTCTTCCTAGACAGGAAGGGCAGAGGGGAGAGAGAGCACACAGCAGAAGGATGGCCACTCAGGGAGGGTCCATGAACAGCCTCGCCTTCAGCCACATCTGCCTCGAGCAAGAATTTCTAGCTAATGAGAGAACATCCTCCTTTGGACCAGGGTTGGGAGAATGGGCGGGGAGACGGGTGCCTCTTCCAAGTGCCTGGTTGATGTCCAGTGCACGGAAGCCCAGGGTAGGCGAGGCCACTGAGCGGTCGGGAGAGCGGTCGGCAGAGCATTGGAACGAGGGGGAAAACAACCACGGAGGTGAGGCAGGACCTTGGGGGAGCAGCAGGAAGGGAACTCAGGGTCAGGTAAAGGCTTTCTCTCACTGGGAACACAGACAGTGAGTGTTTCAAGGTCAAGAAGAGGCAAGGGTGTGAGAAAGGAGAGGGAATGAGTGGGAATGAGGCTTGGGGAGAAGAGGGGGCAAACGGCAGTTCTTAGAGTTACTCTTCCTGTCAGGTTACAGATTTGTGTTGAGGATTCAGCCCATATAAAGTTGGGGCTTCAGGGATAGGTTTAGAGCAGCGCTGTCTAGGAGAAATAGAATGTGAGCCACACAAGGATTTTACATTTTCTGGTAGCCATATTTTAAAAAAGGTAAAAAGAAAGAGGTGAAATGAACTGTACTAATATATTTCATTTCACCAAGTAAATCAAAGTATTATTTCAACATGTCAGCAATATAAAAGTTACTGATGAGACATTTTACATTATTTTTTTTTGTAGTAATTCCTTAGATGTGGCATGTGTTTTACACTTACAGGACACCTCTGTCTCGGGACCAGGCACATTTCAGATGCCCAATGGCAACACATGGCGCGTGCCACCATATTGGACAAGACAGATTTAGGGACAAGGAGGGGTCCAGTTCACAGCAAAACCTCTAGCGAGGCAGGGGTAAAGCGCTCCACTCTGGGGAGCTGAAATCTCAAGTTTTAGCTTCTTCAGCTACTGGTGAGAATCTTTCTATTTTTAAGATTTCATTTTGAAGTAATCTCTGCATCCAGTGTGGGGCTCGAACTCAAAACCTTGAGATCAGGAGTTGCATGCTCTATCAACTGAGCCAGCAGGGTGCCCTGCTACTGGTGAGAATTTAATCTCACTGTGTTTTGTATGTGTGGTCAACCTGAGTACCCTCCAGGCTCTTGGTTTCCACTCAGACGAGCCTGTGCTTGACTTGTGCTCATGTAGGTGGGGCTATGGAAATAGGAAGCAGTATTGAAGGGGGCTCCAGTCCCTCTTTGGGCTCAGTTCCCAGCACCATCGTTTACCAGCTGTGAGTCATTGAGTGCATCAGGTAGCTTTCTGTGCCTCAGTTTCCTGATCTCTAAAATGGGGATAACAGGAGCGCCTGGGTGGCTTAGTGGGTTAAGCGTATGACTTCGGCTCAGGTCATGATCTCACGGTTTGTGAGTTGGAGCCCCGTGTTGGGCTCTGTGCTGACAGCTTGGGGCCTGGAGCATGCTTCGGATTCTGTGTCTCCCTCACTCTCTGCTCCTGCCCTGCTCACACTCTGTCTCTGCCTCTCAAAAAGTGAATAAACATTAAAAATATATATATTTAAAAGTAAGTAAATAAAACGGGGATAGCAATCACAAATTTTATTCTAGGAAATTCTGTATTTACCATCAGAGTTGTTGTAAGAATTACATATGGATGGCTGACCCACTTATTGCTTAACAAATTAAAAAAAATTTTTTTACCATTTTTATTCATTTTTGAGAGACAGAACACTAGCAGGGTAAGGGCAGAGAGAGAGAGAGATGGAGACACAGAATCCGAACAGGCTCCAGGCTCTGAGCTGTCAGCACAGAGCCCGACGCAGGGTTCGAACCCGCAAGCCATGAGATCATGACCTGAGGCCAAGGTCAGACACTTAACCGACTAAGCCACCCAGGCATCCCTACTTCACAAATACATTTTAAAAGAAGGTATTTAGATGACTTTGTCAGAGTCCACGTTCATCATTGTTACAGATCAAAAAAAGAAACTTTTCTCGGGACTAGAACTTTATGAAATGTTATTTGAGCCTGTATTTTAAACACAAACCTGCGTCCTTTAATCTTGGACTTTACTTTGGAAAAATATGAAAATACAAAGTTTTACATCTAGTCAATTAAAATATCTGGAGCAGTGATCAACATAGTGTTCTTAGGATATGCCTTCGGTGAGTGTCTTTCACCTGTGGAACAGCACTCTAGAATCTGAGACCCTGGGGTTTCTCAGAAGTGCACCGTGGACACAAGGCAGCTTGGTTCCGATTGTATCCCAAGTTGGAAAAACTTTTTCATTAAGAATATCTGAACGAAGAGGCTGGTGGAACAGAGTCGGCGACGAGGGGAATGGGAGCAAGGGATTTGCTGTGGAAACCTGTAACAGTTACCGCTCACGTGCCCTTTATCTGTCAGTCGGTGTCCCATTGTTCAAACGAGCGTTGACAGTCACCGCAGCCCTGGAGCGCATCCCTGAGGGAGGGCCCGGCCACCTACCTGCCGGCCTGTGTCCAGCTCAACCCTTCCCACTGGGCCCAAAGTTGACTTTCGCCTATAAAAGTGGAAAATGGGCCTGATAAAAATGTTTAGTCTGCAGGGCCTCGTTTTATTTATCATATCAGAAAAGAACAATGTTGTGTGGTGTCGTGGTCAAAATAGAAGCCGACCTTGCTTGTTCACAAAAGCTCAACTCCTGGAGATAAGGGGGGCAAAATAATAGAGTACAGTGGAAGGAGTAGAGTGTAATTATTTGTAGCTTGTCAAGTGAAGCCCTTTCAAGCCCCAAGTGATTCAAATCTGGGAACTCTGCACAATTGGGCAAACTAACCACAGCCAGCATCAGAGAAATCTCTCCCGGCCCACAGACAGCACTGAAATTGCATCAGTTTGTCATGTACTCAGCATGCCAGCCTCACACAATATCATTTGGTTGCAAATGGGCCTGCCCCCAAAGCCCTGAAAGTCTGTGGTATCTGACTCTTGGCCTGTGATTTGTCATGTCCCGGCTGCTATCAGTGCTCAGTAATTTTAATAGGTTCTGATGGTTTCCTCGTAGAAACACAGGATGCATCTGGTTTGGGCATAGGACGTGGGAGAGACTCTGCTGGCTAAAGACAACAGGAGCGTGTGCAGAGAAACTGGATATTCATTTTACCTCATTAAAAGTTGGTTTTAGGTTATAAGGTTGTGTTTTCTGAATTAAAAAAAAAGAAAGAAAGAAAGAAACCTCCCTGCATAGTTTAATAGCTATAACGCATACTGCGTGTTTTTGTCGTTAAAGCGGTTACCTCCTTGGGAATGTATTGGCATCCATCTCGACGTTTAGAAATCACAGTTGTAAGTATGTAATCTGTCACACACAATACTTTATTGAGCCCCTTCCTCCTCAAAACATGGCCCAACGATCACCACCAGGGTTGGGAGCTTGTGAGAACACAGAGTCTCGGGTCCCAGCCCACACCTACCGGAATCGACGTTCTCACAAGATCGCCAAGGGGTGTGCATGCGCATTAGATACAGTTTGAGAAGCTGAGAAGAAACTCAGGCTTAGAGCACAGGCTTTGGAGTCTGAGAGAGGTGTGTTTAAAGTCCATCTTTGTGACTGTATGTTTGGCTCTGGGTCAGTTCTGTCAGTTGCCCATTCCCATCTGAGCAGGGATTGCATAACTGCATCATACAGGTCTTTTGATGATTCAGTTCAACAATGAATACGCAGAGACAGAAAGGTCTCTTCCTGTACCTCAATCAGTGCTTGGCATGGGGAAAGTGTGCCATAAAGGAAAGAGGTATAGTGGTGCCTCCAGGGACTTTACCTTGAGAGCGTGACATTTGATCTAATTGGGAAATAATTCACTTGCAAGTAATTTCCACCCTACAGGGATTATCAACGTTGTAGATGAACTGTAGCTGAGTGTGGCTGCATTTAGTGGCCCTCCATACATAATCACTTATCTTGTTTTATTTATTTTGGGAGAGAGAGAGCTCATGAGCAGGGAAGGGGCAGAGAGAGGGAGAGAGAGGATCCCAAGCAGGCTCTACACTGTCAGCACAGAGCCCGACACAGGGATCAGACTCAAGAACCACGAGATAATGACCTGAGCCAAAATCAAGAGTCTGACGCTCAACTGACTGACCCACCTAGGCACCCCAGTCACTTATCTTGTTGACCTTTGTCCCATGGCATTGTCCTATCATGATCTAGAATATATAGTAGAGCCATGGACAATGCCTGCTGCCTGAAGAGGTGTATAAAATGCACCTGCTGACTCCTGGAGTTGGGGCTCAGTACCATCTCAGCATCTGCAGGTTCTGTTTCCAGAGCCCTCTCCTGGCCTCCTGGCCTCCTGGCCTCCTGGTCCTGGCCTCGTGTGGAAGAAACTCTTGCCCTTGTCCCTGTGTGCTGTGTACTGGTCCCACTCTGGGTGCTCAGGGCTCTCTCTGTTCCCAATACCTCCTGATTGTCACAGGCATTTTTTCCTAGTATGGACCTGTGGCAGGCGGGGGGCAGGGCGGGGAGGAGGAATACAGACACAAAAATTAACAGCTACATATAACACAACTTTTTTTTTTCTTGAAAAACTCTTTTCCTCTTTTTTCCTGTTTTTTTTTTCTCTTGTGATAAATCTCTTCATCTCTGTAAATGTAAAATTTTCAGCTCACAGGCTTTTAAAATGAGGAATAACAGCATACAAATTTAGTTAGTTGAACCACTGAAACATAGAATTTATTTCCATATCTGAAGTAGTTAAGGAATTGGGGGTGGGAGGATATCTATGGAGAAACGGGTGGGCCAGGAACTGGGGAATACTGGGCTGAGAGACAGAGGCATGGCGAGTAGGAGTGGGTATTACAGATCAAGGGCCAGGGGAAGTGGATCACAGAGCAGGGAGTGTACAGGCTGAATGGCAGAAGCATCTCGGGTACTGCAGTTAGGTCGGTCATTGTCAGCGTGCTTAGCGTGTTTCAGTAGCTAGGAGAGAACTCTTAGTCAACTCACGTTCTCATCCTGAAATAACATGGGAAAACTTGCATGTGTGTATGTTTCCACAGAGGTCCCCAGATTTTCATATCCGTGACCCCAAGAAGAGTTGAGAATCAGTCCAGATCCCAGGTCCAAACCACCTTCCTGTCGAAGAGGAAGCTGTTCACTGAGTTATATTTGTGTTTCCTTTTCTGTTAAGCCCTGTTATTAACGTAGTGGTACCTTTCTGTATTTGCTCATGGGTTAGTATCTGGTTAAGTCTCCTGATGTGTCTTAAAATGAATAAACGGCATGTTTTCCTGAGTATTCCTTTTTTTTTTTTTTCTTTTCACATTTCAAGCTGACTTGATTAATTGGTTGCTTCCATGATGGTTAGCTCCTGCCATAACTCCGTGAACTTCTATTAATGTCTGGCCATTGCATTAAAGTGTTAATGCATCCAGGAAGCTTTCAGAACTGTCAGAAATGTATTACTCAAGATGGTCACATCATTGATTCTTAGGTTGGAACTTTGCTTGGATGGATTGATAAATATTTTCTGTGGCAGCGTCATCGGTTCTGTAGAAAAAGCAGATTTAGTGTCAGAGTGCTAATGAACACTACTTGATTTATTCAGTTGAATGTATAAATGTCCATTTTAACTTATGAAATTAAGATTTGGAAGTGTTAGGTAGGAAACGCATTTTCTAACTTTTCCTTGGGCTTCTGTAGGGATAAGTTGGTGTCGAATGAATTATGGACCGTTTGTCTACTTATTATTGTTGTATTGAATTAGCCTCAGTTGTTTCTTTATCTGACAAAACACATGTCAGACAATTCATTTCTCTCAGTCAAGTGTCTATTCAGTAATTACAGCCTCAATAGCAGTTAACTCACCTTAAACCTAAATAACAGGGAGTAAGCCATAGAGGGGTGCCTGGCTGGCTCATTTGGTAGAGCATGCGACTCTTGATCTCAGGATTGTGAGTTCGAGCCCCACCTTGGGCAGGGAGCCTACTTAAAAAATAAAATTAGGGGCGCCTGGGTGGCTCAGTCGGTTGGTCGGCTGACTACAGCTCAGGTCATGATCTCAGAGTCCGTGAGTTCAAGCCCCGCGTCGGGCTCCATGCTGACAGCTCAGAGCCTGGAGCCTGTTTCTGATTCTGTGTCTCCTTCCCTCTCTGCCCCTTCCCTGCTTGCTCTCTGTCTCTCTCTCTGTCTCAAAAATAATAAGCATTAAAAAAATTAAATTAAAGAGCATAAGCAGTTGAGACTGCCAAGCATTTCTGGTCGGGATGAAGGGGAAGATTCTGACTGAAGGGTGGAGAAGGGGTGTGAGATGGGAGAGCAGGCGTCAAGGAGCGGGACACCCGGGTGGCTACCTGGAGCAAAGAGCATCTCCCTGCTGTGGTGTCCGTGTTCACGTGGAAGGTTTGGAGCCCCTCTGAATGGGTAGCTACAGATTTACACCCATCCTCTGCAGAAAACCGAATACTTTTGTACCAGCACTTCTCCTTCTGGCAGTTGTACCCTCTAGGCTCACATATTCCCACACCTCCACTGGCCGTGTCGGAAGCATTTTTGCTTTTTTGTGGAAAAGGACATATTTGAAATGGCAGTCGTTTGAACTGTTTAGAAGTGAACGGGTCAAAGAGTTCCGTTTGTATTTTTTTTGGAAGCTTATGTATTTATTTTGAGAGAGAGAGTACAAGAGGAGCAGGCAGAATCCCAAGCTGGCTCCGCATTGTCAGCACAGAGCCCGACGTGGGGGCTCGAACTCACAAACTGGGAGATCGTGACCTGAGCCGAAATCAAGATCCCGACGCTTACAGACCGAGCCACCCAGGTGCCCCAAGATTTCAATTTTTAGAAAGCCCAAGTGAAGGGTTGGCCTTGAATAGAGGGAGGGCCTCGCTTTGTGAGAGTAAAAGGAAAAGAGGCTGGATTTGTGGGGCTGGATGACGGTACGGCAGTAACCAGCCCACCGTATTGGGTGTCACTGCCTCCCTACTTGTGCCCTGCCTCCTCTTCTCAAGCTTAGTGACTATGTTCCGGCTGGACTAGACCCCTGTTGCTCACAGGCTGGCCCAAGGTGCCCAGGGCCCCCAGGCCCCTCCTGTTCCACGGTCCTTCCACTTCTGGATTTGGAGTCCCTTGCAACCTCTTGCTCATTTTATATCATCCTGTTTTGTGCATGCCCCGAGAATCATGCTTTTCTCCTTCATTTCTCTATGATGCCTTCCTATCTGTGACAGTTCTAGGCCGGTTGAGAGTACCCGTTCTCATTTTCGAATGTGGACATGGATTTGTTATTTTAAAATATGCGCATCTGTAAGAGGCACCCAGGTGGCTCAGTCGGCTGAGCGTCCGACTTCGGCTCAGGTCATGATCTCGCAGTTCGTGAGTTCGAGCCCCGTGTCGGGCTCTGTGCTGACAGCTCAGAGCCTGGAGCCTGCTTCGGATTCTGTGTCTCCCTCTCTCTCTGCCCCATCCCCACTCATGCTCTGTCTGTCTCTGTGTTAAAAATAAATAAGACATTAACAAATATTTTAAAAATAAAAATATGAACATCTATTCAATCTATTCATGCCAAAACACCACACCAGGTGTTGTGGGCAGTTAAATAATTCAGTCCCATGAACTTGAAAGGAAATTTGCAAAGATTATTTGATTTAAGTTAGTCCTCTGTCCCACCCCGTGGGCACAAATAATCGGTAATTGTTTATTTCTTGTAGAGATCGTAAGGGTGTTGTGTGTGTGTGTGTGTGTGTGTGTGTGTGTGTGTGTGCGCGCGTGTGTGTGCTGGGGGATATTTTACACATTGTAAGATTGAGAATTTTACTCAGTCTTAGAGAAAAATACTTAAAAAATGAATGTTTTAAAAATAATGAGCTTAGGGCACCTGGGTGGCTCAGTTGGTTGAGCGTCTGACTTAACTCAGGTCACGATCTCGCAGTCCGTGAGTTCGAGCCCCGCTTCGGGCTCTGTGCTGACAGCTCGGGGCCTGAAGCCTGCTTCGGATTCTGTGCCTCCTCTCTCTCTGTCCCTCCCCATCTTGTGCTCTGTCTCCCTCTGTCTCTCAAAAAATAAAATAAAACGTTAAAAAATTTTTTTAAAATAAGTATAAATAAAAAGAATTAGCTTATTTAATACGTGACATTTGACGACATAAATTCTGTAAAATACAAATTTAATAAAACCATGGTATTTCTTGTTCTGGGGGGAAAAAGCACAAAAAACAAAACAAATATATATAATGTAATTTTGGGGAATTCAGGGCAGAGGAGAAGCCTGAGCCTATACTCAGCCTACCAACTTCACCCTGTACCAAGCAGGTCTTCCTTAACCCTGTGTCCTGACCTAAATGGATGAATGGACAGTTAAGAAATCAATGGGTTTTAAGGACAGAGGTTTGGGGGATTCTGGGTTTTGGAAAAATAAGAGTAAAGGTGCTGAAATAGAACTAGATATAGTGTGTGCGAGAGGATGGGAGGGTGAGGTTCTGAGCAAGGGGTAGGTCTCAAAAGTTTCAGGAGCATGGTCGCAGGTGAGGAAGAGTGTAAGGAAATGCTAGAACGTCATGGTTGACAGCTTAGACTTGACTTCCAGTAGACTACAGATATTTAGCTGATGAGTGACATTGGGAAAGCATTATAGTAATTTACATAGGCCTTTATAGAAGAAAATCATTGGTTTAGTACAGTGCTTCCTTCACTTTGATTACTAACACATTTCCACCATTTCATTTATTTCATTTCATTTCATTTCATTTCATTTCATTTCATTTCATTTCATTTCATTTCATTTATTTTTTTGAAGTTTATTTTGAGAGAGTGAGAGTAAGAGTGTGAGGTGGGGAAGGGCAGAGAGAGGGTGAGAGAGAATGCCAAGCAGGCTCTGCCTGATTTGAGGCTGGAACCCACAAACCGTGAGGTCATAACCTGAGCTGAAATCAAGAGTCCCTATTTAACCGACTGAGCCACCCATGTGCCTTTCCATTTCAATTTGTGTTTTCTGATCATGAGGTTCGGCTTCATTCCTGCCTCTTTCTCCTTTCCTGTGTTCTATTGGATGGATAGTTTTTTATATCTCTCCTTTCCATGTACCTCCCCAGACATTTTGCAAGCTATAAATTTTAGAATACTTAGCATTAAAAATTTAACATTTATCCTTTGTTGTATATATTTCCAATAACCTTTAAAATTCATCATTATTTTTTATCTTTCTCCTGAGTAAAGCAAGAACCTTAGCACACCTTAAAAATTATATCCCCGATTCCATTTCTCTTTATATTAGTTGGTGGGAGGGGAGGTGAAAATCTAGAATTCTTGTTCAAATTTTTAAATGGAATTATTTTAACAAGCATTTTGTCAGTATCTGTACTTTTTTCTTACATCCCAGTTTTTCCCTCTGAGTTCACATTTTATTTGCTGTGAAATATAGTTCCTTTAATTTTAAACAAGGATCTCTGATGATAAACATTGATAGAATAAAAAAGGAAAAAAAGGTCTTAATTTTGCTCATACTCTCTTGGTTGATGGTTTAGCTCCATTCAGAAGCCTAAGGTGACAGTATTATTTTGTCAGGACTTTGAATACATTTCTTAGTTATCTTATGCATGTTTTGTTGCTGATAAAGTCTGTAGTCAGCCTAAGTGTCATTTAGCTGTAAACAATCAGATTTTCTCTGTAATGGCTTTTGAAATTTTTCTCCTCATCTTTGCTGTTCAGCATTTTCAATACAGTATGTCTAGGAGGTTATTTATTTATTTCTAAGTTTATTTCTTTTGAGAGAGAGTGGGGGAAGGACAGGGAGAGAGGGAGAATTCCCATGCAGGCTCTGCACTGTCAGCCCAGAGCCTGACGCAGGGCTCAGACCCATGAACGGTGAGATTATGACCTGAGCCACAATCAAAAGTCGGATGCTCATGGGGCGCCTGGGAGGCTCAGTCGGTTACATGTCCAACTTCAGCTCAGGTCTGTGCTGACAGCTTGGAGCCGGGAGCCTGCTTCGGGTTCTGTGTCTCCCTCTCTCTGCCCCTCCCCCACTCATGCTCTGTCTCTCTGTCTCTCAAATAGATAAACGTTTAAAAAAAAAAAAAAAAAAAGGATGCTCAACTGACGACTGAGCCATCCAGCTGCCCCGAGAATTTATATATCCTTATTCTTTGTACACTTGACAATTTACATTTCATTCTGAGACTCATGTCTTTATTGACTTCTGGGTGATTTTTTGCCCTCAGAATGACTTTTAGATGTATACAGGGGCTTCTCAGTCTCTCCTTCACACCCTTCTGTTACTCTTTCATGCTTTCATGTCCTGTTTGGATTTCTCTTCCACACCAACAGTGATCTTTTCATTGTTGCCTAATCTCTTGCTAAACCGACACACTGAGTTCTTAACTTCACTGATGGTGTTTATCATACCTAGGTTTTCATATTTGGTCCTTTTTCATGCCTACCTATGTAAGTTTCATTTGATGTGCTTTTGTATGTTATTTTATTTTAATTCCGACGTGCTTTTGTTTTATGCTTTTTTATCTTTAAAAAATGTAATGTTTATTCATTTTTGAGAGAGAGAGAGAGAGAGAGAGAGAACATGAGCAGAGTAGGGGCAGAGAGAGAGGGAGACACAGAATCTGAAGCGGGCTCCAGGCTCTGAGCTGTCAGCACAGAACCTGATGTGGGGCTCGAACCCACAAACCATGACATCATGACCTGAGCCAAAGTCTGACGCTTAACTGACTGAGCCATCCAGGGGCCTCTTGGTGATGCTAATTTTGACCGCTTGGTTAGGTGTTGGTGGTTTTCATTGTTGAATATTGACTAGTTTTTCCTTTTGTAATTAGTAAAGTCACATTTGGAGAGACACTTTGAGATTATATAAATACTCTGTTCCTGATCAAATGTTTCCTCCCTGAGTCAACATCCTTGGGCAATTCTTGCCTGAATAAGTTTTGACTGTGATGTTGGCAAAGTGGACATTTTCAGACTCCGTCACTCCTTCTCCATAAGACAGAGATTTCACTTCAGAGAGCATTGTAAAAGCGTGCGTTTGCAGCCTTGTCTTGACCCTTGAGTCCCCATTGTTATCCTTTCTTTGACTGTAATTGCTTATTTTTAAGGAAGTGAGCCTTAGATGAGCAGTGAGTTGAATCCTAATCCATTTTGTACCTATTCACAGACATCAATTATTAGTTGAAACTTTTATCCCTTCAGTAACTTTCTGCAAAAATTATAAACTTAAAAATTACAGAAGTTTGTGAAATAAAATCTAAAAGTCCTTTTTCTTCCCTTTATCTTACTTCTCAGGGGTAATCGTTTGTTATATGCCCTTCCAGACAAAAATGGAATCAGACATAATTTTTTTTAAGGATTTTATTTTTACATAATCTCTATGCCCAGTGTGGGGCTTGAACTAACAACCCCAAGATCAGGAATTGCATGGTCTACTGACTGAGCCAGCCAGGTGCCCCTGCAAATCATTTTTTTTTTTTTTCAATAAAGAATTTGTGTATCATATGTTTTGACTTTGTGGAACTTTACCCGATACTTTTTACCTAAGGATATTTTTTTTCTGGTTGAAATTGTTGGGGTGTTGACTTTAAAATGCTTATTTTGGGGCGCCTGGGTGGCGCAGTCGGTTAAGCGTCCGACTTCAGCCATGTCACGATCTCGCGGTCCGTGAGTTCGAGCCCCGCATCGGGCTCTGGGCAGATGGCTCAGAGCCTGGAGCCTGTTTCCGATTCTGTGTCTCCCTCTTTCTCTGCCCCTCCCCCGTTCATGCTCTGTCTCTCTCTGTCCCCCAAAAAATAAATAAACGTTGAAAAAAAAATTAAAAAAAAATGCTTATTTTATTTTATTCTGATATTAACATGCTAATTATAATCTAATATCCTAATATTAACATAAAATTACTGATGAGTAGGAAACTTTAAAAACTCTCCAAAGCAAAATGTTAAATAAAAAAAGCAAGCTACTAAATACTAGGTGCCATTTAAGACTATTTGTGGGAAAGAATGCCGAATCAGTTTTATTTCTGTCGGTGCACACGCCAAGTTGACAGTCATGGTTACCTCTAGGGAAGATACTATTTTAGGTGAGAGGAAAATGTGGTAATTTTAACTTTGTTTTGTCTGCCGTTATTTTTAAACATTCTCTTAAGGTTTTATTTATTTTGTTTTGTTTTTAGTTTTTTATTTATTTTTGAGAGAGCACAGGCAGGGTAAGGGCATAGTGTGGGGAACAGAGGACTGAAAGCGGGCTCCATGCTGACTGCAGAGAGTCAGATGTGGGACTCGAACGTGTGAACCACGAGATCGTGACCTGAGCCCGAGTCAGACGCTTAATCGACTGAGCCACCCAGACGTCCCTATTTTGTTTGCAGTTTTTACACTGATAATTCATCCATATTAAAAAATATACCATTCAAAGTATAACTTCTGGGTTATTTGGATTCGTTTTGAATTGTTACCTGAAATTTTCCCTTGTCTCCTCCCATTCTTATTGGTATTCCAGCAATAATGAATCTCCAAAAAAACCTCTCATTATTTTAGGGAAGGTATTACTGCATCTTTAAGTTTTATTAAGAATTAAATGTGGTCTGCGTTATTTATGTATGAACTGATTTTTTTTTTCCCCAAACTCTCATTGTTTTGTTCAGTTATGTTATTCGAGTCGCCTTTTTGGACCAGCCAGGAAAATGGCTTCTGTGAAGAAGTGTGTTATGAGCATTAGATACTGACCTCTGAACAAACATATAAGAACAAAGCATGTGTGTAAGCTGGAGACGGTCTAGGGACCAAAACTGTCCTTCTGCCAGTGAAATACGAATGGTCAATGTGGGGACCTTAGTGTGTTGTCAGGTCAGAGACCTGAGTCACTGTAACACAGGATCCACAAACAGTGAGGTTGTTACAGCAGCAGACTTAATTTCTTTTTGTTGTTCCCCCCTATGATTACTTTTGAAGACATTTAAACCTACAGGAATACTGAAAACATAGTACAGGCGTATGCATATGTCCTCAGATTTACCCGTTGTAACATTTTGTCACTTCTCCTTTATATTTTCTCTGTGCCTCTGTCTTTGTCTCTCTTTACACACACACACACACACACACACACACACACACACACATTAATTTTTTTGGATGAACCCATTGAAAGAAAGTTGCACACTTACTCTCCCCACTAAAGTAAAACACTTCACTACTTCAATTCATTGGTTAACCAACCAGAGTAATGGTCCTTTGCCTAAATAAGGGACTACATTGATAGTGGAAAAATGGTGATTTCCTAATTTGATCATTTTTTCCCCACATCTATTAATTGACATCCTTTTGTGAGGAGGAACTCCTTCCCTTTCTGCTTCTCGAATACCTCTGCCCTGTGTCAGCCCTCAGTTGTGTGTGCGATGCCCTACTCACCTTCCCTTCTGTTCCACTTGTAACGCCAGTGCCTCTGGAAACCAAGTTCTTGTGGATTCTTGAAAATACAGATCCAGCCCTGGGGGGTTAGCTGGCAGTGAAATAAGCACGTTAGCTAAGGAGGTACACGTCTTATCTAAAGGTCTTTAAATCTAGTGTGCACTTCCCTTTCCTAATATATTTGGAATCCACTTATCTCTCCAAAGGTAAGTAAATATGGATAAGATGACTCTGCCTTAGAGAACTGTATGATTCTTTCCTATTTAAGATTTTGTTCCACTTCGCAAGAATTGACCATTGAAGTGTGTAAACGGGGCACCTGGGTGGCTCAGTGGCGTAAGTGCCCCACTTCAGCTCAGGTCATGATCTCACAGTTCGTGAATTTGAGCCTCATGTCAGGCTCTGTGCTGACAGCTCAGAGCCTGGAGCCTGCGTTGGATTCTGTGTCTCCCTCTCTCTCTGCCTCTCTCTCTCTCTCAAAAATAAACATTAATAAAAATAATAAAGTCCAAGCGATGCGCTGGTGGAGAGCTCATTGCCAGTGAGATTTAAGAGGCAGCACGCTGAGGTAGTTCTCACCATCTCATCACCAACCTCTTGGGGAAGAGTGTGGCACCTTTGGGTCCTGGTGACTTGACACAAAGCCACCCCTGACCTGTGTTGCATTGTATGCCCTCAGGGGATCACCTGTCATAAGTTGAAGGAGACTTAGGCAAATTGTGTCCCATGAGCACCACCAGCCACTCGCTTTCCAGGTTAGTGTGCCCTGCTTCATCCCTGCCACTCTCCCCATGCCTATCCAGCCAGCCCAAGAAAATCTCCCCTTTTCCCTACTTCAGCCAAAGCAGGGCTGTTTTCAAAGTAAATTTCACTGAGAAACAAAAGGAAAGACCAAATACACAAGCAAAAAATGCAGCAGGATAGTAATGAGTGAGCTTACGAAGAACGGTTCTTTGTTTTTAATCTTACGATAATGAGGTTACTAGATCTTTGACATGCATGTTATTTCCTCCTCCGTACCCATGGCAGACATTGCTAATTGATCCCAGCACTCATTTCTGTCGACTCAGCCTTGGAAACCTTAGCAGTACTGTGAAGCCGTCCTAGTCACTAAGATTAGGCGTGCGGGATGCATATCCTATTAAGAGTATTACATTCTGTCAACAAGTTAATTTCACAGACAGAACTGATCACGCAAATTCACGGCATTCTGTTTGGTTCCACTGGGTCAGCTCATACCTGGTGGCCCCCGTCCTATTCCAAACCCTCTATTTCTATTTTAAAGTTAGACTACTTGTAGTTTAAGACATTCCCCGTGAGCGCTCTACTCGCTTGCCCATATTTTTTCCACCTGCTTCATCTTGAGCTTCTTTCTTTCCCTGTGACCAACAATTGCATGTACAGTCAAGAAAAAAAGTCTTATAAGTCTGGCCTTGTTTCTGTGATAGACCACAGCTTATTTATAAGAAGCCACACCTTGTTTATACAGCAGCTAATGCCTCCCAGCTAGGATTTTCTTGGTTTATATGATTTTTAAAAATTACCATGTTATGTGACTGCTCTCAACCAAACATATTGACTTTAGTGAGGTCTGAGGTTTAACTCCAACCACCAAAAAATAAATGCTTATGGCTTTTGGAAAATGTGAGCTGAATGCTTAAGTAAAGCCTCCCAAGCCCTGTGTATGTCGTTCTCATGGTGCTCAGAAACATGAAATTGGACACGAGAAATGTGGGCTTTCCTGTAGCTTTTCCCCACTATTAGATGGATATGGCGTTTCAGAATATTGTACTTAACTCAAGTGTCATTAAACAGGAAACTCATGAACATCTGTAACTCAGGGGCCTTTGCCTGTGTGTGAATTTTCAGATCCTGTCTTTATTTGCCTCATCAGTATGCCAGTAGGTGTCACTGTGTACATTAAATGGAAATCCAAGATGTCATTAAGCGCCTTTCCAAAATTAAGTATCATTACCGGTCTTTCAAAAAGAGAGCTCCCAACACTAAGCTCCCAACACGTTTAAGAAAACGTGACAGCGTTCTTTCTTTACCCCATCCTGCTACCTTATTACCTTACATGAGCTCTTAAATACATATATACTGGGTGAATGCCTAAGGCTCAGAAGACGGTAAATAGCCCGACATAGTAATTGGAAGAGTGAATTCTTTTGCACGTGTGTAGGTCACTCATAGAGCTTTATTGCTAGAAACTTATCTGGCAGGGGAGGGGCAGGCAGGATTTCTTCATGTATAACTTATATTTAGTCACAACAATACAAGAGTATGCCATAAGCAGACATAGTGAATAAATCTTTGTATGTGCAGGTGCATCCATGTTCGCCACCGAAGATTTTCTGATTTTTTCAGTATTCTACAGATTTATTAGGCTTCTCTTCTGATTTCTAAATTTTTCCTTAATGGAAAAAACTGTTCCCTGATCGTGGTTCCTATCATTTTGGTAGAGCTTAATTGTTTAGATATCTGAGGCTCTCTCACTCTCCTCACTCTTCTGCTTGTCCCTTTCAAAAAAGGGCGAGTATTTGACTTTTTGTCTTCTGTTGCTTTGGGGGAATAATGAAAGATGTGCGTTATTCATGTACAGGTCTTTCATGTGAAGATAAGCACCGTGATAGACTACATTCTTCAGTTTAGTCATACACATGAAGACTGTACAAATGTTCTGGAAAGCTGTGTGCATGTGTGTGCATGTGCGCACACGCTTGTCCGCGCATGTGCATGTTTGCGTGTGCATGTGTGTGTGTTACTATCTGTTGTCTGAAATACTTGAGTTGATTGTTTTGTTACCAAGAATGCCGATGTTACTTTCATGCAGAGTGACTTAGAGAAGGTTCATGGTGACTGAGTGTACCTGAGTGAAACTTCAGGGCCTCACTGTGCTCCTGTAATGTTAGCGTTCAGTTATCTTCAATCTTACTTTCCCTCACGTACATAATACAAATGGAGGGGTGTTCCGCCTGATGGCAAGCGGCAAATGGACTCCTAGACGTGATATGTACACAATTAAAACACGGTGGGGCTTACTCAAAATTCCTTTCCATTTGTAACCTTCTAAATTAATAATTAAAATCTGAGTCCCTGTAGGCATTGTGATGTCAGGCAGGGAGCTGTGTGCAGGGGACCAGGGGATTGGGGCTCTGGCCAGTCTACCACCACGTCCCCGTTCTCTATTTATGGGGAAACAAGTGGTGTGAAGGTTAAATATGGGCTTTAGCTCAATCAGTGATACGTTGTTTCTTAAAAGAGAGCAAAATCAAAGTAAACACAGAAAAATATAAATATCTGTTAAATCTTTTTTTTAAAGTTTCTTTATTTTGAGAGATAGAGTGAGAGTGCACGTGTGCTCGAGCGGGAGAGGGGCAGAAAGAGAGGGAGAGAGAGAGAATCCCAAGGAGGCTCTGTGCTGTCATTCCAGAGCCCAGCGCAAGGCTCAATCCCACGAACCATGAGATGATGACCTGAGCCGAAACCGAGAGTCGGACTGTGAACCAACTGAACCACCCGGGTGCCCCTAAGCATCTGTTAAATCCTGATAATGGGTAGAGGTATCTACCAGTATAAAGATACTGTTTTCCACCCAGAGACTGATCTAATTGGCCTGGTTGGAGACCTATACACTGATACTTTCAAACCATTCTGCAAGTAACCCCCGTGCAGCCAGGAGTGGGAACGGTTGGCCTCCAGGGCTTCTTATTACTAAGCAGATGGACTAGATGTGGTTGGTGGGGCAGTTCCCAGCTCAGGGTCCAAGAATTGGGAGTCAGAGAACCTCATGTTTCCCATCCTGTGGCGGGTATTATGTATTCCTTGTTGGCTAGAGCCTTACAGTGTATATGTGTTGGTGGTGCTGGCCATTGCTGAAAGCTGCTTTTTTTGATGGTCTTTCTCTCGATTTGAAAGCTTTGGTCTTCGCCATTCCCACTGGAATAGTTTTCACCACCTACTGCCAGCCCTCCCTCTGAGATCGCTGCCCCACCTGGAAGAGCACAGTCTTCTCTGCCCTTTGTTTCCACCTGGCTTGAGTCACGTGACTTTGGAGCTAGTGTAGTCAATCCCTTGCCACTGGTAGGATTCTGGCAACAGAGCTTCTAAGCAGAGGCGCTAGCTGTAGCAACAGTAGCTTGAGTGGACTTATTTTTATAGTTATCATAAAGCCAATGGAAGGGTACCATTTGCACAAGAAGAAAAATTGGTAGCCTCTAGTCTGTCAGTAATGCTTCTGTTGAATAGTGGAAACTTCCCCGAACAGTTACTTGAGCATTGACTCAGCTGCATGCTTCCTACAGTGATGAAGGAATTCAATGAGATCTTAGTTTTTCAGGACAGCATATGATCTTATGAGGATAATTCTCATGGTAGCGGTGGGGGTGTCTTAACATTGATGATTAACTTACAGGTAGAAAAACCAATGGGCTTAGTAGAAGTAACTTTTAAAATGTGAAATAGAAGACCTTTAAAAAAATTAAGAGCAGGCAAGACATAGGTGTTTGCATTAGAAAGTATGTTCAAATTTCAGTTCTGTATGGCCTTACGGAAAAATGGGTATTGTGTGGTATTAGAAAGTATAATTGGAGAAAGGTAAAATCTTATCTGTCAAAGTCCTGAGAGGCATGATTTTATTCCTTTTACTAATAAGAATATTGCTCCTGTATTGGGGAAATGATCTACATATTTTAAAAGAATTTTTCAACGTTTATTGATTTTTGAGAGAGAGAGAAGACAAAGCGTGAGTGGGGGGAGGGGCAGAGAGAGAGGGAGACACAGAGTCCAAAGCAGGCTCCAGGCTCTGAGCTGTCAGCACAGAGCCCGACATGGGGCTCGAACTCACGAAGCACAAGATCAAGACCTAAACCAAAGTCTGGACACCCAACTAGCTGAGCTACCCAGGTGCCGCTGATCTAGATATTTTTAAAAGGAAATATTGCTAGTGTTTACTAGGAGGGACTATTCCATACTATCTTACTTTGGGGTTTCTTGAAATATAGCTTGTTTTCTTTTCATTTAGCAAGTTTCCGTTACGTTTCCCCTTTATGCCTTGTACTGTGGGTGATGCTAAGGAGGATGTCAAAGGTACATAAAAAGCAGTTTCTTTCTTTTAGGAATTTATAGTCTGTTTGAAGAGATTGCAGTTACAACAATGAAAACCAGTGTATGGTTAGGAACAAATACAAAGAGATAATTAGTGGTCTTGGAATTTAGGGACGATCAGCCTGGTCCAGAGAGGCTGGCATGCAGTAGATATTTTGGGCATTCTAGCCCCATTACTGCCCAAGTTCTGGGCCTCGTCATTCCTCTGCTGTCTCTGTCCCATTGTACTGCTCCAATTCAAGATTTGCCTGGCCTGTGACTCTTTTGACTTTGTCTCTTGTCATTGCTCCTTGGACTTGACAAATTTATTTTCCAAGATCCTGACCCTCTATCCTCTGCTTGGAGTGTCTTGAACACTCGTTCCTGTTCTGTCTGACCTTGGCCTCTGGAGGTAAAGACAGTGCCCAGCTGGTGCCTGATTGCAGGGATCCTTCCTCTAGATCCCAGGACCTTCTTCTAGAGTGGCTCGTATGGAATCGCTCCATCCTGTCCTGCTTCTGACTCACCACCTGCATCTGGAAACCCTGCAAGTCTCCCAGTTCAAGATGTGCACAACGGACTTCATTATCTCCATTCTCTCTCTGCCTCTTCTAGAATCAAAAAATATTCTTGGGGCACCTGGGTGGCTCATTCGGTTGAGCGGTCGACTTCTCCTCAGGTCATGATCTCACGGTTCGTGAGTTCAAGCCTCACATCAGGCTCACTGTGTCAACACACATCCTCTGTCCCCTCTCTCTCTGCCCCTTCCCCACTTGCACTCTCTCAAAAATAAATAAACAGGTAAAAAAAATTATTTTGCCTTCTGTATCTTCGAGTCCAGACATTACCATCTGCTCAGGTTCCCAACATAAAATATATGGGCAACCACCGTCTCTCCCTCATCTGGACGTTGAGCTGTTTACCAGAAATGTCCATGGCCCTGGTCCCTGCCCCAGCCTCCTCCACCTTCCCTGTGGACTCTTGGAGGCTGTGCCACCTCACTCTTCCATAGGAGGCTCCCTTTGCTTTGCCCTCCGCTGACGTGTAGTTTGAATATGCCTTTCTGAATATTTCTGCTGCCTCTTGGCCGTCTCCAGTGCAAAGTCAGACTTGTAGGTATGGTCGACAAAAGCCCCTTCCCAGTCTTGCCCCAGTCTGCCTCCCTAACCTTGTCTCCTCCAGTCTCCTCCCTCCCTCTGCCCCTCAAGAGTCTGCTGAGATTCACCGCATACCAGTTTGTTTCTCTTGCACACATGTATCATGTCAGTTCTGGATCTCCATTTTTGCGCTTAGTCCTGGAGTATCCTCAACCCCTCTGGGCTCATGTCATTCCTCCACATGGAGAACCCACTACCCAGCTCAGGACTTGGTCCTCTGAATCTGCTGCCTCCTTGCCCCAGATGGACTTGGTTGCACTCTCCTCTGTGCATTTTTTATTTTAATTAATTAATTTATTTATTTTGAGAGAGAGTGAGCATGAGCAAGCAGGTGAAGAGCATGGAGAGAGGGAAAGTGAGAATCCTAAGCAGGCTCCATGCTGGCAGCACAGAGCCCGAAGCAGGGCTTGAACTCATGAACTGTGAGATCATGACCTGAGCCGAAACCAAGAGTCGGACGCTTAACCGACTAAGCCACCCAGGCGCCCCTCCTCTGTGATTTTCTTGTACCCTGCCTATGTCTCTTATACCAACTCTTGCCCTCTTGTAATGATCACTGAACAAGTCTGTCCTCCATTGGTGTATCAACTGTGACCTTGCAATTTATGCTTTATGGATTCAGTGATCTCCATTGCCCTGGGCACCTACACGGTCCTTCTTTGTGGGATAAAACAAGGGCCCCACTGAATGGAATTTCAAAACCTGGGAAGTTTGGGCCATGTGTTTAATGTTGAGTTTTCTTTTTCTTTCTTTCTTTCTTTCTTTCTTTCTTTCTTTCTTTCTTTCTTTCTTTCTTTCTTTCTTTCTTTTCTGAAAACAGTTTTTTTGCTATTTATTTTTGAGAGACTGAGACAGAGTGTGAGCAGGGGAAGGGGCAGAGAGAGAGGGAGACACAGAATCCCAGGTAGGCTCCAGGCTCTGAGCTGTCAGCACAGAGCCTGATGCAGGGCTGGAACCCATGAACCATGAGATCATGACCTGAGCTGAAGTCAGACGTTTCATTGATTGAGCCACCCAGGCGCCTGACTTTTATTTCTTAATGATCCTTAAATTTTGGTATATCATAGTATATCTGCCCCATGCTCCTGTAATTTAAAACATAATTATTCTGCAAATCCATTTGAGAAGACTGTATTTCTTTTTTTTTTTTTTTTTTTTTTTTTTTTTTTTTTTTTTTTAAATTTTTTTTTTTCAACATTTATTTATTTTTCGGACAGAGAGAGACAGAGCATGAACGGGGGAGGGGCAGAGAGAGAGGGAGACACAGAATCGGAAACAGGCTCCAGGCTCTGAGCCATCAGCCCAGGGCCCGACGCGGGGCTCGAACTCACGGACCGCGAGATCGTGACCTGGCTGAAGTCGGACGCTCAACCGACTGCGCCACCCAGGCGCCCCAAGAAGACTGTATTTCTAAATTTTTATACTTTTGGGGGCACCTGGGTACTTCACTCATTTAAGAGCCACAGACTTCAGCTCAGGTCATGATCTCATGGCTCGTGGGTTTGAGCCCCACGTCGGGCTCTGTGCTGACAGCTTCGATCCTGGAGTCTGCTTCGGATTCTGTGTCTCCCTCTCTCTCTGCCCCACCCCACTCGTGCTCTGTCTCTCAGAAGTGAATAAATGTTTTTTAAAAATTGATACATTTTTATGCTTAAAAAAATTTTTTTTAATGTTTATTTTTGAGAGAGACAGAGACAGTGTGTGAGAGAGAGGGAGACACAGAATCAGAAACAGGCTCCAGGTTTTGAGCTCCAGAACGGCGAGATCATGGCCGAGGCCAAAGTTGGATGCTTAACCAACTGAGCCACCCAGGAGCCCCTAAATTTTTATACTTTTAATAACCTCCTGCTTTCTGCATTTGTGATATCATTCCATTTGGTGGATTATTGTTTCTAATTAAAATACTTCAGGAACAGTACTGCCCTTGCTCACACTCTGTCTCTCTCTGAGAAGTAAATAAACATTTAAAAAATTAAAAAGAAAATGTTAATTAAAATACCCCATTTATTCTTCAGATATGTTCTGGTTTTCTTCTTTTCCAGGGTACACAATACCTTCCAGAAACTACATTAAAAGATGTATAAATATAATGTATATTAAAGTTAAAAACATAAATTTATGAATTTTGTATCTAGTTGGTCCTAGGGTTAGTTGGCATAGTAGGGACAGGGGATTTTATGTTTGGGTTTTTTTGTTTTGTTTTGTTTTGTTTTGTTTTTGCACCCCTTCTAAATCATTGAGTTATATGGGTTAAGTCTAACATAGTTTTATTTTTATTTTTTAATTAATTGAACTCACATCTCTGAGATTAAAAGTCAAGTGCTCCACCAGAGCCAGCCAGGTGCCTTGAGTGTAACATAGTTTTAAAAACAAGGGCAAGAAGGGGCACCAGGGTGGCTCACTCGAGTTAAGCGTCTGGCTCTTGACGTCAGCTCAGGTCATGATCTCACGGTTCATGGATTTGAGCTCCACGTTATGCTCTGCACTGACAGTACAGAGCCTGCTTGGGATTCTGTCTCCCTCTCCCTCTCTGCCCCTCCCCTGCTCGAGCACTCTGTCTCTGTGTCTCTCTCAAAGTAAATAAGGAAACATAAAAATAAAAACTTGAGAATGACAGGTTGTTGAAATTACACAGTCATCAAAGGGAATGCCCCAGTATTTTAAAAATATGTCCATTTCTTACTTAAGGTCATGAATTTTATTTTGAGCTGTGAGATCATGACCTGAGCCAAAATCAAGAGTTGGACACTTGACCACCTGAGCCACCCAGGTGCCCCAAGGTTATGAAATGTTTACATGCCTTTTTACAAATCTCAAATTACATACTTTGAAAAAAATGATCTCAAAGTTATACTTTTGTCTGTTTTATAGACCCTTAAAGTATTAGTAATGTACAAAGTCATCAGATAATCCAGAATGTGTTAATTCTATTCAACATGCTGTTTAAAATGAACTCTGGGGGGATGATGTCTGGGTGGCTCAGTCGTTGCATGTCTGACCTTTGGTCTCAGCTCGGGTCTTGATCTCAGGGTTGTGGGTTCAATGAAGCCCCATGTTGGGCATAAAGCTTACTTTAAAAAATAAATATTTCTCTTAGCATAATACCCTCCAGTTCCATCCATGTTGCTACAAATGGCCAGATTTCATTCTTTTTTGTTGCCAAGTAGTATTCCATTGTATATATAAACCACATCTTCTTTATCCATTCATCAGTTGATGGACATTTAGGTTCTTTCTATAATTTGGCTATTGTTGGAAGTGCTGCTATAAACATTGGGGTACATGTGCTCCTGTGCATCAGCACTCCTGTATCCCTTGAGTAAATTCCTAGCAGTGCTATTGCTGGGTCATAGGGTAGATCTGTTTTTAATGTTTTGAAGTCAGAGAAAGATATCACATGTTGTCAGTCATATGTGAGTCTTGAAAAACTTAACAGAAGACCATGGGGGAAAGGAAGGGGGAAAAATAGTTACAGAGAGGGAAGGAGGCAAACCGTAAGAGAGTCTTAAATACAGAGAACAAACTGAGGGTTGCTGGAGGGGTGGGGGAGAGGGGGAAATAGGTGATGGGCATTCAGGAGGGCACTTGTTGGGATGAACACTGGGTGTTGTATGTAAGCCAATTTGACAATAAATTATATTAAAACAATACATAAATAAACAAATACATAAATAAAAATAAAATGAACTCTGTGACCAAGGGAGCACCATTAAGAATGCGAAATGCTTTTTCATTGATAATGAATCTGAGATTGGTTTTTCTTTTGCCTTTGACTCAAACTGCATGGAGTCTCATGGGAAAAAATGCCTCTCCTTCAGACCTTGAGTGCATGTAGACCATGGTCTGTTGCTGCAGACAGGCTCGGAGCAGCCATGGGGCATCTACCCCTCCTGAGTGTCTCACAGGTGGATCTTTGGGGCATGGTGAAGGCGTTATCTCCCAGGAGGCATTTTAAGTAAGTGTGGAAGAGTATACGTATTTCACTTCAGAAAGGTTCTTCCAAATCCTTAAAGTCATTGGTGGAAGTAAATGTTAAGACGCATGGTGTACTTACAGCCTTGTTCTGACTGTATGGATATAACACAGGACTACAGTAGGCATGTCTCATTTCAGGTTTCTGTTTGTGGTTTTTGCTTTTTTGTAAGTAAGGATCCTGACGTCATCTTGAGCTTATCAGCCAGCAAGGAGTGAAAAGCAGAGGCTGGTGGGAGACGGGTAGGTGGGTGTCCCAGAGCGTTAGTTCCTGATGTGTGGGTTCATTCGGTTGGTGCCCTTGAGAAGCCTGTGAGTCTAGATGTTCACTGTGTTGGTTAGGGCTTGCCTGAATCAGCCACTCCTTCAGGAGATTTGGTAAATACAGGTGGCGCTGGTCAACTACTTCCAAAAGTCTTCATAGTAGAGCATCACAGTGTGGCCCTGGAAACACCTGTTTGGAGTATATGACCAGATTTTCTGAGCAGGAGTTTAACAGTCTTACTTTCCAACTCATGTTACTCTTGTCTCTGAGATTATGTTTGTAATTATGGTTTTCAGGTTCTGGGACATTGCTTAAGAATTCAAGTTTAAATGCATTTGCCCAGACCATGCGGTTTTCCTTGTCAAACTCAGACCTACCAGTTATATTCTGTTCCAATGAATCGTGGATGTCTCAGGATTAATAGTTCAACCACATTTAAGTACCTACTATGTGGCAGGGCCTCAATTAGGAGACAGAATTGGAGGGGCACCTGGGTGGCTCAGTTAGTTGAGCTTCTGACTCTTTGTATTGGCTCAGGTCAGGATCTGACCTGATTTTGTAAATTTGAGCCCCAAGTCAGGCTCCACGCTGACAGTGCAGAGCCTGCTTGGGATTCTGTCTCTTTCCCTTTCTCTCTGCCCCTCCCCTACTTGCACTCTGTATCTCTCAAAATAAATAAATTTAAAAAAAAAAATAGGAGACTGAATTGGAATAATGGCTAAGAGTCAGGTGCAGGATATGTGTATAAAAACGAAAGCGTAGAGGCCAGTGAAACACAAATGCAATATGTGTCCACAAAGAACTCTAAGACCAGAGAGCCTGCATGGGGTCGGTTTTTCTCCAGTCTTAGGGTGACCACAAAACTTATCATCTAAACTGATGTACTTTGGGAAGTAAAACATGGCAACGCTGATCATTGTGCTGGGACTTACGTCTGAGGGTCATTGGGGTACATGGTCCCTCTCTCCGCTTATCACCCCACACTTGGCTTCCCACCCTGCTTGCTATGTCTGTAGTCTGTCATCATGTCCCTAACACGATTATATTCACCAGTTTTTTGTATCTTCTTCACTGTGAGTACAGCAGAGTGGGTTTGATTTGAGTCCATTTTTTGCTTCCTTTTAGGCAGAGGACACAGTGTGTGAAGCGAAAGTATTTGGAAAACAGCACGTAGCCTGTGGTTCAGAAGCACTGAGTTGACAGGTGTCCTAAGGCATACGTGTTGGTCTGGGGAAGCTGAAGCATTTTTATAGTGTGATGTGTGACATGGCAACTATTTCTTGAAAAATCAAACGTGTTTGAAATGAACACGCATAATACTTTTCTGCTTTACTGTGTACTGTTTTTCATTACGGAAGCCGGGGCTGTAAGTAAAAAGTCAGCTACACCAGAAAGTCCCTTATTCAGACCTGTGTAACTTCCCCACTGAGGCCTGGCCAGCAATGGCGTTTGGGCAGGCGGACTGGAAGGTGTGCGGTCAGCAAGCCTGCTCTGCTCTGTGTGTGTCGACAGAGCACCGTGCTGGGCTCTGGGGACTCCACAGGAGATGTGGCTTCTGTCTCCAAAAGGTCTCAGGTCGCAGGGGGAGGCCGCCACGCAAAGCTTGTAAGGGCTTCACCGGAGTGTTACTGAAGCCCGGAGGAGAGCAGTGGTCATTGCCTGAAAGAAACAGAGCATGGTAAGGCGGGAACAGGAAGCTTTGCCAAGCAAGGAGGCCACGGCAGTGGGTCTGAACACCCTCCTTTGGCTCAGATGCCATTTTTTCCTTGTTAGTGTATGGATATTCTTTCCTTTCCTCTCCATTTCTTTATTTTCTTTGTGTGCCCTATACCTTTAGTTTCTTCTGTCCTGTACTCTTAAAAAAATTTGCTTTTGAGTACAGATTTTGAGTATGTACATGAGGAGAGGAGGGGCAGAGAGAGAGGGAGGGAGAGAGAATGAATCTTAAGCAGGCTCTATACTCAGCATGGAGCCCGACTTGGGGCTCATTCCCATGAACTGTGAGATCACGCCCTGAGCCAAAATTAAAAGTCAGATGCTTAACGGACTGAGCCACCCAGGCACCCCTCCCCTTAAAATTTTTTAACTATATCTATAAGAAGGTTGGAAAAAATAAACAGTAATGACTTAACATTTATTTTTTTATTTTTTTGGAATGTTTATTTGTTTTTGAGAGGCGGGGAGGGGCAGAAAGAGAAGGAGACACAGAATCTGAAGCAGGCCCCAGGCTCTGAGCTGTCAGCACAGAGCCCAACGTGGGGCTCGAACCACAAACCACGAGATCATGAACTGAGCTGAAGTTGGATGCTTAACCGACTGAGCCACCCAGGTGCCCCATGACTTAACATTTATTAACTACTTTCTTAGTGTCAGGTAATATGTGGAGCACTGTAATGTATGATCTCAGTTACTTCTAAGAGCAGTTCTTCAAGTTCATCTGCTCTCAGTAGATGAGAGCATTTGTTTTTATAAATCTTTTATAAATGAGAGGAAAGTGAGATGCTGCATAGAGGTTAAACAGCTTGGTGGAGGTGGTCAGACAGTAAGTGGGAGGGACAGGATTCGAACCAGCAGCAGGCCGTGACCACCTGTCCATTCATTGTCCTTTGGCTGCATTCCCAGCATTTGGATACAGGCCATTGGTGCTGCAGGAGATAATTTCAGTAATGCCTCCACCTTAACTAATATTCGTTCACAAGCGAGAAAGTTTTTGCTTCTCATGTAACTTTTAATCCTATCCCATTTTCCCCAGTCCTCTAAAAAATTCTCCGGAAGCTTTCACTTGTCTTCACGTTTCACCAGTCTCTCGAAGGAAGAGAGCAGTCTGTGGCCTCAGAACCTTCAGCAAGAAACATATCTTAAAAATGAGTATTTCTTTTCATACTCACTTTAAAGTTATCTTTATTTTTTACTGAAGTAAAAAGTCTATTTGGTTAAAAAAAAAAATTAAGTCCAGAGAAGATGCAAATGTGGCCAGGTTGTGTGTGTGTGTGTGTGTGTGTGTGTGTGTGTGTGTGTGTGTGTGTGTGTTGGAGGGGCGGGGGCAGTGGCTGTCTGGGAATTTGTAATTTGGGAGACCTCTCCCACCTCAAAGGAGAAATTAAAAAGGAAAAATCAAGGCCAGACAACCCTCAGGGTAAAGTGTTAGCTCTTTTTTCCTTCTTGGATGAGAGGCTGGTAATTTTGTCCCTTGCACTATGTTTTCCTTTTCTTATGTTTGTGGCGAAGTATTAGGTGTGTGGCTTGCTGATCCCTATTCCAGACACGTACTGATTTCAACTTTACAATCATGTGTCTTTATTGGCAATGGAAATAGCAGGTGGTTAAAACTGTTATCTTTACATGTAAAAGGAACAGGGACACCTTGGTGGCTCAGTCGGTTAAGCATCCGACATCAGCTCAGGTCATGATCTCGCGGTTCATGGGTTTGAGCCCCGCGTCCGGCTCCGTGCTGACAGCTCAGAGCCTGGAGCCTGCTTCCGATTCCGTGTTTCCCTCTGTCTCTGCCCCTCCCTCGTTCATGCTCGGTCTCTCTGTCTCTCTCTGTCTCTCTCTCTTTCAAAATTAAATAAAAAATTTAAAAGTAAAAGGAGCAGTTTGTATGCAGAGGGCCTTGATCTGGTATTTTACTTCCTAGAAATACCCAGCTTCTTCCATTAATAAGTAAATTTTGAATGTTTCTCAAGTTACCCCCCCTTCCTTTTTTTTTTTCCTATTTCCTTCCTTTTTTTTCCCTAGTGTAACAAGAATCAAAGAAATGCCCATTTAAACTTCTTTACCCAGTGGCATAAAAGTTTTAAACTGAGCAGTTACAGCTCACTACGTGGTCATTCCATTTTTCTTTTTTAAAGGACAGCCCAATTAGATTTTAGTAAGATTGAGATTTCAGTGTCTCTTGGTGTATTTGTCAGGACAGATTCACAAGTAGTTTGCAAGTGTTCATGAACAAATCAGGTTAGTAATCCATTGATACCAGCACAAATAGATTGTCCTCATCACCACATAGACAAAACAGTCAGGAGATGGGTTTGGGGCCGTAAGTACTAGTGGCAGGATATAATGAAGTTGTATTCCATTAAGCTCTCGTGTACGGGGGGCAAAATGTCATCACCTGAATGTGGCTGCATTTCTGTGATACAACCTCATCTGTTCCGTCAACTAGTTTTGCTCTGATCAATAAGCAGTTTTCTGTGGCCTTTCACTGCTGTCAGATGTCATTGAGTGATGTAAATGCACGTCAGAAACTAGAAACTTGACAGCTCACCCAGAGTGGGAAGGGAGGGGAGGAGAGGGAAATTGCTGCAGGAGACATGGTTGACAGCTGACATCTCGGGGTAACCGATTGGACACTAGCAGCCGGCACTTTTCCCGTATAAACATCAAGGAAAATGATCCTGCTACGTGTAAAATACAGAACAGATGTTCTAGAGTAATTGAAGGAGAAATTATTACTGTAGACGATAGGGTAGTGCTCATGTAGATTGTTTACGTGAAGTATCACAAAAACAATTAGTTGCTGTTAGTTTTTGACTAAGAACAATGAAGTCAAACGAAAATACTGACATTTCTATCCATTTTCTCCATCACCTACTGCCAAAACTATAATTAGGAAAGTTTGGGTCAGCCCAGAAAGACACGGAGCAAAGCATTTATTATAACAGCATCCCTGAGATAGGATGTTGCGTAGCAGTAAATGGAGGAAAAGGACAGTTTGTGTCCTCTCGCGTGGGGAGACTGCCAAGGACCATTGCTAAGTTAAAAAGCAAGCGATGGTTGGGTGTGTAATGTGCGCCTTTTGTGTAGAAGGGAGCCACGTAAGACTGATGCGGTTTGAACTTGTACGTCGCCAGGCTGAAAGGCCTGTTAGCCTGGGCGCCCAAAGCAACTTGTGTGACTTGCTCACAGAGCGATTTGGGTTTCAAGGGAGTCCTCACTGTTTATTCACATCTTTTTTCTTAAACTTAAAAAAAATTTTTTTAATGTTTTTATTTTTGAGAGAGAGAGACAGAGCACAAGCGGGGGAAGGGCAGAGAGAGAGGGAGACACAGAATCTGAAGCAGGGTCCAGGCGCCAAGCTGTCAGCACAGAGCCCGATGCGGGGCTCGAACCCATGAACCGCAAGGTCGTGACCTGAACTGAAGTTGGATGCTTAACTGACTGAGCCACGCAGGAACCCCCCTTACACTTTTCAAATCAAACGCATGTATTACCTATTCAAAATACTGAATTGTTAAAATACATTTATTTATTTCATGTTGAAAATTGTCTTAAATACTCTAAAAGAAATACCGTCATTACCGTATTGACAAAGGACACTCCAAGAACCCTCTGGTTACATTCTTCACTATCAAAGCTAGACAAAGGCATTCAAATATATTAGAATTGAGGGGTCATTAAATACTAGTTTAAATGACTTTAGAACCACGGGCTAAAATTCAAGGACAGTTAGGTCACGAAAATAAGGCCCTTACTGTATGTTAGACACCATACTATGTAATTTATATTTACTATTTCAAATCCTTACAGAGGAAGTATTATTATCTCTACTTAAGAGATGAAAAAAGACTGATGCCCAGTGAGTTTAAATAACTGTAGGACACATGGCCAATAACTGGTAAAGCTGGGATTTGAACCCAGGTCTTTGGTCTCCAAACATAAGCGAGGCGAGTGAGTATCAGAGTGGAGAGGACTGTAAACCACGTGGGCGTGTGCATCCTGTAAGGACAGTTGCCTTAGCCCGTGCCCGCATTATGAGTAGAGTGCAGTGTGTCCCTCAGTGTCCCCACTCAGCCAGCTTTCCCTGTAGGATGACTTCTTTCCTGCTGGTATTTCAGTCATAATCTTGTGCTTAAAAGTGGTTAACCTCTTTCTCTTCTCAGAGCTCCATGGGGGAAACACCATGTCTCTTTTGCTGCCCGCTATGTTCCAGCTCAGAACCTGACGCACAAAAATATTTAATAAATATTGACGCTTGAACAACACAAGCGTGAGGGGTGCTGACATCCCCCACACAGCTGAAAACCCATGTATACCTTTTCACTCCCCAGAACTTAACTACTAATAGCCTACTGTTGACTGGAAGCCTTACCAATACCATAAACAGTTGATTAACACATATTTTGTTTGTTATATATATATTATATACCACAAAATTACAATAAAGTAAGCTAGAGAAAAGAAGATTTTAAAATCCTAAGAGAAGATTCACTTATTGTACTGTATTGAAAAAAAAAAAAATCCACATGTAGACCAAACCTGTGCGGTTCCAAGGTCAACCGTACTTGCTAGAGGGATGACTTATTTTCAGAGGCGGACCCTGTAGTAATGACAAGATGACATTGGTGTGGTTATCTTTTGGGAACTACATAATGGAATAATTCTTTCTAGGGCATGGCTTTGCCTAATGAGGAATGCAGCCTTGAGGCCAGAGTGGATTGAGAGCTTGTAGGTTCAGGGCTGAAAGATAACAATTGAGTCTATAAATAGTGAACCATCACTTTCCTACCATAGGAGTCACAGCTATAAAGGCAGAAGATTAGGAACTTGTCCAAGGTTCACCTTGACAATGGGAAACCTAAATGAAAAAATCCAGTAGAACAAAGTTGCCGTAGAACATTAATCCTGCCATTGTGATGTTCAGGATTTGAGGTATTCTGCCTTATATCTGAGCGCCTTGAGACTGTCTTCTGGCTGCTCCATTTGTGTCCACCCCATTTCTAGTCTTTTTTATTTTCATTTTCACTTTTCAAATTCTTTTCCTTTTAATTTCAGGATCACATTATAAGATGTGGGGAGAGGTTCAAAATTAGGGCCATCCCCACGGCTCCTCAAAGGCTCAGCCTGCAGGCAGACGGGCTTTGAGGAGTAAGTGGGAGAGGGAGAGGAAGGAGGAAGGGCTGTAGGTAGCTGGTGGCTTTGGTGATGATGGAGACAGAGTGTGGGATCCTGACCCTCTCCCTCTTCAATCGGTTTTTGGTGTAAGTAGGAGGAAAGGCTGCTAACAGATACATGGGGGAACTGCTTTGTATACAATCCATTCTGTTCTCTCCCCATCCCTTTCCTAGCACTCACTTGAAGAACTTTCTCGGTACTCCAGGTACTTCCCACACTGCATGAATAGGCTACAGATACATTTGCTAAATCTGCACACCCACGACACCTTCTCCCAGTGATGCTCTGGGAAGAGCCAGGCCCTTCCTTTTTACGCATCAGAGTCCTGTGTCAGCCTCATCGTTACGCAGTTTTGACTGGAACCCAAAGTGGGCCATTGTAACATGTAATCCCTGTCACTGATAGAATGCATTGTTTTATACTCATTAACCCTAAGTGGGGATTGTAGATTATGGCCCATCTTTATGGAGATCCCTGTTATCAGATACTGTCAGCATGGAGGGTTAATCTGAGGACTTTGCTGTTCTCCCCCACAGTGTCCTTTATAGGACAGCTCAATTCAGTCTCACGTTCACAATTCTCCCCTCTCAGTGGTATTATCTCTCACTGGTGGTTTTGGTGTTCTCTTTGCCACTCTAAGTGGGCTGCTGACTTCACCCTTGGTCCAGCATTGATAGAGCCCTGTGGGTGCCTTCTGCCTTTGCCTTTCTTCTGAGACTAGCCTTTATAGGACCTTCCTTCTTCCACTCTCTTCTCCCCACTCCCCCACCACTACTTTTTCTTGATTTGTTTCCTCTGCAAACACCTGCAGACTGCTCAGTTGCACTGCCTTCATTACCCTGGAGGGGGCTCCACCCCTCGCTTTCCTTCTTTAGACTGGGGCCCACAGACCTATGGTGGTTTGCTCTCTCCTGGTAACCCGCAACCTTCTCTTCATCTTACATGCGTGAGGAAGGGAGAAAAGGTCTTAGTGACTTCATTTTTAAAATGTCAAGTATCCACTTTGTTTGCAAACTTTTAGAGTCCCATTTTAAACTTGTTGTATGACTGAGTCCATTTTTATTATTATTTTTTAAAGTTTATTTATTTTGAGAGAGAGAGAGAGAGAACGCACGCATGGGGGAGGGGCAGAGAGAGGGAGAGAGAAAATCTCAAGCAGGCTCTCTGCTGTCAACATGGAGCCCCACACAGGGCTCGATCCCACGAATCATGAGATCATGACTTGAGCCGATACCAAGAGTCAGACACTTAACCAACTGAGCCACCCAGGTGCTCCGACTGAGTCCATTTTTAAACTGACGTGGTGTAATTATAAAATGCTCACATGAAAACGTTAAGAAACGTAAAATTTTTGATGTGGGACAGAACTTTGGGGAAGACTTCAGCACATTCCTACTTGGTTTGCCCCATCCTCTCAGAACTTGGCAGAACCCATTATTTCCCAGTCAGAAGGATTGTTGTGCACATCTCATCAAGGCAGCTCCTGCTTACAGTCATTGAGTGGCTTCTCCCTGCTCCCTTGGGAAAGGCCCAAGTGTCCTCAGGCCCAGCGTGACCTGGCCCCTGCCTACCTACTCTCCATCCTTCCTCCCCAAGAGCTGCAGTCCTCCCATTTCCTCAAGTGCATCTGCTACTTTTGTTAAACTAGCCTTCCTCTCAGCCTCAAACCACCCCCACCTTGCTCTCAAGTCTTTATCACTTCCTTAGAGACTGAGCCCTAACTGGCTGTCCTGTTTGACACTCTCTTGGCGGTCTGTCCCTCAGAGCACTTGTCATACCGTGCATTGTGTTGTTAGTTCACTGCATCCTTACCATCCAGTGTATGTGGCCACATAGAAGTGACCATACGGGGCACCTGAATGGCTCAGTTGGTTAAGCATCCAACTTTGGTTCAGGTCATGATCTCATAGCTCTTGAGTTCAAGCCCCATGTTGGGCTCTGTGCTGACAGCTCAGAGCCTGGAGCCTGCTTCGGATTCTGTCTCCCTTTCTGCCCCTCCCCCGCTCATGCTCTCTCTCTCTCTCCCTCCGTCTCTCAAAAATAAATAAAACATGAAAAATAATTTTTAAAAAAAGCGATCCATACATTTTTACTGAATAAACAAATCAACTGGAGTCATAAGTGAGAGTAAATAATTTATCTAAGATGGCATGACTACTTACTACCAGAATTGAGATAAAACTCACAGCCCTTGGCACGGCCTGGTTTTTGTTTCTTAAATTCTTTTTTTTCAACGTTTATTTATTTTTGGGACAGAGAGAGACAGAGCATGAACGGGGGAGGGGCAGAGAGAGAGGGAGACACAGAATCGGAAACAGGCTCCAGGCTCTGAGCCATCAGCGCAGAGCCTGACGCGGGGCTCGAACTCACGGACCGCGAGATCGTGACCTGGCTGAAGTCGGACGCTTAAGCGACTGCGCCACCCAGGCGCCCCTGGTTTTTGTTTCTTTACTAGTCGTCTCTGTCCATGCACGTGACTTGTTCATTCTGATTGCCTGAGGAAGATGTGCTGCTGACATTGTTTCCAGGGGTACCTCGATATCTGTGTTCTGTTTCTAGCTCCTCTGTGGGGTTGGTTCCTTCTGGTACGTTCCTTGTGCCCCCTTGTAGCGTTTCATCACCGGAGCCCTGCTTTGTGGTTTTGGTGTTTTAAGGTCAGAAGTTGAATGTTTACCTACTTTTCTTAATTCTGTCAAGTGACTATTTCAGGTTTTGTGTTTGTAATTCTTGGTGCTTTTATATTTTAGAAGCTTTGACTCTGAGTCCCAATCTTGGTGTTTCCTTGTAAAATGCTTTTGTTTCGAATGGTAGATCTGGGGCCTTTGGCTTCATCCATCTCAAATTCTGTGGTAGCTATTTCTTTGCCCTTATTGACTCACTTTAAAGAAAGAGCCTGTTTATTTAACAGTGGTGTGTCGTCTGTTTTCCCATAGTACAATCTCTGACCCGAAACTAGGTTGAATTGTAATCCGTCCTCACATAAGCTGCCTGGACTGCCTGGAAACTGTCAGTTCAGCCTTCTCTGGTGGGTGATTTGGGATGTGGGCTCGTTATGCTTGCATGGCAAACTCTAAGTCATGATTCTTTTTCTCCGCTCTAGACTGTACAGAAAATTTACTGGCTGGCCTTAATTTTGTTATTGGGATCGACAAAACTTCACCACAGTCCCTTTTCATTTGCTCTACAAATACTTAAAGACTGCTCCCCTGGGGTAAACATCTCTCCTTGCTCTACACATGCCATAGGGATAGACCTCTGGTCTTGCTCTGGCTTCTCCATGGAAAAGACGATCTCATGTGACAATGACATGATGAAAAATGTGGCCTCCAGACCGAGCCTGGTAATCCTGTAGAAGAGTGATTCAATATGGCCCTGGTATGCAGGTCTTCAACTTCATTATGGAATTAAAGGAAGAAGCGTGCTGTTTGCTTGCTTGCTTGTGTCTGTTTTTAATTTTTTCCCCTTGGCTTCATACTTGCTTGTCCGACCTTTGTGAAGGAGGATTTGAAGAAACCACGCTAGGGTGGTTTTACATTTGCAGCTAATGGTGGTAGTAATAATGCTCATCATCCCTTTCTAGGCCTCGGGGTAAGGACCCTATCCAAAATCCATTAGCACAGATTCTAGAAATCATGAAGGTGAGTTCTTTGCATATCATCTAAATTAATCTAAGAGTTAGTTAGAATGGTTACTCTAGTTTTATGGAGTTCAAGGTAAATCATTTAGCACAATTTTGAATGGTGCTGACAGACCAAATCATTAAGAGCAAAGATGATTTTTCTGGAGCGTGTAGACAGCATAGGGACAAGGGCACCTATGGCACTATTTGATAATTCATTTTGCAAAAAAGGCTGCTCATGACCATGACTGTTGCGTGGTTATGACGCTTTTGAAAAGGCATTTATTTTTCTGATCCTTAGTCTTTTTAGCTGTAAAATGATAACATTCACCTGTACCTTGTGCCTCTCATTGGTTAGTAAATAATATCACCCTACTGAGATGAGTGAGGATGATTAACTGATTGATCCATGACCGTGAGTGTTTCATAGGCGTTTTGGCTTGCGTATAGTGGTTCCATTCACAGAATCTATTGTTTGCCAAAGACCAGTGTTAAGTGACTACGTAATGCATGTACCGCCATTTGCCAAGAGATGGAAAGCCAAACTGTGTCCTTGGATGCCTACCAAAGAAGTTGTAGACCCCGTTTACAGCTATTTCCTAGGACATTTTGGAAATCTAATTTGGTTTATCTCATTGGGCTAGCACTTTTGTGTGCTGCTTGATATTAATTCTGTCTTTCTTCTTGACTAAATTTTAAGCCTTGGAAGTTCTGTCCTGTGTGTATTACTGAGCTTAGCAGACATTAGGAATTTAATAAATATTTTGTAGCCTTTAGAGCCGAAAGGGTACTTGTTGGCCATCTAGTTTAACATTCTCACACAGTTACAGATGGAGGGAAAGAGGAAATCCGGGGAGTTAGGTGGTTTACCAGAGTCACAGAGTCCTAGACACAGAGCAGAAAGACATTTCTGAAATGTTGTTCCCTCCTCTTTAGAACGTACAGCATTGCCTTTGAACAAAGTTTAAATGAAGATTAAAACTTGTGTTTTACGAAAGCACACTTTATGTAATATTTTAAATAGGTCTCTCCCCATACAAATTCAAGTGTGTGTGTGTGTCTAATCTGTAGAAAAATTTATTTTATACTCTGGGTGCAGTTCCAACTTTTTGCCACTTATTAAGACTTCAGAGATACAAACCAGTAGCTCAGTAATTGCTTTCTTGAATCTGCCTTTAATAATTACATTTAGTAAAGCTGTATCGAAAATTAGAAAGGCAGAGACTAATGGAAAACTAGATTTTTCACTGAATTAGAAAGCAAGACAATCCATATATTGACAACACTTCAAGTTGAAACAGATCAGGAAAACTGTTTTGGACTGTTTGTGCAGAGAGGCAAACCCAGGCCTGATGGCCACTGGCATCCGCATTTTATGGAAGCAGAGAAACTCCAAGAGATCTCATGTAAATCGGCATGTTACAAGGAGAGAGTCCAGGCCTGATTTAGGAACAAGTCATTTGAATCTTTTAAAGCCTGGAATTTCTCCTTGGTACTAACAAAGAAGTAAAAAATGAACAATTGCATTAATGAAGTGAGAATACCTTCAAATTAAAAACTGTACTCACTTGGGGGTCCTGTCTTGCAGTCAGAAAGAAACCCGACCAGGAAGATGGTGGACGGGCTTCACGTGGCTTACTTCTGTGGCATTTGGTGTCAGGTTTTGACTGTGTGGCCGGAAAAATTAGTCATTTTAGTTTGATTGCATTTTGAGAAAGCATATGAAAGAAACGCCAACAGTGTATCAACTCAGAGTTGCTTAGGTCCTGGGAAAATAATAAAAACTGACCTCCAATGACGTTAAGTAAAAGTGCAGAACAGAAATACTACCTCCTCTCCCCCTGTCAGGTGGACAGTATGTTTTTGCACACTCTCCAGGACCAAGGCCAAGGAGGCTCTCATGCTCTGTCTCCCCTCCTGGCACCAGACCCGCTACATAGTGCACAGGCATCAAGTCAGTGAGCCGGACTCACACTATGGAGGCACAAGGTTATTACAGCTTTAGAACAATGCCTTTAAAAGGGCTTGATGTGATGGGTCACATTATCGTGGATTTCCTGGGTGAGTCCCTTTAACAGCAAACGGTCGGCCACATCCTTTCTGAGAGCCTCTGCTTGCTCACAACCTGTGGCACTGGGATGTGTCCCTGTAAGGTAAGAGGAAATGTCCAGAGACTAGAGAACTCAGGTGAATAGTCACATTCAGACGATAGCACCTGCTCTCAGGCCAAGGAAGGGAAGAGGGGTGAGCATTTTGACAAAGGAAGCTGGTGGGATGAGAAGGCATGTGGTCTATCTTTTTGAAAACCACAGACCGACCTGGAGCTTATATAGAGCCCTCTGATTTCACAGCCAGAAACCGCACACGAGGTAGAGGAGGAATAGGAGAGGAGCAGGGTCGCCTGTTTCGAGAACTGAATTTGCTGTTTGGTAAAAGAGAGGCAGCAGAAGGCAATCCCCTGAACAGAATCTGATCCGGAAGACAGTGATATTGAACAGTAAGGTAAGCGTGCCTGGTCAGTTGCGAATGAGTTAACGTTTGTTTTCCCTCGTCATTGTGTGAAGCATAGCCCAGAAATGTGCATACCGCACAGTCTGTACCTGAGAGCAGACTTCGAGAAAACCACTTGCGATCGAGAAGTACACAGTTGTCATGCGCAAGTCAAACATGAGCTGTCCCGGCTGATGAACAGACAATAGAGATGAGAAATGATTTTCCTGTCTATATGGCTGCTAGATGTCAAAGAGGGACTTGGAACCCAAGATGCCTGAGTTACAACTTTTTTTTTTTCATTTTGAACGTTTTCACTCAAAATTTTAGAAAATACTATGAGATACACATCTTCGATGAGGAAAAATTGGAAGAAGAAACCCTGAAAAGTGAAGAAGAGAAAAACCTTATCTGTTCCTTTAGAACATTTTGGTATTTTTTTCCGTCCCATCTTTCTTTGTACTTAGTACCTACAAATATACACTGTTATGGTATTATTTACTTAATTTTTAAAGTATTTATTTACTTAAATAATCTGTACACCCAGTGTGGGGCTCAAACTTACGACCCCCAGTTCAAGAGTCATATGCTCTTCTGACTGAACCAGCCAGGTGCCCTGATCATGTATTTACTTAAATTCAAAACAGTGTACCCTTTCTGTAGCCTCTGCTTATGTTTAAAAATTTTAGGGGCACCTGGATGGCTCAGTTGGTTGAGCCTCTGAGTCTGGGTTTCGGCTCGGGTCATGATCTCACGGTTTATGAGATTAGCCTCCCCCCCGCCACCTTTGTAAAGGGGTAACTTTGGGAGAGCCATGGAGAGGAGTAATGGACATATAGGGAGTGAATATTTGCTTTCCCAAATGAAACTCATGTACTAGTTTCGGTTGGAGTTTCCCTACTTGTGCACCTTTTTTTTTTTTTCTTTTTTTTTTTCCGGTCCAGGAAGAGACTTTGTTAGAAAGTTGCCTTTAAATCTGTGTGTTGTGCCCTGTGGGGAATGCATGCCATGAGGTTCATGGTTGCACTGGCTCTGTGCGTACAAAAACACTATGGAGAGAGGAAAAATCTGTTCATGTCCAGGCAATGGGGGTGGTTTAATTATGAATGCCTAATACATGAAGCCTTAGGCTTGTGGAAAAGCTTTATCCTTGTTACCCTTGGGAACAGTGTGAGAGTCTTGAGATGTAGGCTTTGTTAGGTTAGTCCAGGCTCTAGGGAACAGGGGGGATTTGGGTTCTGCATTTTCAGTTTCTCTATAGAGACCACATGTGTCATATTACTAAGGGAAAATGACCCATACTGACAACAAAACACCTGCAAAATGATTACATTTTTGCAAGTCAACACCTTTTCCTCAACTCATTGTTCCTGCTTTAAAGGAGTGAAACAAATTAAGTGATTATGATATATCATGTAACTAGGAGAATCTCTTTGTTTAGGGTAAAGAAATCAATATGAGAAGCTCTTGGAATAGCCTCCCCCCCCCGCCCCCGCCTCCTCCTTAGCACCTCCTTATATATGGGCTTAGAAATGCTGATTCTACAGAAGAATGACAGTGATGCATGCTGAGGCCGGCCTCGTTAGGCTCCAAACTTCTGCCCCCATATCTGCGTGTCTGCCACTAGCATCCTATAGGCTTAGGAAGGATGGCAATTGGTTAAATACAGCAATTCAGTTGTGCATTTTTCATTACACATTAGATAGACTTCGTTTTTAAACACTCGTGTATCTGTGCATTTTAAAAAGTGGGTTAACTGAAATTTAAGATAAACAAGAAACTTAAAGGAAAAGATAAACAAGAAATAGAAGCTATTACTAAGTTAAGTGCTGTGATACAGTTTCCAAGTCTGGAATTCTGTCTTCCCAGTGGGGCCCACTCTGACCATTCTGTTTAACACGGCAACTTCCTGGGGAGCCTGGCAGCTCATTTGGTTAAGTGTCCAACTCTTGATTTTGGCTCAGGTCATGATCTTATGGTTTGTGAGTTTGAGCTCCACGTCGGGTTCTGTCATGGCAGTGGAGTCTGCTTGGGATTCTCTCTCTCTCTCTCTCTCTCTCTCTCTCTCTCCCCCTTGTTCTCCCTCTGCTCCTCCCCCACTCGAGCACTTGAACACATGCTCTCACTCTCTGTCTCAAAATAAGTAAACCTAGAAATAAAATTGCAACTTTCCTGCAGCACTCCCAATGCCTTCCCAATTCTGCTGGCCTCACCCATACCAGATAATCACTGTCTAAAACACACTGTATAATTTAGTTATTGTTTTGTAAATCTGTGGTTACCCATCTCCCCTGGTAGAATGTATGTTTCATGAGGGCAGAACTCCTTGTCACTTCACTTCACTGATACCTTGAGTTCAGACCCCTTGAACAGGGCTTAACATGCTAAGTCCTTAATAAATACTTGGATAAAGTGATTGATGTCCTCATCATCATTGTCTTTACAGTGGGACAGTTTTATTTATTTATTTATTTAAGTTTATTTTTTGAGAGAGACGGACACAGCACCAGTGGAGGAGGGGCAGAGAGAAAGGGAGGGAGAGGATCCCAAGCAGGCTGCATGCTGCCAGCCCAGAGCCCAATGCAGGGCTCAAACCCACGAAGCTGCGGACCATGACCTGAGCCGAAACCAAGAGTTGGATGCTTAATCAACTGAGCCACGTAGGTGCCCCTATTTATTTTTAAAATATTTATTTATTTTTGAGAGAGAGAGAGAGAGAGAGGTAGAGGGAGGGAGATTGTGAGGGGAGGAGGGGCAAAAAGAGAAGGAGACAGAATCCCAAGATGACCTGAGCCAGTCAAGAGTCAGATACTTAAGTGATTGAGCCACCCAGGCACCCCTACAGTGTGACGGTTTAAATTTTTTTAAATCTTTATATATGAGAGAGAGAGAGACAGAGCACAAGCAGGGGAGGGGCAGAGAGAGATGGAGAGAAAATCCCAAACAGGCCCTAGGCTCTGAGCTACCAGCACAGAGCCTGATGCGGTGCTCGAACTCATGAACTGTGATATCATGACCTGAGCCAAAGTCTCACGCTTAACCGACTGAGCCACTCAGACGCTCCTACAGTGTGATAGTTTTAAACCAGGCTTCTATTGGGACAGTAAAAAGCGTGATAAACATTTTTTTCTTGGGAAGAATTGAAATTCTGAGTTTAGAAAGAAGGCTGAGAATTCCACAATCTTTTTTTTTTTTTCTAAATTTTTTTTTTCAACGTTTTTATTTATTTTTGGGACAGAGAGAGACAGAGCATGAACGGGGGAGGGGCAGAGAGAGAGGGAGACACAGAATCGGAAACAGGCTCCAGGCTCTGAGCCATCAGCCCAGAGCCTGACGTGGGGCTCGAACTCACGGACCGTGAGATCGTGACCTGGCTGAAGTCGGACGCTTAACCGACTGCGCCACCCAGGCGCCCCGAGAATTCCACAGTCTTAAAGAGCTTACGTGTTGTAGGTCTTATAGGTCCATTCTGTATGAACAGATCCCCTCTAACCCCTTTCTGTAGAACAGAAGCTTCTTTCTCCTCAACAGGAATAACAGAATACCTCTTTAGGATTCTCAGTTGTAGAGTTGACAAAATGGTCTGCAGCCTTTCATGGGTTTAGATATTGTCCCTCCCCACCTGCTCTCTGCCCATGCTTCAAAGCTGAGCAGTAGAGCTTTGAAGCTGACATGTATATTGCAGATTGCCTATAGTCAAACAGCCTTTACTTTCTGGGGTCCAGTAAAGACTCCAAGTTCAACATTGAGAGAACACAGGACAATCTTGGATCTCACCTTCTTGGTGCCTATAGAAATATGGAGCCCAGGTCATTAGGAATGAGACCAGTAATTCTCAGCCATTCAAACTTACTCTTTTAAAAAAAAAATTTTTTTTTTTAATGTTTATCCATTTTTGAGACAGAGAGAGACAGAGCATGAATGGGGGAGGGTCAGAGAGAGGGAGACACAGAATCCGAAACGGGCTCCAGGCTCTCAGCTGTCAGCACAGAGCCCGGCGCGGGGCTCGAACTCACGGACCGTGAGATCATGACCTGAGCCGAAGTCAGCCGCCTAACCGACTGAGCCACCCAGGCGCCCCTCAGACTTACTCTTTACACCTTTTTTGGTTAAGAAAAAATCTATCTGCTACACATGTATGTATATGTATATAGGTGTATGTATATCTACATAGAGAATGCTTTAAAGTTTTTGGTCTTCTGAATTGTGTAGATTTTTGTAGTGAGAATATGTTTTTTAAGAAATGAGTGTAGTGCATTATGGTGCTTCAGTGTGTTAGAGAAATCAAGACAATGTATAGCCTCAGATTTCATTTAGGCTTGTAAGAGACACAGTGATATTCAGGAAGATACTAGAACGTATGGAGTACCAACCATATGCCAGGCTGGGTGCTAAGTGTTTCATATACCTTGTCTTATTTATTTACTCCATCACCAGCCCCAAGCAGTAGGTATTATCTTCCCTATTTTACATAGGAGGAAATTAAGGCTTTGAGTGGATAAGCAATGTCTACAACGAAACACCACCAGCAAATGGCAGATCTGGATGTCATTTGTATCTGACTCCAGACTGGTGCTCTATCTACCATATTGTGTATAGCTTCTACAGAATAGTACCGATTATTAAGAAGACTCGTAGTTTCTTTAAAAAGTAAAATACAAACTAGAAAAAAGGACTACTAGTTTCTTTTTTTTAAGTTTATTTATTTTGAGAGAGAAAGTGTGAGTGGGGGAGGGGCAGAGAAAGAGGGGGAGATTGAATCCCAAGCCGGCTGTGTACTCCTGGTGCAGAGCCCACTGTGGGGCTCAGGCTCATGAACCTTGAGATCGTGACCTGAGCCAAAATCAAGAGTCAGACGTTCAACTGACTGAGCAACCAGGTGCCCTGACTCCTAGTTTGTTTTTACTAAAGGGGCTGCATTTCAAAACTATTTTCATAGCTTCCGGGTTCTCGTGAACAGTGTTCTTTTGACCAAGAGCAACACATTTTCTATAAGAAGCCATCTTATCTTGCACAATCTACCTCTGTCATGTCTAACTTACTGATTGTTTTCCTTACAAAAATAACTCATCTTACCCTTTTGCTGTAAGACTGCTGTGCTGGCCTAGGGTGTAGTCATGTTCTCTGCAGCTTGTTGTCCCGCCATTAATTACTTGCTCACTCTTTCTGTCCCTCTTTCCTTCCTCGTTTATTTTGTGGATTCAACCTGTTCTATTGCCAGATGCCATTTAAGGCAGCGGACCAATAACAGTGAACAAAATAGATGACGTGCCTGCCCTTAGAGAATTTGTAATTTAGTGGGGAAACAGACAGTAAAACAACCAGCATTGTGTGTGTGGTGTGTGTGTGTGTGTGTGTGTGTGTGTGTGTCTGGGGACAGAGAATGGTGGCGAGAGTCTCTGATTTAGATGGAGTAGTTAGATAACACCTCTCAGAGAAGGTGACCATGTACAGCATTTGAACAAAATGAGGGAAACGCTTTTAAGTAGAAGAAGCATGTCAAACCCTAGAGTTGGGAATGTGCTCCATCCATTTGATAGTCAACAAGGACACTGGCGTAGCTGGACCAGGGTGAGGAAGACGGGTGTGCTAGAGAAATGGAGGAGGGGAGGGATGGGTTCTGGAGCTGGAGGGTGTAGGGCCCAGTAGTGCGGGTTAAGGACTTGAATTCTGTTCTGGGAGTGATGGAAATCCACTGGAAAGATTTAAGCAGGGCAGTGCTATGATCTGATAGAGGGTTGCCAAGGGCCACTTTGGCTGCTCTGAAACACACATTGTTTCAGGGCAAGAGTAGAGCCGAGAGACCAGTTGGGAGGTCGGCAGGTGAGATCTCAGGCCTGGAAGGAGAAAGACACTTTAGATTTGCACAGGACCCAAAGGTTGGCAAAGACGCTGGCTCATGACTTGGATGACTTGTGACACTTTTCACAAAAGTCTCAATATCCTCGTACACTGGGTTCAAGTGGACACTGTTTTATTGAACAGGTCGTTTCTTTAAAAAAAATTTTTTTTAATGTTTATTTTTGAGAGAGAAAGACAGAGTGTGAGCAAGGAAGGGGCAAAGAGAGAGGGAGACAGAATCCAAAGCAAGCTCTAGGCTCTGAGCCATCAGCACAGAGCCCGATGCGGGGCTTGAACTCACGAACCATGAGATCATGACCTGAGCCAAAGTTGAAGGCTTAACCAACTGAGCCACCACCCGGGCTGCCCTGAACAGGTCATTTCTAAAGCCTGACCTCCAATCTGAAAACCACTTGTTCAAGAGCTCTTGGGGAAGACCTGGAAATTTTGTTTGACCTCAACAGTATCATGAATCAGCAGTGAGACAGGGCTTCCAAAACCATACAGGTAGATACAGATCGCAGCTCTGGAATCTTTAACGCAGAATGAGCGAAGTCAGGATTCCTCTGGGACTTAGATGCCAGTCAAGTCTCTTCGGGAGCACATGATTCCCATTGGGTATTGACACAGGTGGCTGCAGAGACCCACCATGTGTATGCACTGCAGGGTGAAGAAGTTCTGGTGATGGAGAGAAAAGTACTTCTCACTCGTAGAGATGAACGGATATGGTCAGTAAGTTACTCTCATGCGGGGTCATCTTTTCCCCTCTTAGTCCACCAAGACGTCTACCCTCCTTTATGCTGATAAAAACAGTTGTAGCCATGACTCAGTGTTGATAATGACATTAGTAGGTAATACTCTTGTTTGGGTTCTTGCTCAATACCAGACAGGGGGGCAAATTATTCACATTGATAATCACATTTAATCCCAGCAATAGATCTGTTTGAAAGGTACCGTTGGCCCAAATCATGGAGTGTTAGGACAGCTCAGAGGAGAGCAGCAGGAAACACAGGATTCAAACCCAGGTAGTTTGATTGAAGAGCTAGAACTCTGACCCACTGTGTTGTACTGCAAATCTGATGGGTGAAATAATTTCACACTTGTAATTTATGCAGATTATGGGATAAATAGGTTTTTTTTATGAGTTGGAACACTTTATACTTATTCTATGAGAAAATCCATGCTGAGTTTTAGAGTACTTCAACTATGAATTCTGGAGGTCAGTTCCATTCACTAAGTGGAGAAATGCCTCTCTTTCCTGAGTCCTGAATTCAACATTTTAGAAGAAACAATGACAATCTGTATTTTATCCAAAAGGTGGTCAGTACTGCAAAACCTGAACACCAAGTCATCTGGTGTTTGAGAGAAGTTTAATTTGGAAGGGGAAGGCTTTTAAAACACAGCAAAGGCTTCCGACTGCCTCAATGGTAAAACCATACACCCCAATGTGAGCATCTCTTCCTAGACGGTCAGATCCGGTCTTCTGGTTTTAAATGACATTCACACACTCTTGATGACTCCCAGATTTAGATGTCTCACTAAGACCCAGGCTGTCAGTTCACTGCTGCTCACCATGGTCACATGGTGTTCTCCCATGCATCTCAAACTTAACATGGGGTGCCTGTTTCCTGGCAGTGTAGCACTGGGGTCCCCGTTTCCTTGCGCTTGTAGAGCTCCTGTTGGCTGGACACAGACTGGTGGACCTATGGTCTTCCCAGCTCAGGATGGCTCCACCATCCTTCGTGTTGTTCAGGCCCCAAACCTCCCCATTATATTTGGTTCCTCTTTCTTCTCCCTTTGAGAAAATTAAAAAAAAATGTTTATTTAATTTTGAGGGGGGAGGGGCAGAGAAGGGGAAGAGGGAGGAGCGAGAGAGAGAGAGAGAGAGAGAGCGCGTGCGCACGAGAGCAAGAGAGCCTCCCAAGCAGGCTCCATCCACACTGTTAGTGCAGAGCCCGATGTGGGGCTCAAACTCATGAACTGCGTGAGGTAATGACCTGGACTGAAATCAAGAGTCTGATGCTCAACTGAGCCACTCAGGCACCCTGGTTCCTCTTTTTTTAAACAGACTCCACTTTTCGTTGTCAGTCTGTGCTTTTCTTTCTGCTTCCGTTCACGTCTTGGTGCCACCATTCAGACCTCTTTTACCAACTCTTCTCCCTCCTGATCACTGCAGGCACATAACATGTCAAATATCTCCATGGACCCCTCTGCCCACCCCCAGTATTGTCACTTCCTTCAGGCCTATGGTAAAGGGACTAATGGGCCAAGAATGTCTATACCCTAATCCCCAGACCCACGAATATGTCACCTGATGTGTCGAAAGGACTTCATACTTGTGATTAAGGTTAAGGACCTTGAGTCATCGAGGCTATTTTGTATTTTCACCAGTATAATCACCTGAGTCCTTAAAAGTGGAAGAGAATGCAGGAAAACAGGTAAGAGAAGTGTCGCATGAGACGGACTGCTTGGCTGGTTTTGAAGATGGAGAATGCGGGCCATAAGCCAAAGATCACAGGCAGCCTCTAGAAGGTGGGAGCCGTGTACTAGGCTGACAGCCAGTGAGGAAAAGGGGACCACCATTCTACAAGTGCAAGGAAACGGGGACCCCAGTGCTACAGCTGCCTGGAAACGGGGACCACAGTCTTAGACCCACAAGGAGACGGAAACCTTTTCTCCCAGTGAACCACCGAAGGGAACACCACCCCACCAGTACCTTGATTTTAGCCCCATGAACGTGATGCAGAGAAGGCCGCCAGCCACACTGCCCTCCTCGCCCACAGAGCTGTGAGAGAAGAAATGGCACTTTGTGTTTGTGCAGTACGAGTAGAAAACTAATACAAGGTCTCTGCTCAGATATGACTTTCTTGGTCAGACCATTGCTGACCATCCTATATCACAGCCATACCCGCCCCCATCCAGGCTCTCTCTGTCCTCATTATCCTGATTTCTTTGGCCTCTGTAGCACTTATCAGCTAATATGCATTTACTTGTGTGATTGTCTTTGTCTCCCTTCCATTCAAATGTAAATAAGCTTTTGATCTTCCTCTCGTTCACAGTTTCTTTTCCAGAGAGTAGAACTAAGCCCTATGCACTAGGTAATTGTTCTTGTTGAGCCTTTGAGTTTACTGTTTGTCTGCTTTCCAGCCTCTTAAAGAGGTGCTAGGCTTCCAGGATGAGGGCCCTACACTCAGCTTCTGCCTCGTCTCACCTGCTGCCTTGGCACCTTTGACAAGACCTTTGACAAGGTCTGCCTAGTGCTTGCCCTTCCTCTTTGCCTACCTTTACCATAGGTCTTTTTGGAAACATCAGCTGTTGAAAGAAACCTTCCCTGATTCCAGAGAGCAAATCTTGTCTTCCCTTATGTACATGGTTTTTGTTTTTTTTTTTTTTAAATAAGCATTTTAGAGATGTCTGGGTAGCACAATTGGTTAACTGTCCAACTTCGGCTCAGGTCATGATTCACAGCTCGTGAGTTCGAGTCCCACACTGAGCTCTCTGCTCTCAGCTCAGAGCCTGAGCCTGCGTCAGATTCTGTGTCTTCTCTCTCTTCCCCTCCCCTGCTCTCTCTTGCTGTCTCTCTCTCTGTCTCTCTCTCTCTCTGTCTCTCTCAAAAATGAATAAACATTTTTAAAAATTGAACATTAAAAAATTAAAAATAAAATAAAAATAAGCGTTTTTATATTGAGCATAGCTCACATAGGTTTTTATACTTTTATAGTTTGTATCATACCTCATAATTATATATTGTTTTGACTACTTTCTTAATTTCACTCTTTCTTCTATGTAGGCACCACAAAGGCTAGAATGATGGGTTTGGCTCACCACTGTTTCTGTAGTTAATGGATTGTGGGCTTTGGAACTCAGACTGTCTGAGTTTATAAATCCATTCCTGGTTCTGTGTCTTTAAGCTCTGGGCCTCTTTGGGGCTTGGTTTCCTCACATATGGAGTGGGAATAATACTGGTACCTGCTTACCTCATAGGGTTTTGTGTGGATTAAACCAGTTAATAAATGAAAGTGCCTGGAACACTGCAGAATACATAGGAAGCACTCAAAAAATGGTAGGGTCGCCTGGCTGGCTCAGTCTGTAGAGCATGCAACTCTTAATCTCAGGGTCATGAGTTCAAGCCCGCATGGGGAGTGGAGCCTATTTAAAAATAAATAAATAGCGACAATTTAAAAAAGGTTAGCTGCTGCCGCCTTTGTTCTTAATACAGAGCATAGCGAAGGGCTTGGCACGTAGAGATGCACAGTAAATATCTGGGGAAATTCATTAAATGAATTTTGTAAGAGCTTGATGTTCGTGATAAAAAATTGAATAATAATCATTTATTACATTTACCCCAGTAGGACTTAAGAAGGCAGAAAGTAGATTAAATTTGTCTTCTCATTGTAAAAATAATATATGCATGCTATCAAGAAAAATGCAGATTGCAGGGAAAATCATGATAATTTGTAATTCAACCACTCTGGCATCATTTTGATTTCCTTTGTCATTTGTTCTGCAGATTTGAGAGTCAGCAGCTTTGTATGGATAAAATATTTTCTCCTGCTTTTCCAACTAGTATATATTGCAAATGCTTTCTTACAACATTGTGGTAGGTTCTTTTTGATGATGATTTTCTCCTTAGAAAAAGTCCAGTTTGTTTGGGGCATATAATACATATTTATGACGTCAATAGGAATACATGCGGCGAAACTTAGAGAGTGTGACTGCACTTTAAGTAATATGATTATGCTGGGGTGCCTGGGTGGCTCAGTCGTTTAAGTGTCCGACTTCAGCACAGGTCATGATCTCGCAGTCCGTGAGTTCAAGCCCTGCGTCAGGCTCTGTGCTAACAGCTCAGAGCCTGGAGCCTGCTTCGGATTCTGTGGCTCCCTCTCTCTCTGCTCTTTCCCTACTCACACTCTGTCTGTCTGTCTGTCTGTCTCTCTCAAAAGTAAATAAACATTTAAAAGAAGTAATAATATTGTACCGCGTAGATAGTCTGTTTAAGGGGAAGGTATGGAAGACAGCGATGCCTAAAATTCTGGAAGGCACTGGAATGGAGGCTGGATGGAGGCTAGGATGGGACTCCTTGGCCTGGAGGGCCTCCCTTGGAAGCATAAGCCCTAGGGTAGGTGAGCCTGCTCTGTGTAGTTGGTGCCTGGGTGAGGGAGGATTTAGGAAGGCGTTGGCTGTCATTGGCTTGGGAAAGCTGTGGAGAACAGGATGGGTTGATGGGTTGGAGGCAGATTGAAGAGTTGCTTTTTGCAGAAGCCATGAGCTTGTGATGAGGCGAGGCAGTTTACAGATGAGTAATTTGGGAGAAGAATGATAGATTCTTTTTGTTCTGCTCTATGACAAGCTCTTTCAGGCACAGATCTCTTCCCCAAGCAGCCTGTGAGGAAGCCTGGCCTACATGCTCCTGGAAACCATCGTGTGCTTCCTGCTGGACACTTTGTTGCCCACTTCATAATTAGCAATTGCCTGTTCCATTTCAGAGCATCTTACAGAGCACCGAGACGTTTATTAGCCAACAAACGAATATAATTCGACATCATTTTGTCATTCCTGTTTTATTAACGGAAATACTATGGCTCCAGGATGTTTAGAGATTGGCACAAGTTAGAAAGTAGTGCAGATAAAAGGTATCTGTTTTCATTCCTGCAAAGCAGGTTACAAAAGAGAACAAATAAAGCTCATAAAGCATCTGTCTTTGAGGATGCTTCATTGTTTACCACCATATTTGATGCATTGCCACAACAATTCAGGTAAGCAAAGGACCAGCACTATTTCCTCTTTACGGAGTCTAAGTCAAAATTATATGCCGTTGAAACTAATGAAAAACTATGTTAGCCAATCAACATGTAATGACGTGATGTATTTGAGTGCATTTTTCCCCTCACCCTGAATTGACTGATTGGATTTATGGCATATAGATACAGCTTAAGAGGAAAAGAAAAATGAAGACTTCCTAATCAAATAATCAGGGAGCTGCAGCTAAAATTAGTCAGTACTAGGGTTGACACTGAAAACCTGTAATTCTAGGGGTGCCTGGCTGGCTCAGTCTGTAGAACGTGCAGCTCTTGATCTCAGGGTTGTGAGTTCAAGTCCCACGTTGGGTGTAGAGATTGCTTAAAAATAAATTCTTTGAAAACCTGTAATTCTATAAACACTGGCAAACTGAAGAAAAACCTTCCCTTTACAACCAGAGAGATTTAAAACTAAAACATTTAGCAGAGACTTTGTCATTCTTAGGATATCTGAAAGTAATGTTTATACACAGAAAAACTTTCAATACTATATGAACGTGTAAAAGGAAAAACGAAATGTGTCTAATACCTTCCAGAACCATAAGTTAGTTGAAAGGTTGCTGATTTGTTTTAAGCACCCAGACTCTGAATAATATATTCAAAGTTCTATTTCTTGATGTCTGAATCTTAGAAAATCTCTAGTGTCCCTCCACTTTGAAATAGGAACTGAGTTCACCCACCCCTGTCGTACCTCCCCTCCATACTCAGTTTCTACTATGTGTATGATTTTAATCTCATTATTAAAAAATCAGTATCATGACTTATACTTATTAAACATAATAAATGTTACTTGATCCATTTTCTTCACCCACCAATTTTTAGCAGTATCCTTTGATTACCAATGATATAAGATGAAAATAATTTCGACCCTATTTGGTTTTCTTCCCCATTCGCCTCTTATTTTCTGCTGGTTATGCCATTACTTTTTATACTGACAAAAAGTATTTATAGTCCGTTCTGTAAAAAGAATTGTGTTGTATAGATTGATTCTAAAAACTGAGCACAAGAGTTGATGGTCCTGATATTATAATTATATATGTGTGTGTACATATATTTGTTTATATTTTCACTTTGTAATCAAGTGTTTGGAACTGTGGAGGATGAAATATTGTCTTATAAATTATGAAATCTGTACTGCTCACTGGAGAGTGTTCTAAACATTATTTCAAATAGCCACTCTTTTCTTTATCTCATGCGTATTACGTTTATTTTGCTTTATATTTATTTTGCTTTATGTTTGGAACTTTACATTGTATACCATTTTATCTGGTTGGTTTTCTTGGAATTTTTAGGCAGCCTTTTTTTTTTTTCTTGGCAGAGAAAGGCAAATACTTTATACCATCCTGAAACCTTCTTAACTATGATTGATATTCATCATACCTGTTTTCTTCTTGAAGGCATGTTTCTTGGAGCCCTCTGGCTTCTTATTCTAATTTGAATATTTTGGGGGATACAGAGCTGCCATTTTAGGATTTTTCCACCATTAAAAAAATGTTTTCAATGTTAATTTATTTTTGAGAAAGAGAGAGAGAGAGAGAGAGAGAGAGAGAGAGAGAGAGAGAAAGTGGGGGAGGGGCAGAGAGAGAAGAGGACAGAGGATCTGAAGTGGGCTCTGTGCTGACCGCAGAAAGCCCAGTGTAGGACTTGAACTCATGAACTGTGAGATCATGACCTGAGCCAAAGTTGGACACTTAATTGACTGAGCCACCCAGGTGCCCCTCCACCATTTTATTCTAGGTTAGGGCCACAAGTTTTTTGTCTTTTCTTGAAAAAAACTCCATTTTTTTAAGTTTATTTATTTTTATTAAAAAAATTTTTTAATGTTACTTTTGAGAGAGAGAGACACACACACACAGAGTGCAAGTGGGGGACGGGTAGAGAGAGAGGGAGACACTGAATCCGAACAGGCTCCAGGCTCTGAGCTGTCAGCATAAAGTCAGGCACGGGGCTTGAACTCACAGACCATGAAATCAGGACCTGAACCAGAGTTGGATGTTCAACCGACTGAGCCACCCAGGTGCCCCAGGTTTATTCATTTATTTTGAGAGAGAGAGAGAGCAAGAGGGGCAGAAAGAGAGAATTCTAAGCAGGCCCCACACTGTCAGTGCATTGCCCGATGTAGGGCTTGAACTCATGAGCCATGAGATCATGACCTGAACTCAAACCAGGAGTCGGACACTTAATTGACTGAGCCACCCAGGTGGCCTGAAAAAAATTCCATTTTTAAGAAATAACGTCAGGGGCGCCTGGGTGGCGCAGTCGGTTAAGCGTCTGACTTCAGCCAGGTCACGATCTCGCGGTCCGTGAGTTCGAGCCCCACGTCAGGCTCTGGGCTGATGGCTCGGAGCCTGGAGCCTGTTTCCGATTCTGTGTCTCCCTCTCTCTCTGCCCCTCCCCCGTTCATGCTCTGTCTCTCTCTGTCCCAAAAAAAATAAATAAACGTTGAAAAAAAAAATTAAAAAAAAAAAAAAAAGAAATAACGTCAAAGAAAATCCCATCAGAATCTACATAATCCATAAAGTGCTCCTATGTGTCTGAAAAGAGCACTTTACTTTCTTCTTGGTGGAGAATTTGCCTGGATGTGGAATTCTGTGGTAAAGATCATTCGCCATCAAACTTTGAAGGTATATGCCGCTAAACATTTGCACTGGGTTTTCTGTGGATTTCTGGAGGCTCTTTTGTTTCTCTGTGTACCAAGTACTTCAACCACAAATGCTTTCTTTGTAGAAACAAGCAACAAAGTAACTTGTGAGAAAGCAGTCTCCATGTGGCCATGAAGCTGCCATGATGCTTCCTGCTGGAGAAGTCCTCAGCCTCCTCTGGATAGTGGCCACTTTATAATGTTGCCTTTCTCTACATTCATTTACTATGTCCATGGATCATAGGCTCTGATAATGACAAAAACAATGGCTGGCCTTTTATATTACTCTTGACATATTTTTTGATATATACTTTGATGTGTATTTGTTATTTTATTATATATTATCTATTTTATATATCAAATATACATTATATTTTAAAAATTTTAAATATGTTACATATATTTAAAACTATATTGGGGCACCTGGGTGACTCAGTTGGTTGAGCATCCGACTTCGGCTCAGGTCATGATCTCACAGTTTGTGGGTTCGAGCCCCACATCGGGCTCTGTGCTGACAGCTCAGAGCCTGAAGCCTGCTTCGGATTCTGTGTCTCCTTCTCTCTTTGCCCCTCCCCCACTCATACTCTGTCTCTCTCTCCTTCAAAAATAAATAAACATTAAAAAAATTTTTAAAAAAATTAAAAAAAATAAAACTATATTAACTATAAATGCATAAAAATAATTATATACATTAAATATATAAAAAATATATTACTTTCATATATTTTTGAGTTCTTAGTTTTAATTCATCTATCCCTTGACAATTCTACAGCTTTTTTTTCCTAATGTTTTTTTTATTTTTGAGAGATAGAGAGAGAGAGACAGAGACAGAGCACGAGTAGGGAGGGGCAGAGAGAGAGGGAGACACAGAATCCAAAGCAGGCTCCAGGCTCTGAGCTGTCAGCACAGATCACGACGTGGGGCTCGAACCCACAAACCATGAGATCATGACCTGAGCCGAAGTCAGATGCTTAACTGACTGAGCCACCCAGGCGCCCTGACAATTCTACATCTTCATTAATTTTTTCAAAAAGTATGGGTGGGCCGTTTGTTTTCTGAGTTTGCTCACAGCTAAGATGGCCTTTTTGTGCCTTTTCATGTGAATAATAATGCGTCTGACTTCGGCTCAGGTCAAGATCTTGGGTCTCTGGGTTCAAGCTCTGTGTGGGCTCTGTGCTGACAGCTCACAGCCTGGAGCCTGCTTTGGATTCTGTGTCTCCCTCTCTCTCTGACCTTTCCCAGCTCATGCTCTGTCTCTCTCTCTCTCTGTCTCTCTCTCAAAAAAAAAAAAATAAAACGTTAAAAAATAATAATAATCCAGAGTAGGTAACTGTCTTATTTTTCCCTGGGATATGGTCATTTCTTTTTTTTTTTTTAACGTTTATTTATTTTTGAGACAGAGAGAGACAGAGCATGAACAGGGGAGGGTCAGAGAGAGGGAGACACAGAATCCGAAACAGGCTCCAGGCTCTGAGCTGTCAGCACAGAGCCCAACGCGGGGCTGGAACTCACGGACCGTGAGATCGTGACCTGAGCCAAAGTCGGCCGCTTAACCAACTGAGCCACCCAGGCACCCCTGGTCATTTCTTTTGATCTTCCCAACTTAGGAAACTTAGACTTCCTTTGATTTGATATTTGCTTTTGCTGTAATTTTGCTTGTGTTTTTATTTTTTCTTCTTTCTTTGGAGATTTTTCTTATTTTGGGGGCGGGGTCTTTTTGGTATCATGAGTTTTCTTTGCAAAGAAGCATCATGTTTAAAAAAAATTTTTTAATGTGTGCTTATTTATTTCTGAGACAGAGACAGAGCATGAGTGGGGGAGGGGCAGAGAGAGAGGGAGACACTGAATCTGAAGCAGGCTCCAGACTCTGAGCTGTCAGCACAGAGCCCGATGAGGGGCTTGAACGCACAGACCGCGAGATCATGACCCGAGCCGAAGTTGGTTGCTCAACCTACCGAGCCACCCAGGGGCCCCAAGAAGCATTGTATTTAAAAACTACACACACACATTTACTTATGCCCAACTCTTACAGCACTGTTTGATAGTGGCAATTATTTAGAGAATTCTTCTTATTCCTTAAGCAGTAGTTTATTTGAAACTGCATCTTTTTCTCAAAATACTTTAAAATGTATGAAATTTACATATTTTCAAAGGCATGAGAATAGTTATTAGCAGTTTTCTGCAGCCAAATATAGTACAATTAAATTAATAATGTCTGTCACTTCATTACTGTGGCATCTTAGAGGAAATATGATTGAAGGTTCAGAATGAGAACAAATTAAATTTTTATACAAGCATTATTGAATTGTGTACTTAGTCATTGAATATCATAGTCATTTATAATTAGAGGGTTTAGTACCATCTTTCACTCATAAAAAACTGTCGGGTGAATTCATACCTGCTATAAGCCAGGCCCCCAACAGGCACACAATTAATGGCTTTTTTTTTTTTTTTTTTTATAATGTTTTATTTATTTTTGAGACAGAGAGAGACAGAGCATGAACGGGGGAGGGTCAGAGAGAGGGAGACACAGAATCTGAAGCAGGCTCCAGGCTCTGAGCTGTCAGCACAGAGCCCGACACGGGGCTCGAACTCACGGACCGTGAGATCGTGACCTGAGCTGAAGTCGGATGCTTAACCGACTGAGCCACCCAGGCGCCCCTTAATGGCTTTTTTAGAGATGTAATTTTTTAAAGTTAGTAACAACCTTTTAAATTTTATCTTTCTTGGGGTGCCGGTTGTGTCCGACTTCATCTTAGGTCATGACTTTGCTGTGCATGAGTTCAAGCCCTGTGTTGGGCTCTGTGCTGACAGCTCAGAGCCTGGAGCCTGCTTCAGATTCTGTGTCTCCTTCTCACTCTGCCCCTCCCCAACTCATACTCTGTCCCGGTCTCTCTCAAAAATAAATAAACATTAAAAAAAGAAAGCTTAAATTTATTTTTTCTTTCTTGCTCATTCAAGTCAAGAAAGAGAATATTTCAGAGCATCTGTGTGGCACAGTTGGTTAAGTGTCAGACTATTGATTTTGGTTCAGGTCATAATCTCGTGGTTCATGAGATCAAGCCCCTCATCGGGCTCTGCACTGACAGTGTGGAGCTTGTTTGGGATTCTCTCTCTCCCTCTATCTCTGCTCCTGCCCTGTTCACACATACAATCTCTCTCTAAAAATAAATAATGAAACATTAAAAAAAATATTTCAAACCAAGAGTTGACTTCAACCCTGAGTTAATATTTGGGCCATGTTTTTCTAACTGAGCAAGTATTAAAACATATATAAGAAAAGTCATATTCAAAGCAGGTACTTGCCATTTGTGTGTATCTCATGTTCTCAGCATAACAATTTTTATTATTTTTTACATTTATATATTTTTGAGAGACAGAGACGGAGCAAAAGTGGGGGAGGGCAGAGAGAGAAGGAGACACAGAATCTGAAGCACACTCCACGCTCTGAGCTGTAAGCACAGAGCCCGACCCAGGGTTTGAACTCACAAACTGTAAGATCATGACCTGAGCCCAACTTTGACGCTTAACCGACTGAGCCACCCAGGAGCCCCTCAGCATAACAATTTTGTTACCCAGACAACTTGGAACACTGGACTGTAAGCTTTATTTGTGTATACAGTCCCCATCTGTATTTGGAAGGTTTTAAGTTACTTATTAGATACTTTTAGCATGTTAAAGGAAAAGCTTTATTTTTGCTTTCATTGGAAGTGAATAACTTTGTAGAGTACAAATTTCTGAAGGCAAGAGACTGTTCAACCTGGAATATGGGTTAAGTCCTTCTTTAGCTTAAGTTTATTTTATTTCTTAAAATAAGTTCCTGGAAAATCGGGTGTACACCCAAATTTTGAAATATTTTATCCTTGACTTTAGTTTAATTTCAGAGATACTATCACAAAGGAAGAAAATTGCCTCTAACATGTAATCATACCATACTTAGGAATGGAAATAGTGTGTTTAAAGTTGTATCTACGTATTCCATATTCTCTATATATGTACATATAATATATATATGTATTATATGTATTCCATATATTCCATATCTTTTTAGCAGGTTTGTAACTTAGTAAATATAAGTGGGGGTTAATTTGGCAAAATTTTTGGTAATGTATCTTGTGTTCGTCTCTGTGTGTAAGTCTGTTTACCGAAATAAGGAATATATTAATACATATAAAATATATGTACATATGTTATAAAATATACGTATATTCCATAGGTACATATATGTGTACATATATAATATACACATATACATATAATGTGGATTATATAATGTTATATAACACACATATAATATAGATACACATATAATGCATACATTGTATGTTATATATTATGTTATATATAATATATAATATATGTACGTGTATAGGTACATATATAATATATACATTATTTTATATATGTATACATATATGTACATATATACCTAAATGTGTACTGCTGGCCCTTGAGCAACATGGGTCTGAACTATGGGTCCACTTATATCTGGATTTTTTTTTTTTAATATATATAGTATAGTACCTTAAACGTATTTGTTCTTCTTTATGATTTTCTTAACATATTCCTTTCTCTAGCTTACTTTATTATAAGAATACAGTGTATAATGTACACATAACGTACAAAATATATGTTAATCAACTGTGTTATCAGGAAGGCTTCCGGTCAACAGTAGGCCATTCATAGTTAAGTTTTGGGGGAATCAGAAGTTATATAAGGTTTTTCACTGCATGGGGGGGAGAGGGCTGGTTCCCCTAGCCCCTGCACTGTTCAAGGGTCAACTGCATAAACATGCATATAGACACACATATATAAACATATACATATATAAACACAATAAATATGTATGGGACAGAATAGTACAGTAACTTAGTACTCTACTTGTACAGTACAGTAACTTGTACTGTAACTTAGTACCTTAGTACTTATGTAACTTAGTATCTACCTCAGAGTCCTAATTAAAGTATGGTAACAGTTATACGTAGGAGTACTATGTAGCCATTAGAGAATTAGGTATTTCAAAATGTGCTGATAAGATGTTCAACATGTATTAAATAAATAAGGTAAAAAATAAAAATAGTAGAAGTAGTACAACTGTGTGATGGGGCTCCAGTGTGTAAGAGAATAAAACAACTTCTATATACATGGGTGCCTACAGAGCTTATATGTATGCGGACATTTGAGATCCCTCTTGAATTGGCAAGGACTTATACAAGTCTCTTCTGTAAGAAACTTCTACTTTTAAGTTTACAGTCTGAACTTTTTGAAACTTTTCCCCCATCAGTACATTTTTTGTGTGTGTGTGTTTTTTTTTTTAGAAAAAACCATACAAGCTAACATTTGGAACCACAGTATAAAGAGATCGAGGGGGTAGTGTGAGCACAGAGCCTGGTAGGAGGAGGTAATATAAAAAAAGCACCTTGTACTCTGCAGAGTTGTATGCTTTTTATATAGATCATTGGTCTGATTCCATTGACGGGGGCACAGCCTCCAAATAGTTGAGGGTAAAGACCTCAGGACACCACCATTCCTGTCCCTGCCAGGTGTCTTCACGTAGCACATATTTCTATGATGTTTAAAAACATGAGTATATATGCATTGAATCACTCTTATTTGGTTATTTATAGAAATACTTGAGAAATTTGGTATCGGACTGACCTTTCTTTTCTACTTAATGTCTCTTTTTTTTTCCTCTGGCTGCTTTTCAGATTTTCTGTTTCTTACTGGGTTTAAAGAATTTGGTTATGATTTGCCTTAGATTTTTTATTTTTCACATGTTTCTTGTAGTTGGATCCATTGATCTTGTTGGATCTTTGGGGCTATAGTTTCCATCGAATTTGGAAAATTTTTGGTCGTGATTTCTTTAAATTCATTTGTCTTTTCCATCAGCCCTGTCTCCTCTCTCTCCTCTCCTGTGGGGACTCCAAGTATACATACATTCTACTGTTTCAGGATGTTCCATGGTTTCCTGAAGCTTTGTTTGTTTTTTAGTTTTTTTCCCCTTCTGTTTTTCATTTGGCATAGTTGCTGTTGGTGGATCTTTAAGATCACTTACCTTTTCTTTTGCTATATCTAATTTGCTGTAAATCCCACCCATTGTATTTTTGTGATAATCAAAGACATTGTTGATTTCATCAGTGGGACCCAGACTTGCTGTGTGTGTTTTTATTATCTTCCATGGATATGGTCAACCTTTCTTTTGGATATTTAAGTGTAAGAAATTACCGTATAATAATGATTTTAATCCATTTGTCTACTAATTTTATCATCTTTGTCATTTCTACATGAATTTCTCTTGATTGGTTTTTCTTATTATGATTGTATCTTCCTGCTTCTTTTTGATTGGATGCCAGGCACTGTAAATTTTATCTTGTTGGGTACTAGTATTTTTATATTTCTAAAAATATTCTTGAGCTTTGTCTTGGCATGTGGTTAAGTTACTTGGAAACAGTTCGTACTCTCTAGGCATTGCCTTTAATGTTGTTTTTTGGGATTTTTGTTTGTTTGTTTTATTTGTTTGTTTTTTAATGCTGCACTAAAAGAGCCTTTAGTCTACAGTTAATTTTGTCCCACTGCTGAGGCAAGACCTTTTTGAGAACTCTAACTTAGTGCCTCATGAATTACGAGGTTTTCTACCCTGACGTTTGGGGACAGGCTGTATGCCCAGTTGTCTGTCAGCTCTGAGCACTGTGTTTTCCCATCCTTTGGTAGACGTGTCCAATCCCTTGTGTTGGGGAGGATTCAGCTGAATGTTGGAGGGAGAGACCACTGGCAGGTCACCGGAGTCCTCTCTGTGCACCTCACTCTTGTCCGGCATCCTGTCCTCAGAACTTGCTTCCCCTCACACCCACCAACTGCACCCTAACTCAGGGGACCTCAGGGCTCTGTTTGGGGTAACCATAGGGCTCCTTTTTGTTTCTTTTGTGTCTCACTTTTCTTCATTTCCTCGTGTCTAATGTCTTGAGAGCCATCTTTTCCACATATTTTGCCCAGTTTTGAGTTGTTCCACATGGGAGGGTCAGTCTATTCCCTGTTACGCCATCTTGAACAGAAGTGGAAATCACCCCACCCTAGACTTTAACTTTAAAAAGTTGCCGGAGAGGCGCCTGGGTGGCTCAGTCAGTTAAGCGTCTGACTTTGGCTCAGGTCATGATCTCATGGTTTGTGACTTCGAGCCCTGTGTTGGGCTCTGTGCTGACAGCTGAGAGCCTGGAGCCTGCTTTGGATTCTGGGTCTCTCTCTCTCTCTCTCTCTCTCTCTCTCTCTCTCTCACTCGCTTCGGCTCTCTCAAAAATAAACATTAAAAACAATTTTTTTTTTAATTTTTAAGCAGAAATTAAAAAAAAAAAAAGTCCTTGTCCACCTACTCCTAGTCTGAAATTCCAGAGGCAGCCACATTCACCTTTTTCCTGGTATTTCTCTCCAGATGCTGTAGCTCTCACCTTTCTCAGAGCATGCTGTCTGAAACAGCACCCTGTTCAGTCGTGTCTCATTACCCTGATGCCTTGTTCTTCACGTGCTTATTTCCTGACCTCACCATATTCATTCATGTGTTTATAGTCAGTCTTCCTCCCCAGATAGGCTGTATGTGCCATGAAGCCTGAGCTCCTGTCCCTTTTGTTCACTGCTGAATCCTCAGAGCCTAGAGCAACCCCTGGGTACATTGTAGTCCCTCAAGCCCCTCAGTAAATATCTGCTAAAGACATGAGTGAATCAAATCCTGCGCTTTTGCTTTCCCAGCCTCTGCCTGTGCTGTCCCAACCCTAGAGGCAGGTAACAGCCTTGAGGAGTTTGCCAGGAAAACAAAGCAGGGAAAAAGATTTTCCAGGCAGCAGGGACAACATGTATCAGAAACTCTTAAAAAAAAAAGAGTGGGGTGGGGGGTGCTGCCATGGATTTCAAGAAAATAAGATTAAATAAATTTTTTTTAATGTTAATTTTTCGGAGATAGCGCATGCACACACACACACACACACACACACACACACACACACACACACAGACACACACACATACACACCTGCAAGTGGGGGAAGGGCAGAGAGAGAGGGAGACACAGAATCCCACGCAGGCTCCAGGCTCCCAGCTGTCAGCACAGTGCCTGACCCGGGACTCGAACTCACAAACCACAACGCCATGACCTGAGCCCACGTCGGATGCTCAACTGACTTAGCTACCCAGGCGCCCGCAGAAAAATAAGATTTATGACATTGATGCCATTTCTTCACATCGGCCCGGAAATTCTGATTAACCAACTTCCTTTCCAAGATATTTTCCCAGAATTTAAAAGAAAAACCCCTAACGATATTAGGTATATTGTACGTTTTTTAAATGGCAACACGGTAAAAATAGTGGCGTGAAAATGTACCACACACGGTGTCTGTGTGTGTGTGTGTGTGTGTGTGTGTGTGTGTCCACCCACCCCGCACCCACCCACACCCTCGTGCCCCCCTGAACTGACTGACTGAAAAGTAACTGTGGAACTTAGTAATGGAGCCATCTGGTCGATAGAAGGGATGACATTCCATGAGGCAGCCACTGTGTGATGTGTCTTATCCCTGGCCTTCAAGAGGGGTGACCCTGAGGGCTGACCCAGTAGGTTGAGCCTTTCTGAGTCTTCAACACTTTCCTTCTGTGTATCCAGCAGCAAACATGCCAGTTAAAGTGGTATTTTTTGGTTTGGGTGTTCAAATTTTTGTTTACATGCTGATTAGTTAACATACGGTGCAATACTGGTTTCAGGAGTAAAATACAGTGATTCATCACTTCCATACAACACCCAGTGCTCATCACAAGTGCCCTCCTTAGTGCCCATCCCCCACCCACCTCCCTCCACCAACCCCTCCGTTCTTTATCTACCATGGTAGGTTTTGCGATGAAGCCTCATGTAACTGGACTCAGAATATAACTTCAATTGTCTCATGCAGTTCAGCAGATGGAAACTACTTTTATTGCCTCCACACTGTCCTGCTTTAACTCTGGGACCCGACACTAGAAAGGGATTCTGCATCCTATTAACCAAGCCTGGACATGGGAGCTGTGCTTCTTTTGTTTGTGTTTCTCAGGGTGTATTCCTCATCGGATTCCTGGCAGCATCTTTGAAGGAAAAGAATTTTCTTTATTGAATTAGTGACCAATTTTTTTTTTCTAAAAAAAATAATATACATATATATGAGACTTTGAAGCATATGGATATGTTTTGAGAAGAAAATAGTTTCTATTTTCACTAATTGACCAAAGAAAAGTATATTTGGGGAGGTTTCCTGAAAAACCAAATGTTAGTATAAAATATTGATTAAATTCATAAATATTTACCATTTGCTTGATAAAAGCACATTTCTTAAACGGAGTCAAAGAACAGACGACTTTGTTTCTGATTCGAAGAAGTACAAATATACAAATATTTTATGTTTGGTGATTTAATTTTGTCTTTTCAAATAAGTAATACATATAAGGTAGAAATACAGAGCCAGAGGGGATCTGATTTCATAATCACGGCATTGTGACCTCATATTTCATGTGCTACCGTTAAGTAGTTTTCTTTAGGGTTAAAGTAAGCATGCTTTTAACACTCTTTCGTGTCTTGTGACCTCAAGTTTAGCTTTTTCCAGAAGGGTGGCTGAAAGAGGAAATAGGCTTACTAAGTATTTGAACCGTGTTCCTTCATCTTGGTGTTGACCACATCTCGCTCAGCAGAACGGGAGTTCAAGACAAACTCTTGAAAATAACAGATCACCTTCTCTTCCATTCTTGCCAAGCATCCTTCCCCCACCCCACCTTAACATTGTGTTTTCATGAGGATTTCACAATATCTCTCATCCCTTGTTCCCAGTCTTGACCCCAATGACCTAAGAATCAAGAAAATGTCATGTTAGTGCCTACTAATTAGCGCACCCAGAGAGCCTTTTCTTCTGGCCTTTCAACCTTCTGGAGGTAGGAACGCAAGCTGTCACTGGCATCATGCAGGGAAAATGAGCCTTTACTACGTTTTCCCTGTTTTGCAAACAGCGGAATAAGCCCAGCTGAGGCTAGAGATGAATATGCAGCTTAGGAAGAAATTAACCTAAAATGCACTGCTGTTTGCCTGATTGTCTTCTAGGTGACACAGCATGGCCGGGCGTCGAAATACCCACCCGTAATGGAATGTTCCAGCCTGCTGTGTCTGCCAGACTCTCGCTGTTGTCAGACGATTTGTTTCAATTCCATCATACTCATTGGTGAACTAATTTTAAGGGAGGAATGTGCTCTGATTTAAAAAGTTTAAGGAGCATCCGAATGCATTTAAGCTTCTGTTGTTTTTAGACACGTTACAGGGAGACCTCACTTGGTACTAACTAAAGCATTTGGCCGGAATGCTCATTAATCAGTGCTGTTGGACCAGGGTCTCCTGAGCCTTCTGGGTTTTGGGGGCTCAGCTACTGTAATTAAAGGGATGAAATATATCATGGTCACAAACTTACCACATCAGACAACTGAGGGGTTTGGACTGGTGGAATTAATCTTTTTTTAAATTTCTTTTCTTTAGGTGTTTAAGATAGAAGTACTAATGAATGGAAGAAAACATTTTGTTGAAAAAAGGTACAGCGAATTTCATGCCTTGCACAAAAAGGTAACTTTTTTTCCCTTTTCCTTGTATGTTAGATGCTGTAAGGTTAAGACTGTGTTTTCTGTGAGCATTAACAGTGCTCAGCATTTTCTGTGAGCATAAATATTGCTGTGTTTTCTGAGAGCATTAACAGTTCCTGGAACAATACAGTTTCTTTTATCATGACTGAGGTTTTCTTTTAAAATAAATTATTCAGTCCCTTAAAGGTGTGCTTTTTGAGTAGGTGGGTTTTCTGTTAAGGTCTTTTACATAAATAGATGTGAGGGTGTAAGCTCTTTGGGTGTTATGGGTTCACAAAGAATAAGACTGAGGCCTTATTTCATCCATGAAATACACTTCATGTGCTTTACAAAAAGGAAAGGAAGAAGCAAATGATGACTTTACAGGGAGAAATGTATTAAAATCAACTTACAGGTATCTGGAAAAGTAATATGCATGTCACATGTGTCCAGGAGCATTTGGGGAAAATGTAAAAGGAGAACATGCACGATCCTTTTGAATTGTAAAGGCCACTTTGTAAGATTGGCGTTCGAGTTCTTGGATTCATTTCATTAAAAGTCTGAGATAAGGGGTGCCTGGGTGGCACAGTCGGTTAAGCGTCCGACTTCAGCCAGGTCACGATCTCGCGGTCCGTGAGTTCGAGCCCCGCGTCAGGCTCTGGGCTGATGGCTCAGAGCCTGGAGCCTGTTTCCGATTCTGTGTCTCCCTCTCTCTCTGCCCCTCCCCCGTTCATGCTCTGTCTCTCTTTGTCCCAAAAATAAATAAACGTTAAAAAAAAATAATAATAAAAAAATAAAAAAATGGGGCGCCTGGGTGGCGCAGTCGGTTAAGCATCCGACTTTAGCCAGGTCACTATCTCGCGGTCCGTGAGTTCGAGCCCCACGTCAGGCTCTGGGCTGGTGGCTCGGAGCCTGGAGCCTGTTTCCGATTCTGTGTCTCCCTCTCTCTCTGCCCCTCCCCCGTTCATGCTCTGTCTCTCTCTGTCCCAAAAATAAAAAAAAAAAAAAAAAAAAAAAAAAGTCTGAGATAAAAGAAACAAGAATTCAAAAGGAATGGCTGAGTTTGGGGAGAAATGGTAAAGAATAGAAGAGTGAATACTTTTTATTTTCTGACAAAATTTAATGTTTTGCAGGCTAGAAATTATTTTTGGGGTGCTGAGATTACCTTAATATATATGTGTGTGTATATATATATGTAGTGTGTATATATATATATATGTATATACATGTATATATATGTATATATGAGTATATAAACACATGCATGAATATGCACGCACGTAAATGTATGCCATAATTCATTTTCTCCACTTCTGTTACTTTATTAGCTAAGAAGTTAGATGGGAAGATACTAAGTGAATATGTTAAGAAAGAGAGTCTATTCTTTTTTTTTTTTTTTCAACGTTTATTTATTTTTGGGACAGAGAGAGACAGAGCATGAATGGGGGAGGGGCAGAGAGGGAGGGAGACACAGAATCGGAAACAGGCTCCAGGCTCTGAGCCATCAGCCCAGAGCCCGACGCGGGGCTCGAACTCACGGAGCGCGAGATCGTGACCTGGCTGAAGTCGGACGCTTATCCGACTGCGCCACCCAGGCGCCCTGAGAGTCTATTCTTTTAATTTTATTAAAGACCTCTTAAATGTTCTGGAAATTAACAGTACATAAATCATGTGACAGTGTGCTTACTCTATATTAAAAGTTCTTTAGTTATTTTTTTTAAAGTGAATTTCCCCACTTTTCTTTTTTTAAAGTCAAGAGAATGGAGTATTCAGTATAAACTTTACCAGGATATTATTGAAAAATCAGTGAAACTGTTTCCCTCTGTACACTTTTCTCTTAGGATGGCAGGGGATAACATAAAAGTCATTCCTCAATTAAAATTTTGTTAAATCCAGATTCACTTCCAAAAGAAAGAACGCAGGTGGGTACAGATTTAAACCAGACGTTGCTGTTAGCTTTTAGGAAAGCTCCAACCTAGGAGTCTGAGAGAGGAACAAACCTGGAGTCTGGGTCTCCGTGCCTTCGCGAGGGCTTCTGTTTTTGTTTGCTTGTTTTTCACGGAAGCAGATCCCAGGGAGATTTCTGCTGGGCACCTCCTGCAATAAATTCTGACGCTAAGATTAAAACCAGATCTCAGCCCCCTGCTCAGCCTCTGATGCCCAGGGTACGGACTAGGGCGCCTGTCACATGCAGGCTGCCTTCCTAACCTCCTAGCTCACCATGACCTCGACACAACCCAGCTGTCCCCAGCAGATATTCCAGGAGCAGCTCCACACCAGGCACAGCTGGGTGACTGCCAATTAGGCCCGCCCCGAGCGAGAGCCTGCCGTGCTTCTAACCAGTGCAGGGTCGTTCCCCCTGTGCTCTTCTCGAACAGGATTTTATTTTCTCCCCAGCGATTATAGGCAGTTCTTAGATACTCAGACTCAGAAAAAAATTCCTGGGTTTTCGGGGATTCTTGTCTCAATTTCTGCATTTCGGTTAAGAAGGTTAGCTATTCTTACAATCATGTAATCAGGCCTACCAGAGTTGAGAGAGTAAAAATTCTCAAACGTCTCAATTTTGTGTGTTTAAAACATCCTGGCTGGTACATAGAGATAAAAATGGCTTTGTGAGGCAGAGTTTTAGTTACGGATTTACTTGCCCCATTGCGATCGTATTAGACTTGGCTAAAAGGTTACCATAGAAGCTAGTTAAGGACAGATCATGGTAGTAGTGTGTGCAAAAAACAGAAATCTGTCATCTTGAGTGTACAACTGTGTTAAGGATTGAAATCAGCCAAAAATTTACTCAGAATCCACAAGCTCTACTGATCGCTACTGCCTGTGGTACAACTTGACCTTTTTATTACATTTTGATACCCCAGTTTCCGTATTTGAATTCTGTGATGTGTTCCGAGTGCTGTTTCTTTTTAAGATTTTATTTTTAAGCGATCTGTACACCCTGCACGGAGCTCGAACTCACAGCCCTGAGATCGTGAGTCACATGCCCCACTGACTGAGCCAGCCCAGCGCGCCTTAGCTGTTACATTTTTATCGAAAATATTTTCCTTTTAAATTCAGTCAAGTCTATTATGTAGTTTTCTTGCAATCCTCAACTATTTCTGCGCTGTGTGCAATTTGCTGTGCTGCTAGTGTCCTGGTTTTTCCGGAATTTTACTTTTCCTTCTCACTTGTTAAAAGTGTTTGGCCAGTGTCCCCAAGTTAATTCTAAAATGATAAATGAGCTATTAACAGGTGCTTTGCATCTTTAGAATAACAGGGACATAGCTCTTCTGTGTGCCTCAGACAAAAATGCTTCCTGGCTTATTGTCAGGCTAATTTTGAGGCAGAAGGTGAGACTGTTACCCATTTCACAGTTCATCTGGTTGTCTAAAGAAAGTTGTTAATGATTATCACTTCTCCCAAACTTTAATAATTTTTTTTTATAATTTTATTTTTTTAAATTTTTTAATGTTTATTTATTTTGAGAGAGAGCAGGGAAGGGAGAGAGAGAGAGAGGGAGACCCGGAATCTGAAGCAGGCTCCGTTACTGTCAGCACATAGCCCAGTGCAGGGCTCCAAGTTATGAACCATGGAGATCGTGACCTGAAGCATGGGCTGAAATCAAGAGTCAGACACTTAACCACCTGAGCTACCCAGGCGCCCCTATACAAAAACATTATCCCATTCGTTTACACTTTTCTCAGGATTTCTTTCTATTTTTTGGGAACATTCAAAAGGTGTTTTTTGTTTTTTCATTTTTTTCACACCATAAAGCTAAACCTTGCAGGAGGCTTGGGGACAGGGTAAATAACCCATTGTTACCCACACATATTTCTTTTTTTTCAACGTTTTTTTTAATTTATTTTTGGGACAGAGAGAGACAGAGCATGAACGGGGGAGGGGCAGAGAGAGAGGGAGACACAGAATCGGAAACAGGCTCCAGGCTCTGAGCCATCAGCCCAGAGCCCGACGCGGGGCTCGAACTCACGGACCGCGAGATCGTGACCTGGCTGAAGTCGGATGCTTAACCGACTGCGCCACCCAGGCGCCCCTACCCACACATATTTCTACTCTGCTACCATAATGGCTGTTTTCCTTCTTTTCTTGAAGTTTTTGTTTGTTTGTTTTTTAAGATTTTATTTTTAAGCATTCTCCCTACCCAACGTGTGGCTCAAAATCACAACCCTAAGATCAAGTCGATTACTCCAACTGAGCCAGCCACATGCCTCTCTCTTCTTGAATTCTTTAGTAAAGCAAATGCTGCTGGGCTAACCATGTTCCTGCATGGTGGTAATTACGGTGTCGAAGTTAAGTGTGTAGGCTCTGGAAGCAGAATTTTCCTGAGTCTGCCTTTACCTCTTCCCGGCTGTCAAGTTCATGGAGCAAGTTACAAGATCTTTCTGTGTCTCACGTTCCCCATTTGGAGAATGGGAATAATTACAGTACTAACGTCATAGGATTATTTTACAAACTAAATGACATTGTGTGTGCATCATATGGTAAACTTCCAATTATTGATGGCTTTCATTAGATATAATATTTTCCATATTCAGGGTGGTTTCCTTATGCTAGATTGCAAAAAGAAGCTTTCTCTGTCAAAGGATTTGCATATATCCTACCAAATTTCTTTCAGAATGGTTATAGCAGATTTAAAATGCAGCCAGCACGCTGGAAAGTACCACAAAATCTCATTGTGTTTGAATATTATCCCCCAAAATTATATTTATTTACTTTAGCAAACAATGTATGTTGCCTTGTTGCTGTTTTCATTGGTGTGTCTTAAGTTTGTTTAGAAGTTGTATTCCCTGGGTGCCTGGGTGGCTTAATGGGGTTAAACATCCGACTTCAGCTCAGATCATGATCTCACCATTCTTAGGTTCGAGCCCTGCATCGGGCTCTGTGCGGACAGCTCAGAGCCTGGAACCTGCTTTAGATTCTGTGTCTCCCTCTCTCTGCCCCTCTCCTGCTTGTGCTCTGTCTGTCTCTCAAAAAAAAAAGAGACATAAAAATAAAAAAAGAAGTTGTATTCCCTTTTTTTTGACTGGTCTATCTACTAGAGTCTGATTTATTTTTACCCGTTAGTTTGTGTGGCCTGCTAATAAAATTTTAGCCATTTGCTGAAAGTACTTTTCACACAGGACCTTTTGGCCCTGATATTTAATTTACAAAAGCTTTAAATGTGTATGTTATCTGTTATGTCACTTTTCACTCTCTCAGATTCTGAATAGTAGTCATTTCTTCCAGAGTGGTGATGAGTATCTGCTTCCATTTTCTCTTAGCTTTTCTAGATTGGTATTTTTCATAGTGTGCACCTTAGACCATCTGTAACAGAACAGTATTGAATGACGTGAAGATTCTGTGTACTACCGGGACATGCTGAGTTAGAATCTCCGTGATGGAGCCCCGTAATGCGTCCTTTATTTTTATTTATTTGTTTATTAAAAATGTTTGTTTATTTTGACAGATAGAGCATGAGTCAGGGAGGGGCAGAGAGAGGCAGAGAAAGAATCCCAAGCAGACTCCCCGCTGTCAGTGCAGAGCCCCATGTGGGGCTCACGAACCGTGAGATCATGGCTCTAGCCAAAATCAAGAGTCAGATGCTCAACTGACTGAGCCACCCAGGCACCCCAGTTATCTGCCCTTTAAATCAGGATCCCAGGTGATCTCAGTGCCTCTTGAAGTTTGACAGTTCCTATTGTGTGGTTATATTTTTAGAGGCATCTCTTAGACAACCCTCCTCACCCACCCTCTGCCTATCAGGTGCACTGAAGCCACAAGGTTTGAAACCTCAGGGGTCTTACCTCTGTTTCTCTTACCTCCTGTGTTCAGAGCATCACCAAGTCCCGTTGATTCAGTCTTCCAAATTTCTATCATGTGCACCATTTAATTTTCCTCTTCTCTTTTGCCCTCCCAAGCCAGAGTCTTACTAATTGTCTAAGTATTGCTTTAGCAATTTCTGATCCTTGTCTTCTGATTCTTTCTCTGCTACAGATCAGTTTCCCTAAAGCACCATTTTCATCATTCTGTGGCGCAAACGCATTGAAATGGGTCGGTGTTGTCAACCGTATCATGGACATTGACCCTCACGAGCACTTATCTTAAACTCTCTATTAGTTTCCAATTACTGGTAGGATTAGTCATCACAAACGTAGTGGCTTAAAGCAACACGCTTTTATTATGCATCGGCGGGGCTGCGTTCCCCCTGGGAGGCTCTGGGAGAGAATCGTTTCCCCGCCTTTTCTCACTTACAGAAGCTGCTCAGAGTCTGTGGCTTGTGGCCTCTCCCATCTCCAAAGCCAGCAGTATGGTCGGTCACTGCAGGTTCTGTTTCTATCATCACCTCTGCTGTCTCTGCCTCTACCCTCTCTGATGATGACACTTCCGCCTCTCCTTTGAGATTCCATTGGCTGTACCTGCATACCCCAGGATAATGTCTCCAGCTCAAGATGCTTGACTTAAGCCCATTCTTTGGCCAGGTAAGGGGACACAGTCTTAAGTTCTAAGGGTCAGGACATGGACATCTTTTGCAGGAGGGAACCGTTAGTCTGTCAGCCACAAACTCCTTTTCTAGTTGACCTTATTTCTCACTTTCTCATGAGAAAACAGCGGTGGCAGCCAATTAGTCTCCCCACTCACCCTCGTGTAAGAAGATCGCTGTCTGTCTTTGCCGTGCTGAATGGCCTTCCCTCTGTGTTCTGATCTGTTCAAACCAAACTGAAATACTTCACGTTCTCCTTCTTTCCTGGGAGTTTCTTTTATTCCCTCAGGTCTTTGTTCTTGGAATTGCTGTTCCTTTATTTTATTTTATTTTTTTTAAAGTAATCTCTATGCCCAACGTGGGGCTCAAACTCATGACCCCAAGATCGAGAGTCACATACTGTACTGACTGAGCCAGCCAGGCACCTCCTCGTCTTCCTTTAGAGTAGACGTTTCTGCTTAAATTTAAAGCATGTAAGAGATCATTAAAATTTACTTGTCTCTAAGTCTTGTCTAACTAGAAGACACTTTTTTTGGGGTTTTATACATGTCGGGACCGTATCTTATCTTTCATATCTTCCTCCCTGCCTATTAGTGTTGGGCACGTATTAGGCATTAAATAAGTAGTCGGCAAATGGGATGTTTGGAGGACATTCTGCATATTTATGAATTAACTGGAGGAATGTTTTGGCTAAAAAACTCATTTTTATTGTGGGAGTTCTCATTTTGATTGTGGGAGTTGAGTTCCCTGTAATTTCCATCCCAGGTTACACGAGTAATTCGTTTGTAGCTGTGTAGTCCCAGATGGGACCAGCACGCACACCACACTGCAACCCAAGCGGGCCCCCACTTTGTTCCTCTCTGTTCACTCTTAGCCTCGTATCTTTAAAAAAAAAAAAGTTATGGGGATTCCTCCCTACTGTTGAGGCCCGGCGGTGATGGGAAGAGCCTTAGGCTTGTATGAGTTTCCCCTGTGCCCCAGTGGCACCTGCCTGCATCTCCTGTAGACAAGCAAGTTACCACTTTAAATGGTGGTCCTTGAGAACAGCTCTGCCTCCCCAGGCCACGGTCATGGGCGTGCGGAGAAAGTCCTGCCCTGCATGGCCAACTGGGGAGCATATTTTACATGCCTTCTCAGCTGTTCACTTTCCGTTCTGGCCCAGAGGTTTCAGGGAAATACGGTGCTGGTTTGTTACGAAATTAACTGTCCTCATTCTTGTTATTGCCTACTTTTGGCTTGAATAAAATAGTACATTCTTATATTTAAATTAATGAAGTACACGTTTCAAAAGAACCCGAAGCTGCCATATGGGGTCACACCAGGAATAAAGTGCCTCATGTAGTGCTTCTAGAGGGAACCCTGAGGACGGACGGGTACCGAGGTGGAGGGAAAGGTTGAATTTTACCCCAAAGGCTCCTCACTTCTTTCCTTAACCTTTTTGTCACATATCCAGCTCTTTGTTTAGGTGCTTGGGAAAGTATCTGTGTTCCTTTCTCTGGAAGATTGGCACTATCACCAGTGAGTACGTGGGACATCTGTGTGGAGGAAAGTCTGAGTAAACTCTTTGGATGGTATAAAGAAGAAAGGGAGGGGTGCCTGGCTGGCTTACTCGCTGGAGCGTGCGACTCTTGATCTTGGGGTCGTGAGTTCGAGCCCCACGTTGGGCATAGAGATTACTTACAAAAACCTTTTAAAAATTAAAAAAATAAAAATAAAAAGATGACTCCAGGCAGAGGGGATTGTGCCTTCAGTATCACGGAATCTGGTGGCTATCCGTGTGGATCAGAAAGGCCGTGTGGCCGGACGCAGCATGGCCAGAACAGTTAATCATCCCATGGAGTGGCAGAGGAGTATTTATCTTGTGAGCAGCTGAGCCCTGCTGGAAACATATTGTCTTGGGTTTGTCTCTCCTCATCTAAAGCAATTCATTACTCACCTACAAACGCTGTCACAGATCCCCGCAGCTATGATGATCGGCCTCCTCCATACTCCTGACATAAATAAAAAGGAAAAGTGTTTTCAGTACTCTATCTTCAAGATTTAAAAAAAAAAAAAAAAAAGGAGAGACAGATAATGGTGTTGATTTTCTATTTTACAATGTAAGAAATGTCACGATTCAACAGTTTTTTTTTTTAATGTTTATTTATTCTTGAGAGAGAGTGAGCAGGGAAAGGGCAGAGAGAGAGGGAGACACAGAATCTGAAGCAGGGAAAAGGCAGAGAGAGAGGGAGACACAGAATCCGAAGCAGGTTCCAAGCCTGACGTGGGGCTCGAACTCACAAGCTGCGAGATCATGACCTGAGCTGAAGTCGGATGCTTCACCGACTGAGCCACCCAGGCGCCCCACGATTCAACAGTTTTAAAGGAAGTTTCCTGAGGTTTAAATTGTAACCAAATAAATTTATTACCACAGAATACTTGAGCATTTTTGGCTTTGTCTCTGTTTGAGAAATACCTCAAATGGTGTAGAGATGAGATATATATTTATTCCCATACAATCATAAATGGTTTCTCTCTCCCTTGTTCCTCAGTATTGTATCAGTCTCATAAATAAATGAACATGTGCTAGTGTTTCCCATTTAACATAATAAAACTTAACTTTGCCTCCCTGCTTCCCTCCCATGTTGCCTGCATTACTCTCCTTTCTTGGTAGAATTCCTTGAAAATGGAGGCTCTGCTCTATCCCTTCCTACTCCCTCCTTACTCACTGTCGGACTGTGCCCGCTTCTTGGAACCCTTTCTTGTCTGTAGGTGCGGTTTCACCCCCTGCTCAGTGCCTGCCTGCTTCTCTGCCCTGCCTCTCAGAATCAGAGATCTCTGCCATTGTAGCCATGTCCCATTGCAGTGTAAGGAACTGCCACTCACTCAGCAGCTTAAAACAAGACAACTGTATCATTTGGGAGTTTCTCTGGAGCTCGAGTCCAGGCACAGGTGTACTGGGTTCTCTGCTTAGGGTCTCACCAGGTGGGCATCCAGGTGTGGCCAAGGCTTTGGTCCCATCTGGGGCTCAGGGTCCTCTTCCAAGCTTCTTTAGGTGAAAGTAGGTTTATTGCTGTCATTTTTTTTTTTTTTTTGCTGATTTTTTGGCCAAGGGTAGCTCTCAGCATCTATGCCATGTGGTTGGAACATAGCAAAGCCATGAGTCTGTGTGCTAGGACCGGGTCTCATAAAAGGTAACCTCATCAAAGGAACGGCTGTCCTGCCCACATTCACTGATCCCATATGACCCCATGGGAGGGGATTATGTAGGCACACATGCACTAAGGGGCAGGTTTCTTGGGAGCTGTCTTCAGATTCTGCGATCACAGCAGTTTTTTCCCATGTGTGCCAACAGAGAAACACCCCACTGTCACGTCATCTAGTTTCATGGTTCTCAGTACCACTTAAAGTATTCTGACGCCTAGATCTAGACTCCTTTCCCCCTGCCTACATTTTATCTCTATGTGAGTGCCTCGGGGGCATCTGAGACTTAGAATCACCAAAACTAAACAATGGATTCCTTTGTGCCAGGAGTATTTTTCATTGGATATGCTAGGAACTTGATTAGGTTTCTTAAACAGGTGCGAGAAGATTCTCACGTTGCAACAAAACTAAAAGCAGACGCTCCAAGTTGATGTTGCAATTCCGCAGTATCCATATTCCAAGTTCCTTCTGGTCTTTCCGCTTTACCGTCTTTATTTTAGCACGCGCCTTTCACTCTTCTGGTTACAGTACAGCGGCTGTCGCTCCAGGAGTGCTTCGCGTTTCTGTCAGGAAAAAGAGCCCCATTATAGTGCTGCCTGGTTATGGAATCTCTCATGACCTCCTTAAAGTGAATTTATATTAAGTCATGCCCTTGCTCAAGACATTCACTAAGCTTCCCATTTAAAATGATATGGGGGTGCCTGGGTGAGTCAGTTTTGGCTCAGGTCATGATCTCACAGTTCGATGATGGGTTCGAGCCCCATGACAGGCTCTGTGCTGACAGCTCGGAACCTGGAGCCTGCTTTGGATGCTGTGTCTTCCTCTCTCTCTGCCCCTCCCCCCCCCAAAAAAACGAATAAACATTAAAAAAATTTTTTTTTAAAAAGGAGCAATGTGTGAGGAGAAAAACTTGTTTATCTGAGTTTTTGAAACTTTGAAAGACAATTGTGATTTCCTAGGCTGCTGTCTAGGCATTTTACAGTATGATAACCCTGCTCACACCCAGAGTCCGGACATTTAGGTAAGGACCTGAGTTCAGGATTCCCTCCATACATTCCCACTTGGCTTTCCTGGCACCTTTTATTTTTTATTATATTTTTTTTTTTCCTGGCACCTTTTAAAATAACCATTTGGAGTCAAGCCCTCGGAAATTTGGTGACCTCAGTCCTGACCAGCTGAAAGTGATCAGTGATAGGTGCTTGTCACCCTGCTGTCTTGTCTCCTGCTTGTTCCTGACCTGCCACCCCTCCCCCGCTTCTGGGGTCTCTGACAAGTCTTCTGACTCTCTTTCCTCTCCACGGGTGTAGTGAAACCTTGCCTTCATTCACAGCAAGCCCATAGGGTCCATTTCCCCAAAGTGGGAGCTCAGGTGTTCAGGACGTATGCCCTTACTCAGCAGGTCATAATCTGCACATTTTTTTTTCTTTTTTTTATTGTTAATTACTCATTTATATCTTAGCGAGCAAGAGAAAACAAAAGAGCAAGGGCGAGAGTGTGTGTGAGAATTGGAAAGGAGCAGAGAGAGAGAGGGAGCCGGAGAATCCCAAGCAGCCTCCGCGCTGTCAGCTCAGAGCCCGATGCAAGGCTCGCTCTCACAGAGTGTGAGATCATGATTGAGTCAAAATCAAGAGTCAGACGCCTAACCAAGTGAGCCACCCAGGTGCCCCTTTAATCTGTATATTCTTACTTCCAACACCAGGTCTGGCTTCCCGCTACACAGTCTCAGCAGGGTTTCCAAATTTTTAATTAGAACATTAAACTTCATTCCATTTGAGTCCGTGTGTTGGTTTCATATTGCTGCTCTAACATGTTAGCACCAACTGAGGGCTTAAGACAACAGATATTTATTTTCTTATTCTTCTTGTGGTCAGAAGTCCACAATGAGTTTCCCTGGGCTAAAATCAAGGCATCCCCAGGCTGGAGGGGCACATCCATTCCCTTTCCTTCTAGCTTCTTGAGGTCCCCTGGGCTCTCCACCCTCCCTCTGTCAATGAAGCCAGCCACGTGGCATCCTCCAGGCTCTCTCTGAATCGGAGCCTCCTGCTTCCTTCTCATCGGGCATCTTATTATTTCAGTGAGCCCACCTGGATAGTCGAGGAGAATTGTTCCATTTTAAGACCCCTGTGCAAAGTACCTGGCCATGTAAGGTGACCTTCACAGGTTAGGATGTTGATGTCATAGGATGAGTCTCCCACAGGCAGTGCTAACTCAGGTTCCAGTAGAATTTTTCTTTATATATGTTGTCCCTTAAAACTGCTGCCCAGAAAGGCTTAGCTGAGAACCGTGATTTTTCATGAACAGAATTTGGACCTAAATCTTAGGAGCATTGGAAGGATTAGTCTCTCTGTTTTAAAAAACTTAAGTTCATTCTATTGTGGACCTTTTGAGAAACTCTCCAAGTAGTTTGGTCTAGTTTACGTGTCATTTCCAGCGAGATAGTTAGAAACATTGCATTTTATTTTGCTTTTTTATGTGAAATAATATGTAGAAAGACTTTACTTCTTCTGAGCAAAAGTTCATTATATTAATTGATTTTGAAAATTATAGGGGTGCCTGGGTGGCTCAGACGGTTGGGTGTCCGACTTGAGCACAGGTCACCATCTCGCATTGTGAGTTCAAGCCGCACATCGGGTTCTGTGCTGACAGCTGAGACCCTGAAGCCTACTTCAGGTTCTGTCTCCCCTTTCTCTGCCATTCCCCTGCTTGTGCTCTCTGTTTCTCAAAAATGAATAAACGTTAAAAAATAAATTTAAAAAGATTATAAATGTCTTTACCTCCATTATAATGCATTTACTGAGCTTTAAATTTTTTGGAAAAAAGTAATCCAGTCTGAAATACTCAGTGATATACAAGCATAGCAAAATCTACCAAAACAATAAAACGCTTATCCCGAAACCTAAACACTTAGGAAAGCCAAGTAAAGAATTTGTTACCGAAATTTCACTGTAATTATACTTTCTTGTATCTTTTTTATTGGAGATAGTTGTGGCTCATTTTCTTTTACTGCCTTTCCCCCTCAAATAATGTCTTTATAATTGAGACATTTTTCTGTTTTTTTGTTTGTTTCTATCTTTATAGCTTAAGAAATGTATAAAAACTCCAGAAATCCCTTCTAAACATGTTAGGAACTGGGTCCCAAAAGTCTTGGAGCAACGACGACAAGGTTTGGAAACATATTTACAGGTAAGATGTGTTTAGATCCTCAGTCAATAAAATGCAGTTTAAATAAATTTATGTCTCGATATTTTTTTTTGTCAGAACTTCTGGGTGAGATGCAAAATCTATCAACAGTCAAACATTCTAGATTAAAATAAAGAAAGTTTAAAATTAAAAATATGTTGTCCTTTTAGCTTTAATGAAGTTGTATTTGTAATTGGTTCTCTGGATCGAGGAGGTGAAAATTTAGTATAAAGGTAAAAACTGATGTAAAGCAAATCTATCCATGTTTTAATTCAGCTCTGTGAATTACTTTTTGCTTTTTGTTTTCTTTCCAAGATTTATTGCTTTCTCATGGCATTCCTAGCCTTTAGTTTTGGGTTTTGAAGACAGAGAAAAACTGAATTTTTGTTGGGCCTGGCCAGTCCATATATGGACTCAAGTTGAGAACAAGTGCATAAAAATTAATTGCCTCTGATGAAGTGTCGGCTTCTTTGAAAATTAGAATGTGTGCTTGTGAAAGAATGCGATAGGAGGCTCTTTTCTGCAGCTGAGAGGAGCAAGTGGAACTATTGAGGGAAGAAAGAACAACGCTTGTCCTAAGTGACAGGAAAAGCAAAAGAAAAGATAGAGCAGTGTCAACTTCTCTCTGTTTTTAAATATAAAAGGCTAAAGGCCTCAGATGAATATTTCATGTAGTCATTAATCCGAAGAGAACCACACAGGGCAGGTGCAGGGATGGCACAGGTCGGGTGTTCAGCCAGGACACTGAACAATTGACAGGCAGATGCATGGGAATGACCCAGGTGAGCATAGCTGGGAAGATAAGGAAGAGCAGAGCTGGACCTCACCTGAGGGTTATGGATTCGCCGTGATGAGCTATCCATCTGAGACATGTTACATCACAGAAACAGCGGCTGTTACTCTCCTTTTTATGAATAATACCTTGTAACCCCTGTAAGCTTTAATCTTAGGGTGGGTTCTGTGCAGGCAGGTAGCTGGAGGCTCTGGGAAGCCAGGACCCAGTTTCCACGACAGAGTTTTTCTGGGTGGTTGTGCCTGAGTCGCTCTTGGTTACAAGGGGAGGATGCGCTGTCACTGCACGCTTCAGATGACTCTCTCCCACTAGAGAGATGCCAAGAGCCTCTTGGTGGCCTTGCATAGTTTTCTCGGTCTTGATGGTGTTCTCCAAGGAGAGTTGACATGCTGGAGACCTTGCGATCATCTGAGGAGGGCTGTCTTGACTGTTTTTGTTCTCTTCCTTTGGGCATGGCAGTTTTCACTGCCTCTCCCTGAAAGTGGGAGATTAAATGAAAGGGGGACCACAAAGGACAGGAACATGTGTGGCTGTGTTCCCTGGGACTCTGTACATGGAGCTGTGAGCGTTCCCAAGCTTCTGGCAGCATTGCAGAGCAAAACCAAAGCAAAAAACCAAAACACGAGACTTTAGACATTGTGTATGCAAAGGGTAGAAAGTCATGTTCTCTGTAATTAAATGGAATAGGTAAACAGTGCATTCTTACTCATAAGCCAGATTTTCCACGGATATTGTATATCTTCAAGCTTTCGTTGTGAAGAACGCTTTCCTCTTTTTCCTCCCATTGTCTTTGACACATGACTTCCATTACTACTTAGTGTAAACATTTTAAGTTGTTTGTACTTTGAATATAAATATGCAGATAAAATCATCTGGCACCGAGAGGAGTTTACAGTGACTCTCAAATTGGGCTTGGAATTTTCTATTCTCAGAAATGGGGCTTGAAAGATGTGGTTGAGGGACCAAAAGGGCTTGGTTCCTGTTGTGAGTGTAATATTCGTTTTCTTGTCACTTCAGTCTCCAAGGAGTTGCAGGGAGCCTTCTCTTCTCCCTTTTCTACCTGATTGTCTTTGTGGGCAGTGGGAGCTAGGTGGAACTTGGAAAGATGAGTGGGAATGCTTTATCTGTCCCAAGTGAAATGAAAACCCTGGGTTATGCATCATTTTGGGATAACTTGTGGTATGTAAGCCTCTTGAGGAGTAAGACAGCCTCCATGATCTTACGGTTCATGAGTTTGAGCCCCATGTCAGGCTCTGTGTTGACTGTGCAGAGCCTGCTTGGGATCCTCTCTCTCCCTCTCTGTCTGCCCCTCCCCGCCTTGTGCTTGCTTGTTCGCTCTGTCTCTCTTTTTTTCAGAATAATTAAATAAACTTATAAAAAAAAAAGGAGTAGGCCAGTCTTTTCATGAACTGGCCCTTTTCTGGCCCATAAACCTGAGAGAGTATTATAGCCCAAGTCAGAGCATCTAAAGCTCACTGTGACCTTAGACGTTACCTAGTCCAACCTGCCTCCTGCCCTTCATTTACGTTCATGATTGTCTGTCTGGCCTCACTTTCCCACCCGAAGAACAGGCAGATTAGCCTTTGAGAGGGCCACAGAAAACACTTGTCCAGAGATCAACCAGTACATTCTGGACCATGGGTGAGTGCAACACCATTCCCTGAGGTGGCCCACACTGCTCTTTTATTTTAGAGGTGGAGAAACTGAGGTGTAGTATGGTTACAAAACCTGCCTCACTTCCTGGAATTTATTAGTTAATGAGATGGCCTGAAATGTTAGTTTCTTAACTCTCAGGAGGCTCTTTTCAAGCTGCATTGTAGAGTTTCTCATTTTTCAGCCTTGACATAGTTTTACTTAAGGCTATATTAATAATTGTAAAAGAAATGTCCTTATAATCATAAACTTTCGCAATTTATTTACCTACCTACCCCCATCTCCCTTGATAGATTGATAGACTGGGAATTTTTAAAATCTATAACTTGATTATTTAGAATCCTACACGGGCAGCTGGGTGGCTCAGTCGGTTAAGCATCCAACTTCCTCTCAGGTCATGATCTCGTGGTTTGTGAGTTCGAGCCCCGTGTCAAGAGCCTGGAACCTGCTTCAGATTCTGTCTCCCTCTCTCTCTGCCCCTCACTGTTCATGCTCTGTCTCTCCCTCTCTCTCTCTCAAAAATGAATAAACATTAAAAAAAGTAAAAAAGAAAAAAAGAATTCTTAGGATTTGTTGTGTCTTCCAACTGGAAAAGTTCCATAGCTTCTCTCTGGTTGTGAAATTGTTCCATAAAGTACAGGTACACCTACTCTGCAATGAAAGACAAGACACATAGAGGGCCTAACCAGGTCTAACGTTGCAGAGTCCCAGAAAGAAGGAAGAGGGGAAAATACAAAAGTAGGGGAGGAAATAATCAAAGGAAAAATAGTTGAACATTTTCCCCGGCTGGAGGCTGTGAGCCTTTACATAGACCAGGTGCCCCGAGGGCAGAACCCAGAGAACCATAGAAGTCCTCCAGGGCTCGGACACAGCTGGCAAAATTTCAGTATGTCAGAAATAAAGATCCATACTCTTCCAGAAAAGAAAAACAAACAGTGGGCAAGGTTGAGGTTCTGCCCTGGCCTCATTTTCTTATCTGAGACTGGTCGAATGGGCGGGTCCCTCTCCGTTCTTCAGTAGCAGCGTGAAATCGCAAGCTGGCCGGGCTTAGACAAAGACTTTTCATGCGTATTTCTCATGTGTCACTTGTTGCAGTAATGTGAGATTTATGTTTCTGAGAAAGGGACACGCATCTCATGTCATTTACTGAAGAACAACAGCAGTTTATGTTTTCATCTTATTCATAAGGAGGGAACAACAGTTAACTCTGCAGTGGGTGTTGGGAGCTAGAGATCCAAGTGACCCATAGAAATCAAGACTAAGGATAATCTCAGCCAGAAAGAAATGCCTTAAAGAAAAGTTCATTTAGAGAAAACAGTCCATAGCTGGTGTGGAGTTTGTCAAAAAGCACTTGCAGAATGCTATAGTCAGAGGACCCGATTACCTGACTAGCCTGCCCCTCATTTGTTTTTTGAACATGTACAATATAGTACAGTGTTCCCTTGGGCCAGTAGTCTGGTGGACCAGAGTATTATATTTTTAACTCTTCCTCTAGTGCATGAAACATTTATTAAAATTGACATCATGTGCTTGAAAACGCGTCTTCTCTAATTCTTGAATGCACTGAGCTATATATAATCAAATGAAGCTGGTTAAGTGTGCTCTTCAGTCAAACGTGGCTTTTTGATCTGCAAAAAAAAGGTGTGTTCAAATTTTCCACTTACGTTTCAAGGATTGCTCACTCCTATGATTGAGCTTAGTTCAAACATCCATCCTTTCTCTCTTGGTCCCTTTTTTTTATGAGCTTTTGCTTTTGTTGCCCACGTTTGGATTGGTGGCAGATTTCCCCTGCCCCCAACCCCCTTTTTCTCTTTTCATTTTCCTTCCTCTGTTAGTTTGCATCTATTCTTGTCATAGTTACCTGTTCTCTTTAGTCTCCTCCTGAGCACAACAAGGATTTTAGGATGTTTCACATCTCATCACTCTAGACCACTCTAGATCTAGGATTCTGCGTTGACGGTCCCTGTTTTGTTTTTTTCCACTTGGAAAATACTGTACCACTTCCTTCTGGCTTCTATAGTTAATGATAAAATCCACTGTCATATTAGTGTTTTCCACTTGTATGTGAGATGAGGTTTTAAGATGTCTTTTTTCAAGATTTTATCTTTGTCGTTAGTTTTCAGAAGCTTCATTGTGTGCCTTGGTGTGTATTGCTTTGGGTTTTTCCTGTTTGGAGTTTGTTTCTCTCCTCCCTGCTTTCTCCTCTCCTTCTAGGACTGTGATCGTGGGGATACATGGGGTGTTTTGTGCTGTAGTCCCACGGAGACTTGGGTCTTCTTCTGGATTTTTTTTTTCAGACTTTTTTCTCTGCGTGGGTCAGATAAGATCATTTCTGTTGTTCTGTCTTTCCATTTGCTGACTTTTTCCTCTGTTCTTTCCATTCTGCTATTGAACCTGTCCACTGAGCTTTTTATTTTGATTATTGTATTTTTCAGGTTTAAAATTCCCACTGATTGTGCTTTATATAGCTTTTATTTCTTTGCTGACCCCCTATATGTCTTTGTTGAGTTTTTGTACTGTTTCTTTTGTTTCAAACGTGTTCATAATTACTCATTGAAATATTTTTTCTTTTTTTTTATTATTTTTTAACGTTTATTCATTTTTGAGAGAGAGAGAGAGACAGAGCATGAATGACGGAAGGTCAGAGAGAGAGGGAGACACAGAATCTGAAACAGGCTCCAGGCTCTGAGCTGTCAGCACAGAGCCCGACGCAGGGCTCGAACTCACAGACCGCGAGATCGTGACCTGAGCCGAAGTCAGCCGCCCAACCGACTGAGCCACCCAGGTGCCCCTACTCTTTGAAATATTTTTATCTTGGCTGCCTTACAAGTCATTATCCAACATCTTTGTCTTCTCAGTGTTGGCATCTATCGATTGTCTTTTTTATTCAGTTTGAGAGCTTCCTGGTTCTGATACGAGGAATGATTTTGGTTGATTCCTAGACATTTTTGTATTTTGTGACGAGACTCCGGATCTTATCTAAACCTCCCATCTTGGCAGGACTTCTCTGATACCCCTCAGCCTGGGGGACAGGTGGGGGGACTTTATCTCATTGCTGCCAGATGCAGGTAGAAGACCAGATTTCCCACTTGGCCTTGGTTGACACCTGGGCTGGAAAGGGTATTCATTACTGCTAAGAGGAAAGGAGTCCCAGCTCTCCCTTGGTTGCCACTGACGCTTTGGGTGGGGCATGTTACTGTCTTGGGACATTGAGAATCCTGGCTCTCTGCTTGGCCTTCTCTGACACCCCCCTGGCATTGAGTGCCCCGTTGAAGTCCCATGAGGTTGGAAGTCTAGGCTTCCTTCTAGGTTTTCCCTGGCTTGAGTGGAAGTGGAACAACTATTCTTTCTGTGGTCGTTGGGTTTAGTAGAGTGATCGGTGTCTAAAAGTTTTCTCTCTTACTAGGCTATCATTTTCACAGCCTTCTTACTAAAGGAAATGGGCTTTTATTGGGGCTTTATTTGTCTGCAACTCTTGGTATTTCCTGGCTGCCAGCTTTTTCTGCTGTATGTCAAGATACGTGAGGCAAAACGAAATCCCAGGAAAGATAAAATGTACCTCTGTGGCATTCCTTAGGTGCTGGCAGGTTTCATTTCTTCCCTCAACCTTAGGTACAATGTCCAATAAAATGTTTTAGTTGCATTCAGCAGGAGAAAGGGAAAAAGTATAGCTGTTCCATCTTCACAGAACTGGAAGTCTGTCCTTTGAGTTTTTAGGTTTTAATATTATACTTTTTTGTTTTAGAAATTTTGTCTGATTTTTTCCCCCCTAATCTGCCTGGATATTTCTTTGGAGGTCTGTTTTTATCTTTTTCAAATATTTTAACTCTTGGTTTCCCAGGAAAAATGGTTATCACCATTTTTTGTAGTAATCACCACTGTTTTTGTAGTTCTTTTAATGAATAATTTACAGAAATTCAAATGAGAAAAGTGAAATACAACTTCACTAGAATTTTGATCGGAATTTCAGTATCACAAACTCAAAAGTTTTAGTCCTTATTTTCCTAGTTTTTAAATGGGCAGCATCTTTTGAACAGTATACCTCCTTGATCTTGAACTACTCTGCATGAACCTGAAACATAAATCATCTTGTAAGCCTTGTAAAAGCCTCCAGATTTTAAGTGTATCTCTAGTAGGTTTTAGCTTACCATCGTTAATGGTTCTTTTTCTTAGACATGCATTTTCACAGTCCAAATCTTTGGAAACCTTGATGGTTAATAGATATGTTGAAGAGACAGTGGCTTATATCATTGCTGCCTAATTGCAAAATATTTTCCTTTTTAGATTTAGAGACACAACTAGAATGACTAAATTAATAAACTTTTTTTAAACTTCTACTCTACTGTTTCCTTCTAGACACCTTTGTATATGCTTTTGTCAAGTAAAATAAAGCATGTGTTAAATAAATCTTGGTACACAAACATCATAAAAAGTGAAAGAATAGTGTTCCACATTCGTTTAGCGAAATGAAATGGTCCATGTTCTGGATGTGAAGTAATGTATAGTAAAGTTCTTCCTATCGAATGAATATCTCCAAGAGAATACTGTATTTCCTTTTTTGTCATTGATCTCTAAGTGTGAGAAAATTCATCTGTGATAGCATCTGAAGTTTCATGATCTATGACTTTACCTATGCACCCAATTTTGGTATATATTATGGAAGCCAGTAGTCAGATGTGGCTAATAAACATTTGAAATGCGACTAGTCTGAATCAAGATGTTCTGTAAAATATACACAGATTTCAAAACCTTTGTACAAGAAAGAATGTAAAATATCTCAATAGCTTTTATAATGATTACACTTGAAGTAATATTTTGTATAGGGTCGAACAAAATATATTGTTCCTTTTTACTTTTTTCATGTGGCTACCAAATAATTTAAATGTGAAATTTACTTTTTAAGTTTATTTATTTATTTGGAGAGAGGGAGAGAGGGGGAAGGGCAAAGAGACAGGGAGAGAGAATCCCAAGCAGGCTCCACACCATCAACACAGAGCCAGATGTTGGGGCTTGAATTTATGAAATGCGGCATCATGACCTGAGCCGAAACCAAGAGTCAGAAGCTTAACCAACTGAGCCTCCCAGTGCCCCAAATTTTACATTTTTAATTATTATGCAGTATATCTGTGGCTTCCATTTTACTTCTGTTGGATCGTGGTAGTCTAGAGTATTCCTGTCTCTCTCTGTTGTCATTATCTGAGTCATCTAATAATCAGGAAACACTTTACTCCCTTGATTTTTTTTTTCTTTATTCTTTTGGGTAGAAAATGAAAATTGCTAAATATTTAACTGTGTTCAATGAAAACTTTTTAAGTAACTTCAAAGATGATGTCTCCAAACCTTGAAAGATAATGAGTACTTTGGGCAACACAGTAAGAAAGCTAAAACGTATTGTAATGATTATTATTTATTTCATTGTCTTTCCAAATGATTCCATTGTTCTATAGATGTTCTTATTATTTTCATATTTTCTTAGCACAGTTGAGAATAACTGATGAGTAATGATGAAATGATACTGAGAATCACAAAGTAGCAAAGTGTTGCAAGGTATAGGAAAAATAAGATTACTAAAATTCAGTAATGTGTATTAGGAAAGAATCCAATTGATTCATATGGTGATCCTAAGAGTGAAGGAATTTGGTTCTCTTTTTTTAAAGATACATGAATTTTCTTTTTTTTGGAAGACATGTAAGAAAGAATAAACGTCATAAAATACCAATTTTTATCAATAGAAACACTTAATTTTCTGTCTGTCTTTTTAAAAAGAAAAAAGTTTATTTCTTTATCTTGAGAGAGAGAGAGAGCGCACAAGCCAGTGAGGGGCAGAGAGAAGGGGATACAGAATCCCAAGCTGGCTTCATGCCATCATTGCAGAGCCCGATGCGGGGCTTAAACTCATGAACCCTGAGATCATGACCTGAGCAGAGATCGAGATTCAGGCGCTCAACGGACTAAGCCACCCAGGCGCCCTTAATATTCTGCCTTTTAAATGTAATCTGTCATTCTTCTGATTCTTCTTTTCATCTTTGGTGTTCTGTTTTACCGTAGAACTTTGTTACTGTAGTTATTCTGTATCTAGGCATAGATTTTTTTTTTTCCATTTATATTTTTGTGTATTGTGTGTGCGTTTGTGTGGGTGCGCACACGCTCTCTGTCTGAATATAGGTACCTTTCAGTGTCTCTGGAAAATGCCCAGGTATCATATCTTTGATTGTTGCCTCTTCCGTCCCCCCCCTTTTTTTAATTTTTTTAATTCTCAGTCTGATAAAAGTGATGTCTTCATAGGTCTCATTTGTTTCTGCTAGTTTTTGCACATGGTACTTTGTTTCCTCTTAGTGTATTTATGTGTGGTTTTTGTTTGTTTCAAATTTTAGCTTGGGTAATGCCTTTCCTTGTACCTTCATCCTTGGGGATTTTTTTTTCATGTCCAGGATTCAATTTACTTTTTACACAAGATAGAATTTTTGTTTGCTTTTGCTAATCACCTAGGAGCACTACCAACTGGGTGGGACTTCTTAGCTTGAAAGTTTTTTTGGACCACACAAAAGGCATTAGATTAGGTTCCAAACCTGTGAGTGGGTTTATTTCTCTCTTTCCCTTCCTCTGGGTATGTATCCTTCAGCAGCTTCATTTGGAGTTCGCCTCTTAGATCCCTGATGCCCATCTGTCTTGAGCAAAGCTTAGGCTTTATCTTCATTTCTTCTGTCCATGCAGCTTTCATAGTAGATGCTCAAAGTTCTAGGGTTCGACTTGCCTGTGGGAAAGGACCAGCTCTGGTGCTTGCTTATCTATCAGGATTTCAATTTACATTTGATGTAAGGATGCTCGTGATTCCTTACTTTTTTATTACCTCAGTGATGCATTTTTAAAAAATTTCTTATGTATATTTATATATATGTGTGTGTGTAATTGTATGTAATATGTATTTATATTTTAAAAAAATATATATTTATATTTATAAATACAAGATATGTGAAATATATTTAAATGTAGGTATTGTGAGTGTATTTACATATATAACATTTTTAGGATCCTCAGTATTCGTTTCCAAGAAAATATGGCTTAGTGAAATGTTCAAGTGCTAAATCACTCCTCATGGTTAGCCAGATACTACTACCAGGATTTACCATATGGACTTCTCTCTGCAGTTACATACATAATTTGCTACAATACGTTCTTCAAACACAGAAAAGTTTGGAAAATAAGTTTAATTATTTTACTGATTATAAGATTCTGTTTGACAGTGTTTGCTTCCCAAATCAAAATGGATTTGATATCCTGTTCATTCAGGGGAGGGAATGTGATTATGCAGCAATCTCTGGGAGGGTCCACCTGCCACAGCAAGTGACTTGTCATGTTCCATACCAGAGCAGAAGCCTTTATAAAATGCCACCTGTCCTATACATGTGCTGTAAAATAGACCTTAAACATTCCCACAAGTTAGTTCCCAAAGAGGTTGCGTCGTGACCTAAACATGTTTTTTTGGTTTTTGTTGTTGTTGTTTTTAAATTACATAGCTAGTATGTAGGCTTAATGCCATGGGGTACATAGAATAAATTTTTTTTTATCCGCCTTTCACTCTTATTCAGACACCAACCTCCCCACCCCAGTGTACTTAAGAAGACACTTTCTTCCAAAGTAGGCTGGCTTCCTGATTCCACTGTGCATATTTTCCAGCCTTTCTTTATCTTTTTTTTTATGTTTATTTTTTATTGTTGAGAGAGATAGACACAACACAAGTGAGGGAAAGGCAGGAGAGAAGGAGACACAGAATCTGAAGCACGCTCCAGGCTCTGAGCTATCAGCATAGAGCCCAACGTATGGCTCAAACCCATGAACCGTGAGATCATGAGCTGAGATCATGAGCTAAGCCAAAGTCCGGCGCTTAACCAACTGAGCCACCCAGGCTCCCGTATCTTTTTTTTTTTTTTTTTATTCTTATTTATTTTGAGAGATAGAGAGCAAGTCAGGGAGGGGCAGAGAGAGGAGACAGAGACCCAAGCAGGTTCTGTGCTGTCAGCAGAGTCGGATGCAAGGCTCAAGCCCATGAACCCTGAGATCATGACCTGAGCCCAGATCAAGAGTCAGACGCTTAACTGACTGAGCCACCCAGACGCGCCAGCCTTTCTTTATTTCTAACCTGTCTTTATCTTTATTTTTTCATGAGCTTCTTTACCCTTCTAAAGATTCTGTGGCAACTTGATCCCGTTCCCCATTTTGTAGTAAGAACCTATGGCTGACACGCTGGGGTGGCGTTTTATTTTGGTAATTGTTGGGTGAACAGCCGTTGGGATGCCTATCACCTGGTGCTACAGGAAAATGCTGGAATAAGAGCCCAGGTACCCCCAGAATCGCATGGTCATTAAGTGTCTGATACCACCACAGCATTGTCTCAGAACTGTCCTCTTTTGCTTAATAAACAACTTCTTTTTTTTTTTAATTTTTTTTTTTTTAACATTTATTTATTTTTGAGACAGTGAGAGACAGAGCATGAATGGGGGGAGGGCCAGAGAGAGAGGGAGACACAGAATCTGAAGCAGGCTCCAGGCTCTGAGCTGTCAGCACAGAGCCTGATGCGGGGCTCGAACTCACGGACCGTGAGATCGTGACCTGAGCGAAGCCGGACGCTCAACCAACTGAGCCACCCAGGCGCCCCAATAAACAACTTCTATACTAGTTGGAGCACACCCTTAAACCATTTTGTGAATCACATTTTCTTCCACACTTCCCTTTTCTTTTTTTTAACTGAAGTATACTTGACATACAATGTTATATTGGTTTCAGGCATACAGCACAGTGAGTGGACCATTCTATCCCCTACGCAGTGCTCACTGCCGTAAGCTCGGTTACCATCTGTCACCGTACAGATGTTACTGAGTATATTCCCTATGCCGTACCTTTCCTTCTAGATTTATCTTTTAATGACCATAAACCACTTATAAACCAGATATTTTACTCGTACATTACATAAAACTTCAATTTTGTGGCCAGCAGCCATTTTTTAGGTCTGTTTTTTTCATTTTGGGTTCACTTCTTTGAAGTGCACCAGGAATTAATATTCTTTTGGGGGCACCTTTTCTCCATGTACTGTGCAGACCCCCCAAAATGTATTTTTTTGTTTTCATCACTCCATGAGCATCGTAAGGTAGGCACAAGTGAGCTGACAAGGACAAAGTAAATGAAACTGAGCTGAGATTCAAGTCTTTAATGTTTTCAAGGTTCACTTACCAGAGAGGGGCTCCCTCTTGCTTTATCCCAGCAAAATTGCAAAGCACTATGTGTCATAAGCTTCCAGGATTGTGAGTGGTCAGAACCAGAAAGATTCAGTTTGGAACAGGTTTCTATCTAAGATCTTAGAATTATCATTAAGTTAGTTTTACTTCGTAAAGGAGTTTCCACCTCTTTATTCTCATATAATCATAGATATTTCCAAAGGTGAAAATTTTCTTCCGTGTAATATTTTCATCCTTTTTCTCTACCTTCCATTTTGGTATTTTTAAGATATATGTGTGTGTCTCTTCCTGGCCATCCAGTTCTGGCTGAGGTATTTCGCCAGAATTTCAATTATTATTGAAATTTTCTCTCTTCATCCACCCCTGGCAGGGTAATGTCATTGATGAAGCTGAGTGAACTTGGAGTGCATACCCGGGAAGCCCCGTGTTGTTCCGATGGCCACCCTATCTATGCCTTACAGCTCAGGTCCTTAGAATTTTGAGTTTCTCTCACAAATTAAGAAGTCATATGATGGCGGTTTCGCTTCTTACAAAGGACTTCCTTTAAAATGCACCTGAAGTAAAGACCAAGATCTCGTGTATTGGGGGTGGGGGGCGTACCGGGAAAAAAGGGATGTACAATTTGGGCTTCACCAAATCACCATAAAAGCCTGGAGAAGTCACAGTAAGTATAAAGGTCCTGCTTATCACAGGAGACAAACTGTTCTTTGTTCTCGTTAAAGATGGTGAACAGGGTGTTAAATAATATTAATGGCCGGGATTGTCAGTACTTAACAGTACTTTCCTTGTACAAGTGATTTTATTGATCGATACAGACTCCATGTAACGGGGCAGATTATTTTTAGTGATTTCATCGAAACCTTAACCAAGTTTGTTAGTGTGCCACGTATCTTTAAATAGATCTAGATGATGATGTAGATTAAGAAAAGCAAACCACCATCCATCTCTTTTTGATCTGTTAATAACTTAAATCCATCATTGCTAGCAAGTGTTTTCAGATTCTGTTGCGCATACGTTTCTCTTGTGCCTGGTTAGAAATCCTGGAACCTTGTTTCACTGGTTGGTTGGTTGTTCATATTAGGAAAACCCTAACCGCTTATCCAGAATTTAGAAGGCAGGTTAGTTGTCATACTTGGTGAAATAATTGTCAAAACGTGAAGAAGAAAAACTGTGTTTCCTAAGTTTCATTTTTGTAGGCACTGCCCTCTAGATTCTTAGGTTTTGTGATAGTTCTTGAAGACTTTTTTGTGCTAAGCTGAAAACACTACGAAAGCTATAAGTACTTAGCACAGTGTATGATATTTCTTCTCGTATAAATATTTTTAATTTTAATTATAGAGAATTGTGCTACTTAATATCAAATATGTTTTTTGCTTTCTCAGTGATTTGCTTGCTTCCCATTCATCTCGAAATGAACTTCATTTAAAATAATTTTTAGTACTTGGGGCGCCTGGGTGGCTCTGTCACTTAAGCATCTGACGTCGGCTCAGGTCATGATCTTGTGGTTTGTGAGTTTGAGCCCCACATGGGGCTCTCTGCTCTCAGAACGGAGCCTACTTTGGACCCTCGGTCTCCCTGTCTCTCTCCTCCTCCCCTGCTTGCTCTCTCTCTCTCAAAAATAAATAAAAACATTTTTGAAACTTTTAAAATAAAATAATTTTTAGTACAGAACAATTTTTTTAAATTTCCAGTACTAGCCATATGTATTACTCCTTTAAAGAAAACAATACCTTTTTCTTTTGAGGAAATACATGAAACCAGTATTTTTTTAAATGCTTATTTAGTTTTGAGACAGACAGAGAGAGAGTGTGAGCATGAGTGGGGAGGGGCCGAGAGAGGAGAAGGACAGAGGATCTGAAGCGGGCTCTGTGCTGACAGCAGAGAGCCCGAAGTGGGCTCGATCTCACAAACCCCGTGCTAAAGTCAGATGCTTAAGCGATTGGGCCACCCAGGAGCCCCTGCCAGTATTTAGAAAATCCTCATAGTGCATTCTTGCTTACTTTGGGTGGGTGAGCCTGGCAAAGGGAGCCTGACCTGCAGAGCTATGGATATTGAGCCTTCAGAGGTAATATAGGTCAGTGGAGGTAAGGGAAGTAAAGGCAATGTGAAAAGCTCTAGGAACCTCACACGTGATGGGGAGGAACCTGTGTGGAAGAAGGAAAGGGAAGGCAAACAAGCCGTATGCTCCAAAGTGCCTTTAATGAGGCTCACAACTTAAAACTTGGGGTCTTTTAAGACTATGAATTACCAAATATTGACCACCTGATTTGGCAGTATGTACTGATTTAAAAACCAAAACCCTCTTAGTAGTCATAAAATTAGCTTTAGTGCCCTAAACGGGAGCCTTGAGTTGATAAGATGAATGTCTGGGCTAAATCGTCCTGGACAGCTGTCTCTGCTTGTTGGCCAGCTCAGGGCTGCATGCTGTTTCTAGAAAGGGGGTGGGTGAGATGCGGGGTGTTAACACACAGACTTAGAATCATTGCGGAACGTCAGCTCCAAGCTCCTTCTAGAAACAAGTAGTCCCTCTCGTGTCATTTCATCTATATGGACGCAAAGGTAGCCACATACTTCTTTTTCTTCGCATGCATACTCACCTTACAATGTGGATGCCTTTGTCTGATGAAAACTTAACACCCTGAGCCAGCATTACATTTCTGTGACTTTTCGTTCTTTCACAAAGATGGCTATAATGGGCTTGACTCTGTCTTCGGTGCTACCACTTTCCATTCAGAGAAGATGTTATGAAGCCTGACATTTTTTTTTAACGTTTATTTTGAGAGAGAGCGTGCGCACGCTCATGCGTGTGTGAGTGGGGAGAGGGGCAGAGAGAGGGAGAGAGAGAATCCCAAGCAGGCTCCATGCTTAGCATAGAGTAGAGCCCGACACAGGGCTCGATCTCACAAACCGTGAGATCATGACCTGAGCCGAAATCAAGACTCGGACACTTAACCGAATGAGCCACACAGGTGTCCCAAGCCTGACATTATTCCTGAGATACTTTTGATTTGTATTTTATCAGATTTGTATGTGATAGACTCATGAGTTTTGAAAGAACTGGCTTTTTTCATCAGGTTTACTTTTAGGTTGATGACTTCAGTTTAATCAAAGAATCTGTTCCGTGGTCTTTTATTTTCTGATATAAGCAGTCTTATTTCTTCACAGACATCAAGCATTCTCTCCTTGCAGGGGCGCCTGGGTGGCTCAGTCGGTTAAGCATGCAACTTATGCTCAGGTCATGTTCTCACACCTTGAGGGTTCGAGCCCCACGTCGGGCTCTGTGCTGACAGCTCAGAGCCTGGAACCTGCTTCAGATTCTGTGTCTCCCTCTCTCTCTGCCCCTCCCCTGCTCCCGCTCTGTCTCTCTCTCTCTCTCTCTCTCTTTCTCTCAAAACTAAATAAACATTAAAATAAAAAAATCTTTCCTTGCAGATTAATGTATTTTTAGTATATCAGTATTTTTGTTACTGTTCTGATTTATACAGGTGTTCATATTCAGCAACTTTGAAAAACATAAAGGATAAAAATAATTTTCTGTAATTCTTCCACTCAGACCACTGTTTCTGAACCAGGGGCAGTTTTTCCTCGCAGGGGACATTAGATGACACATACAGACATTTTTGGTTGTCAGAGGATGGGGTGCTACCAGCATTCAATGGAGGGTGTGGTCAGGGATCCTGCTCAATATCTTACAGTGCACAGGACGGCCCCCAACAGATAGTCACTTGCTCCAAAATGTTACTAGTGGCAAGACTGAGAAACCCTGATTTAAACATCTCTGAATTATGGTGTGCTTCATTTGTCTTTTTTCTGTGCATGTTTTTAATCGTATATTTTAATATATTTGATATGTTGTCTCTAATGTTTTATAAACTCTTTTCTTAATTTGAAAACATATCTCAGGGTCCCTGGGATAATTACATCTTCAGTAATTATCAACTCAGAGACAGTTTTGTCCATATTCCCAGACATATCCCACCTTCCCATATTATTTTGAAAAAACTCACAGATATCTTTTATCTATAAATATTTCAGGATGTATCTCTAATAGATAAAGTTTTTTTAAAAAAAACTATTTTAATAAATGCTCCATTATATTCTATGGTATGGATGCATTATCATTTATTTCAGAGCCTGCTCTTAAGTTTTGGGATTCTTTTTAATTTTCAACCTAGAGTGTTTTGGGGTTTTTGGGGGTTTGTCTTTGTTTTCGGTGTTTTTTTGTTTTTTGTAGATCTTCATATGGCATATTCTCCTGGTTCCACAGGTAAAGGGGAAAGTGTGCAAACTAAGCAAGGCGAGAATGAGCACAAGACCCTTAATTTCATTAAACACTGTGTAACTGGTAAAGATTAATGTCCATATCTCTTGCTAATTCTTTCCAATTACTTAGTTCATATAAATTCCCAAGCCTGGTTAATTATGCTGAAGTCAGGTAGTAATTTTGAGCACTGTTCCGACAACAAGGGAATTTTCCTGGTCTAACCTTGCCCTCTCACACAGACTCTCAGCAGATTAGGCCCTCAGCCCAGAGTCCATTCATTTTCTGCTCAGGCCTAATTGCTGCCGACTGGCTGCCACAGGTACCGGGATAGCCTGCGTTTAAGGAGGCAGGGACTTCTGAGAACAAATAAGGAAAGATTAATTGTTTGTTTTGGGCCCTCCCAAGAGAAATGTGGGTCCTTAATCAAGAAAAATAATTTCTTCTGTTGATTTGGCTTATTTGGAGAAAAGATAATTGTGTAAAGGTACGTGCGAAGTGGTGCCTTTTCTAAGAGGTATTGCCACTTACCTCCACAAGAGACAAGGGCACGGGGAAATAAATGTAAGACACTGACGAAATGGATGAGGATGCCTCACATTTCTCATAGTAAGTAATCTGGCTGTTGGGCTTTCATTGGGACCAATAGTGCTAGCTGCAATTGTCATTTGTTTTGTCTGGATCTTTGGAAAACTAATCAGGGAGACAGTAGTGTAAAAAAAAAAAAAATCAACAACACTTTTCCAAATTGTTCTTAATTGCTGGAGTACAAAGTGAGCTAAATGCTGTGATGTTTCCAATTAAGGAACCTGTTTCGAGCAAGTGCTATTAAATCTATCTTTCCCAGTCTGATAAATAAGCGATCAAAGAGTAGAGGAGATGAATTGAGACCAATTAGTTCCAGATTCCTGAAAACAGGCCATGTGAACGAATATTAGTAATGATTTGGGGCAATTTTTGGCACGGGAACAGTGTCACACCTTCTGGCCAATCAAAAAAGGAAATTGATGAAAGGTTACCATATTGCTTACGGTTTTTAGTATCGAAAACTCTTTGCTTTCTCGAATCTCAGGTTGTGTGAGAAAGACTTTTGACGTGTTCTAAATCAAATTGACCCATGACTTCAGCGAATGAATTAAAAGAGAAGTATAATGTCCCTCTGACAGGAAGGAATAAGGTTGTAAACACCAGAGTGTCTATACTAGTCAGGAATCAGCATGATTTTTCTGTAAAAGACCAGTTGGTAAATATTTTAGGCTCTGCAGGCCATACAGTCTCTGTCACAACCACAGGACTCTGCCACTGTCGTGTGAAGGCTGCCGTAAGATGTTAAAAGACGATACGTAGCAAGGGAGAGGGCCTGTGTTCTAATAAAACTTTATTTACAAGGGGATGCAGCAGGCCAGATTTGGGCCTCGGGCTATAGTTGACCCTTGAATTTAAAAGCCGGTCTAGAATGAGGCAGATGGGGAACAGCAGAGGGCTGGAATGGAAGAGTGTGGCCTGGCACTGTGGGGGGGGGGGGGGGGAGGGACATGTGTTCAGAGTCCTGAACCTCCACTCACTGCTGTCTCACCTGGGGTTGTAACTTAACCTGTCTGTGCCCTAGTCACCTTTTCTGTAAAGGGAGTTTAAAAGGCCTACCTCCTAGAGTTGGTAAAGAGGACCACGTGAGCTAATGTATATGAAGTACCATCTAGTTCCTAAAATAGAATAGGCCTACATTGAAGAGCAGCTCTCCCTTCTTCCTTAGATCTGTTTTCCCCCAGTCCCAGAATATCCTCAGGACTCCGAAGAGCCACAAGGATTAATGCCTAATCTTAATTATTTAGCCGTGGAAATTAAATTAGAAGATATTCCTTCAGGAACCATCTCATCAAGTCAGCTCAAACCATGACTAATTTAAAATACTATTGGGGGCCATCCTGGGCAGAAATGTCCAAGATGCTGCAAAATGTTGTCACTAGGAAGTTCCAATGGAAATGCTTTATGCATTCACTCGCTCATTGATTCATAAAATAAACACCCTTGGAGGACCTGTGGTGGGCCACAGAGTCTGCATGGCGCTTTACGTTTAGTCCTTCCCAGTCCCAGCTCAACGGCGTCATCTGGTATCTGAGGTTGAAGTGAGTCTGTTTAAATATGGACCATTTCGTCTAGGACGACGTGCACTGAGGCTCTCTGAAAAGCCCGTCTGTTTTCCTCAGTAGACAAAATAGTAGGAAGTAAATCAGGTAAATCAGCTTAAACCTTTTGAAGAACCTGCTGGTCAGGGGAGACGATTTGAGGAGAGCCCGTGTAGGCATCTCATCCCTGGGGGGCAGCACTTGCAGCCCTCTTACCGGCGTATACAAGGCCAACTGTGCATAGTCCCCCCGTTGGAATGTAGAAAGCAGTCAGAAAACTTGCAATTATATTTCTTTTTTATCTGACAAACAAGTGAAGCCAGCTTTATGAATATTGCTGCTCAGACTGATTCCGACCCTTTCACAAGTCCAGATGTCAGGCAGCCTGGGGTCCACAACCAGGGGCCTCGCCCTGGTGCCCTTGATTGCGTGTTCGTTATAGCTTATTGCCTGTCAGGTGCCTCATGAGGCTGTATTACCAACTGAACCTCACGGAAGGCGCAAGTTGCTTAAAAGCGAGCCTAGCAAAGGAAGGGCAGAGTGAAGACAAAACTAAAGATTGCTTGCCCGGAAGGAGGCAGCATTGGTGTGGGCGCTGTCCCCCAACTCCTGCCAGCTGGCTGCAGCCTCAGTGTAACCCACCCTCCCCCCCAGCCTCCGAAGGCTCCGGGAACCCCAAGTGGGAAAGTAACTGGCTTTTGAAAGAACACAAGCCTGGGAGAGAACGTTTTGAAAATGGATGTCTGACAAAGTTTCTATCATTATGGGATTTGGCTGCCAGGATGAATGTGTGTAACCTAAAATTCTCTCTACCTCCCTTAAAACTTGGAAACAGAATTTTCTAGCCTGTTCAAAAACCTTTCACAAGAAGAGTCTCCGTTGGGTCTTGGATCCAGATTTTTCTAAATGCAACATTTTTCCACTTGCTCTCCAAGAACAACCGTGTGACGTCAGGAAAGCAGGGAATTTCTTGGCCAAACCTCATTAAAATGTCTTTGTCTTCCTGGAGGTTGGAATTGGAAAAATTGGTACTCTGACTTAGCAAGTGCAGCTGTTGGACCTACCGGTCTTTGTGAGATAGTGTTTCCAACAAAGGCAGTTCTTAGCACCAAATATTTCTGAAATGAACGAAATCCTCAGTCATTCTCGAACATAGTGCAGAATAGTCACTTAAGACCACCTTAAGAGGGGCTCCTGGGCAGCTTAGACAGTTAAGCCACTGACACTTGATTTCGGCTCTGGTCATGATCTTACACTTGGTTGAGTTCGAGCCCCACATCTGGCTCTGGGCTGACAGCGTGGAGCCTGCTTGGGATTCTCTCTCTCCCTCTCTCTCTCTGCCCCTCCCCTGCCCTATCTCTCTTTCTCTCAAAATAAATAAACTTAACAAAAAAGAGATCACCTTAAGGCAGCATACTCAGTTACATTCTCATGTTAAAAGTATCGTTATTTGTAATTTTTAATAAAAATAAACATTCTTTGTATCATTGATAAGCACAATAAAATAAAATTTGTTTTAAATCTTGTTTCATCTTGGGACACCTGGGCGGCTCAGTCGGTTGAGCATCCAAATTTGGCTCAGGTCATGATCTCGTAGTTCGTGAGTTTGAGCCCCGCATCAGGCTCTGTGCTGACAGCTCAGAGCCTGGAGCCTGCTTTGGATTCTGTGTATCCTCCTCTCTCTGTCTCTCCCATGCTCATGCTCTGTCTCTCTCTGTCTCTCAATAATGAATAAATGTTAAAATAAATAAATAAATAAATAAATAAATAAATAAATAAATAAATGTCTTATTTCATCTTTATATTTCTTAAAATTTCCTTTTGTGTATGTCTTACATAGCACATAATTAAGAAAGTGATACCTTAATGGTGTATAATTAAGTAAATATGTATATTTGAGGATGGGGGCTGAACTCCTCTTCCTTTGAGAAGCCTATGATGAAAAGTCTTTGGGATACACTGCTCCCTCTTCGGCAGAACCCCCTGTTCCATTCGTGCCAAGGTGTTTTAAGTAAGTAAAATAATGTAGTTACAGTGTGTTTAGAACTTGTGAAAAAAAATTTTTTTTTCCTGTAGGGCTTATTTGTAATTTATTAAACAAAGTGCTCAGTTTCCCAAAAAAATTTTTGAAGGGCCTTTCCCAGTTCAGAACTTGGAAAACTCCCATCTTGCTTTTGGACTAAAAATGGCGGGTTATTTTCAGCCTCGACGAAGAGTCTTACCTCCATATCCCTGAAGCAAGTAAATCCTAGTTGTGGCAATACACTTAGAGTCTAAAGAATGTCTAGTACTTTTTTTTTTTTTTTTTTTTTTGAGAGAGAATGAGAGACCAAGTGAGCGAGCAGGCAACTGAGCAAGGGCAGAGAGAGAGAGAATCCCATGAGGGAAAGAGTGAAAGAGAGAGGGAGAAGCAGGCTCACCTTAAGTGGGGTTTGAGCTCACCCAATGCGGGACTCGAATTGACAAACCATGAGATCATGACCTGAGTCGAAGTCGGATGCTTACCTGACTGAGCCTCACAGGTGCCCCAGAATGTCTAATACTAAAGCGTTCCCTGGCTTTGCCTTCTCTACTTTTTCTTCTCATTTACAGAATGGGTATTATTTTATTTTAACTTTACTTTTTCCGCAGATGCTGTTTGCCTCCTCAGTGAGGATTGTGGCTTTTACCCTGTTTTCTGTGCTCCCTGACCCTCCTAGTGATTTGAGATGACATTTGAGTCATTGTCTCTTGCCTCAGCATGCCTTTCATGTAGCAGATACATAAATTGATTTTTTGCTTTTTCTCCCTCATCCACCTGGGCAGGAAGGTAGAGCAGCGACATCTGAACAGAGGATATGTTGTTGGAACTCTGATTGTCTGTCTCTGTTATTGTTTCAAACCGTTCACGATGATGCCTCATGCCCTACTGAGACCGTCTTCATCTTCCAGATACGCAACGGAATTCGGCACTGCTGTACCCAGGATGCGCCTTGGGCTTATTTCCAACATTATTCTTCATCGCGTTGGCACCTCTCTGGTGGACACTTTCTCCACAGAGCCTCTCGGGTACTATTTTGGAAAAATCTGGGCCATTTTGGGCCATTCATAGGTTCCTTTATAAAATCATTCCTTTCACTAAAAATAGTCCCATGACTGTGCCCTGCAAGCTATTCATAATCAGAGAAGTACTTTCCTTGGTTGTCATCACTGTGCCATTATCATTATTCAGTGTTCCTAGATCCTCATGGCAGTTTTCCTCATTCGCTTGGGGTACTCTAGTTCACCCTGAGGTGGATATTCCTACTCCCCGTCATCTCTGACCTGCCAAAAAATTGTCTCATGGCTCTTTGTCAGGTACCAAACTGTCATATTCCTAGGCCAGGTGTCCAGAATTCCAGCCTTACTCTTCCTATCTCTTCTGTGCCAATCACACTAGCTGACTACCTGCCCCCTTGTCTTGACCCTTGTGTTTATCCTACCCTGTACCCTGTATGTCCCTTTCTCACATCTCTGTTCACCAGAGCATCCTGAAAGGCTTATTTGCAGTTGCCCCTCCTTCGTGAGACCTTTCTTGATTCTCCACACCCAGATGTGATACTGTGGAGCCCGAATGCACCTTAGCTGTACGTACACCAACACATCTTACCTTCTGTTACAGCTCGTAGGGCTAACTTCTCCACACCAAGTTTTCAGTCCTGCCTGCCACCCACCTGGGCTCCCCGAAACATCTTCCAACTTCATTTCAGCCCACCCTGATGGCTGTCCAAGCCTGCAAGATGAATAGTTTGGTTTTAATGATATGTGGTATCATTCTGACCCTTTCTTTTGTTATTTTTTGTTCCTTTCTGGTAGTTGGGGACATAATCTGAGATTGAAATAACAGTAGTGCCCACATTCATCATGCAGTTTTTCACTGCATTGTATTCTCTGAGTTGATAGTGGTATTGCTGTATTATTTGGTATGTACAACATTTAAAATGGGGCTGCATAGAAATTTTAAATTGTATACAGCAAAAAAGTCACCACGGATTCGAATCATGAAACAAAAAGACTGAAAAATATGCATAATACATAGGACAGAAGTCTGATTGCTGTGGTATGCAAAGAGCTGTTACAAATCACTAAGAGATAGATAACCCAGTAGGAAAACGGACAGAATTCACTTATTTAAAAAATTATAAATGCTCAGGAAACAAGAGAAAAATATACTTCATTATTAATCGGAGGGTAGTAAATTAAAATGAGATATTTACTTATGGAATTGCAAAGATTCAAACAAAACATTTGTACTGTACCTTTAAGGTGACTGCCCGTTGTGGCAACCTTCTGGAGAAGCAATTTGGCATTTCCCTCTCTAGGAATTTATCCTGCAATTATTCTTGCATAGTTGGGCTATGCTGTACGTAAGGCATTTATTTCATTGCGATGTAATTATACTAAAAATTGCCCAATAAGGTGCACATTAGTGGAAAATGTAGTGAATACACTACTCCTTTCTACTACGGTGGAAAGCTCTCCAAAATACTCCACAGCAGTTCCAAAGAATGCTTTAACTGTCTATATGTAGGGACAGGGAAAGATGTCTAAGCATTATGGACTGATGCCAGAAGAAATAAGGGAGATTTTCCAGAGACCCTTTTAATGCTTTGTCTTATGATTAGTAACATTCACAATTCAGAGCTCTGTGAAGACCAAAACACAGGGAAATCTTGTAATCGGAGTCATAGAAAACAGACAAATGGGGAAGATCCTATCTTTTTATGGTTGAAGTTTTTAAAAGCCTTATTTAAGTAGAAGAAATCCGTGGTATTTATTTATCCTTATAACCACAACCTTGTCTTGCTATTCTTCTTACTGGCAAGACAAATCACACGAGCTTAGTATCCTGCTGTATCACCGCCAGCTGAATAAGAAAATTTGCTGTGGAAATACAAGGATGACAGTCACTCTTCCAGATTGATGCTATTTATTTTTCATTGGCACAGAAAAGGTTGCTAAGCATCCCCTGGTCAGGTTCTGCCAGCCCTTTACGGCGGTAATTGCATTGTTCCATGTCTTTATCAAGGAATCCCTTGCCAGTAAGTTTTTGGGAGGGACAAGTGTCAAGGATGAGAAGCCACAATGAAGTGCTCGTGACTGAGCAAAGATTACCCTGCTCAGGTCATTCTACAAAACTTGTCAGTTTGCTGCCCAAATAAATGCCTAGAGTCCGTAAAACATGGAGCAGAGTGACCCCAGGAAGAAAAATCAATTGCAATTCATATTTCATATGTCTATAATTGCTTGTGAAAGCATGGCACTGGTTTGTTTGCAGGGCGGCTTTGCTTCTCCCGTTGTTTCTTTCCTCATTTCTAATGGACATGTCTTTCACATGCCCTGATTTACAGTGAAGCAAAATTTGGGGCCTTTTTTTCTTGTCCATATTACCATTCTTATTACCGGTGCCCTGGACTGGATTTGATCAGTGCATTGAACTGTAGACAGGCATAGACCGTGCGCTAGAAATGGCTGTTTTGATTTGAGATTCTGGAAGCTCTGGGTGTTTTCATTATTTGTTTATTCATTTTGCTCTGAGGTCAGGGCGGGGAGCATTGTGGAAGAAATCGCCTTTCATTGGGAGAGGTAGTCATTTATTAGGACTTTGAACATCAAAATTGAAAAAAAAAATGTTTTTGTAGTCGTGATCTTAAATGCTTTTTTATCAAGGCAGGGGACCCATAATAACTGCTAATTTGGAAAATCACCCGGTGTGTCTTATCAACCCTCTCTGACTCCAGCTTCCCCCCACCCCAAGTCTTTATCATGTGTGGCTACTTTTGGATTCGTAGCCCTTCTGTGGACTGAGATGTCATAGGCATGGAGAAAATGCTGCTTACTTTATGGATTACTGTTAGGTCAACAAAACTTTGGCAGCATTGATTAACTTGACAGTGAGTACAGCAGTACATTTATCACTTATGGCTGTGCTGTAGAAAATCTAATAAGAGGCAAACAATTCCCTTTAGAGCTGTAACAGGTTCACTGTGGCTAACGGTGCGTGCACTGGAAATTTCTGCCTTTAAATTATACCCTTGCCGCTGGTTGGGTCATTGACTCAAAGCTACTCCACTTCCCTAGTCGAGCTCTTGTTATTAATTGCATCACTGTTATTTGACTTAAATAAATATTTAAATTGCACTATGTGGTGTTTTTAAAACGCAAAGATGAATTAGATACAGTTCTAGAATGATGATTTTGAAATAGCAGCTAGAAATAGAGAGTTTTAGTGTGTGAAACTAGGAATATGACAAGGAAAACTACTTCCCACAATCAATGTTCTCTAATGTAGCTTGTGTCATAATGGAGAACTTCGGGGAGATTTTAGCCTACTCTAACTACTTTGTAAAGAAAAGTATTTGTAAGATAACTCTTTGACATGAAATGACTACAAACGCATACTGATAGAAATCCGGTGGGATATTTCTTTGTTTTTTTTTTCCTTGATGCTAAAGATCCCCATTAACACTTGTAATATTTGTTTATTTTCCTTCCTCCTACAGATTAAATAGCATTACTCATTTTTCTCCTATATCACTTAGATTTTTAACAGTGCTCTTAGGTATATATGTAAAACAGAGGACATGATAGGTTTATTGGACAGTACACATTCTATCCAGTGATCAGAGAGGTACGTGTAAGTGTGATAGATTCAGTAGATCTGGGTAAGTAAGAAAAAGGTTAGGTCTTTAAACTGTTGCAATAGTATTCTGGAAAACGAAAGAGTATTTGGTAGGAAACTTGTCATTCTTGTGGTAAAATATACAGAAAATCTGAAAACACGCAAAAAGAAAAGCTACCTTCTCGGGGCAATCCTTATTTCACTTGGCACTGTTTTTCTTTCTCTTAAACTCCTTTTTTAGACTTTCTGAAAAGCTGTCTAATTTATCTTAATTTTTTTCTTATTCCCGTGCTATGCTGAAATTCATAATTCAGCTCGAGAGACCTGGTTAAAATGGAAAAAATTCCAGTTTTTTGGTTTTTATGTGTTTTGTTTTTTTTGTCTTTTCATTCTTTCTTTCTTTCTTTCTTTTTTTTTTTTTTTTTTAGTGCTTTGTATTTTGCTAGAAAACAGTCTCGAATTGAGGGATTTTATACGGTAGCATCTGTGAGATGATATAGTTTTCTTTGTTGGGAGAAAAGTGTTCTGCCTGAATCAATTGTCAAGAGGTTTAATATAATAAGGCAGCTTGTGGTATGACTAAAAGAAACACCGTGCACATGAAATTCCCACAGCAGTTTGTTTTTAGAAGAAAAACTGAGTTCCCCGGAAACATGAATACATTGAGAAGCAAGACTTAATAAGACAGACCGTAAGGAAGAGCGGAAGGGCTTGCTGTCCAAAGGTCCACGTCAGCGATCTCATCCGATATTTGTCTTTGAGATTCTAAAAGGCGTATAAACCCAAATTACTTTTTTCTTGAGCTTTGAGAAGTGCTGTCTTTGAATCAGTAACATTCAAGCCTGTTGATGTTAGTGTTTTGATTTAATTCAACGAGAATGTGTTCTCCTGTTTAATCTTTAGGGTAAACGTAATGTATCTCCTTTCTGGAAACTGTCTTTTCGGGAAGGGCCACGTCTACCGCTGTGGGTCTCGCAGGTTACAATAGCAGTACCCCCACCGCTTGCCCTCGTGAGCAGAGGCCGGGTATTGATTAACCATCACGCTGGCATCAGAACTACTCTTAGGATTCAATTTTTTTGTTGTTTTGCATATTTTATTGATCACAGTGGTAAATGAGCATCAAGCGTGCAAGAAGACGATGAATTGTTTACTTGCATAAAATAACCTTTCAATAAGGGAAGATGCATGGCTTACACTTTGGTTCTGTTCTGCGGCCCGAAGCAGATGGCATTCAGCTGCTATCGATTTGCTTCCATAGTTAAGGAGCAGCGTGCAACCCTGCATGCCCGCTGCATGGTGAAAAGGGGCGCAGGTTTGGGGGCCAGGGTGGAAGCCAAGAAGGACCGACTAGCCCTCCCTCTAATCCTAAGGAGAGAAAAAAAAATCGTATTTGAAAACCATGAATATCCACTTAAATGGAAACTTGAATTAATGTAGTCAGATGTGTGCTGGTGTTTTTAGAGAAAGAACATTTGTGGTCATCACTTAGGCAGATGTGTCCAGTGAATCGCCAACTGAGTAATAATCAGAGAATACTCATTTTAAGCATGTTGTATCTAAAGAAAACTAAATAAAATCTTTCCCCCTGCCTCTGGGGTAGAATGAGGTAATCTTCAGATAGATCACGTATTGTCCACTGCCGAGCCTTCTGGCCTTAGACATAAGTGTCCGCATAAGCTGTGCTGACGGTCCACTGCTTAACCAGTTGTGCTTTATCTCTATTTATACAACAGTCCGCCCATAGCCTCTGTCAGCAATCACATTTGGTTTTGAAATGTCTTTCCGTAATAGGTAGTTACAGATGTCGAATTTATAAATATTTTCCTTGAAGCTGTATCCAACAATGACTTTACATCTCAAAAACTAGGGATAGACTAACCTACCCGTGGTGACTTTCACCCCCCCTTCCAAACTTATTAAATACTGAAAACCACTTGTCAAAAGCAATATGAACAAATAGCAAATCTATTTACATCATAAAGCATGTATTTGTTACTCAGAGATGCACATATAAGTGAAGTTTAGCTGAATAACTTAATTTTTGTTTGTAATTTATAATTTTAAATATAAGTAAAATACTCCTAACAAAAATGTATCATGAAGCTGCTCGCCCAATGATAGCAAAATTTTGCAGATTTACTCCACTGGGTTTTTTTTTTTTTTTCTCGTAAATAAACTGTTAGTACAAATGACAGTCCTAAAAACATTCCCATAACTGTTATTCTTTAAAATGGAAACATTTTTTTAAGTTTTATGTATTTATTTTGAGAGAAAGAGAGAGTGAGCAGGGGAGGGACAGACAGAGGGAGAGAGAGAGAGAAAGACAGCATGAAGCCCAAAGTGGGGCTCAATATCACAAACTGTGAGATCGTGACCTGAGCCAAAATCAAGAGTCGGGTGCTTAACCTATGAGCCACCCAGGCGGCCCTACAATGGAAACATTTTACTGCAGGCTGTTTATTTGTGGGGAGAGGGGCAAGTTTGTTTTGTTTGTGGGGAGAGGGGTAAGTTCACCTGGTTGGGTCCCAGGGGAGTCCTGAGTCATGTGAGCTCCATGTCCCCCAGCCTCTCCCCTACCTTGGCCATAAAGGTTTGGGGAGGTGAAATTTATTCATTCGCTTCTGTAACAAAGAGCATTTATTCCTGACGTTTCTTTCTCATCTCTTCTCCTCCTCCTATGAGAAAAGCCAACTTGGAGACCAGAGGAGTTTGAGGTAGAAAGGGACTTGTGTGAAGTGCCTGTGTGTTGAGGGCGTTGTGTGTTCTGATTGGCCATCACCACATTTTACTTACTCTGAATCCCTCCCCGTGACCAGGGTGACCCAGAGAATACCTACTTGGTGCTTTTTCTTTTCTTTCTTTCTTTTTTTCTTTCTTTCTCTCTCTCTTTCTTTCTTTCTTTCTTTCTTTCTTTTTGTTTTAATGTTTGCTTATTTTTGAGAGAGAGAGAGCTTGAGCTGGGGAGGGACGGGGGGGGGGGGCGGGGAGAGAGAGAGAGAGAGAGAGTCCCAAGCAGGCTTCTCCGGGCTGACAGCAGAGAGCCCAATGTGGGGCTGAACTGCATGATGGTGACCTGAGCGGAAGTTGGACCCTCAACTGACTGAGCCCCCCAGGCGCCCCAGTGCTTTTTCTGTGAACAATAAGCTCTTGTTTCCAAGGTAGATAGACAAGACTAGTTGGCATCAGGTTTGTGAAATGAAAAGGAAAGTTGCAGACAAGGAAGTCCATCTCTTCCCTGTTTGCTACAGGTGGGCGAGTGGGACGCGTCTGAGAAAGGAGACTCAAGGCAGGACCTCTGATACTGGCAGTGCTCTTGCTTTGTCTCAAACAAACAAGCACTGGGTCCATGCGGCCAGCAGGTGATCAGGAGGCGGAAGGTGCAACGAGATTGTAAGGGACAGATGAGAATGGTTCAGGACCAAGCGACTGACACTCTCTTTGCATGCCACTGTGTTGGTTGGAAAGAAATGAAAGCAAAATTATGAAGGTTAGGATTGATAGACTCTCTTAGATAGTTTATACGGTAGGTTATTGAACTCTCCTTCGAGTTTCTCTTTTTGGACTTGTTCTAATTCAGGTAAGACAGGTGATAGGAGCCAATTTAGTATATTTTTAGTAGGCAAGTACTATTTCCACCTGACATACAATTATGTATACAAAAAGTTGGTGTGTTTAATTAGTCTTTTGTTAGAAAAAAAAAAAATCCTCCCCATTCTTGTGGCAGTACCGAGTACCAGCCCTATTGAACAGTCTTTTTGGCTGACCCAAGAAAAACTTGGTTAGCATATAGTATTTATTTAGCTCTATCAACTGACAGTCACACTCTTGAATGTCACCTGCCGAAGAGTGGAAAGACAGAAAACAGGCACTTTTTGTTATAACTTTACTGAGGTGTCAACTCCCTTCCATGGAATACGCATGTTATACGTGGACAGTTCTTTGTAAACTTAAGAGAGCTGTGTGACCATTTTCGCAATCCATTTGGTTTTTGTTTTTTTGTGTTTTTTTAAATTTTTTAATGTTTATTTTTGGGAGAGAAAGAGAGAGCCTGAGCGGGGGAGGGGCAGAGAGAGAGGGAGACACAGAATCCAAAGCGGGCTCCCAGCTCTGAGCTATCAGCACAGAGCCCGACATGGGGCTCGAACTCACGAACCACGAGATCATGACCTGAGCCGAAGTCGGATGCCTAACCGACTGAGCCACCCAGGCGCCCCTCACAATCCATTTCTTAGAACATTTTTCTCACCTGCAAAATTTCCTTTGTGCCCACAGAATCTCCTTTTTCCCCCTGCACAGCTTGAGCAACTTTTATTATAAACTTGAAATACCAAATGCATGTTATCAGTTGGTGGTCCCTCCTTTTTTTTTTTTTTTTTTCTCCTTCTTCAAGTAGGCTTCACACCCAGCCCAGTGGAGCTTGAACTCACAACCCTGAGATCAAGACCTGAGCTGAGATGGAGAGTCAGACGCTTAACCCTTAACTGACTGAGCCACCCAGGCACCCTGGTGTCTCCCTTTTCTTATTCATTAGTCTTTGACTCTCTGCTCAGCGGTCTCCTTCAAGTTCAGGTCCTTGCAGTGGAGACCACCTTGCAAGGTTGTAGCCGCATCTTCACATATGGCTTTTGGAACTCGAACTCCCAGGCAGTTAGGAGAAAGAGGAGGTAAGAAGTGGGGGAAAGGAAAGACAGGAAGGAAATAATGGAGCTTTCCTTTTATTTGTGCCTTAGTCATTTCCTTTGACACACACGTGTATTTTCCAGGAGAGAATGGCTGGTAGACAGTAGAGACCTCTTCCATGCTCATTTTGTCCCTGACGCCTCCCCTACTGGTGGATCCAGCAGGAAAGGGAAGGGGAACTTAGATTTGTTGAGCCCCTGCTGTGTCTGAGGGACTCCCCTCGCTTCCTAGGTGTGGAGGGATTGAACTGAAGGAGGTCTTGTGTCCTACTCCACCGGGTGAAGCTTGTTCTTTTAGCACCCATTTGATCCTCTCCCATTTACCCTGTAAGATGCAGTGCTCTGTGTCATGGTAAACTGGTGTATCTATTACAAAACTTTAGAATTATAGCACAACTTAATTATTTATGCTTCTGAAAAAAGACGTCTCAGTCATCTAAAATATTAACTGATAACACAGGGCACCTGGGCGCCTCAGTTGGTGAAGCCTCCCAACTCTTGATTTTGGCTCAGGTCATGATCTCACGGTTCATGGGTTCCAGCCCCATGTCGGGCTCTGTGGTGACAGCGCGAAGCCCGCTTGGGATTCTCTGTCTCCCTCTCTCTCCGCCTCTCCCCGCCTCTCTCTCTCAAAATAAATAAATAAACTTAAAATTTTTTTAAAGAAAGAAATTGATGAAATCAGACTAAAGGGAAGTTATATTTTCAATAAGTAATATTTTCTTCTCAATGCTTAAAAGAGTCCCAAAGACAAAAGTAAAGGAAATTCATATCTGTTGTTAATAAAGAGCTCAAGTGAACTTTCCTGATACTTTTTTTTTTGCAAGTGCAGCAATTTAGGTTGTATTTTGATCATTCTTTCACTTCCATCCCTTTTTTTCCCTCTGAAATGGAATAGTAATTTTTTTAATGTTTATTTTTATTTTTGAGACAGAGAGAGACAGAGCATGAGCAGGGGAGGGGCAGAGATAGAGGGAGACACAGAATCTGAAGCAGGCTCCAGGCTCTGAGCTGCCAGCACAGAACCTGAAGCGGAACTCGAACTCGAACTCAAGGACCGTGAGGTCATGACCCGAGCTGAAGTTGGACGCTCAACCGACTGAGTCACCCAGGCGCCCCTTAAATGGAATAGTATTTAAATTTTGCATATCCTATTGACTTTGGCATAACGAAAGGCATCTTCTAGTTTGTCTTCTCTTTTTCTTTGACTCCCTTAGGGCAACTAGAACCCGTGATTTTTTAAGCACTGTTGCAGTGTTTGGCTTTACGATATACCACCTACGTAAAATATAGATTATTTTCCTTAGATTCTGTTGACCTCAGTCAAATCCATTTAAGTCACTGACCAGGGCAGACTTTGAAGCCAAGACCAGGAATTAGCTTGTAGTGTTAGCATGACTGGCTGCTCAAATTTCATCAAGATCCTTCATATAGAGCCAGCAGAGTAATGAGCCATTCTTTCAAAACTATGTGTGTATTGCTCCTGTTTTTATTTATAATGAAGCTGGTGTATTTGAAAAGGTGTCCTTTTGGGTTGGCCAAGTAGTCCCATTAATTGTGCTAGTCATTCATCATATCAGTGACAGAAGGCCACTAAAAAATTATTGAGGCCACTGTTTTTTCCAGAGTCATCCCTGTTTGCATTAACTCGTGAAGAAATGCCCATTCTTTGAACACTGGGTTTACTTGTGGAGAGTTTAAACACAGGGGTAAGTCCACCCTTCTTTGCTGTAGCTCCTGCCCCCTGCTGTTCGTATGCTCATCACAGCCATCTGTTCAAAGTCTTCCCTTGAAAGGTAGCTTTCCCCCCTGAAAATATAATTAGCCAATTCGTTGCTAAGCATTTCAACATTCCAGAGTGTATTTTAAGAGCAGCTGCTGTACGCTGCCCACATGTGCATTGTATCTTTTTTTCTTGTTGTTGTTGTTATTTCAATGCATCCGATTGATCCTTCTTTTCTCTCTATGCAAATGACACAGTTAGTGGAGTTGGGGATTTCTAAGCTTAAAGAGGCTCCTAAGAAATGAGAGCATTAACCCCAAGTGCACTGCATTCCCTGAACGTCTTGCATTCTCCTGCTCAGACTTGAAGTGGGCACCTGCTGTTTAATGTAATTAGTTTCAGAGGGAATGTCAGCTCAGTCCTCAGGAGTTTACTCTGACCCAAAAATCCTCGTAAGAAAATATCAGTGAGACAAAACAAGAAAAGTTATCACAGTCGGGAAGCTGCTTCTCACCGCGTTATTCGTTATTTGGGGGCATGTTTTAGAAGATTCCTATTTGCTGTCTGGCTCTGTGATTTTCTGGTTGCAAAACTGTGCTCAAGACAAGATTGCTCTAGCAAGTAGCTGTTTTCCTTCTCCAAAAATGACAACGTGGTGGGCTGCATTGGAAGGAAGGAAGGAAGGAAGGAAGGAAGGAAGGAAGGAAGGAAGGAAGGAAGGAAGGAAAACATTTGGAGTTGGAACTATAGTTTTCAGCACTTACTCTGATCGAGTAAAAAAATTAAAGACAAATTAAGCATATTCCTTTTCATCCTACCTTTTTCCATTCAAACGTAAGTTGAACAAGGCTGTTTGCCAGTTCCCTTTTTATTCCTATTGATGTTTAGCTTTTAATGAGCTGTAATAAAGGGGTCAAAAAGGGTCTCATGCGAGTAGCAGGGTGAATCAGACACGAAATAGTGGCATCGCTGTTCTGTTTGGCTATTTTTCATAGATGAGCACTTGCTTATTTTGTTGGCAGTTTGTAAGGCACCTCATCTAGTCTCATGATATTCTTTGTTTATTTCCCTCTGTCATCCTCCTTGGTTGAATCTTGATTATATATTCAGCCACACCGTGGCTGTGCTCCAGAGCTTGAGGGAGGGGATCTGAGCCCACCTCCAGCCATAGGGTGAAGGGGGTGCTGCTGACCCTTGAAGGATCAGTTGGGTGTGAGAGAAAGAACAGAACTGCTAGAACCCTTTAGGGAGAGAGTACAGCCAGGAATTAGTGCAAGACCTAGATCCTCAGCTCATCCTCCCCCAGGGGCAGACTCTCCAACTTGGATCTGGGCTTGGTGTTGCTGGGCTTGGATGATCGCTCATCCACAGAATACTTTTGATCTGTCTACCACAAAGGTGGTAGTGAGGATTAAGTGACCTCGTGTATGTGAGGCAACTTTGCAAGCCATAAAATATTCTGCAAATAATACATATTACTGTTTTTTCTCAGCTAAGGCCTTGCTTCATTTCCTACCTATCAGTAAATCCTTGCTACACCATCGTGTAGCAACTGGATCTCCCGCTGCTTTTGGTCATATAGTTGCCGCAGAGGCCCTGGTTACCTCCAGCAAGTGTAACAATCATGGCAGACTCCAGTGGTAAAGTTTTCTGTTACAGTAAGCCAGACTTGGCCTTCTCAGTACCATTTCCATGGCTGGCCCCGATTGTGCCTGTGGAATGATCCTCATGCATTCAAAACCCTGTGCTGCATGCAGAGGTAAAAAGGTAAAGGTAAATGTAAAAGCCAGGTGGACATTTGCATGAAATAATTGCAAGTGCTGTGTGCTCTAAAGGAAGCAAATAAGGGAGCCAGAAAACAAGTTCCCAGGGAGTAAGAGGGAGTGCTTGGGTTTCACTGATCCAGGAGCACACCTCCAGGGAGATGTGTACAAGGCAGCTAGAGGGAAGGGCTGGGGACAGAAGTAGCAAAGGCACGTTTGTGGCTCTGGTGACCCCTGTGGCTGCACCTTTTTGAGCGAGTGGGAGAGGAGCGTCAGATGGGGGCTAATAAAAGGCTATATGTGGAAGGTGAGGGAAAGGTGGGTGGTGGTGCTATCCTTTGCTGAGATGAGAAATTGAGGAAGGTGATGGGTGGTAGTGGGGGATGGGGTTGTTCATGTTTTTGTTTTTATTTTTGTTTTTCGTTTTTTGTCATTAATGTTTATTTTATTTTTGAGAGATAGAGACAGAGCACAAGTCGGGGAGGGGCAGAGAGAGAGAGGGAGACCCAGAATCCGAAACAGGCTCCAGGCTCCGAGCTGTCAGCACAGAGCCCGATGCTGGGCTCGAACTCGGGAATGGCGAGATCTTGACCTAGGCTGAAGTCCGACGCTTAACTAACTGAGCTATCCAGGCGCCCCTGTGTTTTGGTTTTGTTTTTTAAAGGAAATATCAAGTTATACTTTGGACCTTTTGAATTGAGGATGTCTCTAAGAAATTCCCAGTGGAGATGTTAAATAGGTATTTAGTTTCAGAAGAGAGAGCCAGCCTGGAGAAGTGAATTCGCACCTCATCAGCATCAAGGTCTTAAAATCCATGGCAGTTGGTACTGCCGAGTTAGGGAGAGTGTTCCGGGAGGAGAGAAGAGACTGCTGGCTAAGCTTTGAAAAATCCCTATATTTTGAGGCCAGGTAGAACAGAATGAGGAAAAACACCAGAAGAGTTGCAGAGAAAAGTGGGTCAAGTGGTTGTCTGGTTGAGTACTGGCTCCCCAGAAGCTGAGTGAGGTCTGGACAAAAGTGGCCGTTGGCTTTAGCAACAGGGAAGAGGTCTGTGATCTTGACAAGCTGAGAATGGCAGAAACCAAAGCCATTTTGTAGAGAGTGGTGTAATGGATGGACTGGAGATAAGAAGGGAACACAACATCTGCAGAACATTCTTGAGAACTTTTGCCGTGAAAGGAAGCTGAGAAATAAGCTGTATCTTCTAGGGGGATATTTTTTTTTCTCATTTTTTCATTTGTTTTGTTCCGTTGTTTTAAAATGAGATGCTAGAATAAGTTTATATGCTGATAGGAACAATTCAGCAGACATGATAGAAGGGCGGATGGATGGAAAGAAGGAAGGAATTGGATCAGGAATAGGCTGAGGAGACCAGGGCTGTAACTAAAGAAAGAAATACTTGGGAAAGTCAAGAAGCAGGCTGAGAACCAGAGCATGAACTAGAAGAACTGGCCTCTGACAGAAGAAGGGGCCTTTCTTCCACTCACGCAGAGGAAGAAAGAGAGGTTGATGGAGGAGACGTGTGGATAGAGTCGGTAGGGTGAAGATAAGGGACCTCAAATCTGGTGGCTTCTACATTCTCGTCAAAGCCTTTGTGAAGAGTGGTTATCAGCTGAGACGTAGGGAGTCGGGGGGATTCAGAGAAGGGAAAGTATAAAATGGGGAAAAGTGGTTCCTGTGGAGCAGTGGTTCTCAATGTCTAGCTCCTGGCCAGCAGCAGCATCACCTGGGAACGTGAAATCTTTGTTGAAATGCGAATTCTGAGTGCTCACCCCCCAGACCTACTGGATCAGAAACTCTGGACATGGGACCCAGCAGCCTGTGTTTTAGCAAGCTTTCTGGCATGATTCTGATGCTGGCTGAAGTTTGGGAACGACTGTTCTAGAGTAAGGGAGCAAGACCATATTTTGTGAGTAAAGAGCTTGAATTTAAAGTGAAAACAAGTTGTTCGCATTGCGTGGTTTTCTTGTAGTATTTTAACATCTGGGTTGAGGCATGGGTAAGAGATGCTAGGGTTCGACCAGAACTGTGGTGTCCTGAGTCCAACAGAGGGAAGGGGACTCACGGAGTTGGAAGTGTTTGATTCTGATGGTAGATCATGGAAAGTTAAGCTGGACGAGGAGGGCAGAAAAGCCAGAGGGCCTGATGGAAATGAGAAAGTCCCAGATCGGTGCATTGGAGGTCTCACACATAGTGGAAGGGCAGTGCCATTGCAAGGAAGGGATCTGTGTAATAGCAGAGCAAGGTCATGTCTGAGCTTACTGGCCCGTAGAGATAATGCTTTGAAGATCTGACTAAATGAGTTCTGCATAAAAATTCCTTAGAACAAATACTTGGCCTGTGTGCGTGCATTAGTGCCTGCATTAAGAGGCCAGGAAGTTACAACATAGTTGGACCGCATACAAAGCACAAGCTTTTTAAAATAATAACACAAGTAAAACCATATAAGAAAATGTTTCCTTTCTTTAAATCAGCTCTTTCCATTATTTAGCTTCCGTAAGAATCTTTTAGAGTTCCCACATCCAGGTCCATCATGGGCGAGGGGCTTCTGCCCACGCACAACACCAAGAAATTCTCAGACACTAACAGGGTGTCCTCCAGTTCAACTCCATTCTGACAGTACCTACCCAGGGATACCATCAGATCTCGCAGGTTATGGATTCTGTCCTGCAACACTGTTCCCACCCCCTGCTTCACACACCAGTGGTAAGCTTCAGGCTCTTACCTGTACTTCTGACTGCTTGGCTATGGAGTAGGGGTTCCCCTGACCTCCTCCTTGGGTTCAAGTAACTCGCCAGAGGGGCTCCCAGAACTGAGGGAATCACTTAAGTTTACTAGCTTATTACAGGATAAAGGCTACTTATGAACAATCCGATGGTGAGATATGTAGAGTGAGATCTCAAACAAAGGAACTTCTGTCCTCGTGAACTTAGGTCCCAGCTTGGGGGTGCATGGAAGTGTTCCAATTCCCCAAGTGTGGAAGCTCTCCCAAACGGACTACAAAAGCCATTTTCTTAGGTTTCTATGGGGACTCCATTGCATAGTCATGGTTGACTAAGTCATTGGCCATTGGCTGATTCAACCTCCAGCCTCTGTTCCCTCTCCAGAGGTTAGGGGAGGTGGGGACTGGTACTGAAAGTTCCAATCCTCTGATCATGTGGTTGATCTGACTGGCAACTAGCCCCTGACCTTGGGTGGGTCCAAAATTCACCTCCGTTAATAACAAGACACCGATTTCAACTTTATGGCTCGGAAGCATTTTCAGGAACTATGGTATGGATGGTGACCACATATACCTAAGAAATACATTATTTGATCATCTGAATGACCAAATCATTATATCACAGTCAGATTGGGTTTTTTGTTCATCTTATACTGCTGCTGCTGCTATGAAGAAGGAGAAGGGGAAGGAGAAGAAGAAGAAATAATGATATTTTTTAGGTCCTTATGGTCTATCAGGTACCACAGTGGTGTCTTCATGGCCGTGGGTCTTATTTCATCATGACTACAGCATCTGAGAGGAATACTATTACTTGACCCTCTTAAAGCACAGAGAAACTAAGAAACTTGCCTAACATTAATTTTAAATAATTGAGGTAGATAAATGCTGGGAAGTGCATACAGTTCTTGTAAACTGAAACTACCTCCCTATCACTTCTTGGTACTAAGTATGAAATAACAGGTGTCATTTTCACTTGATCATTGGCTGCCCCAGGTGATCACCTCTACTGAATCTTGTGGAAACACACAAAAAAGATTTGTTGACAGAAAAATAGGGGTGTGCCTGTCCACTGCTCCCAGGTACCTCCCCGGCTCCTTTTCCAGAGCACCTGTGGGGCTGGCTGGAGGCGAGGGCAGTTGAGTCGACCAGAGCCTGGGATGATTGGTCTGGTTGACTAATGTGGGTAGTGGATAGGACTGAGAAGGTGTCTAGGTTGTCTTGCAGTGGGTCCTGTGTTGTGTTCGGCCATACTTTTGTAGGTACCTCTACCTACCCCACTGATGTCTGGCTCCACAACAGCCTCTGTACTAGGGACAGGCCATGGACAGGGAGCAGAAAGGAATCCAAAAGTGTTATCTCTGAATCTCTTTCAGGTTCTTCTTCCTCTTCTTCTTTTTCAAAAAATAAATTTGTGTTTCTCCCTCAAACTTAGCTACGATCTTGAAGCTATAAACTGCTTGAAGATGTATATAATCATTTTAACTTGCTAGAGTATTAGTGTAAACCTTTACTATCTTCCTTTAATTGCTCTTAATAGAAAGCTGTTAAAAGATCATAAAATTTGTGATTAAAAGGACCCGGGTAAGGAGAATTGTATTTTCTTCCACCAGCCAATGCTAAATTATTCCCTATGGCTCATTCTACAGTGATTTGGACGATCCTTTGTAAAATAAGTTTAATGAAACCCTTTCTATTTCCACAGGGATACTGTCTATGATTTGTTTAATAGACCCAATTTGGGAGACTATTTTTTCTGGATAATCAGCTTACATTTTTCTTTGTTTAGTTTCATCTCATTAGCTATATGCTTGATTTCTTTCCTATTCCATAATACATGTTCTCGGTACCTGCTGTGTGTGATGGACATGTTTTTTCATACATTGGTCCTTTTCTTGCTTTTTATAGATTGTGCAATATATATGTGAGCCTAATTGCTTTTTCATTTTTCATAGTCTGTTCCTTATGGTATGGACATCTTTAGTAAGTTAAAAATAGAATATCACGGTCTGTTGGTTGTTTCTCTTCCCTTCTTTCCTTCTTTCCTTTTTATTCTACTCACTTTGAAGTAATAAAGGTGGAATTGCAGAGTTGGGTTTTTTCCTTTCATTTTCTCTGTCTTTTAAAGTATTCTCCCCAGTACTCTGTTCTATGGGCCAAGAATAGGACTTTATGATCTGTGGAAGCAAGAGGTTTCCATCAGTAGCATGTGTGTTTGACCACAGATATCAGCCCAAATAAAAGGACTGAACTAAAATTGGGGTTTATCTTTCTCAGGCATAGTATTTTCTCACGTGCTACCAATGGTAGATAATTGTGGGTTTTGGTTCATTGGCTCAGGATTATCGGGGGTTGGATCTCTCTGTTTCTTGTGGCCTTTCCCTCCTGATCATAAGGTGGCAGCTGAACTTAGAGATCACACTTCATGTTCCAGGCAAGAAGAGGGAGGAAGCAGGTAGAGAGATGAGCGGAAGATGAAGGAGGGCCAGCAGAACCTGACCGTTCCTTTTCGGGAACGTTTTGGATCTTTGCCATCCAGTGACTTCCACTGACATTTTAGTGGCCGTTTCTGTGTCCCATGGCAAAGGCATTTGGAAAATGTTGGGGGAACAGATGTTGTGATGGTTTTGTTGTTGATTGCTTTTTTAACCTTGGCTAATGGTCACACCCGCCAACAAAATTGATGTTCCATTTGTAAGGATGAAGGGAAGCATGGGTCTTGGGTAGCACCTGACGGTCAGAACCACAGCCTCCAGTGGCAGAAGGCAAGGCAGAAATTTCATGTTTCTGCTTAGGTGTAGGGTAGCTTCCCGTGCGTTCATTCTGTTCCTCCTTCCCGGGATACCTTGGAGTTTATCTGAAAAAGGCTGGTATAACCTGAAAACCTCCAGGAAAGTATGATCCCTGAATAAACATCTATAATTTAGTTCCAAGTATGGGAGTATTTATCTCAGCGTTAGATTTGGGAGAAGGGCTAGAATAGATAGGCTCTTTCCATGGATGCAAAGAATGGGGTCCCACTTAGACTTCCTGTGAATGATTAACAGCCATGTACATATAGGCCTACTTTCTTCTCTTCTTGCTATTGTGTTGCATCCTCCTTGGTGTGGTCCCGCTGGACTGCTCTTAACCCACCAGTGTGTTTTATGTAAGCGATTTTATTGACTACATTTTTGGTTGCAGCCAAAAGGTCAAGGGCTTCTTTCCCCTTTTCTTTGTTACTCCCTCCTAGGTGTGTTTTTAACTTTAAACCTCTGAACTGTCTCTGCAAGGGCCACTTCCCATCCTTTGTGTCATTTCTCTGAGGACCTGTTCCCGCATCTTGACACAGTCTCCACTCACCATCTGGCCTCTTCCACTAAGTCTTCCCACTGAGTACCAAACACCATGAGTTCTGCTCATCCAAGGGTCTTAAATTCCTGCAAAATAACAACTATAGCATTTACACAGGAGACTCAATGCGGTACTCATAATTTGACAAATATAAAATGGCATTAGGGGTCTTCATTAAAAAAAAAAGAAAAGATACTTGCCTGGTGTCCTATGTCTTAACTGCTGTGCCATAAGGACGTGGAGGCCTAGGAAGTCCTAACTGATCTGACCCCACCACATGAACCCCACCAGTGCCGGAGCTGGCCCCAAGTGTACAGTTCATGAAGAAGGAGACTGCTTAAGTGAATCAGAGGCATAAATTAGGTAGTTGGAGGAAGGTTTAAGGGACTTGAGAGAGCAGATTGTTTTCAAGCACTTTAAATACTTTAAAAACATCAGTTCATCCACATGCCTAGGCTATTCTAATTGTAAATCTTTCATTAAAAACCAGTCTCCTGAGGCTGTCTCCAGGCAACCCCACACAAGCCCAGTTCTGATTACTATTTCTTCTTTAAAGTATTAAGACAGCCTTTCCATAAGCATCTCCTATAATTTGTATTTAAATTAGTGTCTTACCCCCCCCAACCCCCATTGTTTGAATTACCAAATCAGGTTTGGTGTGCTTTGTAATAAGTGTTATTCAAATGTGTTCATCCCGTGGTCTTACTTTTGCCTTACAGGTAAGCAGTCACTTTATGATTGCTTTTAGAATTTGTTTCATTTGGTTGTTTGTTTTGATTTGTTTTTATCGGATCATCAGGGAAATGCCTCACAAATGCTGGTGTTATCTATAATCTGTAATTGAGTCACATTGTTATTCAACATATAATTAGGTCATTGGAACAGATCAAAAGTGTATAAAATGTGGCTTTAAAGTATTCTTCCCAGTCAAAAAGGAATTGAGTTGGTCAGAGATTGTCAAATAGGTTTTGAAGTGTTATGAGGCCAGATTTTTTTTGGATTATGCTTTTGTTTTTTCAGGTGTTTGTGGTTTTGTTTTTGTTGTTGTTGTTTTTTTTTTTTTTAATATAGGGCAGAGATTAATGGAATTTATTGCCTTTCTTCTTCTGTAAGAAGAATAGTAAGATGTAAGAATTAGTCGAGATGTTAAGATAAATTTAAAATCCAAGGAAAATCAGGAATGTATTTTAAGAGAGTCAGCTTCAGTGTCTCCTTTACATTTGTCAACGGGGTCGATTAAATTTATAAATACAGCGGGAAATATATTTTGGGAAAAATCAGGATTCCAATTAATTTCACTAAGAAAAGAGCTAAACTTGTAGCACAGTACAATACATGTCAGTAAATACTTATGCAATGAGTGAATGACCGAATGGAGACATCACTTGGTCCAGTAGTTTTCAAGCTGGAGGGACCTGGCTTCTGATCCTGACTGCCCCCTCCCTACCCTCTGAGAAACCTCGCACAGGTGATTTAGCCTTTCCAAGCCCCAAATCTTTCTTGTGTAGAATTTGCATGATGATGGTGTCTCACAGTATTGTGAAAATTAACTAAGATGAGGGGCTTGGCACAAAGTAGGCATTAAGTAAATATTATTGTAGTTTTAAACCACTGTGAAAATGTCCATATTTGGTAGGTCAAAATTCTGGAAAGTTAATATGACTCAGTCCACTCTTAATCCTCACAGCACATGAAATGATTCTGGTTTGTTTTGTTTTTGTTTCTTTCGCAAGGAATTTAGCCCATACTGAAGGTTTGGGGAAAGTTTCTTAAGGGAAATAATGCTTGAGCGGAGACTTGGAGGTAGGGGTTGGCCATTTGAAAAGAGGCAGGAAGGGCGTTTCCGGTAATGGAGCTACTCTCTTAGTAAAAGGATAAACTAAGCTAAGTAGACTCTACTGGCCCAAGATCCTTATCATGAAAAATGTTTGAGCAAAACATTCGAATACATGCACATTTAGTAATAACTTATATAACTGTGCTCCTATATAAATCCATACATTAACAATTAGGAAGGATAGGGGCTCCTGGGTGGCTTAATTGGTTAAGCATCCGACTCTTGGTTTTGGCCCACAGTTCGTGGGTTCGAGCCCCGCGTCAGGCTCTGTACTGTTGGTGTGGAGCCTGCTCTAGATTCTCTGTCTCCCTCTCTCTGCCCCTCCCCTGCTCATACTTTCTCTCTCTCTCTCTCAAAATAAATAAATAAACATTTTTTTATTAGAAAGAATAGATTTATTTTTTTAATTTAAAATTTTAAAAAGTCTATTATTTATTTTGAGAGAGAATGCAAGCAGGGGAGGGGCAGAGAGAGGGAGAGACAGAGAATCACAAGCATGCTCTGTACCACCAGTGCAAAGTCCAACCCGGGGATCGAACTCACGAAGCATAAGATCATGACATGAGCCGAAATCAAGAATCAGATGCTTAACTGACTGAGGCACCCAGGCCCCAAAATAAAAAGAAATTCTAATATCTGTTTTCCTGAATCGTGGTGATCTTGCTGCATTTCCCACATGCCTCTAGCCTACTTTAGAGACCACTGACCTAGGAAAAACATAATGAACATGGACAGTTTTCCTAATGCTTCCCAACCAGGTTTTATGAGAGTTTAAGGTTTATATTTTTCAGTTTCCACAGGGTCTCATAAGTTCCAATCTGAAAAGTTAACGTAATCATTGGCTGAAAGCTGATTGTATCCTAGGGATCCCTGTCAGGGTTATGCTTCCTAGCAACAGAAACAAAATCACACAGAAAGGTCATACCTGAACTTGACCTGAACTGTCCCACAGATATGCCCTGCTGATGATGAGCTTATGAATCAAAACGACAAAACACAGAAGAAAATAAATAGCTATGAGTGAGAGTCAACAGACACAAAACAACAGGATTAAACCCCAAGAATTTTAAGTAAAGGAAATTTAATGAAAACCAAAAATGAAGATGTGTTAAAATAATTGAAGGCATAGGAAAAGATCAAGCATCAAAGAAAAATAGGCCAGGTAGATTTAGAAAAGAACCAGTAGAAATGAAAATATAGTTGTTACCATGAACTCAGTGGCTTGATTAAGAAGTGGTTTAGAGGGACGCCTGGGTGGCGCAGTCAGTTAAGCGTCCGACTTCAGCCAGGTCACGATCTCGCGGTCCGTGAGTTCGAGCCCCACGTCAGGCTCTGGGCTGATGGCTCGGAGCCTGGAGCCTGTTTCCGATTCTGTGTCTCCCTCTCTCTCTGCCCCTCCCCCATTCATGCTCTGTCTCTCTCTGTCCCAAAAATAAATAAACGTTGAAAGAAAAAAAAAAAAATTTAAAAAAAAGAAGTGGTTTAGAGGGGCACCTGGGTTGCTCCATTGGATAAGCATCTGACTCTTGATTTTGGTGCAGGTCATGATCTCAGGGTCGTGGGATCAAGCCCCGAGTTGGGCTCCCAACTGGGTGTGGAGCCTCTTGAGATTCTCTCTCCCCCTCTCTCTGCCCCTCCCCTGCTCATGCGTGCATGCTCTCTCACTCAAAATAAAATAAAGTAAAGTAAAATAAAATAAAATAAAATAAAATAAAATAAAATAAAATAAGGAATTTAGAGACAGCCAGAGAAAGGATTTAATGCTGGATCTGAGGGGCACTATTGCTGTCACCATTTATAGTCACCATACCATTCAGATCATATCATGTGTACCCGGATACCCCACCTACCACTCACACAGGTAACACTGCTCACTGGCCCCAAAATCCACAGAAAAAGAGTACAATCCTTGACATGACCCAGAAGCCCCCCCCTCCTCCCCCCCAGCCTCTCCAGCTCAGCTTCATTGTTTTCTCAGACACAGCCACACTGGCGTCTGTTTTTCTAATATGACCACGCTTCCCCCCTTGAGCATGCTATGCTGTGTGTCTGAAATATCCTGCTCCTTTGCCCTATCAGCTCATTCTCCCAGTTCCTGGATCACCTTCCCAGGGAAGCGTTCCTTTGCTCCATAGGTTAACAAGGATGCTTTGTTGCTAACACTTAAAACAGCTAGCCACTTCCTTCAAAGTACTTGTTTCCATTTGTAATCCTACACTTATTACTGGGATTGTTTGAACACCATTCATCTTCCCCACTAGACTGTACACCCTGTTTGTTTGGCCAACCATTGTGTCAGTGGTTGTACCCAGTAGGTGTTTGATGAATATTCCAGAAGTACACAGCACATAAATTTTTATATTAAAATAGCTCTGAAGATGCTTGGTGTTTCAGTTTCTGTTGTTCCACGATGAGTTTGGTCTTTTTAGCTATAAAATGGTATTTCTTCTCTAAGATCTTTCGTAAGCCAAATTACATTATTTCTTTTCACATATTTTTTTTTTCTTTACCATTTAAAATAGGTTCTTGTGGCATTCAGCTTTCAAGGTCCTCAGATTTCTTCCAAGATAGTCTGTAAAGCCCTGTGAAACCATAGCACTTGTCTCTTTGAATTCTGTGAACAGTGCAGTTTTTTCCAGACACAGAGTTAGGTGCATGTTGGGAATGGTGTCACACACAAAATGAAGGATACGTGGCAACACTGGGCTCTTCAGACACACATCTGATTTTTTTTTTTTTTTTTTTAGGTGGTCATCTGACTTTTTAAAAGTGTTCCTTTGAGGGGCGCCTGGGTGGCTCAGTCGGTTGAGCATCCAACTTCGGCTCAGGTCATGATCTCGCGGTTGATGGGCTCGAGCCCCGCATCGGCCTAGGCTCTCTGCTGTCAGCTCAGAACCTGCTTGGGTTCTGAGCATCCCCTGTGCTCCTCTCTCTCTGCCCCTCCTCTGCTCGCTGTCTCTCAAAAAAATACATAAACATTAAACAATAGTAAGTATTTATTCCTTCGATAAGCTTACTATGACTCAGTTTTGAAATTCTGAGCAGTTGCTGGGGTGCAGGTGAGCAGAAGCCTGAGGACTGCAGAGCCTCTGTGCACTGGTAGCTTCGGTCCCAGAGGACAGTGACACTGCAGCCCGCTTACTGCAGTGAGGAGGCATTGATTTTTCTCCCTCTCTGTTCTTAGCTGCACCTCTGAGGCAGGTCTGGTATGAAGCATCTTTCCTGGCAAGGAGAGGAAAACCTGTCATGAACTTTGTCACCCCAACAAACGGACATTTCAAGCCAAACCAGATGGAGGAGGAACAGGGCTTTAAAGACTCCTGAAAACCTCCCGACTTAGTTCAGCATCCTGGCTGTTGTGACAAGAGAGGTTCCCTGCAGTTTGTAACAAACCTTGACCGCCGATAGGGAAGAAATTTTTTTTTTTTTTTTTAACGTTTTGAGGAGAGAATAAAAGGATCAAATCAGTGAAAACAGTGCAGCTTTGTGCAGCGATCTCGGAAGGTTAGCAAAGTGGTCTTGTCCAAGTTTTCAACAAGATGTTCCGTTCCTGTTATAATTGGCTGCTGGGTAGGTTTGGACCTAACTAGAATGCCAGCATTCGATTTTGCCGTGTCCTCGGTGGAGATGTGTCACCGTTTATGCTCGCCTTAGTGACAATTTTCTAAAATGGAAACTCGTGGGAAATCATTACAGTGTTTATATGTCTCCCTTGTCGGATGGCGTTATCCTGTGATATTTTACCAGTGTTTTCCACTGCATGATGGCATCTAGCAAAGGTTAAGGCAGAACAGGTCCCTCTGTAATTTTGTGACTGCATTTTACTTACTGAAGAAGAAAAGATAACTGACAATTAAGTATTTGGGATGTCACAGAAAGAACATGTGCAACTAATCAATGGTATCCTCTGGGAACATGATTTTATAAAGCTGATAAGGTAGAAAAATCGGGATTTTGTGATTTGTGTTACATGATGATAATTGCACCTTTTCAATAAAAAAGACATTTCTCCTGGAGTAAACATTGAGCTTGCGGGGGATGCTGGTAGCAATGCTGTTGTTTTTTTTTTGCCCTATTCAGGCAATTTTTTTGTAAATGTTTTTGTAGACTATGAGGTTTTTGGTTTGGGGGTTTTTTCGGTTTTGTTTTTTGTTTTGGGCACCCATTCTTTTAGAGTGAGGTTTCTGCAGGAACCTGTTGTATGCAAAGTCGCTTATTTATTATCCTGAAAGCGAGTAACACTGTGTAAAGAATAATAATTATTATTTTTTGCTTCTTACAAGTTGCACTCAATTTCCCAGTTTTTATGCGTATCCGAGTTGGATACAGCAACAGCCCTCCATTACATACATAGGATAGCACACACTTGTTTCAGTTCTTGATTTTTCCCCGTTGCCCATGTACCTCTTAATAATAACCTGGGTTTTAGTCCGCATGGCTCCTACGTGATGAATTACGTGCACATTTCTTCAATGCATTCTTCTGTTAATCCTACAGCTTCTACAATCTGCATGTGTATCAAAGCGCAACTAAAAGACATTCAGAGCCCAGGCTGTTTGGAAGCTCTTAACATAGCAGGCTCTTCCCCCACATGGGCCACTTTTGCTTGTTTTATTGTACAGGTTTCAATTAGATGTAGACAGGTACCTTCTCAGCTGGTTTGCACAGTGCTTTCTTCTCATTCCAGCAGCTTTGAACATCTCCACCTTCCTTTAAAAAAACAAAAACAGTTAATCGAAGGACCACACTCCTTGGCCCAGCGACACATCATTCTGTGCTTGGTACTTGCTATTGGGTGACCTCTTTTGGAAATTATTTTGAGCCTTTTCTTCATGTTCATTGCTCACCTCTAGGCCTTTCTAAATTTATTCTTATTTCTCATTTTGGGGGTGCTAGATAATATTGCATTAAGGGGAGCAAGAGGATTGATTGCTTAGCTCGTTTTATAAAAGTTCTGGAAGCAACTCTTTTTGCTGACCTACCACTCGAGACAACAGCACTTGTATACAAGCGCCTACTCTTTGTCTTACATCTGTGGTGTGAATTCTGCCCCTTGGGGTATTTGACTCATTACTTATACCTGTAAAATGGAATTTAATGGGATTTATTTCCAAGTTCTTCTCTAACTTGCCATATTCATTGTTGAATTGTGTTGTCCTGCTGCATAAATGAGTTGTCCAGCCATCTGTCCAAACTCAGATCCAGTGTCAGACCTCTACCATCACAGTGATCAGTTAATCGATTAAATAGCACTGGGTCTGGGGCCATCACTGCACTCCAGTTCAAAATGCTCCTCTCGTAACACATGTAGGGGACTCATGTCTCCTCGGTTGTACCCTGACCCAGCACTGATGGCGTTTAAACAATATTTTCCTCCACGTTTTGCTAACCTTGTGAACCCTCAGCACTACAGATTGCTAAATTCTCGAATTTTGTATGAAAGACACAGAAGCCATGAGTATGAACTCCTTTCTAATTTTTTTTTAAAAATTTTAACGTTTATTTACTTTTGAGAGACAGAGACAGACAGAGCATGAGCAGGGGGAGAAGCAGAGAGGGAGACACAGAATCCGAAGCAGGCTCCAGGCTCTGAGGTGTCAGCACAGAGCCCGACGCAGGGCTCGAACCCACGAACCGTGAGATCGTGACCTGAGCTGAAGTCAGACGCTTAACTGACTGAGCCACCCAGACGCCCCTGAACTCCTTTCTAAATTCATTGCACTAGTAGATTTTGAACCACCAGAAAGAATCCTTCCGAAAGTTAGCCCCACTGCCAGATAAATATTTTCAACCACAGCCCAGAGCCGAAAGCACTAATGAATTCTAATAGCAAGGCAGCACACAGCCCAGTGGGGGTTGCAATTGACAAAGAGGCAGAAAACTAGAACAAGAGGGCCAGCGTGTCCTTTGGGGAGCTGGCCTACAGCACAGGCCCAACAGTGAGTGCTGCAGGCTCCCAGCCAAATGAAGAGTGTGCCCAGCAGCGTTACTGTCATACGGGAACTAAAAGCGGGTGTCCTCGGCTGGACTGTCAGGGGCCTATGACCCCCCTGCCACTGTCAGCACAGTTATATACGTATGCATATTTTTCAGCAAACGAGATTCTCAGGTTTGATCCAATTTTGAAAGGGATCCATGAATCATGGAGGGTTAAGAAGCCCCGGCTCACTAGATGGACAGCGATCCAAACTTCTAAAACCAATAAAAGAGGTTGTTGGGAATTGATATAACAAGACATTCTGAGGAAACAATGAACCTTTGTCGAAGACTCATGGTGTGCCAAAGACTATTGGGGACATCACATCATCTTATCCTCACACTAATCCTGTGAGGTAGCCACAGGATTTTATAAAGCTGATAAGGTAGAAAAATAAGGGGTGTTGGAACCCAGTTCTTGTCCTAAAGCTCCATACGTCCTACCACACCATCGTGCCTCTCTAAGAAATGGAAATGACTAAACATTGAAAATTAATAAAAAATCATACTAAGCAAGCTATAGCAATGGGGAAATTTAATTTGATATCTAAAATGTAACTTCTGTATATTTATTTTATGTTTATTTATATTTATATAGAATATTTTTTATTTATTATAGGTTTATATGTATTTATTTACCTATTCAATAAAATTGGGTATTTAGACCTGACGGAGGTCCCAAGAAGGTGGAACGCTCCAGGGTGCAGTTTTAAGGAGTGATCTTCTTCAGTGAAAGCTTCTCATAGAAAAAGTTGTAAATGAACAGTCATGAGGCCCCACATCACTGCTGGGGTTCTCAGAGAGTGAGATCGTGTGTTTATGAACTGAACAATCTAGTTGAAACTCATGTAATTTCTCTTGTGCATCTTCACGCTAATTAATGACAGTCATTTCACTTGTACTTATTATATTACATTAGGTAAACTACCATTTTACACTCTACCTCTGTTTGGATTGAAGTATTAATCATTTTCTTACAAGCCTTAGCAGAGTTTAGGAGGTATTGCCACCATGTAACTGAATGCTTAACGGACCCACCCTCTTCCCCCAATGCTACTTTCTTTACAACTGTAAATCCTGAAATCCATATTGGTGACTTTTATGGAAAATATTATTTGAGAATTTTCAGCGAACAGTTAACAAAAATGCTCACAAATTTCTGGAGTTTTCGATGTTCCTTTTTTTGCAAGTATATCTTACCTAAAAAAAAAAAAAATGTGATCATCTCTTTGTAGTTACTCTGTTTGGGGAGGCTGAGCAGGATTAATTCCTTTCCTGGTGTTGCAGTGTAAACAGCTTTTTGCCTGTCTTTTGTCATTAATGATCATGCTGTAGATGTAGCCAGTGCATTGTAAGCCAATCTGTCAAGGCAAATAAACAATTCACCTTGTTAAAATTCCCTAAATCTTGCATTAATAAAACCAAACTAACCCCCTGAACACTCAAGAGATGTCTTCCTCCATACTGCGGTGATGGATGGCATGTCTAAAGATCCTGGAAATTAAGTAGTTCAGGTCATTAAAAGTGTCCCACACTTGTTATTGATTTAATTTATTTTAAAAGGTGGGGGTGGAGATAAGAGTGTTACCCCCCCCCCATTTTTTTTTTAATCTGAAAGCTACCACTTGTACACATAATTAAAACTATTGCCTGGGTTACCAGCTCTGTATTTGTTACAACATTAAGCTTTATTATTCAGATAGGTATTGTATCATCCTGTTAAACAGATATCTAGAAACGAGGAAATGATCACTGCAACTTGATGGCAAACATTCCTGGGAGCTTCATATATATGATGATTTTTACAGCCTTTGAGTTCCAGGCACTGAAATAATGACCTTAGAGGCACTCCCAAAATTTCCTCGAGTAGATAAAAATTTAGGTGAAGGTCAGTGGAAATAGTAATGAAAGCATGCCCCTGGAAAAGGGATTTTTTTTTTTTCTATTTTGTGTATTGCTTTGTTTTCCTGCTTCTTTACTTACTGTCCTTAAGCCTCAGTGGGTATAGCCGGCTATGTAAGGAATAGGAAGAGACCAAGGCAGAGCTGGCTTTCCAGATGAGTTTTCTCCAGCAACTGAACAGCAGGAAGGTTGGGCCACTAGCATAGTGCAGGGGTCCGCCTATATTGTTCATTCCATTTCTATGTCCTGAACTGGGCAACTATCTGCAAAATGTGCTAGAAATACAACCACTCGGTGCGTTAATTATGACTAAAAGCAACAGATTATGTTGAGCTAGGTATTTTAAATATACATCATTTGGCCTTTTTGTCATTGGAGCCTTATGCATCACGCTGCACAGCTGTACCTGATCAGCCGTGTGAGTGATACTTGACCCATCACTTCTCACTGTCCTGTAAACCACACATGCTTATGGGGGTGTGGGGAGGAGAACTGTGATAAAATATGAAAAGGACCCTTGAAGAGAGTTCTGTTACTTACAGAGATTATTGTACAGTCTTTGATGCTTTCTCCATGGTCTTTGAAAACAAAAACAAAACAAAGGTGCGGGAGGGAGGGGCAGATGTGCAATCGGTTCACACACCATGGTTCTCTTTGTAAAAAATAGGTACCCATGAAAATGCACTCTCTAGTTCTCCATTAGATTTCTCCTTGCACTTGCATAATTTGGATAAGCTGAGAACTGACATGGTTCTGCCATTACGCCACGTCTTTAGCAGCGTTCCCTAAATGGAAGAACAGTATAGATTTTTTTTTTTTTTTAGTATATATGCTGATTTACACTTAGTGGTAAAGTTGTTACTGACCCTTTAAGTGGAGCTGTCCACAGAGCAATTAATGTCACTTAATCCTAATGCCCAAAGAGGTGAGAGCTGAGGGATCTTGTCTCAATCTTCCAGTTAGCAAAGCCATATGTAATATTTCCTAAACAATAGCGATCTCTTATAGACACACACACAGCCCAGACCACCTTATCACTCAGTAAGGAAAATTTGATGTACATATCTTAGCAGTATTATTGACGTGCCCAGGTTTTTAAAATACTCTGATTGGAACCTCCACGAAGGCAAGAACTACATCTGCCTGGTCGCCCACTGACTTGCGCCCTTGTCAGCACCTGACATGCAGTAGATGTTCCGTAAATGCCGACTGGGTGAGAGAATAGATGAAATGGACTATTTGCTGGCACTGAACAGCATGCATGTCTCCTGAATTCTTAGTGGGTAAGATGGGGACCACTCCCCATACAGAGTGTGAAGAATGATACTGCTAAGAACGTAGATGGGTGCTCATGATGTTTGGAAGTAGTTCGTTGGATAGATCGCCTAGCAAATTTTACGCTCTCCGTTCTGTTTTCTACTTTTGCAGGCTGTCATTTTAGAAAATGAAGAGCTCCCCAAGCTGTTCCTTGATTTCCTAAATGTGCGACACTTGCCCTCTCTACCAAAGGCAGAGAGTTGTGGGTAAGGATTGTTGTTCACCCATTGGACATGTATTTGAAACTACTCTGCAGTCACTTGTTGGCCTAACCAATAACCCCATTGGTACTGGAAAGGGCCAGCCTGGCCACACCCCTTCTCTCTGCCGGGACAGCGCTCACGCGCCCCCTGCCTGTAGTCAAAGGAATTCCTCATCAGCCCTCATCACTATATTGTGGCCAAATGACCAAGGCTTAGTAACTCAGCTTTAGACTTAAGGAATTGACTTTTTAAGTTCTGCTGCTTCATGGAGTGATGTTACAAGACGGGAGTTATGAACCTACATAGCCTGTTGAGAGACTCATATATTTATTTGTGGATACTTCAGCTAGGTCTATATCCCCATACACATACAGTCACATAATCATAAAGCTGAGAAGGATCTTAAGATGATTTTACCCAACTGCCTTATTGTAGAGACACAGAATTAAGCATCTTTCCCACAATCTCTCACCTTGTAGTTGGTAGAGCCCAGGCCTTCCTGTGTGAACTCTCTCTGCTGCCCTGCTGCCTCTCTCGCAGAACCTTTTCCTGAGGGGCTGCAGACCCCCGTCTTTGTCTTCCAAGGAACCAAACATTGGATACCCTCAGCACTTGGGAAGGTGTTCTTCTGCAGAATTAACTCTGAGAGAAGCTCCTCACCCAGCTCCGGGCCCCCTGACGTGTGTGAAGCTTGTTGCCGAAAGCAGTTAGCAACACCCCTGACCAATTAAATCCATTACGGAGAAACACATCATCACAAAGTCTCTGGGAGCCCAAGGGGAGGAAAGGGCTGTATTCATTCGAACTACAAGATTCCAGCTGACCACACCCAAAGTCATGTTACACCCCAGCCGTCCTCGGGACGAGACGCTGCAGACACTAGACCCCTCGCTGGCAGTGTTTGCTCAGGGCCACCTTCCACTCACCCCAGAGCGAGAATTACACACACACTGCTCACCAAATAGCAGGCGTTGTCAGTGTGCCCTGTTCTGACTTGCATGTACTTGCTATGAGGTGGGGGTTTATAGAGGGATGTTTTTAAGAAGAAATGTGGGAAATGACAGAGTGAAATCCTTTCTCCCTTATACAAGTCTGAAAGTAAAACCATCAGGTTTTTAAGTGATCGTCAGGAAGATTGACATTCGAGAATATCGTGCTCACAAGATTCCTTAGAAGGAGGCGTCAGTCATGCTGTGACTCTGGAAAAACCCCTTTCTTTTCAAAATGTTTCCCATTTTGGAGCTCTAGGATTGCTGGCTGGTTTTTTTTCCTTGGTTGGCGTAAACAGTCACCCAACTTATATGGTCTTTTTTCTCTCCTCTTTTAAAAAAAATTTTAGATCATTTGATGAGACAGAATCTGAAGAATCAAGGTAAGAACTAATACTGGCCAGTCAAGACTTACATAAAACCAGGAATAGGACTGTGGTTTTGTGAAATGTTTAGTTAACCCTGGTGTAAGGGTATCAAGTCATGATCTTCTTGAAAACGTTTGTTAGCAAATTGATTTTCAGATTATAAATATTTGATAGAAAGTTAGAGAAGTAAACAGTTATATCCAGGAGAGAAGCCATAGGAGCCCTGCTTTGTTTTGTGCAAGTAATAAGAATACTCTTTTATCAATAATTGTGCTACGAGATTAAAAAAGATGACAGCGACGCTTTTCAGCAGTGATTTATCGTATAGATTGTAGATCTGCTTCAGATTCCACAAAGAAATGTTTAGAAGGTGAGCGCCCGGCTTGTTTATTCCCTGTAACTCGGCTTGCTATCCTTCACCCACACGGTTAGATACATAAACCTTGAGATGTCCCCACACAGCAGTTTGATCCCCTCAAAGCTAGTTTGTAGTGTTTTCTGTTTACCGTCGTCCCCTGATGCTGACATGCCTGTTCTTGACCTTTCCAGCAAACTGTCCCACCAGCCGGTGCTACTGTTCCTCAGGGATCCATACGTCTTGCCTGCAGCCAGCGGTAATCAAACCTGTCATCTGCTAACAGCTCTTTACTGATCTGACCCTGCACCACATAAACCACGTTTTTAATACAGGTCTAACAGAGTGACATTGGTCCAGGGCTTAATAATCTGCCAATAAAACAGTGCTCTTGGTGTAAGAGACATTCAGAATTTTAATTGGGGCAGGGCTTTCAGCAAGAAATGTAATTTTTCTTTCTACTTTACCAGGCGATTTTGAATTAGAGTAATAAGGAGGAAAGGTATTTATCGTCTTTTCTTTTTTTTTTTTTTTTTTTTTTTTGATGATGTTATTTGGGTCTCTGCATGTTTTTATCCAGATGCTAAGGTTTGATTCCAAGGCTCTGGTTCTTTTTTATTTAAATCCTTTTTCCCAAAAGCTGTCTGCATATATCACATGTGTATCTCTACTTCCATTTCATTTATGGCATCTTAGGTGATGGGATGTATATTTTTAGAAGATATATACTTAAATATAATGAATTAATTTACGCATAAATATAATCAATATTTTAGTTGGGTCCTTTCTTTGTGCCAAGAAATTTAAATTATTCAGAGTCCCTCTCAAAATGTTCCCTTGCCCAGCTCTTTGTGAGTACATTCTCAGACATTATCTCACTGCATTTTTTTAACAGCCTTATGAACTAGGCAGGGCAGGTATCATCACTGGTTAATGAGAGAATCGGGGCTCAAGGAGGTCCCTGACTTGCCCAGTCTCCATAGTTGATGGGCAGACCCCTGGTGCCTGATTTCTTCTTGTGTGCTCTGTGCACAGAGTGAATTTTCAGCCTTTGTTTCTGAGGGTAACTAAATAGCATGGCAGCTAAACCGCAGTAGATAAATTATCTGTTGAAACCATTCCTACATTCTGACAATAAAACCTTATCACCAGCAAGAGAGAAAGGACCGTTCTGTAGCCGCAGTCCATGCACTGAGATCCCTGACTTAGCTGTCAGTTCAAAGAAGGCTGGCAGGACACAGCCCGGCTCTGGCGAGGATCCATTCTTAACACCCTGATCAGAGGGAGCTTCCTTTGCTATATAAGAGTATAGTCTCATAGTATTTTTCCTATAAAATCCTTTTCAGTGAGGAATACTTAATCACCTTTCTCTAGCATTTGCTTCTGTGTTTAAAAAATACACATTAGGGGCCCCTGGGTGACTCAGTCAGTTAAGCGTCCGACTTTGGCTCAAGTCACGATCTCACGGTTTGTGAGTCCGAGCCTCGCATCGGGCTCTGTGCTGACAGCTCGGAGCCTGGAGCCTGCTTCAGATCTGTGTCTCCCTCTCTCTCTGCCCTTCCCCTGCTCATGCTCATGCTCTGTCTCTCTCTCTCTCTCTCTCTCTCAAAAATAAATACTAAAATTTTTTGAATTAAAAAAAACCCACTATTCCATTCACTTTGATTAGTGTCCTGCCCGTTTGCGTCCTGCCCGTGATCGCATACTTTGTTCCCTTCTTTTCCTCTGTCGTGTTTACCTGCTAATCTCCAGCATCTAGCAAATGCTCAGCACTCGCTGGACAGTAAATACAGCACCTTGACCTGTGCTGTTCCCTCTGCTGGGAATGCCCTTCACCCAGACAAGGTGTGTACCCTGGCACCTGTGAGGACAGCTGGCTGCTGCACCCTCGTTCACACGGCACCTGCTCACAGAGGTCTTTCCTCACCTTCCCATCCTGTTGCCCTCAAGCCCCGTGCCCTGTTTCATTTTCCCCCTTTGCCTTTAAGCCACTGCTGGACCTGTCCAGGTGGTACAGAATTTCTCTGAGTAATTCATGGTATTGTCCTTTTTTTTTGCCGAGCTTATTTACTTAAATCCATGCGAAATATGCTGATGATGTAAATCACTAACCTTCAAATAGACTTTTATATTTTGGGCAGTAAAGGATAAATGCCTATATACTAACAATGCATGTTCATATATGCTGTTTGGGCATCTAATTAAAAATTGATCATTATGGGGCGCCTACATGGCTCAGTCTGTTAAGCATCTGACTTTGGCTCAGGTCATGATCTCACGGTCCATGAGTTCGAGCCCTGCATCAGTCTCTGTGCTGACAGCTCAGAGCCTGGAGCCTGCTTCAGATTCTGGGTCTTCCTCTCTCTGTTTCTTCCTCACTTGTATTCTGTTTCTCTGTCTCTCTCAAAAATAAAGAATTTTTTAAAAATTTTTTAAGAAAATTGATCAATATTTCCGTTTATGGCTCTTGGTTTCAGTATACCTCTGTGAGGGAGAAAAACTTTTAGAACTAAAATGCACTTAGCAAAATCATGGTTTCTGATTGAGATCAACATATATAGGCTTAAGTTCTGTTGCAGATTATGAAAGATATGTTTTATGGAAAATTATGTTAACTTCATGTTGGATAAGAGCAAACAATAAGACATCAAGTGTCATCGCCCAAAGGTGATTGAATGAATGCTCATGTACTGGAGACATTTTTTTTTTAAGTTAGTTTATTTATTTTGAGAGAAAGAGAGCACAAGCAGGGGAGGAACAGAAAGAGAGAGCGAGAATCCCAAGCAGGCTGTACTCTGTCAGCACAGAGCCAGACGCAGGGCTAGATCTCACAAACCATGAGATCATGACCTGAGCCAAGATCAAGAGCCGAATGCCTAACTGACTGAGCCACCCAGGCACCCCTTGGAGATATTCTTAAAACCTATTTTGTCTGCGTATTCATTTGCTTGCCTCCCTGACTAGCGTAGAAGTTCTGTGGCATGGGCAGGGACTGCTATTTACTTAGATCCCCGGTAATTAGACAGCGCTTGGTACTGATGGTAGCTGGTACTTCACCGTGTGCCCAGGTCGGGTTCAAGTGCTTTGTTTCTCCCACCAGTTTCTACAACAGCCTATCAGGTAGGTACTATTATGAAGTCCCTCACTCGTCACGTGGAACTCGTCACCTCTTTGACCGTGTTCCTGTCTACTCTCAATGGCAGCCAGGGTCATCTTTGCAAAACAAAATTCATTTCCTTCTCCCTCTGCTTAAATTCCTTCAGGAGCTTCCCGTTGCTTTTCAGATGAAGCCACTGTTCCTGTGCTTGAGTTGGCCTTCCTGCCCCCAGGCCTCTCCCTCATTCCCTTTTCTTCTTTTTTGTTTCTTTTTGAAGGATTATTTATTTTTGAGAGAGAGAGGGAAAGAGAGAGACACGGCGTGAGGGAGGGAGGGGGACAGAGGATCCGAAGCAGGCTCTGTGTTGACAGCAGGGAGCAGCACAATGTGAGGCTCAAACCCACAAACCATGAGATCATGACCTGAGCAGAAATCAGGAGTCAGACGCTTAACCTGCTTAACCGACTGAGCCACCCAGGCATCCCTCATTCCCTTTTCCACCCTGGCCCCCATTTCAGTCTTTGATCCTTCCAGGGTCCCTCCTGCCACAGACGTGCCACATGGCTAGCTCCTCTGCCTAGTCCACTCCTCCGAGAACATTCCTGCCCTGCCTTGCGAGTGCTTTTACAGGGTAGGAACTCTCTAGAGGTTGGATTACTACGTGAACAGTGTTTGCCGTAAAGTTTTTGTCTTAAGTATTGGACCAGCTAATTTCCTCACATAATAACTGTATTGTTTAAAGTGGGTGGCTTAGCATAGATCCTGGGTATAATCATGTGCAGCTTGAAGTTTAGAAATTGAACCTCTGAGCCATATGATGGATAGGTCCCCCTGTGCAGCTTACCATTCGTATTCTCCCTGCTCCGATCACTGGTTCGTGGCTCCACATCCATACACCTCTGGGTTTCCTTTGTATCTCCTCTAAAAACGTGGCTGGTTTTTCAAGTTTGACAAGATGGTTTTTGTCGGAAATGTGCCCTTTTAAGCTTCGAAGACGGCCCCCCAATGTTACTGCTCCTTGGAAGCTCACGTAACAGCACGATCATCCTCGAGACAACTTGGACTAAACGCTCCTGTAAACCACAATGGAAAAACTGCAGCCGAGTATTCCCTGTAGAAATCTTGGAATTCCTTCAAGTATATTGAGATTTTGTTAGAAATTGAATTGCCAGTGTAATCCATCTTCCTTGTGAGAAAACATTCAGATAAAGAGCTGGGGCCTAGCAGCATTAACCATTAGAACATCCCTTAAATCAATAAGCTACAAATCTGGCCGTGCATTCCTGCAGCGCCTGGCCCTGCACTAAAGTGGCTTTAGGCCAAGGCACCGTGACAGATAACGCATCCTAAACAAGGTGGTGCGGATCCCTAAGTTACCGTGGGCCTCACCTCGTTAAATTCTACCAAACGCAATTGTATTTCGTATTTCACTGATGTGCTTAAGAAAAGCTGTGTTCCTTTTGTTTTTCAGATTTTCCAAATGTGGTTATTGAAGGAGTTCTCCACGGGATATTTTACCCTCATCTGCAGCCCAGGTAGAAATCCTACATGGCCGGAAGGAGCTGAAGCAGGTCTCACGGAAAATCGATACCTACCAAATTAACCTAAACTCTATGACATAACAGCTCTAGCTAGTGGTAAAATTCACAGTCCCAGCTTAATTCAGGGCAGGGACATTTCCATTAGAATGGTGCTTTTAAAAATAGAAACTGAGGGGCGCCTGGGTGGCGCAGTCGGTTAAGCGTCCGACTTCAGCCAGGTCACCATCTCGCGGTCCGTGAGTTCGAGCCCCGCGTCAGGCTCTGGGCTGATGGCTCAGAGCCTGGAGCCTGTTTCCGATTCTGTGTCTCCCTCTCTCTCTGCCCCTCCCCCGCTCATGCTCTGTCTCTCTCTGTCCCAAAAATAAATAAACGTTGAAAAAAAAAAAATTAAAAAAAAAAAAAAAATAGAAACTGAACCCCGGGCGGTGCTGAGGTTAGGGCCGAGCATTTGAGAAGGAGAAGGTAGCTGCCAATTTCGAACCTGGTGAGAAGGTTGTGGAATGTCCCCGTGAGCACCAAGCAGAACAAAACGAAGGCGCCCTCTGCTTTCGTTGCACCACTTGCTAACTGAACATCTTATCCTGAAACATACGGAGACTCCTCTACTTTGGTAACTTTTTGTCGTCGTCGTTCAGATTTCGTGACACGCTAATCTTTTCGTCATGAGATTTTCTCAGTCAGCGATACGTGTGTTCTGAAGTGCCCGCACCGGGAGAGTATCACAGAAACATGCTATGCTAAACGTGAGGATGGAATTAAACTGGAAATTCTATTTCGCTGTCAATGTTAGGGCATTTTTAAAAAACCACGTCATTTCTATTTACATTGCAGTAGGGTTGCATCGTACCTAGGAATTAGCTTCTGGGGTCAGTACCTAAAATAAAATGGAACATCGAGATCATCCTCGACTGCCCTTCAGAAAGGCGCCATCAATAAACTCTGTACATCCAATACATCCAGGTTTTCTGCCAATGTTGGAAGAAATGACTGTTTCTTCTGTTGAAGACCAATGGGAGTTGGTGTTTGTTTAGGACACTTTTGTATAAAACCACATACCTTTCCACACTAGAATCGTACTTAGCCCTGGAAGATGCTTGCTTTCCGAGAGACAGATGTGAACTGACTTGCCTGAGGAGACACCAGAGTGACAGGCCTCATTTTGATTTCCTCACGGTTCTTCAGCACTCATCGAGGTTTACTCGTTCATTAAATGAGTAGAATTGCCACCGGATTAATTGTTATTTTCCTTATCATTTCCTTGTTACCTCCTCTATGGAGTTTATGTAAGTTAAATGTGTGTATCATCTAACACCACTCTACATCTCACACAAGTTCGTATTTTGAGGAGTACGAGGATAAAAACATATATGCAAACAATGTATGTGCTCTATTCAGGCATTTCATTGAAAACTCATAGCTAGCCTATTTATGGTTATTAATTTTACTAAGCTGCTTTGTGGGAGAAAAATACTTGGATTCAAGACCAATAACTGAATCATGGTTTTTGGTTAGGATATATATATGTGTGTGTTATATATATATATATATGCATATATATATATATATATATATATACATATATATATATATATGTTTCAAGCCTGCTGCAGACTTTTAGAGATACATTTATGATAGCTATGTGACTTCATGCTGGAAACACGCAAGGACTAAATAATCAAGTGTCATGAACCGAAAATAACTGAATGCTCAAGTGTTGGGAGATATTTTTTAAATGTTTCATTGTTAGCTATTTTGAGTTAAATAAAAACAGAGATGAAGAAATATTTCAATTTGTCTTCTTCTAGGATTTTATTGGAAATACCAGTTGTGTCTTATCTCTTTATACACACACACACACACACACACACACAACTTCTCACATACATACTCACATTTATCTCTAATTGAAGTGTTAAATTACCACATCTATTAAGCCAGTAGGTACCCATTAAATAGTTGATGATTTACCAAGATAGTAAGAATTTTTTTTTAATATATAAACCAAGCCCTGTTGGTGGCACACACCTCAGGAAACGTTTTTTGAGGATTTTTATTTAGTGATGACTTTTATTTTTTATTTAATTTTTAATGTGTAATTTTGTGTTTCATTTCAATTCTGTTATAGGAAATAGAAACCACGGTAGGTATTTTAAGCAGGATGGAATAGTGAGAAATTGGATGCTCATAGAATCTTTTGGAAGGATGAGGAGAGTGAACTTCTAGTGGATAATCCAGGAATGACTTCCAGAATCCTCCAGCAACATCTAATACCCACCTGCCAGGGGAACTACAACCTTTGCCTTAAGCAGGAATTCAGGGAGCCAGGAGGCTGCTCCTGAAGCTATTGAGGTCAAAACAAAACAAAAAAACTACACTGTAGCTGTGATCCGGGTATCAGCAAGCAAGATCAGGAGGTAATTGTTACCACTATAACTGCCTCATAGCAGGAATCTGGGGACTGGGCCCTGGAACAGAGTGTCCACCTTTGCCACCTGCACTAACATCCCCTCTCAACACCCTTGACTTTGCTTGCCCACAGCTACAGCCGGAAGATGGTGTTCACCCACCTCCATTTTCCATCTCATGAAAGCGTATCCAATTGGCAGAACCTTATGATCAATCCCCAGCCTCAAGGGAGTCTGGGAGGGCTTGGAACTGCCTGGTCCCTGCACTGCAGGAATGGACATTGGAGAGAGGCTGAAATATATTTCCATGGTTGAAAATTTAATAACAACATAAAAAAGGATATATAAAAAAAAGAAAAATCTCCCACCCCGTCTCCTACATCCCGTCCCCGCCCCCCACACAACCACTGTGCTTAGTTTATATGTGTACCTACAGAGATTTCAGCCACATACATGCAAAATCATGTTTAGTATACGTATTCCATTTCTCCCTTTTTTACAAAACAAGGATTTTCCAAGACATGGATTCATAGACAATAGAGCAGTAAAAGAGTAAGGGGAAGAAAAAATAAAAGGAGGGGTAACCACACTGTCCCTTAAAGCAGGAGCCCGGGACAGCTGTCATCTGCTGTGCTCCTAGTTCATGAATCTGGTGGTCTGTCTGGGCTGGGTCTCAGGCGGTCTCTTGGTGCTTCCTGCGCAGCCTCTCAGGCCTCACCTCCATCATCTGGCCATTTCCCGACCAGCACCCCTTCTGTCCTCTTTGACCCACCCCACTTTTTCAAACAGCTCTCTATCTCTGCCACCCTGAATACACCAGCCATCCCTACCTGGTAAATCCTCAGTCAGTTCGCTTTGAAAAGTATAGAAATGTAATCCACTCGGTTTACAAAAATAAAAATGTCAGTAGAAAACAACCTATGTGAATTGCCAACCATTTTACACAAATTTTTTACTTTAAAATTCTAGTCAATAAAAATATTTTTTGATTATAAACCACTCGGTTTACAAAAATAAAAATGTCAGTAGAAAACAACCTATGTGAATTGCCAACCATTTTACACAAATTTTTTACTTTAAAATTCTAGTCAATAAAAATATTTTTTGATTGTAAACCACTCGGTTTACAAAAATAAAAATGTCAGTAGAAAACAACCTATGTGAATTGCCAACCATTTTACACAAATTTTTTACTTTAAAATTCTAGCCAATAAAAATATTTTTTGATTTTAAAGAAGTGTCAAAATCTCATGATCACAGTTTAGAAATAACACATGGCTCTCATATCATCTGACACCTGTGATCAAATGATAATGGCCACTTAATAAGGATTCTGGCACACCCTTTAGAGTGACTACTATAAAAAAAAGCAAATAACAACTGTTGGCAAGGATGCGGAGACCTTGAAACCCTTGTACGTTGCTGGCGAGAATGTAAAAGGGCACAGCCTCAGTGGAGAATGGCATGGCATTTTTTTCAGAAAAGTATACAAAGTGACCATGTGATCTAACCATTCCACTTCCGGGTATAGACCTGAAAGAAGTGAAAGCAGGGACTTGAGCAGATTGTTTAAACACCCACGTTCTAGGGGCGCCTGGGTGGCGCAGTCGGTTGGGCGTCCGACTTCAGCCAGGTCACGATCTCGCGGTCCGTGAGTTCGAGCCCCGCGTCAGGCTCTGGGCTGATGGCTCAGAGCCTGGAGCCTGTTTCCGATTCTGTGTCTCCCTCTCTCTCTGCCCCTCCCCCATTCATGCTCTGTCTCTCTCTGTCCCAAAAATAAATAAACGTTGAAAAAAAAAATTTAAACACCCACGTTCTTGCCAAGAGGCGGAAGCAGCCCAAGCGTCCATGAATGGATGAATGGAGAAACTGTGGTAGATACGTGCAACGGAATATTATTCAGTCTTGAAAAAGGAAGGAAATTCTGACATGTGCTACAACACGGATGAACCTTGAAGATATGCTAAGTGAAATCGGTCACCAGGGATGACTACTGTGTGGTTCTCCTTACGTGAGGTACCTAGAATAGTCCAGCTCGTGGAAACAGAAGGTAGAATGGTGGTTGTCAGTGGCTGGGGGGAGGGAGAAATGGGGCATTAATGTTTACTGGATTTCAGTTGGGGAAGAGGAGAAAGTTCTGGAGACGGATGGTGGTGAGAGCTGCACAACAGTGTGAATGTGTTTAATACCACTGAACTGTACGCTTAAAAATGGTTAAAATGGTAAGTGTTATGCCTATTTTACCGAAACATTTTTTAAGTTGTTTTTAAAGGATTTTTGAGTAAGGATGTAACAACCAGTTAATGATATTTGCCAGGGTGCGGAACAGATTTTGGCACACCTACTTGGTATTAGTCTCATATCCCTGACAACCTCAGATTCTAAAATGATATATATGTTTTTAATTTTTTAATGTTTATTTTTGAGAGACAGAGCCTGAGCACAAGAGTGGCAGAGAGAAAGGGAGACACAGAATCCCGAACAGTCTCCAGGCTCTGAGCTGTCAGCACAGAGCACAATGCAGGGCTTGAACTCACAAACCTTGAGACTGTGACCTGAGCCCAAATCAAGAGTCGCTAATTCACCGACTGAGCCACCGAGGCGCCTCGAACTACCTTTCTTTAATGGTTACTGACTTGTATACTTCGTGCAGGACCCAGTCTCAGGAGAACATCAATTTAGCCCTGGGGTGGCAGGTGGCCACAGGGAGGTACTTGTCTTAGTGGTTCTGGCTGTGTAACAGAAATGCCACAGACACGGTGTCTTATGAACAACCAAATTTATTTCTCAAAGTTCTGGAAGCTGGAAAGTCCAAGATAGGGCACTGGCACATTCAATGTCTGATGAGCGTTCTCTGCCGTGTCCTCACATGGTGGAAAAGGGGCAAGGAATCTCTCTGGACCCGCTTACAAGGGCACCAAACCCTAATTACCGCCTAAAGACCCAGCTCCTACTGGCCTCTGCTTGAAACAGCCTTTGTGTCCCCCTTGAGAAGATGCTCACACTCACCTGTTAGGTCTCAGCTTAAATATTCCTTCCACAAAGAGCCCCTCGTTGGTCCTGCCACTCTGCACCATGAGTTTTTAGAATTTTTATTGTCGAAGTATTGTTGACATATATTAGTTTCAGGTGTACAACATTAATGAGTCAACAATTCTGTACCTCACCCAGTGCTCAGCGCGGTAAGTGTAGTCCCCACCTGCCACCGTACGATGTTATTACATTATTGCTGATTATATTCCTTGTGCTGTACTATTCATCACAGTGACTTATTTTATAACTGGAAGCTCATGCCTCTTAATGCCCTTATTTTGCTCATCTCCCCACTCCCCTCCCCTCTGGCAACCACCAGGTTGTATCTGAGTCTGCTTGTGTGTTTGTTCATTTGTGTTTTAGATTCCACATACGAGTGAAATCATATGATACTTGTCTTTCTCTGGCTTCCTGTGTATCGTAGCCAAGTGTTCCTTCTTAGCATTTAACCAAAGAACATGAACTCCGTGAAAGCAGGGCCGTTTTCTGACTTGTTTACACTCCATCTCCATTATGGGTCCAGGAGTAGATCTCAGGAGCCACTGTGGAAGGAGTAGGTAGCCAGCACCCTGTCTTCCCAGCCCCAGCTCAATGCTGGCTACATGCTCCACAGCAGAAGCTTCGTAGATGCATGTGGAGCCAATGACCTTGAGTTAGGATTTGCTAACATCTTCCCAAGTTCCCATGTTTCATTACATCCCGATTGTTCTGAAAACAACTGTTTTCTACAGTTTGCTCATGAACTTCACATACAGAGTGGTAATAGGTTGGGTAACTACACACTTGGATGATTTCTTAAACTCTCCTGTTAACAAATGATTAAGCTAATTCAGTGATTACAAACCCTGGTTGTGTGACACCATAGGGCGTGGATTTCGAAGTTTGGACCCAGGACCAGCATCATCTGAGAACTTGTTAGAAATATAATTTCTCAGGTCCTGCCCCTACAGTCTTAGATGCTCTGAACCTGGGGCCTGGAGATCTGATAAGCCCTTTAGATGATTCTTGTGCACAGAAAGTGTGAGAACTGTAACCCTAGGACATTTCAAAGTATTTTCATGTGTATTTTTTTATATGTTTCAATTTTTTTTTGATTAAAAAAAAACCCTCAATACTTCCAGGGGAACCGGACACAAAGTTAAATCAAGTCAGGATGGTACAATAGAAGCCTGGTGATACCTTTAGGACAACAGTCCAACCCATCAGCATGTCAACAAAACTAACAAGGTATTTTACATGTAGTAAAAGATAAGAACCATCACACTTAGAAATTGTCTTCCTTCACAAGAACTGTTATATCTGGTTATCATGGTAATTTTTCCTCAGCACAGAAGGCAGCAAAATGTCTTTCTAAATCCCTGATATCTTTCTAAATTTGAAACCGAGTAAACTAGAATCTTTGACTTCATGGAACTTACAGAATAATGTGATATTGGATGCCTAAAAGCCCCCAAAATTTGTCATTATGAAGTGTGTCAAGGGCTCTGAAGGACTATGAAGAAGGTTTACGTATGCACAGAGAAGATACCTAATTTAGATTGGGGCGGGGCAGGACCCTTCCCTGAGTGAGTGACATTGAATCTGAGACCTGAAGAATGCTGGAGGAATTAGCTGGGCAAAGAATGCAAGTAGGGAGAATGTGTTCCAGAGACATCAGCAGGTTCTAAAGCCCTCAATCAGGAGAGAGCTATAGCCAAGCTCCCCATGGAAGGCCAGAGAATGTGGAGCATAGTGAGGGGCTGGGGCCAGATCCCACAGGGCTCCCCTCGGGAGGTGGCCTTCAAGAGTTTGACTCCTAGCCTGCGTGCAATGGAAAGCCATTGATGGGTTGTACATAGGAGGGATGTGATCTATTTTATTTCATTCAGGTTTATTGACAAATTTTATTTTTATCTTTCATATTCGTTTATTAATTAGGCATGAGACATTTTAAAACATGAATTTTTAAAAACCCTCCGGACAGCTGGCAAACAGCAGCAGGCGATCGTCAGTTTGGGGTCATGCACATGGTTTGTCCCTCTTGAGCCAACTTAACAAGATCACTCTGGCTGCTCATGGAGAATAGACCGGCCACGTGCACGATCCAAAGCAGAGAGACTGTTAGGAGGCCCCTTGAATAATCTGGGTGACAGATGACCTTCTGTTTTAGGGTGGTAGCAGGGACGAGGATGAGACACGGATATGTGAGATCTATTGCACAGCTACCGGTGAACTTGCTGGTGGACTTGAACGTGGAGGGTAAAAGGAAGGGAGAAAGAAGTCAAGGATGGGTTTTTGGCCGGCACAGTTGGGCCGATGGTGGTGCCGTTCATTGATGAGGGCTGGGGGTGGGAGGTCGGGACCTGCTATAGGCTGAATGGTTGTGTCCCCCTCAAATTCATACATTGAAACCCACTCCCCTGTGTGATGGTCTCTGGAGGCGGGGCTTTTAGGAGGTGATTAGGGCAGGAGGGCAGAGAACTCCCTTGTTGCTTCCACCATGCAAGGCTGTCGCAAAAACAAGTGAGTCCTAAACCAGGAAGAGGTTCGTCACCAGTCCCCAAGTTTGCCACCAGCCTCCAAAATGGTGAGAAATAGATTTCTGCTGTTTGTAAGCCAGCCAGTCGATGGTACTTTGTTGTAGCAGCCTGAATGCAAACAGGACCCTTGTCACCCAGGGAGCTCCAGGTTTGGGGATAAATCCTTTCCTTCTTGGTCTCTTCTCCAGTGGATATACTGTGACTTCTCCTTTATGAGTTTCATCTGCAGCAGCATGAAAGCAAAACTAGATGCAACACTGTCCCGCCCCCCATGCCCCCCCCCAACCCCCCCAGCTGAAGGAAGCTCGCCTAGATCTTTCCCACTGTGGTGATCGGTTTGTGCCGAGGCCTCTTTCGCTTCTTGCACGAGGGTCGGGAACATGCTCTGCAGCCGGGAACAAAGCAAAGCACAGAGAGCTCCATACTGCTGCCTACCTGAGTCTCCAGGTGGTGTGTGGGGTGCATGTACACACTTCTGTCGTTGACCCCCTCCTCCAGGCAGGCCACGTGAAGCCCCCAACAAACGAAGATTCGACCGTGGTCTCCGGAGCGGACGCCACGACTTCCACAGTACTGAAGGCTGGAGAGAGTGATTTCTCATCACCTCTCAGGTCAAATCCAAAGTACTCCCCTGGGGCCTGGTTCTCTACCAGCTGCCTGGTTCTCTACCAGCTGCCCACAGCCAGCCACGCTCATGAACACGGTTTGACACTGAAGCCGGCTAGCATCCGCCGCAGACACCGCCCCTTAACCTCACCATCCCCTGGGTTTCTTCCTCTTTAATGTCTGACGCCCACCTCATTTTGGACCATCTACTTCTACCAAGCCCTTCACACCTCCACTCAGAAGGTAAAGAGGAAAAGCGTAAGTTGTTAGAAGATTACGGTCTTTTGAGGAAACAGTGGGAAGATGCATGGCCGCGTTTAACAACCTTTATGGTCCTGCGAGATTTTAAGTACCTCATGGTATAAATGCAGACCTATTGTTTTTGGTTACCGGTTCTGAATGTACTTGCTGGGCATCAGTTATGTGTAAAATACCGGGGAGGGGGGGATTACAATGAAGATCTAATCCTTGCCTTAGAGGAGCCTCCAGTCCAAGAGGAGATGGGAGACAGCAAGCAGGTCAGTAAGTAAGCAAACAGTTAGAGCCCCCACCGGGGAGGAAGTTTCCGGGGAGGAAGTTTCCGGGGAGGAAGTTTCCAGGGAGGGCTCCCTGAGGGAGTCCTGTACTGAGTCCTAAAGCCACGGGGAGCAGAAACGCGTGCGGGAGGCTGGCGAGGCAGAGTGAACAGTTTGTACAAGGCTGGGAAGCAGTTCAGGAGTTCTGAGGTCTGCTGTGACAGGGACAAATGAAGTCGTGAATTTTCTCTGCTCTAGGCTGACCACTTCTTCTTCCTCTCCTCCTGACGTCCCGTCACAGTGTGGGTCCTGCTGCCCAGAAGAGGCACAGGAAGCAGACCTCTTTTTGTATCCAGGTTGGAAGAAAAGACTCAGGTTTCCAAATGGAGGTATCTAGGGGCGCCTGGGTGGCTCAGTCGGTTAAGCGGCGAACTTCAGCTCAGGTCATGATCTCATGGTTCATGAGTTCGAGCGTCACGTCGGGCTCTGTGCTGACACCCCGGAGCCTGGAGCCTGCTTCGGATTCTGTGTCTCCCTCTCTCTCTGCCCCTACCCTACTTGCCTGCTCTCTCTGTCAAAAATAAACATCAAAAAAAAAAAAAAAAAAAAAAAAAAAAGAACAATTTCAAATGGAGATATCTATCCAAATTACAGGACATACTATTTGCCACCTAGGACAGAAAGGGACCAGAGTTTGAACAGCCAATTGAATAGCACTTTAAATAGCACACTGGGAAGAAAAATCCTTCCCACCCTCTCAAAAATGAGTGGAGGTGGCAACAGATGACTCCTAATAAAAATTCAGAAGTGGGCGGTGGGGGCATATTGGCATGTTGAGTTCTCTCCAGATCCTCCAAACCTGAGAGCCTCGAGCGTTCTCATAGAAGTAGTCACAGGGTGAAAATTCCACGTATGGATTTGGGGTTGCATATTGTTGTGACTTTAATATTTGTGAGATGGACTTTTCTTCCCCCCTCTTCCAGACAGGATTCCTGTGACTAGCCACTGTAATTCTGCTTTAGTGCCGGTTTTCTTTCCATCACTCGAGAATGTCAGCAACGCTAGCGAATCTCCAAGCAGGTGATGTTATATCACACCTAAAACTTAGGCTTGGCCGAAATCTGAAGTCCACAAGATGAATTACAGACTTAAGTGAAAGCCGTTAGGTACTTAACAGCACAAAAATTTTCCATTACAAATACTGTTTTTCCTCTTTCTTAATTAAAAAAAAAAAAAAATGCCCTGAGGGGGGCTTTGGATTTCCAAGCCTTCCAGATCAAAGATTTCTTCAGCCCTCTGAATTATAGGAATGTTAAAAACAAAAACAAATCCTTTTCCTGCTATAAAATCCTTGCCATGTTTTTGTCTTTATGTAACTCAAAACGGCTGAACTAAAATATGAGGCTGGTGAGTTCTGTTCAAAACCTAAAAACTCATCCGAAATGGAGTAGTTAAAAGTTTTGAAAGTGTCATTCTAATCAGTCTGTCCCAAGAATAAATTTTACTAGAATTTATCTTATTTGATGATCCTCGAAATTGCAAAATAGCACTTAGAATAAAACAACGTATGGCTAAGGATACCGCAATGTTTTCAACTGTTGGTTAAAGTGATTCGGGATCAAAATTTTAATAATTTGGGCACGGTGGTGGTGATGGCCAGTATAATTTTCCTCTGAGTCTGTATACGCCCTTGGCTACTATGTTTCCTTTTCACCGCACGGTCGCCAAAAGAGTGAACTGTTAGTTTCAAAAGCTTTTGCAGAAAGTAGAGGCTTTTTGTAAAGCAGTAGTTTAGAGTTGTGAGTCTGCCGACGGTTTTGGTATAAGGCGCAACTCTGAGCCTACAAGAAAGAAACAGCTTTGAACAGGGTGTGTGTTGTGAGCTTATCAGCCGCCTGGCATATAGCACCTTGCCTGACAATTTACTACCTGGGCGATAAGTGGTCTCAGAATTTCAGCACTTTGAAAATGAACTCCTTTTTGCTTTGTCACTAGAGAGATGTCTATGATTATGCTCATGCTAATAAAAGCACTACAGGGCGAACTCTGTGCTCCTGTGCATGGAGACATCAGTGGCTCATGTGCCCTCTGACATGAGACTTAAGGCACTTCATATATCTAACAGGTATTTGTTGCCAATTTCCTGACATGTTACCTTAAAAAACTTTTTTTAAATAGTCTTTTTTGGGGGTACCTGGGTGGCTCAGTTGGATAGGCCGGCTCCAGATTTCAGCTCAGGTCATGGTCCCAGGGTTGTGGGATCGAGCCCCACGTCGGGCTCCACGCTGAGTGCAGAGCCTGCTTGGGATTCTCTACCTCCCTCTCCCTCTCCCTCTGCCCCTCTCCCCAGCTTGTACTCTCTAAAATAAAATAATTTTTTTAAAAAATGAAAAAATAGATTATTTCTAATTATTAGAAATGTATCTTAGAGAAAAATTGGGAGACCAAAAAGGTAAAAAAAAAAAAAAAACCAAACCATAAACATAAAAGAGTTTAAAAATCCCACCATTTTATTTTCTTCATGTCAATTTATATGTTGTTGCATTTGCTTTATGAGAATGCATTTACATACTTGAGATCAAGCTGCATCCAAAATTTCTACTTTTTTCTCAAAAACAACCATTTTCTCATTTTTCTCTAAGTTTTGTATCATCGTCTTAATGAACACATGTTCTTCTGTTACGGGACATATATTTTATAACCATTCTGGGACAGTCAAGTGGCTTCCAGGATTTTGGGATCATAAATAAGCCTGCAGTTCACATCCTTTTTTTTTTTTTTTTTCATAAACTCTATGAGTTTGGGGCTCAAACTCAAAACCTTGAGGTCGAGTCGCATGCTCTACCCAACGAGCCAGCCATGCACCCCTGCAATTCACACCTTTGTACTTAAAACTATTCGATATTGCTGTGTTAGACAAAGATGTTAGCTTCCAAGTCACAAGCAATCAATTTGCCCTGGCTTAAGCAAAAAAGGAAATGTATTAGCTCTCATAGCTAAAAAGCTAGGGGTGGAGATGGGCTTCAGGCATGGCGGGACTCAGGGGCTCGATGGTGTCTTCCGGAATACATCTTTCCGTTTCCTGGATCCGCTTCCCTCTGTGTCAGTTTCTCAGCCTTGCTCCTGTACAGTCTCTGAGAGGAAAGACTGCCACTCTTTCCCAATATTTCCACTGGGAGTCCCACGATTGAGACTCATTACCATGACTTGGGTCAAACACCTTTCCCTGAGCCAGTCATGGGGCCCAGGGTGAAGGAATGTCTGGTTAGCCTTCAGGACATCCCCGCTCCCTCTTCCACCTCACCCCCTGCCACCCTCACTCTGCACACCCGGACTCTGATGTTTCTTGAAGCCACCAGCCTGACCGTCAGCCAGGCCCAGTGCCTCACACACTCTTCCCTCTGTGTCCCCCGGGCTTGCTGCCCCCTCACTTCCTTCAGCCTACACTCAGGACTTCCCGGACCACCTCACCTCTTCAGTCTGTCCTCTCTCTGTGCTATTGCTCTCCAGAGACTTACACCTACCTGATGTCCTGCTATATATTCATGTGGCAAATGTCTGAATTATTTGTCTTCTTTCATGGGAACCACTAGGCTGTCACTGTGAGCAGCTCTACCCAGCCCTCAATAAATACCTGTCAAGTGAGCTAATAAATGAGTTTGGCATGCCATGGATATACCCGTCCGTAGGGTCAGCCTCCCCTACTGATACGAAATACTTGCAGCAGTGGTGTGATTCCCCAAAGAAAATGGGCAGCCATGCCCAGATGGCAGGGAGAACTGGGTGCTGGACCAACCAAACACCGGGGCCCATGACCATTTCATGCTCTTTCAAAAGCAAAGTGCCAGGAATAGGACTTAAAATACGGATGTGAATGCTTTGAGTTTCTTTTTTTTTCTTCTGATTTGTAAAAATGTTTATTTTGAGAGAGAGCACAAGCAGGGGAGGGGCAGAGAGAGAGAGAGGGGGAGACACAGAATCCGAAGCAGGCCCCAGGTTCCAATGCTCAAACCCACGAACCGTGAGATCATGACCTGAGCCAAAGACCGACACTTAACCGACTGAGCCACCCAGGTGCCATTTGAGTTTCTTGATGTGTAAACTAGCTCCCCTATTAAAAAAAAAAAAAAAAAAAAAAAAAGACTCTCCTCATAGCAGACAAAATAATCTTTCTTCAATGCAGACCGCATCACACCCTTCCCCAACTTAACACGGATAGCACCCCATTGTACGGTGTATAATGGAAGAACCTGGCTGTGGCACCCAGGCCCGCACAATCCAGTCTCAGCCTGACTCCTCTGCAGCCCCGGAACCCACACCTTCTCACCTGGGGACCCTCCGGTCTCTGCTGGCCTCTCTGCCTGACCCCCACCTACCCTGTCAGCCTCAGGCCTCAGCTCCAACGTCCCCTCAGGAGACCCTTCCTTGACCACTCAAACAGGGCTCCTCTTTCACCTGCTTCACACACATGGGTGTCTCTTCCCCACCCCATCAGCATCCTGTCACCTTATTTATTCTGTCTCCAGCTCTAGAATGTAAGTTCCGTGGGGTCCTTTTTTTGCTGTTCTGGAACTCCAAACTGGTACCGGGCATGTCGAAGGCCTTCAGTGAATTTTTCTTAGGAAAAAAAAAAAAAAAAATGAGCAGGTTGCTCACCAAGAAGGTTACAGCAGCTAACACCCCCGTCGGCAGTGAGAATGCTCATTTCATCTCCCATCCAGTTGAGATGAAACAATTTGCTTAGAATACAGCCCAAGAGATGGAATTTTTTTCAAAGGTAGTTCTCAAAATTTACTGTTCTTTTTCTTTTTTTATTGAAGAGCTGGAATCCTGGGGGGGTCCTGACTGCGTGGGTCCTAGAGGAGAAGCACCGGGGCCGTTTTTGAGCAGAGCCTGCCCCCATTTGAGGCCAGGCACTCTGTTCCACCCAGGTATGTTCCAGCAAGGCCCCAGGAGGGTTCCACTTTCTCATCCGGTTTGAGCAGCCCGAATCTTCGTGCCCACTGTGTAACTAGGGAAAAAAGGTGCCCTTTTGTTGCAGTGGGACTCAAGGGAACTTTTTCAAACTGTTACAGTGACTAAAAATTAGTGAGTTAATCCACTCAAGTGTTTGGGATGTGGTCAGGCGTCATTTGTGTGCATTCCCATCCCAAATTAGCCAATCGTGTTGGTATTTTGATGGGCAGAACCCCCTCTAGTCTGTTCACTGTTAACATCAGAGTACGTATATTTTTGTTTTTATTTATTTATTTATTTATTTTTAATTTTTTTTTTCCAACGTTTATTTATTTTTGGGACAGAGAGAGACAGAGCATGAACGGGCGAGGGGCAGAGAGAGAGGGAGACACAGCATTGGAAACAGGCTCCAGGCTCTGAGCCATCAGCCCAGAGCCCGACACGGGGCTCGAACTCACGGACCGCGATATCGTGACCTGGCTGAAGTCGGACGCTTAACCGACTGCGCCACCCAGGCGCCCCGAGTATGTATATTTTTGTACATGGATTTTTTTAAAGAACTTTAAACTAAAAAAAAAAAAAAACAAAAAAACTCTTGCAAAAAGAATTGACCTATGTAAAAAGCATTTAATATAGAGAACACAGAAGCACCTTCCACCAGGTAAAAGTCCCGATGACATATATCTGATTGCACTAGTCACATCTCTCTTTACCTGCAGAGAATTTGTTTGAATGTAAAAAAACAAACTTCATGTCCCCATCTTCTTCAGACAAATCTTCAGCATCCCTCAACCTGAGGATCACATTTAATTCAGCAGAATAATGATTGTGCTCATAGAAAGAAAAGAGATCATCCAAAGTCTTCTAGTTTAAAAATAGCACCATTGGAGAAAGAGGACTATGTCTTCTAAGTGCAAAGTCCCAAGGCAAGTGATTTACTGCAGTTCATGCAAAGTAAACACTGAGTGGCTGATGTTCTGAACTTCCCTGTGATCGGGGGTAGAAAACAGAAGTAAAAACAAACCAAAACAAAACAGAAAGGCAAACAATAACTTTGGAGAATCAAAAGACACACACACACACACACCATCCCTGCCAGAGTGTGTTCTTTGTTTTCTGCCCGTTGTATCACCAGTCAGGGACCTCAACCACGAAGGGTGTCTTCACGTCTACCTTGCCACTGCTGACGATGGTGCAGTCGGTGAGCGGACGGTCGTGCCCATCAGTTGGCTGCAGTTCTATGGAGTGGACCACTGTCTAGGAAAGACAAGCAGACCCATGGCTCGCTTCTGACTGGCAACCGTGGCGGTCAGAAGGTGAAATCGCTGCCCAGTCTGAAAGCCCAAGTGGGAAACCAGGGGTTTTTTTTGTTTTTTTGTTTTTGCTTTTTATTGGTTTTCTCCACCCCCAGCCCCCCTTGGTATGATTTCAAGAACCACACCCGCCAACCATGGTAAACTTACCATATTCAGGAAATTTACATACAACAGAATAAAATGTATCCACTCCCTTGCTAGTGAAAGAACGTATGTGTGAATTTCCCTCTTTTAATTAGCATTTTATATTCTAAACATAATTAGATATTTTTGTACACACATGGCTCTCATGAAATACATTTCTTCCTGCTTCACACCCGACGTAAGAGTTAACGTGGAGCATGGATCAGTTTCTGCTCTGTCCTGTAAACGGTCTAGGCGTTAAGAAACCAGGTCAGAAGGCAGCCTTAGGAGCGGAGCAGGGTCTGGGTTTGTCCATTTTCAAGCTGACCCCAGCCATTAACCTCCAGGTTGAGTTAGAGGCCCCAGCCCCACAGTGGCGTGAAAGCCCTCTCTCTACCTGGGAAGGCTGCACACACCTGACGCTTCACACTGAAGGAGGGAGGATTTGTCCAGGACTAGGAATACTGGCTTCTGACCTGCTTCCCACACAAGGTTGAGACAAAGAGGGCAACAGTACGAAACACACACACACACACACACACACACACACAATTGTTTCCTTCTGGAGAGAAACGTCTGGTGATTTTTTTTTTTTTTTCTGGAGAGAATATAGTTGTCATTAATCTCTCAAAGAAGTCTATGACTCAGAACGTTAAGGACTGTTCCTCTGAGGCCAGGCAGGTCTCCTAGGATGCACCCCAGTGGGTGGAAGGAATTCAGTGCAGTCAGTTACAGCCATCAGAAGATCGAGAGGTCAGAAGATCTAGAAAAACCGTGACCAGAAGAAGAAAACACAACACGTGCACTCTTCATTCTCTCACGGGTTAGCGTGATGTATTCCACAAAACTCGTTGCGGGAACATCTGAACCAGTTTACTTTTAAACTGTTCAAAACCTGGTTCGACCCACTGGTCAAAAACCCAGACTGGTTGAACACACACACACCCCCGTTCGGCTCACGCCAAGAACAGCATTCCCTTAGAGGCTGGCAGAGTGGTGCACTTGTGACTGGGTAAGAATACAGTCCTGTGAGGACAGTGACATCTCGTGAGAACACAGGCCTGTTCTTTATCGTGACAGGATGTAAAGTGAGCTGCGAAGTCATCCGTGTTGGCCATATTTCATCTCACTCGCCCGTGAGAACCCTATCTTCAGCAGTGCAGGCTGAATACTTTCTTGCCCTGTGGGTTAGGTTCTGAGGGGGGTCAGCTCGGTTCCTGGCTTTTCGATGGGCAGAATCAGGATAGCGGGGAGAAGGTGGGGAAGAATCGCCATAACGGAGCTAACGTTTGGAGGGAAGAGGCAGAACTCGACCTGAGAATGAAACAAAATCAAATATGGAAGAGGGCAGGGGAGTCAAGAATGGTCCAGGGTTGGGGTGAGCGGACCTTACAGCTGCTAGTTTAGGAGTTGGGAGAGCTTCTGTGGGCAGCTAGCTGCTAAGGAGAAGTGTTGGGAACTGAAGAGAGTAAGGATTTTAAGACGTGTTCCCGTGGATTAGGAGTCGGATCCCTCAGCTATTCTTTCAGACAGACCAGCAGAAATCTGAGTTCTCTCTAGCAGTTTTGGTTGCTGTACTGTGACTTCGAAAGTGACCTGTTTGTGTCCTGAAGCACCTGGGGCTCAGTGTCCTTTTTTTAACAGTTTATATTTAATTGTGGTAAGAAACACCTAACATAAAATGTACCGTCTTACCTATTCGTACATGGACAATGCAGCAGTCTTACGTATATTCACAGTGCACAGCTCATGGGCAGAACTTTCTCATCTTGCAAAACTGAAACTCTGCACCCACTGAACACCAACTCCCATTTCTTCCTCCTCACCAGCCCCTGGCAACCACCATTCTCCTTCATGTTTCCGTGCATTTGACTACTTTAGATACCAAAGTAGAATCATTTGGTCTTTTTGTGACTGGCTTATTTTACTTAACATACTCAAGGTTCATCCATGTCGTAGCACGTTACAGGATTTCCTTCCTTTTTAAGGCAGAATATTATTCTACTGTGTACACATATGGGACCCGAGTCTTATTTGGTTACATTAAAAAAGTTTTCATTTATATCAAGTAGTAAGATAAATTAAGTACTCAGTGTTTCCACGTCAAGTCTCCAGCTTTTGCCCCGGTGCTCCTAACAGTCAGAACACCACAATATGGGGCGCCTGGGTGGCTCAGTCGGTTAAGCGTGTGACTTCGGCTCAGGTCATGTTCTCACGGTTCATGGGTTCAAGCCCCGCATTGGGCTCCGCGTACTGACAGCTCAGAGCCTGGAGCCTGCTTTGGATTCTGTGTCTCCCTCTCTGCCCCTCCCCCTACTCGTGCTCTGTCTCTCTCTCTCTCTCAAAAATAAACATTAAAAAAATTTAAAAAATAAAATACCAGTTTTTTCACCTCTGAAGAAGCCAGTCATCATATAATAATGAACCTCTAACAGACACATTTTAGGAGGAAAATAAATCACTGAAAGTCCTTCATTATAAATAGAAGGCTTTGAATGAGAAATAATAACATATCAAGTTACCATTCCATCAAGGACTTTTCCAAATACCACATGTTTGCCGTCCAACCAGGTGGGCTTGGTCAAGGTGATGAAGAACTGAGAGCCATTGGTATCAGGCCCAGCGTTGGCCATGCTGACCCACCCGATGCCATAATGCTTCAGTTTGAAGTTCTCATCTGGAAATGTCTCACCATAAATGCTTATACCTGGGTGAGACAAAGTGGAAAAAAAAAAAAGAGAATCTGGAGAATCACCAGATGTTATATGAAAGTAAATTCTTCAAAGGGAGACATAAGGTTTCAATAGAATTGGTTAACCTCTGGAGGTGGGGAAGGGGGAAAAGATGGTAAAACAAAGGAAAATAAAGGAGGTGATACAATTTGGCTCTAGACACTCAGATAAACACAAAAGACGTGGCAGTACCTTCTGGCCTCCAAGCAAGACCCCAACGTTGGCTAAGCCAACAATTCACTCTGAACTAAGGAAGTGAAGGGCAGGATGACATCGTAGAGCCACATGGAAAGGCGGGTGAGCCATCCTCCTGGCTCAATCTCTGTCCGGAGCTTCAAGTCACTTGTCCTGTGTCACTCCTACCTCAGCACCCAACCGTGATGCAATTAGCACTTGCCCCCCTCAGCTAATTCTCACAGCCCTACAGAACAGGTATTCTCAATCCCATTGTGAGTGAGGCAACAGGGGTTCCAAAGTTCGAAAACTGCACAGCAGAAGTGGAAAGTCAGAGGACTTTCTGTCACTAAAGCTGCTGCTCCCTCCTGCGTCCGCGCTCCGAGCAAGGGCAGCCCGCCAGGAGGTCATCAGGCACGATGACCTCTGGTCTCATCAGGAGACAGAGGGTGGTGGCAACCGGAGCACCCAGCGATCCAACCCCTGAACAGAAGAACCAGACGCGGGCGTGTGGACTGGAGTTCTGGCAAAGCCCCAAGTGGAGCGGAACACGGTTTCCCCACACGACAGCGAGAGAGACCATGAGAAGTGTCTGCTCTGTCCTCTCCCACCTGGAACGCCTGCCACGCCCGCCTCCTCCGCCTTCCCTTCTGCCGGGCTCCTTATCCCTCGCTTGCCAACCTTAACATCCTGGCTCAGTTAGACGGACCAGGAGTGGGTGTCCAAGGCAAGCGATTCACAGCTGACGGGTCAGGGACAGACGAGGTGGCCTGGAGAAAGCTCTGCTCACAGAGAGATCGAGACTGAAGTGAAGGGACCCGAAAGGTCCTCCCTCCAAAACTCAGAGAATTTTAACTCAAGACGTGCGTGGACATTTGCACACGTGCGTGCACACACACGGCAGGGAAGGAAAAGAGAAGGAGAAAAAAGCAGGAAAGCGGCCACAGGAAAGCTCAGTCACTGATCCTGCCTGGCCCCAGGGCGGGACCCTGAGATGATGCGGGTCTCAAAGGACACTGCCACCGGACCTGCAGGCTTTTCCAGAGAGGCCCAGCTCTGCAGCAGCGGGGGCTTACTTCCCCAGGCATCCACCCTGGCTGGCCCCACTGACCCGAGTCATCCGAACCACTTCTCTGCTCCACTCTACATCCCCATACCCCTGTGGCATTTTGGCAGGGAGTGAAAGTAACTCTCCCGAAGGACCCGGCCAATCCGAGGGCTGAATGGTCGCCATTTTGTTACAGATAAGCCATGGCGGTAAGCATACACTTAGCAATAGTGCTTGCACACGGCCCGAGTGTTTCTTTAAAAAGTTAGCAATCTAATACCCATCAAAGCAAGTTATTTGCTGAACTGGAAATCTTAAACCTGAATGAAACTGAAATCCTAATGTGGTTGTAGGTATGGTATGTGTCCAGGTCACAAACTCCCGGCGACCCCGAGGGAAGACGTTCCAGGGAGCTGGGCACCTGCAATCCGCAGTGAGGAACCACAGCCTCGGGGATATCCGACGTTGCGTAAGTTTAATTATTTGTGCTTCGCAGGGCTCTGCCTTTGTTTACAAAAGCGTATGTTATAATTTTGACAACTCCTCTGTTACTTTTTATTATTAGTGTTGCTGGAAAAGCTGACAACAAAATGAAAGAATTTTGAAAGAAAGGGGTAAAGCCACCTGTAATCCTGCCTCCTAAATTCCAGCCTCGCCCTCCCAGAGTGGTGGCCTCCCCTGCAAGTTCTCCTCTCCTGCATCCCCGTCTGAGGCTGGCTGCCACCCCAGCCTGCACACGGTTTTGTACTCAACCTTTCCTTCCTGTGTCAGATAGCCTTCTCTACTGTTGCAAACTGGGAGTCTAGCATTTTAAAAACTGCACAGTGGTCTACTGGATGAATATATCTCCACCACGAAAAGATAAGGAACACCAAAGCAATACTGTTTAAAATCAGGAAGCCTCCAGGTCACGATCTCGCGGTTTGTGAGTTCAAGCTCTGCGTCAGGCTCGGTGCTGGTGGTGTGGAGCCTGCTTGGGATTCTCTCTCCCTCTTCCCCATGTGTTCTCTCTCTCTCAAAATAAATTTAAAAATATATATATATAAAAAAATAAAACTAGGAAGCCTCGCTCATTCACACCTAGGACTAGATTTTGGTAGATGAGGTCCTCCCCCCCCCCCGCCCCCCCAGCCCAAACCCTGTGCTTCTGAAGAATTAGTCTGGTGGTCTTGATGAATTGGTTTCCTGAACCTGGGAATTCACTTCATGGGGTGGATACACTGACTTGAGCTGAGGTGTCAGTTTGGTAGACAGAAAAGGAAAAATGCAAAAGACAGTGTTACCGCCAGTGCCGTCCCCACTGGTGATGTCTCCTCCTTGAATCATGAAATCTTTGATGACGCGATGAAATGTGCTTCCTTTATATCCGTAGCCTTTCTAAAGAGATTATGTCAATTGAATATATGAGTAGGTATAACCCACACCAAAAGATAAACCCCAGCGTTTATCTGGAAAGGACACAATGAGAAAATGACACGAGCTATGGGCAGAACCTGATGAGGTCCCTGCAACAAGGTACTAATAGAAATGTTCTCATTAGCAGACCCAAAATAAAGAAACCAACTGTGGAAGTCAAGGATTAATGTGAATAAGTGAAAACAGAGCAATCTGCGTTTTCATATGATGCAGTTCCCCTCAATTTCTAGAAACCCAAGGACACAGGGTGCCCAAAGAGTGAGATTTTGTACAAAAATAAAGTAAAATACTGTTAAGACGTCCCGGGTTCATTGGACCTGCTAATTCCACACTTATTTTCCCAGAAAACATCTGTATTTACGCTGGGCTTAACAGAAGGAAGATCCCATTTTGTGCACAGTTAAGGGACCCACAGCTGAGACCTACCTCGCCTGTGGCCAGAGCGACAAAATTTTCCACAGTCTTGGGCACAACCTTTCCAAAGAGGCCAATCACGATTCTGCCAACATCTTTGTCTCCGATCCTCACATCAAAGAAGACCTGGTGTGGTTGAACCGGCAGAGCACAGGCACAAGGTAAGAGAAGGTTAAAATCTGAGAACGCATTGCTATGCAAAAGGCCTCCCTGCCCCCACAGCAGCTTATAAAGGAGCCCTAAAACCCTCGTGTGGGTGCAAGGCACCTGTAAACATTCATTCCGCAAGCACTCAGTGAGCCCCCGCAGGCCGGGCCCTGTGCTAGGTCCTGGGTCTGAAGTTGGTCAGCCAGTGAGGTCTCCGAGAAAACTCCATGCCCCCCCCCCCCCCCCCCCCCCCCCCGCCGCCGCACACCCCAGACCACACAGCTGCCACCTCCCATTTCCCAGCTCTGTGCTCTTCCAGAAGGGTGACGCTCCAAATCTTGGCAGGAGAGAAAAACTGGTGGAGAGAGAAATCGTCTAACCATCCAGATTTATTTTTGTGTGACTTCAAACAGGGCCCAATTCCCAGTGAGTTCTCATAGACATCTGCTGTCAAGGGAACTGTAAGACATCAGAATGCACAGCAAGTTCTCCGAAAGGCCTGCCACTCCCCTGCAAGCCCTGTGAGGCTCCGGCTCCCCAGCCTCATCCAGAGCTCCCCCCACCCCCACCCCCGACAAAACCGTTCACCCTGGGGACTCCACCGCTGAACTCAGGGTCGTGCTCCCGAAATTGGGGGGGGGGGTGACTGAGTTCTCTCTTTCTGTCACCACATTTTAGAGCAGATAAAAGGAAACACGGACCCACAGTGAGTGAGTCACTTGTGTGGATAAACCTTAGAAAGTTCTCTTAAACTATGTTGTAAAAACCTGTTCCATCCGAGGGGTGCCTGGGTGGCTCAGTTGGTTAGGCGTCTGACTTCGGCTCAGGTCATGATCTCACAGTTCATGAGTTCGAGCTCTGCGTCGGGCTCTGTGCTGACAGCTCAGTGCCTGGAGCCTGGAGCCTGCTTCGGATTCTGGGCCTCCCTCTCTCTGCCCCTCCCCCACTCACACTCTGCCTCTCTCTCTCTAAAATGAGTAAACATTAAAAAAAATAAAAAAATTAAAAAAACCTGTTCTGTCTGAAACGAAGCCACCCACGTTTTTGTCTCACAGATCACCGTGTTACGAGGATTCCGGGCTGGAATGCTTGAAAAGGCTATCGAGTCGAAGGGCATTCTATTAGCAAGTTTAGATTATATGAACCAATTTACGGTTTGAATGGGTAAAAAAAGACATTCAAGAGATGGCTTTAAAAAAATGTAAGAAGGGTTGTCAGAGGAAAAAGATGTCTTACAGTTTAGAAAAATCATAAAGTAAAGACTGTGAAGCGTTAGTCCAAGACAAGAGCTTCTGCCAATACATCAGCACGTCTGTCACGGGGTGATGTGATATTCAGTGTTCCGTGTGGCATTTGAGAGTTTTTACGTGGCCACAGCAGCCAAAACCGTATTATTATTTATACGGCACAACTTTATAGAATGTATAAGAGACCGGGCCCTTGAGATGCGGCGACGCACTTGAGGAGAACAAGTCAATGCAGCTGGGGGACAGGAAGCTGCATGAATGTGCCACAAGCCCGGTCGTGCAGAGCCCACGTCGCAGAGAAGCCGTTTCTCCAAAGTGATTTACAAGCCAATGAGAGAATTCAATGACGGGCAGTAACGAACCAGCATCCGGAAAAGACTCAGGGACACAGTCTTCTAGGGACACCATACAAGACGCTAGAAAAGCCTGCCAGACTAGTAAAATACAGAAGAGAAAATATCGCCTTTGAGTGTTGAGACAGCACGAAGAAGAAAATGTGGGAGGGCAGCAGAAGATGAAGAAGAGGGCTTGTCACCCAGCAAAACGCGTCAATAAAAAAATCTGACTTTCTTACGTGACGCCCAGCACACGTACTAACAGCTTTTTCCCCCAAACTGAGCTTTCAACTCCATGACTGACAGCACAAAAACGCAGCAGAGTTTTCCTGACTCCAGTGGAAATGATAAAGTCAAATCTTACTCGGGCAACAAGCGCATGAGGGGCCAGACGGGGCCCAGAGGGGGGCTGAGGGCTGAGGGCAGGCATCCTGGAAAAGGCGTGATGGGGAGCAGGCCTGGAGTGGGAGGACTAGAATGATCATGAGCCCCACCTGGCAGAGCTCCTGAAATGTGGTCTCTGTGCACAGAAGCAACAGGGAGAGAATCTCACCAGTTTCAGAAGGAAGGCTGCGGCTATGAGATCTGGGTTTTGTTAGGCAGTAGAAAGGGAAGTAACAGGATCCAGGGAAGACGGGGGATATTACTCAAGCTGGGGGGAGGAGAATCTGGGAGCTCTTAGATCAGGGAGGAGGAGGGGGGGGAAGAGGAGGGGGAGGGGGGAGGGGGAAGGGGAGGAGGGTAGGAGGGGGAGAAGAGGGGGGAGTAGAGGGGGAGGAGAGGGAAGAACAAGAAGAGAAGGAGGGGGAGGGAGGGAAGAGGAGGAGGAGGGGGAGGAGAGGGAGGAGGGGGAGGAGTAGAGGGGGAAGAGAGGGAAGAACAAGAAGAGAAGGAGGGGGAGGGAGGGGAGAGGAGGAGGAGGGGGAGGAAGGGGAGGAGTAGAGGGGGAGGAGAGGGAAGAACAAGAAGAGAAGGGAGGGGAGAGGGGGAGGAGTAGAGGGGGAGGGAGGGGAGAGGACGAGAGGGAGGAGGGAGAGGAGGAGGAGAGAGAGGGAAGGAAACAAACAGGACCTAGCCAGTGGTGTCTCGGCACTGTGCCTACATGTCTCGTATAATTGATCCTCCCACATCCTTGGACGAGGGGCACGTGCTGTCATCACCGATTAACACACGAGAAAAGTAAGGATGAGGGAGGCTCAGTGATTGACCAAGGTTCCCCAGCCGGGAGCAGGAAAGCCAGCTCTGGGGTCCCAGGTTACACCTAACTGGACTGCGGTTAATCCTGGCTCTCTCGGGCCAGGCAGGGGACCCCTAAAGGGCAGAAATGGTGTTTTTAGGTCCCCAGTGCTTAGCACAGCGTCAGCTCGAGCGGGTCCTCAAAACGTGACTAGTTCAATGCCAGGTGATGTTACAGGAGGACCAGGGCACACATGTAGACAGAGGGTGGAGGGGACCCAAGGCAGACCCTATCACCCTAAGATCATCTCCGACTGCTGCGTGCCCTTGAGAAGCAGACAAGCGGTGAGGCTACAGTCCCACAGAAAAGAAAAAATGTATATATAAGTAGGTGTAACATAATGGGAAATCAGGTTTATAACAAGACAAGTACAGATGAAATGTTATGGTTGGAGGTGATGATTATCTATCTGTGCAGATCAGGGTGGGCTTCCTGGCTGAGGTGGCATCTGAATTCCACACTGCCCTTCAAGAGTAAGCACCTCAGTCATTTCTTTTATCCCTGAGGGCTACTTTTGAAAGTCATTTGAAAATGATGGGCCACTGGAGTGGGCAAAGAGGTTAGAGGGAAGAGGCACTCAGAGCCGGATCCAAACCCCTGTTGGGTTAATCCTGCTTCCCTTTCCAGAGCAATCAGGGAGGATGCAGGGAGGATCTGTTCCGGAGATGACCATTCCTTTCAGGGCTGCAAGTTCACAGGAAGACTAATAAGGTAACGTGAATAACAGTAACAACTGGCCTTTTTAATCACCGCTAAGCACTTTACCTGCTTTATCACATCTAATACACAAAAGCCCGGAGTAGATAGTATCTCTGTCTCCACTTAAGGAGGAGGAAACAGAGCCTCACACAGGAAATCACCTGCCCAGGGTCACCAGGCCATAGCCACTTGGCCCCTCTATGCTGTAGAAAGTGCCAGCATGCTGTGCCATTGGGGCAGTTAGGAAGATGGCAACATTATTCTCCCCACTCTAGGTGCCTGACCTTGCACACACCCCAGGGCATCTGCTGAAACAGTCAGGGCTGCTCAATGCAGCGGATTTTGAGACCAGTGAGCCAGAGCCTGGACCTGAGGCTCTCGGGCTGGGCTAAGCAGGTGGCTGAGGCGGTGGCCGGTGAGTGCCACTTTAGGCCTTGTGGGTGACAGCGCCTCCCACCTCTCTTATAACAGATTCCTACTTTTAAACGAAATCAGACGGAAAGGAAAAAGACTGATGGGGAAAACACTAGTGCCAGTTAATCTACTTCTCCTGACTCAGAGAGTTTTTAAGGTCTCTATTTTCCAGTAGGTTCAGTTGTTTTAAAACGCCCACTGAAAAAGCCATTCGACAGGGTCAAATCTGCAGAAGACTCACCTACACAATTAGCTTTTAGAATTTAATGATAAATTTGGTAGGAAAGAAAATGACATATATTAAAAATTCTGAGAGTGGGGGCGCCTGGGTGGCTCAGTCAGTTGAGCGTCCGACTTCGGCTCAGGTCATGATCTCACAGCTCGTGAGTTCCAGCCCCGCGTCACAGCTCTGTGCTGACAGCTCGTAGCCTGGAGCTTGCTTTGGATTCCGTGTTTCTGTCTCTCTCTGCTCCTCACTCGCTTGGGCTCTCTCTCTCAAAAATAAACATAAAAAAAAAATAATTCTGAGAGTAGAGTGCATGCAAACTTCCTCAGTGACAGCACCCTAGCCTAGGGGCTAAGAGGCTCCAAATCTTCCCCTCCTGCAGCCACCAGCTTCCTCCCCTCTTGGCCTCCCTTCTAGAAGTTCCCAACCCAGGCTACACATCTCCAGACGCCCTGATTCACTTGCTCTGCGGTGGGTGACCGCACCGTTAGGTTTTCAAGCTTCCCTGGCCAAGTCTGTTCCCCAGTGCTGCCAGTGATATGCTCACACTAAGAAATTGTTCACGGTTTATCTGAAATTCATACCTAACTGACAAACTTCTATCTCAGCTGGCAGTTTACTTCGTATCCCCCACTCCCTTCTAAACCGTGGGCAAATCTTGTCAGTGTCACTTCAAAAAAAAAAAAAAATCAGATCAGCCCAAAACATGGAGAGGCTGGAAGTGAAATCGGTGCTCAAAACAATCGGGCTAAGTTTCTCTCTTTCACACACGCACCCGCAGCACGGTATGGCCTTTCTGTTCACTCTAGGGCTACATCAGATGTTGGGATGCTCTCCCTCTCCCCACCCCACCACCTCGCGTGGGGTCTGTGGTGGAGGATTTAGGCACTCTGCCACTAGCTCCACAGTATCATTTCCACTGGCAAACACCAGCTTTATCGTTAAAACAACTAGCAGCTGCCCCTCCTTCCAGATTCCAAGACACTGCTGCCAGTGGGTTTTTCCAGAAGTGGTGATCAAGGGCACCAAACCATTCCCTCCCTTCCTCCCTCGCTCTCTGCACCCTCCCATTATCTTCTAGCCTGGGTAAATATGCTGAAAAAAAAAAAAGAGCTTAAAGTGGAGAGAAACAGTTCATGGTAGATAATCACTGCCCTCCCCCTGCCCCTCCATTCCCGATAGAGATTTTAAAAGGCTGGCAGAGCTAGTCCCATCCCAAGCTCAGGGTCCAAAGTCGAAAAAAGTCTAAGTCTAAAAGCACACCTCTCCCTCCCCACCCCCAGCGGGAGGACCACGGTTCCTAAATACAGGAGGCCAGTCGGTCTCTAGAGCAGTGCACGTAAAGCCGACCCGCACACTCCCGCGCAGAGGCTGGCCCCGGGACCCCCCGCCCCCCGCCCCCAGGCCCGGGTGACAGCGGCGGCGGCTGCCCACTGCGCCCCCGCGGCTCAGAGCGCGCCTCTTGCGCCCGCCCCAATCAGCATTCTTTTCCTCCTCCTGTTCCCGAGTCCCCGCCACGCCGAAGGAAGTACTCGCGCCGGCTCCTTCCTGGAGAAAGGGCCCAATAGTTCCGGAAGCTTCCTCTAGCCCCCCGGCAGGTCACGTCGGACCCGACCACCCGCCCGGGGCACTCAGTTAGTTCAAACAGCTCGGCCCAGCGCCCCCAAGTCTCCCGGGACAGCGCCGCCCCCGCGCGCCGGCAGCCCCCTCCCCCCCCCCTCCCCCAGCCCCGCGGCCGCCTCGCTTCGCCTGCGCCCGGGAAGCCCCCTCCTCGCCGCCGCGGACGCTGAGGACCCAGTCCCCGAAGTTCCCCCATCCCCCTGGCGCGCACGATGGCAAGTTGCTGCCCGCCGCTCGATCACCTTGGCCGTCACCGAGGGGCCTCGCCTGCCGACGCGCGAGGCCCCCGCAGAAGGCACGAGCGCGCCGAGCCCCACGCAGAGGGCGAGAGGTAGCAGCAGCCGGGGACCCGGGCCCATGGCGAGCGGTGGCAGCGGCAGCAGCGGCGGCAGCGGCTCGGGCGCCACCGCAGTCTCCGGGACCGTTGGCCGGACTCCCGGGCGGCTGCGCCTGCGCGCTCCCGGGTTGGGGGGGGGGGTGGAGGCGGGGGGGATGGGATGGGGCGGTCGGGGCAGGGCCGGAACCTGGGGCGCGCCCCTCCGCTGTTCAGCCCGGCGACCCGCTGGGGACTGGGGGCGGCGCGCCGGGGAGGGCGCAGCAGGGGCTGAAGGCCGTCCCTGCGGCGGGTGCGCGGGGCGCCGGGGGTCCAAGCGAGCCCGCGGGGCCCGGGGGGAGGCGCGGCCCCTCGACGCCCGAGAGCTGCAGAGGGCGCGCGGGGCATCTCCGGCAACCTACGGCGTAAGAGCGCGTTGACCCTGCCGCAAAGTTCAGGACTCCCCGCGCTGCGGGGCCGCCTGGCAACTTGCGCGCGGCCGGGTCTCTGCGGAAGGGTCCTCGTGGGTGACGCGACATCCGAGGAAGAGCCCCCGACGCGCCTGCCGGCTTCCCGTGCTCCATCCAAGACTTTAGCTTAAAGGTTTGGACGTCTCTCAGAGCTTTGGGAGCCCTGGATGTGGTGACTCGATTGCACGTGATGAACGACCCTTCACTGAGATGATGCAAGTTGGAGATACAACTTTTACAAACTTAAAAGTAGGTTTAGGAAGATTATTTCATGATATGGGGAAAGCTCGTTATATCCTTTAATGGAAAACTCCGGTTGCAGAATCACATGGAAATTTTGATCTCATCTGTGAAAATAAATATATAAAGGCTTTTTTTTTTTTTTTTTTTTTTTTTTTTTTTTACCGGTGAGAAACGTACCACAATATTTACGGTAGCTCTGGTGACAGGATTAGGGATTTTTGCTTTCTTTGTAATTTTCTGATTTCCCAGGTATTCTATACCGAGCATGTAAGTACTTTATAATCAGGAAAATGTTATTTTAAAGCTCAGTGCTTTCTGAATTAGGGCTTCAAAGGACTTTTAAAGTTTTAGAGTAATAGCTCCAAAATTAACTGCAAATTAAGAATAGTATTCTCTTGGGGTTTTTTTCCTCTCTCTTTTTTTTTTTTAATGTTTATTTTTGAGAGACAGAGCACGCCAGCGTGAGCTGGGGAGGGGCAGAGGGAGAAGGAGACACAGAATCCAAAGCAGGTTCCAGGCTCAGAGCTGTCAGCACGTGGGGCTCCAACTCAGGAACCAGGAGATGCCGCTTAACCAACTGAGCCAGCCAGGTGCCCCTGTCTTGGTTTTCCGAGTGGCTGGTGCCATGACTTTCAAACCAAGATTTTCCTTGAGTAAGCAGATAGGATTCCTCTGTGTAAGTGTAGATCTAAAATTAAACTGGGACCATTTCTTATGTATAAAAGGAGTGACTTCTACTTTAGAGGGGCAGGTAGAACACTTCTGAATTCCTTTAATAGTTGAGTCCAGTGAAAGACCTAGTGGCTTTCCTCATAACCTCTCGCCCCCAATAAAGTCACCCTTCTTGTATATAAATTGTAGCAATCTAAGCGTATCAGAGCACTTATCACACGGAATGCTTGTATTTGTTTATCTCACTCATGACTGTAATCGTTTTTGTCTGACTCTGTTATCAGAAGGTAAGCATTACCAGAGCAGGGAGCATACCTGCTTTTACTCCTGTTGATGACACAGACCTAATACAATGTCTGGCGTATAGTGATTTCTCAGTAAATATTTGTTCAGTGGATGAATCTGTCTACCTACGTTTTAAAAATCACCTTATTGTGCGGCATTTGGGTGGCTCAGTCAGTTAAGCTTCTGACTCTTGATCTCAGGGTCTTGATCTCAGAGTGGTGAGTTCAAGCTTGGTGTTGGGCTCCGTGCTTGGCATGGAGCCTGCTTAAAAAAAAAAAAAAAAAAAATCACTGTATTGAGAAGGTTAATACAAATAAAAGTGCACAGAATGAAAATCAATGAATTATCACAACAAAGACACCACTAGAACTGTCTGCCCCCAAAGAGATGGAATAGTCAACAGTTCCTTGAAAACTCCCCTGTACCTGCTCCCAGTTACTAACACTTTCTTTCCCCCAAATGGGAACCACAATCCCGACTTCTTACGTTATGGTTTTGTTTAGTTTTTTAACTTCGTTTAGTTGGAATCTCATAGCATGTATTCTTTTGCTCAAATTTATGCTGGTGAAATGCATCTATGTTTTTGCCCATAGCTATTTTGGTGCATAGCACAAGGTAGGGATGAAATTCCATTTTCCCACCCTAGGAATATCCACTTATCCCAGCACAATTTTTTGGAAAGTCTCCTTTACTAACTGCTCTGTAATGCTACTTCTGTCATGGAACAAGTGTCTCTCCATGCCTGGATCTGCTTGTAGGCCCTCTCTTCTGTCCACCTGACATCTTTGTCTATCTTCGCGCCAGTATCACATTGTCTTAATGAAAATAGCTTTATAATAAGTCTTCATATTTAGTAATGCAAATGCTGTCACCTTGTACGACAGATTCTTGGCTGTTCTTGACCCTTTCCATGTCCGTATAATCTTGAGAATCACTTTGTCATTTCCATAAACTGAGATTTTGGTTAGGGTTGCCTTGTATCTATAGATCCTTTTGGAAAGACTTGCCATATTTGTAATATTCCAGTTCATGAACATGGCATATTCCTCCATTTATTTAGGTCTTCTTTAATTTATCTCAATAAGATTTTTTTTAATTTTTCTTAACATTTATTCATTTCTGAGAGACACAGAGAGACAGAGGATGAATAAGGGAAGGGCAGAGAGAGAGGGAGACACAGAATCCGAAGCAGGATCCAGGCTCTGAGCTGTCACCACAGAGCCCGACGCAGGGCTCAAACTCACGAACAGCAAGATCATGACCTGAGCCGAAGTCGGATGCTTAACCATCTGAGCCATGCAGTCGCCCCTCTCAGTAAGATTTTATAGTTCTCTACCCAAAGGTCTTCTATGTTTTTTGTTAGATTGACTAAAATGTGTTTGGGTTTGTGTGTGTGTGTGTGCGCTATTATAAATTATACCCTTTTAACATTTATTTTCCTGTTTGTTGCTGTTGTAGCAAAATTAACTTTGCATATAAATTTTGAATAAATCAACTTTGTTAAACTTACTAATTGTAATAATTTATCTGTGAATTATTCAGGAATTTCTACAGAGACAACTACATCGTCCATAGATAATGTGTTTTACTTATTCCTTTCTAATCTTTACATCTTTCTTTTTCTTGTCTTATTGCATTGGCCAGGACCATCAGTACAAAAGGAAGTAACAGTAGGGGGAGTCTTTGTTTTGTGGGTTAAACAGTGTTCTCCTGAAAGATAAGTTGCAGCCCTAAGCCCCAGAATCTGTAAATGCGAGTGTAGTTGGAAATAGGGTCTTTGTTAATGTAGAGTTAAGATGAAGTCATATTGGAATAGGATAGGTGCCCTACTCCAGTGTGACTAGTGTTCTTTTAAAAAGGTGAGACGCAAAGACATACACAGAGAAGAACACCATGTGAAGACCGAGGCAGAAATTGGAATGATGCATTTATAAGCCGAGGGATTCCAAGGATTTTGGCAACCACCAAAAGCTAGGAAGAGGCAAGGAAGGATCCTCCCCCAAGGCCTTCAGAGAGAACACGGCCAGGCCAATGCCTTGATTTCAGACTTGTAGCCTCTGGAATTGTGAGACAATAAATTTCTCTTTTGAGCTGTCAGTTTGTGGTAGTTAGTTATAGCAGCCCTAGGCAACAAAGTCAACATGTTTTAGTCCCAGTTACAGAGGGAAAGCTTCCAGTATTTCACCATAAAGTCTCATACTTGCTGAAGGTTCTTTTGGGAATGGGTATTAATTTTTAGCTTATGAAAATTCCTTTCTAGTCCTCATTTGTTAAAAGTCTTTATGATGAATTTGATCGACATCATCTATTGAAATGAATTGAAAGGTGTTTTCCCCTCAGTCTGTTAATGTGGTGAATTGCATTGATTTTTAAATCTTAACCCAGTATTGCATTCTGGAATACACCCAACACATATTGGCCTTTTTACATAGTGCTAGATATGGTGTGCTTATTTAAAAAAAAAAAACTTACAAAAACTGAAAAAAGGCATTTCTCTTGAAGTTTGGGGAAAAAGTAGTGGGTAAAGTGGTTCTGGCTTTCTAGTTCAGACCAAGCTGATCTTTAACACTTCATCTTTATGTTAACGGATAAGTTTGCTAATCTTACATTCACAATGTCGGCATCTGTATTCATCAGTCAGACCAGCCTGAAATTTTCCTTTCTTGGAATTTCCTGTCAGTTTTTATATCAGGGTTATTCTGGACCTTTTAGTAGGAGTTGGCAAATGGTAGCTATCCTTCCTGTGTTCTCAACGGGTGTGTGTGGCTCCTTTTCTTCCTTGAATATTTCTTAGAATCCATCAGGGCCTGGAGTTTTCTTTATTGAAAAGTTTTAAATTATAGGTTTAATTTTTTCAAGTAGTTGATGAATTATTTAACTTTTCTATTCTTCCACCAGGTTTTACATGTAGGGTATTTTGAGGAATTTCTCTATTTTATTTATATTTTAATATTCTCTCCCATAAAGTTGTTTAATACATCTTTTTATTTTTATTTATTTTTAATTTTTTTCTTTTCTCTCTTTTTCATTTCTTTTCTTTTTCTTAAATACAGAAAGGGAAAAATTCATTTCTATTTTCAATTTTTATTAAAAATATTTTTCTTTAAATTTTTTCTACTATATTTTTTACTTTTGTGTAAATTTTTTCAAATTGTATTTTATTTTTTAATTTTTTAATGTTTATTTGTTTTTGAGAGAGAGAGAGAGAGACAGCTTAAGCATGGGAGGGGCAGAGAGAGAGGGAGACACAGAATCCAAAGCAGGCTCCAGGCTCCGAGCTGTCAGCACAGAGCCTGATGCAGGGCTCGAACTCATGAACCATGATATCATGACCTGAGCCGAAGTCAGACGCTCAACCGACTGAGCCACCCAGGCGCCCCCCAACACATCTTTTTATAATTTTATAGATCTGTAGGCCTAAGAGTAATGTCTTCTTTTTCATTCCTCTCACTGTTCATTTCTTTTTCTTTGAACAGCTTCACCAAGAGAGCTGGTAATTACATTTGTTTTTATTTCATTAGCTTGTGTTCTTAACTTTATTATTTCCTTCCCTCTACTTTCTCTGAGTTTAATTTACTCTTAGTTTTTGTATCTCCTTTAGATCCTCTTTCTTTCTTTCTTTCTTTCTTTCTTTCTTTCTTTCTTTCTTTCTTTTCTTTCTTTCTTTCTTTCTTTTGCTGAGTAATACGAATTTGTATTTCCTCTGTGTCTTTTCATGGGTTGATATAGCTCATTTCTTTTTATCTTTGAGTAATAGTCCCTTATATGCTGTGCCACTGCTAGTCCATTCACTCAAGCAAAAGAAATCTCTTTGTTGCTTTCTGGTTTTGATAATTATGAATAGAGCTGCTGTAAACATCTGTGTGCAGGTCTTTGTGCGGACATAAGTTTTCAACTCCTTTGGGTAAATACATAGGAGAGTAATTACTGGATCATATGGCAAGAGTATGTTTAGGTTTACACGAAATTGACAGACTGTCTTCCAAAGTGGCTGTACCTATTTGCTTTCCCCCTTGCAAGAAATGACAGTTCCTATTGTCCCACGTCCTCAGCAGTGCTGGGTGTTGTCAGTGTTTTGGATTTTAGCCATTCTAATAGGCATGTGGTGGTAGTATTTTAGCTTATAATATTGTATAAGCCAAATTCTTTTTTTTTTTTAAGTTTATTTAGTTATTTTGAAAGAGAGAGAGAGAGCACGTGTAGGGGAAGGGCAGAGAGAAAGAGAGAGAGCTCTGTCAGCACAGAGCCCACCTGGGGGCTAGAAGTCACAAACCATGAGATCTTGACCGGAGGGGTAATCAAAAGTGTGACGCTTAGCCAACTGAGCCACCTCAGGTGCTGCCAAATTCTTTTTTTTTTTTTTTTTTTTTTTTTTTAATCCAGGAAGATCACAACATCCCTGAGAAGAAAGAATCCTGAAAAGACGCAAAGAAGTTCGTTTTATTTTTTAATTTATTTAAAGTAAGAGAAAAATAAAAGTTTACCCATTTCTCCTCTGACCACAGCCACCAACCAGTCTGTTCTCTGTATCTATGAACTTAGGCGCTGGGGTTTTTTTTTGTTTTTTTCTTTTGATGCCTGTTTGTTTATTTTGAGAGCGAGAGGGTGTGTGCATGTGCTCGTGCACGTGCAAACAGACAGAAGAACTGACAGGATCCAAGCACGTTCCGGGCTCAGCACAGAGTCCAGCTGGGGGCTCCATCTCATGAGATCACGACCGGAGTGAAATCAAGAGTCAGATGCTTAACTGACTGAGCCACCCAGGTGCCCGTGAACTTATTTTTTATATATGTATTTTGAGCTTTCACATGTAAGAGAGCTCATATAGTATGTGTCTTTCTCTGACTTATTTCACTTAGTTCATCAATTTTTATCCTTTCTTCTTCTGTATTGCTCAGTGTGCAACTACAGTGATAAAATCCCCCTTAATAAGCACGACTTTAGATGCTTCCCACAAGTTTTGATATGTAGTATTTTCATTATTCTTCCCATTTAAAAATTTTTCTAATTTACACTTTTGAAATCCCATGTGTTATTTAAAAGTCTGTTAGTTGGGACACCTGGGTGGCTCAGTTGTTTAAGCACCTGAATCTTGATCTCAGCTCAGGTTTTGATCTCAGGGTTGTGAGTTCAAGTCCCACACTGGGCTCCACACTGGGAGTGGAGCCTTCTTTAAAAAAAAAAAAAAAAAAGATTAGTAGTTTATTTCCTCAATATGAGTTAAAAAAAATCTTTTTGTTAGTGATTTCTAGCTTGATTGTGTCTCCCTCTCTCTCTGCCCCTCCCCTGTTCATGCTCTGTCTCTCTCTGTCTCAAAAATAAATAAATGTTAAAAAAAATTTAAAAATAAAAATAAATTCTAGGTAGTTAATATATAGTGTAACATTGGTTTCAGGAGTAGAATTTTGTGATTCATCACTTAGTAACACCCAGTGGTCATCGTAACAAGTGACCTCCTTAAAACCCATCACCCATCTAGCCCATCCCCCACCCACTTCCACCATCAACCCTGTTTTATCATTAAGAGTCTCTTATGGTTTGCTTTTCTGTCTCTCTCTTTTTCCCCCCTTCCCATAGGTTCATCTGTTTTGTTTCCTAAATTCCACCTGAGTGAAATCACATGGTATTTGTCTTTCTCTGCCCCACTCATTTTGCTTAGCATAATACGCTCTAGCTCCATCTACATCATTGCAAATGGCAGGATTTCATTCTTTTTGATGACTGAGTAATACTCCATTGAATGTATACCACGTCTTTTTTATTCATTCATCAGTTGATGGACACTTGGGCTCTTTCCTCGTTTGGCTACTGTTGATAATGCTGCTGTAAACATCGGGGTGCATGTACCCCCTTTGAATCTATAGTTTTGTATCCTTTTGAGTAAATAGCTAGTAGTGCAGCTGCTGGATCATAGGTTAGTTGTATTTTTAACTTTTGGAGGAACGGAGCTCCATACTGTTCTCCAGAGTGGCTGCACCAGTTTGCATTCCCACCAGCGGTGCAAGAGGGCTCTCCTTTCTCCACATCCTGTCTCTTAGTTGTATTCTTTTATAATATGTAGACACTTGGTTAATGACATAGGATCTGATCAATTTTTTTTAAACTGTTTTCTGTGTATTCAGTGTATTATTCTGCCCTTGTTAAGATTTTGTGTTCTCTGTCTGTCCATGGGATCAAGTTTGTCAATCCTGGATTTTATATCTTTAGCCTTACTGACTTACATGCCTGTTACTGGTTACTGAGACAAGTGTGTTAAAATATCTCATCATGACTGTAGGTTATCTATGTCTCCTTGTAGGTCTCTAAGTTATTTATGTGTTTTTTAAATGTGTTTTAAGGCAACTTTATTGAGTGCAAACAAATCTAATACCATCTTTAGATGAATTTAATTTTTTGTCATTATGAAGTGTCATTCGTGATTTGTAGTGATACTTTTTGCCTTAAAGTCAGATACTACTATAACTTACCATCTTTCTGTGGTTACTGAACACACGGTTTGTCTTCTTCTGTGATTGTACTTGACTGTCAATCCTTGTGTCCTTATGTTTTAATATATCTCTTGTAAATAGCATAATTTTTAAAAATAAAGTTTGGTTATCTTTATCTTAAATAGAATATGTAACTTGTTTACATTTAAAGTATTTACTTAGGGGCACCTGGGTGGCTCTGTTGGTTAAGTGTACAAATTTGGCTCACGTCATGATCTCCTAGTTCGTGAGTTCAAGCCACTCTGCAATGACGGTGTGGAGCCTGCTTGGGATTCTCTCTCTCCCTCTCTCTGCCCCTCCCCTGCTCTGTCTCTCTCTCTCTCTCTCTCAAAATAAATAAGTCAACTTAAAAATAAATAAAATAAATACGTGTTTAGATTTAATCCTAATATCCTAATGCTTCCTTTCTCTTTGTACCCTCTTTTATGTTCCTCCCTCCCTCCTCTCTCTCCTTATCCTGATTTGATGGGATAGATGTTAATATTCTGTGTTCTTTCTCTGCCAGTGTGGTAGTTACATACTCCTTTGAATACTCTTTCAGTGGTATTACCAAAGATTACAACATGCATTCTTGATTTTTGAAAGCCTAATATTACCTGTTATTCTTACTCTTTTTGGCTCCTATGAAACCTCAGGACGCTTTTCCTCTGGAATTGTATGCGATTATCATCATGCAATTTTTATCCCCACAACACGTAATCACTATTGCCTAGTAAATTCATACGCATTCAGATGTACCCACATATTTATACAATCACTTTTCTTCATCACTTCCTGTATTTCTGACTTGACACCCGTGATCATTTTCCTTCTGCCCAAAGAACTCCACTTGGTATTTCGTTGAGTGCTAGTCTGCTGGTGAGAAATTATTTTTTGTTTATCTGAAAATGCCATTCTTTTTTTTATATGTTTTATTTATTTTTGAGAGAGTGCAAGTGAGGGAGGGTCAGAGACAGGGAGACTGAGGATCTGAAGTGGGCTCTGCGCTGACAGCAGCCAGCCCCATGTGGGTCTCGAACTCCTGAACTGTGAGATCATGTCCTGAGCCAAAGTCGGACACTCAACCGACTGAGCCACCCAGGTGCCCCTGAAAATGTCATTCTTTAATGTTTATTTATTTTTGAGACGGAGCATGAACAGAGGAGGGGCAGAGAGAGAGGGAGATACAGAATCCGACGTAGGCTCCAGGCTCCAGGCTCCAAGCTGTCAGCACAGAGCCCAACACAGGGCTCGAACTCACGGACCATGAGATCATGACCTGAGCCAAAGTCGGACGCTTAACCGACTGAGCCACCCAGGTGCCCCTGAAAATGTCATTCTTGAATGACGGTTTTGTTTTTTTCAGCAGCATAAATACGTCCTTTCTTCTGACTTACAGGTTCCATTATTTCTAATGAGAAATCTGCTGTTATTCTAATTGTTCCTCCTTTAGAGTTAATCTGTCTTTTTTTTTTTTTTTTTAAGATTTTGTTTTTAAATAATCTCTCCACCCAACTTGGGGCTCCAATTCACAATCCTGAGATCAAGAGGCACATGTTCTACCAACTGAGCCAGCTAGGAGCCACACATCTGTCTTCTTTTAATCTCAGTGATATTAGTCACTTTCTCTCTGTATTTGATCTTTTAAACAGTTTTACTAGAACTTGCTTAGGTATAGGTTTCTCTTTATTTATCCCGCTTGGAATTCAAAAGGCCTCTTAACTCTTGTGAATGATGTCTTTTACCAGTTTTGGAAAACTCTGTCATTAACCCTTCGAAAATCACTTTTAATCAATCTCACTACATAATGCAGTTACTTTGTTTTGTGTACAGTCCTTTAGAGGCTTTTTCACATGTTTCAAAAAACATTTGAAGCGGTCGTAGTGTAAATTGTACAATTAAAAAGTTAAATGCGAGAATAATATTAAACCTATGCAAATGTATTGCATGTGTGAATGATAAAAGGGACTAGCTAATGTGTTAGCAGTTATGTTTGTAATATCAAAATAAACTGGTGAAATATTATAGCTTGCCATTTTTGTTCTAGTTTTCATTCACTACAAAAAAGGACTGCTTGTGTTTCATTTATTAATGGTTTATGAGTACCAGAAAGTAGGGTTTTATCATATATAGCCTTTTTCCTAGTATATAAGAAACAAATTTTGGGTGCACTTACGTGGCTCAGTTGGTTAAGCATCTGACTCTTGATTTTGATCATGATCTCACCTTCCGTGAGTTCGAGCCCTGCATTGGGCCCTACACTGACATTGCATAGCCTGCTTGGGATTCTCTCTCTCCCTCTGTCTCTGCCCCTCCTGTGTTCTCTCTCTCTCTGTCTCTCAAAATAAATAAATAAACTTTATTTAAAAAAAAACAAATTTTGATTTCTGCTATTTTTTTTTAAATAAATGTGGCTCTCAAAACTACCTTTCACTATCTTTCAAAACCCTTTATTTTTTGTGCCCTGTGTTAGCTTTTATCCTCATTTATATAAATAACATCTTAGGTGAGTCAGGTAGTACTTTCCCCTCAAACTACAGTGAAACTGGCACAAATACCTGTGGTAACTTAAATTCATGGTTAGTAAGTAAATGCCTAAGGCTTTTGTCAACAACTAGCTATCTGAACGGTGAACTTTTTGCCTGGACATTTCTTCCACGTGTTAAGATGAGGAAGGGAGCAGTCCCCTTAGATCATCAGGAGGCATTAGGGTCTACCTGCTAGAGCTCTGGTTTGGGATCAAATTACTGGTACTTTCCTCTTGTTCTTGTCCTAATGCGCATGGCATATTTTTCCAGAGCCTGTCATTTGCCCTAATGTTCCCCCCTTTACGGACCATCCTGCCAGACTTTCAGTGACACAGTCTCCAAGGAATTAGAAAGTAACTTCCTTCTTTATTTGCCAGCCTGAAGAAAACTGACCAACACTCTTTTTTTTTTTTTTTTGGAGTTTTTATTTAAATTCCAGTTAGTTAACATATAGTGTAATATTGGTTTCAGGTGTATAATATAGTGATTCTCACTCTGTCCCACGTGTCGGCTGGTGCTCATCACAGCTAGTGAGCTCCTTAATCCCCGTTAACCGTTTTCCCCATCCCCCCCCCACCGCTGCCCCCTTCTGCTGAGCAACACTCTTAATGACAGGTGATGTCTCCCTTCTCCCCCTCCCTGAGTTCCTTCCCCAGCCAGAGAAGAAGCAGTGGCCCTGGCGAAGACGTACAGTTGCAAGGGTTCCTGCCCTCAAGGAGCTTCAAAGGTAGGTTGTGTACCTGAGAAGGGCTTAAACTACGTAAAGTGCCTGGCTGCATGCCAGACAGTGGGCCAGAGGGTATGAGGTGGGACAACATTCAGCCCCGTGAGAAGGATCGCAGAAGGGAAATCTAAACACTGAGTTCCCACTGTGTACAAGGCACCTTGCATACACTATGACCCCGGTGAGGTGCATGCTGTTACATGAAACCGAGGCACCGAACTCAACCCGGAGGCCCAAGAGTCCTGCTTCTGTGACTTTCAGGTGTGATGGAGTTCTCACAAATCTCTCAAGTGCGCAGTCAAAAATGGCTACTCTAGAGGGGCACCTGGGTAGCTCAATTGGTTGAGCGTCTGACTTTGGCTCAGGTCACGATCTCGTGGTTCGTGAGTTTGAACCCCGTGTCGGGCTCGCTGCTGTCAGCACAGAGCCTGCTTCAGATCTTTTGTCCCCCTTGCCCTCTGCCCCTCCCCCCCCTCAAAAATGAATACACGTTTTAAAAAATGGTTAGTTCAGGGAACATGGAAGTCCAGTTGGATTTCAGTATGATAACTGGGGAGTGAAGAGAAGTGGTGAGCCAGTGAATATAGTTCTTACAACTTAGAGTGAAGTCAGAGACTGGTTAAATATCGATTATATTCCAAAATTAGGGAAAATCCATTTATGCGAGGGTACTAAAACCAAGGGCTACGGAACTCTGAGGATTCCCACATTGTGCTGCATTGATCTGAGTGCTACATGTGTCTACCTTGCCCATTCAGACAACGTTTTAAAAAATTCTATGGAGACAATCTCTTCTTTAATTGATATGTATATTTATGTTCTCTCCTATTCACTGTTATTTACTATTCGCCAGGACTGCCAACTTTTAAACAGTCTTGGGATAAATGTTTGTTCCCAACCCTTTGTTGATAGATGTGTTTTATGTAACAGTTATGGAGTCCATTAACATGAAGCACTAAAACAGAAAAAGAAACTGAAGAGATTTATAAGCATATGAAATGCCCTCACCAGATACCGTTGAAACAATAAATCCAAGGGGACATTTATGAAGTTACTATGAACATAGTTATCTACTTCAAAACACGTTTGTGGAACTGAATCATACCATATATGAGGCTTCATTTAAAAGGTGAAATACAAATTGACTCTTGTCTATTGGTAACGACTTAGTGTGTTTAAGGAAACCCCACGATTGTAGAAAAAGAGAGAAATCCCACTATAAATACACCTATGGCGGTTGTGTTCTTGGTGATAGAAATTGCCTGAATGATTTTTCTTTAAAAACTGGAAATTTGAGAGAGCTCAAATTATTAGGATTTTTAAGTGACATTGAAAGACTTCCAGCATTACTGTTGTAATTACGAAAACACCCAATCCCTGGTAGAGCAGTGGTCCAGAGAGCAATTTTTTCTTTGGCTGCAGTATGAGATATAAGTGGTGTCCTCAGATACAAACACACCCCCCCCCCAAAAAAAAATAAGTTGGCAAAGGAACATGGTGGCATCTGTCTCCTCGTTAAAACATCAGATTGACAAAATCCATGTACTACTCTGTTTCAAAAAGTTCCAGCTCTTTCAAACATGGGCATTCTTATCATTTTGTGCGCTCAGCGCTGGCCACTGGCTAACAACATCTGTGTGGATTTCTCCTTGAGTATCTTTCTTCCATCAGCTGATAAGCTAGTAGCTCTGAGGATTTCTGGTCAAGAGCCCTGCTCAAGAAAGAGAGCTGACAGTACATATTTGAAATTGTTTCAGAAAATGTTTCTTCTCCTCTGCCCTGTTTGTTTGTTTGTTTCCTACTTGAAGGTAGGGTCTAAAGGGCGTGGAGCTTTCAGGTTGATGTGGCCCAGGGAACCCGAGTGGCCATTTAATATGCTTTCTTTGGAGAGAAGAGACACTGATATTGTAAATCTAGCCTGTACTCACTGTCATAGGGCTAATCCATGGCCATAAAATTAGAGTCAAATATAAGATAAACTGCAGGCCACTGTTTTCACATCAATCTAAACAAACAAGCTAATGGATTATTTTAGGAGTGAAAACAAAATTCTTAATTGCTCCTTAAACATGTGGCTCTAAGTGTAAGCCTAATATAACAAATAACTTGGAGCAAATTCATTTTAATTGTATGTAAACAAACATCTTATAATAAAAATGGTTATTATGCTTCAGGAAAATGAAAAGAAAAAAATTTTCAAAATCCCAAGCCCCCAAATAAATACTGTTAATATATCGACATTTCTCTTTCAGACTTTTGGTTACTCTGTTGATCCTACTTTGAATTTTATTTTTTTAATGAATTCAGCTAATGTAATGTTCTTGGATGTCTTTTATGGTATACATAAGTATAAAATGTTTTTGGAAGATATCTGTAAGATGGCTTACAGAAATGAAAAAGCATAAGTATTGTCACTCCTGCAATACAAAACAAAAAAAAATTGTTCAAAAGACACGATTTTTTGTTGTTGTTGTTGTTGTTTGTTTATTTTTGAGAGAGAGAGAGAGTGGGGGGGGTGGACAGACAGAGAGAGGGACATAGAGAATCCACGCACGGCTTGAACCCATGGAACCGTGAGCTTATGACCTGAGCCCAAACCAAGAGTCAGATGCTTAACCAACTGAGCCCCCCAGGCGCCCTAAGATTTTCAAATCTTATAAACACCGCATAGTCATTTCCAGATGTAGCAACTGAAAAATGCAATTGGAGAAGGTAGCAGGGGGAAGGAGAAAATCCCAGCCTCAGCGGGAAGACTTCAGAGACCCGCTCGCATCTCAGGTGAGACCTCCACATCCCCACTCTTAGGGCCACACCAGCCGCTGGCACACCTCATGTGCCTCCTCTGTGCTAGCCAGGTCTGGGGAGGAAGGTGGCTGGGGGCTGGCAGAAATGCCCAGTCCCATCTGCCCAGCTTCTCGAGTCTTCTGATACCACAACAGGAAAGGCGCTCATCTGGCGCCTGTCCTCTGACAGATACCAATGTAAGGTCTGGGCAAGGAAGGAAGTCCGTGCTGGGTGGGACTGTCACCGCAGGGCCCCTCGTGCATTGCCTGGTGGCTGTGCTGTGCCCCAAGGACTTCCCAGCCGTTGGGGCCACAGTCGGCCTGTCTGCAAGCATCAGACCAGATGGAAGTTCTTAAATAGGGGAGAAGGAGGCTTTTTACCTCTCTTTCTTTCTACCAAGGCCACATGGTAAACTGTTTTGAATGATTTTGAAAAGCCTCCAAGGTTTCCATTCACTGAGGGAATATGCCAGAGAAACTTGAAAACTATGAAATCTTCGGTTAAAGGACCCAGTAAAGTCCTTCAAGGCTTGATGTAGATGCTGGAGTTCTAGACTCTTGTGGCTGGACGGGGCTCTTTCTGGTGACATTTTTTTTCTAACTTGTTTATTTTTGTTTTTTATTTGAGAGAGAGAGAGAGAGAGAGGAGAATGAGCGGGGGAGGGGCAGAGGGAGAGGGAATCTTAAGCAGGCTCCACTCCCAGCGCAGAGCCCAACGCGAGGCTTGATCCCACGACCGTGGGATCGTGACCTGAGCCAAAATCAAGAGTCAAGGACACTCAGCTGATTCTGCCACCCATGCGCCCCTCGGTGGTATTCTTGTTATGAGCAGGTGACTTCTAAGCTACAGTTCCAAATAAACCAAGGAGGTTATTAATTCCGTCATCAGAGTCACTAAAATTCCTGCCTTCCCGGGCGCCTGGGTGGCTCAGTCGGTTGGGCGTCCGACTTCGGCTCAGGTCATGATCTCGCAGTCCGTGAGTTCGAGTCCCGCGTCGGGCTCTGTGCTGATGGCCTGGCGCCTGGAGCCTGTTTCGGATTCGGTGTCTCCCTCTCTCCCTGACCTTCCCCCCATTCATGCTCTGTCTCTCTCTGTCTCAAAAATGAATAAACATTAAAAAAAAAATTAAAAAAAGAATTCCTGCCTTCCACTGCAGTTTCACAAAAATATTTCTGTTCTTAACTCTATCACACCCCATGGGAAATTATTAATCATAATAATGGTTGTGTTTGCCTTGGTAAGAAGAGAGTGGAATTTCTGTATCCTCCCTGAATGCTGCCTTGTATCAGTTCTCGGTGACCACTTGTGTGGCAGGCCGTTTAATGACAACCAGTCCCAGGCCCCAGCCCAGTATGTGATGTCACTCTACTGCTCCCCTCATCCAGAGATGGGTCGCGTGCCCCCCCCGCCCCCCCGAACCTGGGCTGGCCTTGCTTTGTCCAGTAGAACGTGGTGGAAGTGAGGTGGTCCCTGAGGCGCAGGCTCCAGTGGCCTTGCAACTGCCCTTTCCACCGGGGGCGCTGAGAGGCCACGCGGGGCAGGATCTGGTCCCACCAGCAGCACCGGCCGCCAGGCCTGTGAAGGAGCCAGCCGGAACCACCAGCCCAGAGAAGCGTGAGAGACAGGAAGGTGGTGTTGCTGAGAGACAGGAAGGTGGTGTTGCTTACAGACGCCAAGTTTTGGGGGGTGATCCATCCTGCGGCAACTGGTAACAGCCACACCCTGTCACCACCGTGGATCTGTACTTAGGATCTAGGAGCTTGTTTCCTTAAGAGAATCCTGGGAACGTCCTCCTATTTAGACTGCTACGCCCCAGGCCCAAGGGTAGAAGGGCTCCATCCCAGTTGAGTAATGTCGGGAATCCCCATTCTGTTCAGAGCGCAGCAGAAATGCCTCACTCAGTACCTTCCTAACTTCCCTCTCTTCCTTCTTGTGCTGTGAGGGCTGGAATGCTAAAACTACATTCCCCAAGTCGTCCTTGTGGCCCGTGTCCACCTGTGACCTTGCTGTCACCAAGAAGACATGATTTTTAGGATTAGGAGGCAGAGATGACAAACGTGAGTGGTGGCCGGGGTGCCTGGGTGGCTCAGTCGGTTAAGGGTTTGACTCTTGGTTTCAGCTCAGGTCATGATCTCACGGTTTGTGTGATGGAACCCCACCTCGGGCTCTGTGCTGACAGTGCAGAGCCTGCTTGAGATTCCCTCTCTCTCCCTCTCTCTGCCTCTCCCCCACTCATGTGCTCTGTATCTCTCTCAAAATAAATAAATAAACTTAAATATATAATTAGTTAATTAATTAAATATATATACATTATATATATGTTAACATATATATATATATATATATATATATATATATATATAAAATTTTTAAAAATGTAATTAGTGAATTTTTCCCCCATGGCATGAGGAAATGAGGAAATGATTATCTCCTCCCCAGATATCATAGACATTTTTTAGAGAATATTCTTTGGATGAATGAAGGAAATTCCATACTGAATAAGTTAACATCAGATCACAAATGTATTTTGGTTTAAAATATAAAATAAATCAGAAGCAATTTGGCTCAATCAGCCAAAATATCATAAAAAAAGGTTTTCATTTCAGGTTACTTTGGCTTGTCTTTGCTAGATAGTCAATGGGAAGAAACAAAAGCAAACCAAAGTTAAGTTCTCACTTCTGATGAGGTGAACCCCATGCAGAAGAACTGTGAAGGACCAGTACTTTGATTGACAGGCGGGGGGAGGTTCAGAGGGAAGGAAGCTTTATGGGGCAGGGAGAGTCCTGTTGCAAAAACACAGCTTGCTTGTCCAAGTGGTGCTTTGAGCCCCAACTCAATCTCTGTGGCATCCACCTTGGGACAAGCCCAGGCAGCTGACCATCAGAGAGAACGCAATACATCATGCCTGGCATTGGCTGCTTCTCCCTGAGGGGAGAAGGTCATTCCCTATGATGTCCCCTTTATCCTCTTTACCCATAACAATGCAATGAATACATTGTGGTATATATTTTTTTTAAGTTTCCAGTAGTAAGGACAATCTATTTGAAGATTTTTCAAACTCTTTCCTCTTGTTCAAATTCTACTACCTACTTCAGAAATGCCATTTGTGGGGCGCCTCAGTTGGTTAAGTGTCTGACTTCAGCTCAGGTCATGATCTCGCCGTTCACAAGTTCAACCACCACGTTGGGCTCTGTGCTGGAAGCTTGGAGCCTGGAACCAGCTTCAGATTCTGTGTCTCCCTCTCTCTGCCCCTTTCCAGCTCACGCTCTGTCTCTCCCTCAAAAATAAATATTTTTTAAAAACAGAAGAAATTCCATTTGCAGTGCCCTGTAGCCCAGGTGTCTGACACTGACTTTTTATTATTTTCTTAATTTTTACATTAAAAATGTTTTTTAAATGTGTATTTATTTTTGAGAGAGAGGGACAGAAAGGTAGAGAGAGACAGACACAGAATCTGAAGCAGGCTCTAGGCTCCGAGCTGTCAGCACTGAGCCCAACGTGGGGCTCAAACTCATGAAACGCAAGATCATGACCACAGCCAAAGTCAGACGCTTAACCGACTGAGCCACCCAGGTACCCAACACTTTAACTTTTTTAATGAACAAGTGCTGAAAAATTCGTTGCTTTGAGACCATCTTCCTTGAGTTGTCCACATGAAGAGACAAACATGCTAACTACATGACTGTAGATTTCAGCTATCCTACAGACATGTACAAATTAATGTGCGTTTCAGTATTATAATAAAAACTTTGGTTGTTTTACGTAAAATACAGAAAAAGGGGACAGATTAGGGTTTGTTTCTATTAAGTACTCAATAAGGTATCATTGATCCATTGTTCCCAACTTTTATTCCTGTGCATGTCAGCGTTAGATTTGTTTCTGGAGCTTCCTCTCTACCATTTAAGGGGGATTTAGTCTACATTTACCTTTTTTTTCCCTAGTCATTTCTATTTTCCCTGATGGAAGTTGGAACTTATAACAGCATGCAAAATACATTAAAATGCTTTCTCTTCCTTTCTCATTTTCAACCATCTTTTCCTTTGAAAATTCAGAAGTTCTGGGGGCGTCTGGGTGGCTCAGTCACTTAAGCGTCCCACTTCCGCTCAGGTCACGATCTCATGGTTCATGAGTTCAAGTCCCACTTTGCTCTGGCTGCTATCAGAGCAGAGCCTGCTTCAGATCCTCTGTCTCCCTCTCTCTCTGCCCCCTCCCCTGCTCCTGCTTTCTCTCTCAAAAATAAACATTAAACAAAAATTCTTAAAAAAATTCAGAATTTCTGGTCATTACCTCATGGTTACTCTAGCTGATAAGGTGGTTATAAAAGTATATTTATAGAAGCATCATAGTTATTCAAGATTATCATATAATCTTGAATTACACACTTTACCCTGTTGGCACAAATATTTATAATGGAGTAGAAAAAAAACACAACAGGGTTTTCTGGATGACTTGGCAGATTGAACATACTTGTCTAATTTTGCTCCTTCTTGAAGCCCTATGAAGACCACGGTAAAGAGGTTTAAGGTAAAAGATAAACTTACCAGGCCAGGATGGATATAACAGGAGATAAGAACACCGTTTTGTAAACTGAAAAATGGATGGATGGGAGGCGTCTTAGCAAATGCAGGGAACCACATTCTAAACCTGGAGTGGGGCAGTGAAGACCCAAGCTGACTTGTCTGTGCAGTCCTCACAGGCTAGGAACTGGCAGCAGAGGAGGCTTCTGGAATCTGAGGGGGAGGGTTGGAATGCAGAGCAAAATCAGGAGGCCTGATGAGAGCCGTTGTAGCCTGGATGGAATATACCCTTCACTGCCCTCCACCCTGGGCATCGGCCCCTCGCCAGCCCCGTGGGGCCCTGGAGGTTAATTTCCTGTAGAAGTCCAGAGGATGTCCAGACAGGAAGATGCCAGGCAGCACTAAGCGGGAGGGCGGAGAGAGGGGCTACCATATGTAAACAGCAAAACTAAGCAAATGTTTGTGGACTAAATAATCCTCTCAGCCTTTTCTGCCGCTTAACTCTCCAAAGACAGATTGCTCTACAGCGAAACCCACCGTGGGTAAGCCCAAACTAAACATCTCAAAACTTCCACTCGGCTTTCATTTTCGCCATGTTAAACGTAAGCCAACAGCCAAAGATTGCCAAACATCTGAGGGATGTCACTAACCCTGAAGGTAGACGCTAAAATCAACCAAGAGGGAGAAAACCAAATTGCAGACATTAGAAGCAGTGCAGAGAGAAGAAAACAACACGGCAAAACACCCCCCAATTCATTACTAGTTTCAGAGAATTAAGGGAAGATACTGCATCTAGGGAACAAATGCTATTAGCCAAAACAAAACAAAACAAACAAAAAAACAAAACCCCAAAGACTTCTAAAGAGCAAAAAATAATTTTTAGAAACTAAGAGCAAAATAGCAAAAACAGTGCTAGGGTTGGGATTAGAAATGTTGAAGAAGAGGGGCGCCTGGGTGGCTCAGTCGGTTAAGCATGCGACTTTGCCTCAGGTCATGGTCTCATGGTTCATGAGTTCAAGCCCTGCTTCAGGCTCTGTGCTGACAGCTCGCAGCCTGGAGCCTGCTTCAGATTCTGTGTCTCCCTCTCTCTCTGCTCCTCCCCTGTGAGCATTCTGTCTCTCTCTCTCTCTCTCAAAAAAAAAAAAAAAAAAGTTAAAGAAGAAAGTTGAAGAAAATTTCCAGAAGATGGAGGAAAAAAGATAAAGAAATGGAAAGTAGAAGATTAAAGACAATAAAATTAGGTAACTAATACAGATGTTTCAACAATAGCTTAGAAAAAGAGCATAGAGAAAAGAGGGGGAGGAAGCAAAAAAAAATTTTTTTAATTTTTGAAAAGGTTCTCATCTCAACTGAAGGAGCTACTAGGTATCCAGCACCATGAATTATGGTGATCCACAGCAAAGGACGTCATTCTAAACAGTTAAAATAGGAGGAAGAGTCTAAACGATTCAGAAAAGGAAAAAAGCATCACATACAACGGATTAGGAATCACGAGGTGCCCAGGTGGCTCAGTCGGTTAAGCATCCCACTCTTGATTTCCGCTCAGGTCGCGATCTCATGGTTTGTGAAATCGAGCCCCATGTTGACTGTGCTGACAGCACAGAGCCTGCTTGGGATTCTCTCTCTCCCTCTCTGTCTCTCTCTCTGCCCTTCCCCAGCTGGCATTTTCTCTGTGTCTTTCAAAATAAATAAATAAACCTTAAAAAAAACAGTGAAGGAATCAGAATTCACATTTCTCAGCTGCATCATGGGAAGCTGTAAGGCAATTGAGGAGTACTTCCAAATTCTGAAGCAAAGTTATTTCCTGCCCAGAATGCACTGCCAGCCGAAATATCAGTCCAGTGTAGAATAAAAACATTTTCAGATGTGAAAGCTCTAAAAATTTTTACCTTCTGTGCACCCTTTCTCAGGAAGCTCCCGGAGACTGTGCCACCAAGGCAAGGGAGGAAATACGCCAGGAAAGAGGAAGACGCAGCATGCTGTATGCAGAGCTGGAACACATGAGCATGGTCACAGCAATCCTCAGGATAATTGGGAACAGGATGCCAGGATGACAGCTGCACAACAGGTGAGGAGGGAAACCAGTCCCGACTGGAACAGTGTGACTCAGGAGATAGACATCATCCCTTATGTTCCTCTTTTCTCCTCATGAACCTATTAGAGGCCGTGTTCTGCCAAAATGAGGGGGTGCGCCAAGCATGAGAGTCAGGAGACAGGGATTCTAAACCTGAAGATAGGCAAAAGCAGTTCCAGATGGCAACCAAGGGAGAGTAGAGTTTTCTAAGAGAGATGTCTAAAGAAATAAACCCGTATATGTGTGTGTGTGTGTGTGTGTGTGTGTGTGTGTTAATAAGCCCATACATATGTGTGTGTGTGTATATATATATATATGGCCTATATATGTGTGTGTATATATATATATACATGGCCTATATGTGTGTGTGTGTGTGTGTGTGTGTGTATATATATATATATATATATGGCCTATATATGTTTGTGTGTGTGTGTGTGTGTATATATATATATATATATATATATATATATATATACAGCCTATATATACACACACACTGATAGGCTGTGCAGGGGCTATTTAATGTTTTAAAAGGCTATTGAAGGATGGGTGACTCAGTTGGTTAAGCATCCAGCTCTTAGTTTTGGCTCAGGTTATGATTTCACAGTCATGAGATTGAGCCGAGCGTCAGGCTCAGTGCTGACGGCATGGAGCCTGCTTGGGATACTCTCTCTCCCTCTCTCTGTCCCCCTCACCCCCCCTTGCATGTGCTCTCTCTCTCTCAAAATAAATAAATAAGCATTTAAAAAACTAAAAAAAAAAAAGCTATTGAAGGTACAGGAAGAATTAGTAAGAAACTAAGCAAAGACAGTAAGAAAATGAAAAAAAAAAAAATCAAGGCAATTATTCATTTCAGGAAAAACAAAGAGTATACAACATTGAATATGTTTACCCAAAAATTGTACTGTAATGATACTGGGAGGATGGGGGATGTGAAAGAGATAGATGCTGGTATACAAAACCTCAGTCCTTAAATCCCTTAAACAGAAAGTCACATGATAATGTCTAAAAGAGAGGAAGCAAAGACAGCATAATTACATATAGTATCTAAGACTGATGGTTGCGACTTACTTGTTAAAGAATTCATCAAAAATGTGAGTGCATAACTATGTGGATGTAGATATGTGCTTTTTGTAATTTTTCATAATAAAAATTTATGGATAAAGTTATAGGACCTAGAAAAACAAAGCTGTGTAAATGCTGGAAGCAGCAATTCAAAGGGGTACTCCCAGAAGACAGAGATGAGAGGTATGGTAAAGGGGTGAGTCAGGGACCAGTGTTTTTTATGAAAAGCCTTTTAGTTGATACTTTCTGACTTTGTGAATGATGAGCATACCTCACTTAGATAAAAATAAAAATTTACTCAAAAATTTTTATTATTTTTTTAATTAAAAAAATTTGAGGGGGCACCTGGGTGGCTCAGTCGGTTAAGTGTCTGACTTCAGCTCAGGTCATGATCTCACAGTCTGTGAGTTCGAGCCCTGCATCAGGCTCTGTGCAGACAGCTCGGAGCCTGGAGCCTGCTTAGGATTCTGTGGCTCCCTCTCTCTCTGCCCCTCCCATGCTCATGCTCTGTCTCAAAAAAATAAAAACATTTAAAAAAAAATTTAAAAAAGTGTTTAATGTTTATTTAGTTTTGAGAGGGAGAGAAAGAAAGAAAGAGAGAGACAGAGAGAGAGAAAGACTGAACATGAGAGGGGGAGGGGTAGAGAGGGAGACAGAGAATCCGAAGCAGGCTCCAGGCTCCAGACTGACAGCACAGAGCCTGACTCAGGGCTTGAAGCCACAAACTGTGAGATTATGACCTGAACTGAAGTCGGACACTTAACCGACTGAGCCACCCAGGTGCCCCTGCTTAAAGATTTAAAGAAAGAAGAGAAAAAAAGGACTCAAGGTCCAATTACATTCTACTCACTACTAGTTACATGACTAGGCAAGTCCTTAACCACAAAGACCACGGCGTTCTGAACTCTTCTGTGGAGAAGTTCCACTGGCCCCTCTACTTCAAGTCAAAATCATTGCTACTCTCTTCAGATACAGCTTATTTGTTGATTTAAATCTTATCTTTCATAATTACTTTAAATTTTGTGTGTCTAAAGGTCCCAAACTCTTTCCTGATTGTCCATTCGCGTTGAATAGAAAAGTAACTCTTGATGATGACTTTAGCTGTTTGTCACAAAAATTGGCACTTGCACTTGGGTTTATCTTCTGTACGGTCAACAAGAAAACCTGGTCTTCCTAGATTCCTAGTCTTTAACATGGAAAAAAATATGGAGCATGTGGAACAAAAATAGCTCAAATGTAGAATCACTAGGGAAATAATTTGGACTTACATAGTTAAATGAAAAATCTCCAAAGTCATATTCGCCAGAATTACATCCAAGAACAACGTTTTATTTAGCAACTAACTGAGATGAATAGCAGCTTCAGTAGCTCTAAGCAAAGGCTCTATTCATCAAATTTAAGGACACAGGCAAAGGAAATTGATTCATTTCTGGACCTGATTGAGTTTCCACAGTTGGATGCATTGGAGGGAGACACGGCCTGAATGCTTCAATTCTGTGGTCATTGCCTGCATGTAATCTGGTCTGGAACACCCTGCCCTTGTGTCCTCAGGTCCGACCAGTTCCCCCACATGGAAGGGACTCTTGCAGCCGTACCACTTTCATGATAATCAATGAGATCTTTAAGAAATACTTGTGATCTTTCCATGGAAGCACAGCTTTCTCTTAGGAGATGCCTGTATTTAGGAAACAGGAAATGCGTGAAACATTGGAATACCCTTATGAAAAGGAAGGCTTAGCTTGGTGCCTTGGACGAAGGTGGTGTTCCAGCAATGCTTGTTAAATCAATCACAGGTCTCCTATTAAACTTACTATACTTGACACAGTTACAAGATTTATGTTCTCCTCCTCCCCCTCATCCTGAGAGTCTGCTTGGGAGTCAGAAGGCCCCTCTCCCATGCCATGTTATCATTACCATTTCTGTAGTTCTTTTGAGTCACTGAGTCGCACTGGCTTTAGAGATGTCTTAACTCACCTCTAGACTGTGAAGGCGGGGGCCGGGTTTCTCTAATTCACCCTTCACAAGGCACCTAGCAGGTGCTTAGAAAATACTTGTTAGAGGAACAGGCTTGGTTCTTGCTCTCCAGTCTCATCACCCAAGAAGCTCGTTGGGTGTCTAGATGCTAGGTTCCGTAATTAACTCATTAACTTGGGTTTGTAAGCCTTGCTCCTAGAGTCCAAAGACCCTGGGTTTGAGCCCTAGTGTGACCTATTGATTATGGGGCCTCAGACCACCTACTTAAACTCTCCGAGCTACAGTGTCTTCAACTCTAAAAAGGAGGTGATAACCTTCACAAGATTTTGATGAGAGTTTAGTGAAATTATATATCTAGGATGGTCTAAGAATCGAGTACATCATACGTACTCAGCAATGCTGGATTGTTTCTGTTCACCGAGCAGGTTCCTGATTAATAGAACTTGAAAGTAGTAAGAAGGGGCTGCTGACTAGTTTTAATGGTTTAAAAAGATGAACAGAACTGTTATATTGACTTCAACTTTTGTTATATTAACAAAAACGTTAAGCTCTTTAGGGAAATGTATCAAATTACTGTCTTATGTTAGTAGGCAGTCTTTCTCAGAACATGCATGTCTCAGATTAATTAAAAATGAACTATTCATATATGTAACTTAGTGTACAAACACTCAAAATTTAAGAAGTGTCCGTGGTTTCTTAGAACTACGTTGGATCTTTGGTTATATAGGATGACCCGTGTTTGGGGCCTGGCTCTCAGCTCTGTAATTACAACGGGCTTACAGAATTTGGAGGACTGGGTGTTCACCGCTGGGCATTTTGAGTGTGTTTAGCAATGAAACTAAACCAGTTTTGGGGTGTCTGGGTCGTTCAGTCAGTTGAGCGTTGGACTCTTGATTTCAGATCAGGTCATGATCCCAGGGTTGTGGGACTGAGCCCCGAGTCCCGGGCTCTGTGCTGGGCTTGGAGCCTGCTTGGGATTCTCTCTCTCTCTCTCTCTCTCTCTCTGCCCCTTCCCTCTCCTCAAAAAAAAACAAAAAAAACAAAAAAAAACAAAAAACAACCCAACAGTTTTACAATGATAAGAACACATGTTCCAACTAGACTAAGTGAGTATAATTTTGCCTGAAAGTCATCACAACTACACACATCTAGTTTCTGTTAGAGGATTTTCTTGCACATTACTAAATAGTGGATAATGATTCATTTTACCACATGCTTTTATTATTAGATGGCCAGAATCTCACAGTGGCATGAAATGACTATGGCCTTCTAAAGAAAAATAGAGTTATATTTAAATAGTCCAGATTATTTGTGAAATCCTGTAAAACCCTCAGCTCACTTGCATTTTACTCTTTAAAATGTTTCAAGACATGATCAGCTAGAATACTTTGGGGAGATAGGGTAGAGATACAAAATCAAAGAAGAGTAACTATTTACCAGCCTCCTGAATACATTATAAAAACCCTAATGATTTCATGAGACTTCATCTGTTTGTTTATTACCAAATTCTTGCGGGACTGTTTGTGGCATTAAAAAAAAAGCAGAAGGGAGAGGAAGAGAGAGATCTTTTGGTGTGTTGGTACTATTTCTTAATTTCTTTAATATGTAGAGATTTTTGTGTTACTGTATATATTAATATATATTTAATATATATCATATATATATTTAATGTTTATTTATTTTGGAGAAAGAGAGAGAGAGACAGAGTGCAAGTTGGGGATGGGAAGAGAAGGAGACAGAATTCGAAGCAGGCTCCAGGCTCTGAGCTGTCAGCACAGAGCCCAATGCAGGGCTTGAACCCACGAACCGTGAGATCATGACCTGAGCCAAAGTCAGATGCTTACTTAACCAACTGAGCCACCCAGGTGCCTCTGTTATTTTATATTTTTAACTCAAATTTCCCATGATCCTGATTTGAATTAGACTGAAACCAGATTGAAATTGGGAGGGAGAACCTTATGTTTACTAACAGAGCCTCTAAACATTAAGTCCTTGCCACCATGAGATAAATCCTATTTATGCTTTTTTAAACCACAGATGTTTTTACTGTCCCTGCTCATATTTTTATCACTCCTCTGTTGAAAATATTGTGAGAACCTACTCCAGGGAAGACTGATATACCACAAGGGACCATGTGTTTGTGCCTGTTGGGCATGTAAAATGACTCACATTTCCGTCACCTGTCCGTCAAAGAATTTGTGTCATGTGTTTTATCTTCCTCCCTGAGGGTCAATTCCATAATGAGGCTTGATAGCCTGGAATAAATTTTGAAGATGTTGCTTACTTATTTGGATAAGGATTGTCTATTTTAATCCTTTGCTCATAATATATAAATTAATTAAAAATAGAATGTTGCAAGTACATTTATCATAACTCGGATCTTGCAAAAGTATGAAAGGAAGCTCTTGATGTTCTTATCAAGTATCTATTTTTTAAAAATATTTTTTAGGGGCGCCTGGGTGGCGCAGTCGGTTAAGCGTCCAACTTCAGCCAGGTCACGATCTCACGGTCTGTGAGTTCGAGCCCCACGTCGGGCTCTGGGCTGATGGCTCGGAGCCTGGAGCCTGTTTCCGATTCTGTGTCTCCCTCTCTCTCTGCCCCTCCCCCGTTCATGCTCTGTCTCTCTCTGTCCCAAAAATAAATAAACATTGAAAAAAAAAAATTTAAAAAAAAAATATTTTTTAACGTTTTTATTTATTTTTGAGAGACAGAGAGACAGAACTTGAGCAGGGGAGGGGCAGAGAGAGAGGGAGACACAGAATCCGAAGCAGGTTCCAGGCTCTGTGCTGACAGCTCAGAGCCCGATGTGGGGCTCAAACTCATGAACCCCAAGATCATGACCTGAGCTGAAGTCAGACGCTTAACCGACTGAGTCACCCATGTGCCCCTGGAATGTATATTTTAATGACTAATACCTGAATAACCGTATCTAGTATAGTAAAATCTTGGTTTGAGAACATAATTCATTTCAGAAACATGCTTGTAATCCAAAGCAGTTGTATATCAAAGGAAATTTCCCCATAAAAAATAATGAAAACTCAGATGATTCATTCCACAACCCAAAAATGTTCATATAAAAATGATTATAATACTGTAATATAATACAAAATAATAAATAAGATATAAAGAAAAAGAAACAAATTAACTTGCGCTTACCTTTGCAAACTTCTGTGGCTGGTGTGAGGGAGACAAGAGAGGAGGGTGATTGTGTAGGACAACTTTCACTATCACTAATGGAATCACTGCTATATGTTGGCTCAGTGGAATCTTTTTCTTTTCGTGCAAATTTTTTTTTTTAACAAGGAACCTATCCAATGACACTTGCTTTTGCCTACTTCTGAGGATTTTGTGGAAATGTGACATCGCAGTGATGATCACCCCCAATCCCACAGCGAGAGAGAGAGAGAGAGAGAAGAACCATGGGCTCGGTTGTGATCATGTGACATTTGATCCAGTACCGCTTGTTTTGCAAGACATTACTTGTTTATCAAGTTAAAATTTATTAGAAATGTTTGCTCATCTTGGGGAACACTCACAGAACAAATTACTCACAATAGAAGGTTTTGCTGTATCTTATAAAACTGTGACATGACAGTCATATGTCCTAAACAATATCTCATTTTGTTCTTACAATAGCCCTATGATGTGGATGGTGCAAACATTATCAGTCTCACTTTACAGATGAGGAAACTGAAGCCCAGAGAAACTTTAACTTACATTCCTGTAGTAAAATGGCTAACAAGTAATAGATCAGGATTCAGTCTCTGGTCCTCTTACTCCTAGTTCTGTATTTCATTTTCCTCTTTTAAAAAAAAATGAGATGAGGGGTGCCTGGGTGGCTCAGTTGGTAAAGCGATGATTCTCGATTTTGGTTCAGGTCGTGATCTCTCGGTTCGTGGGCTTGAGCCCCATGTTGGGCTCTGCACTGACAGCATGGAGCCTGCTTGGGATTCTCTCTGTCTCTCTCTCTCTCTGCCCCTCCCCAACTTGTGCATATTGCGCTCTCTCTCTCTCTCAAAATAAACAAATAAACGTTTTTTAAAAACGAGGTGAAATTCACATAGGATGAAATTAACACTTTTAAAATGTACAATTCAGTAGCATTTAATACATTCACAATATCATTCAATCAGTTACCTCTATCTAGTTTCAAAACATTTTCATTGCCTCCAAAGAAAACTCTCTACCCATTAAGCGGCCACTCTCAGCCTCTTGCATCCACCAATCTGCCTTCTGGCTCCATGGGTTTACCTCTCCTGGATGTTTCATATAAACTAAGTCATACAGTACATGACCTTTGGTGCCTGTCTTTTGGTTAGCATACTGTTTTTGAGGTTCATTCACATTGTAGCATGAATCATTCCTTCTCATGGGTGAGTAGTATTCCATTTTACGCTGATACTATGATTTCTTTATTCATTGAGGGATGTTTGGGTTGTTTCCACTTTTTAGTTTTTGTCAGCAGTGCTGCTAAGAATTTGTGGACCTTTGTTCAAATAATGTTAATTGTTGCTCATGGATACTTGGATTGTTTCCACTTTTTGAACATTATGAATAATGCTATGAGCATTCATGTATAGATTTTTCTGTGGGCATATGTTTTCAATTCACCGTGTGTATACCTAGGAGTAGAAAGGCTGGGTCATGTGGTCATGGTACGTTTAACGTTTTGAGGGGCTGCCAAACTGTATTCCGCAGTGGCTGTACCATTTTACATTTCCAGCAGAAATGTATGACGGTTCTAATTTACCCACATTCTCGCTGATGCTTTATCTTCTCTGTGTGTGTGTGTGTGTGTGTGTGTGTGTGTGTGTGTGTGTGTGTTAATTGTAGTCATCCTAGCAGGTGTGAAGCGGTATCTTGTAGTTTTGGCTTGCATTTTCCTAATGACTGATAATATTGAGCATCTTTCCATGTGCTCATTGGCCATTTGCATATCTTGTGCATATCTTTGCATACGTTGTGGGAAAATGTTTATTAAGTCCTTTGCCCACTTTTGAACTGGGTCATTTCTGTATTTGAAGAAATTGTGATTTCTCCGCTAAAATTCTATATACCTTCTCCCTTGAAAATTTACCTGCCTGCTCCTTAAGTGTGTAATCATATACAGAAAATGCAGTTACACATTCTCAAGATATTTTGTGCATGTGTGTGTACATGTTAGGGGGTCTTCTTCACTTGTGTGTAACATCTGAAGTTCTCCACAGGTGGAGCTCAGAGCCTAAGGCTTGAAGGCCGAGATCCTTCCTCGTCTCTTGGTTCTCATTTGTGGTCATTTGTCAGTCACCATGGTGCCGTCCTCAAAAACAGCCCTGATGAACCAGGGCTGAGCAGTATGGTGGGTGGCAGATTTGGAGATGTGGGTTTCTATTTAATGGGGACCAGAAAGAAGAGTTGCCTGGCTTGCTGTCGTGTGTCAGACAATAATACAACACCTGCTCTAGAGTGAGAGGTAAGGATAGGGGTGACAGCAGAAATGGCAGAGAAGAGAGAAAGCCACACTCTTTATTTTTTTTTTTAAGTTTATTTATTTATTTTAAGAGAGAGCTCAAGTTGGGGAGGGGAAGGGGCAGAGAGAGTTGAACGGAGAATCCCAAGCAGGCTCTGCACTGTCAGCACAGAGCCCAGCGCTGGGCTCGAACCCATGAAACGTGAGATGGTGACCTCAGCGGAAATCAAGAGTCGGTTGTTTAACCGACTGAGCCGCCCAGGCACCCCCAGACACTCTTTTTAGCCGGCTGTCACAGCCGGCTGTTATCATGGCCAGACGGTTGCCTGACGGAGTCATAATCATTTTTATGCTGTTTGTATTTCGTGTAGCTGTTTCCTTCTGTCTGTTTTGCTACTGAGTGCCACTCTCTGTGAAAGTGCCAGCCTGTCTTAGGTGTGCTGAGGGAAGCACGGGCGAAAGTTCTGTGCAGATTAGGGGCAATACTTTGAAGGGGAAGCAGGGTGCTTTCAGAGCCACACGGACTGGTGGCCGCGATAGAAATAAGGGTGAGAAGTCACCAGAGGGAGAGAGAGGCTGAAGAGCCAGCCTTCGGGCAGATTTCCTCTGGGACCCCTTCCTGACACGCCTCTGCCTTTATCCCTCGCACAGAGCTATGTTGGTTTGCAAATGTGACTGGATAATACTTTGAGATATTAATTTACAGACTTTTGTCACATTCCCCCCTTCACCTCCCATCTTTTAATCAGATGGTTTGCTCTGGTCCATAACCTCGGGAAAAGGAGGTACCGGGCCAAAAAGCAGAAGCACCCTAGAAATTACTTATGTCTGTGCTACCATAGCCCAAATCTTGGGGCGAGCTTAGAAGATTCTGGATCTGAACAAAATGCCCCGGAGGGGGTGCTTTCCTTTCACCTCCAAACTTGAAAAAAGGTTCTCCCGGGCTGAGGCGGGGATGGGGAGAGCTAAGGGGCGAGTGCATGGACACAAACGTGAAGAGGGGTTCCCAGAGCAGAGGGGGTTGTGCCCTGCTTTCCAGGAGCGCCTGGGAGGCAGCAAGGCCCCAGGGAAGAACGACTCTGTGAGGTGTGCTAGGCTGAGTCATGGCCCCTCCAGAATTCCAGAATCTATGCATATGTGACCTTACGCGGCAAAGGGGACCTTGCAAATAGCATTAAGTTAAGGAACTCACGATGGGGGAAATCAGCCTGGAGTACCCAGGTGGACGCCGTGTAAGCACAAGGTCCTTGCCAGAGGCAGGCAGGTGAACAGGATCACCGGTGGTGTGGTGACATCACCCTGCTGGCTTGGAAGATGGAGGAAAACGCTGGGCGTCCCAGCACCCGGGTGCCCTCTCCCCAGTCCCCCACGAAGGTGGCAAAAGCAAACGAGCAGATTCTCCCCTCGCACTTCCAGGAGGAGCCAGCTGGTCCTGACAGCTTGACTTTAGCTCCTAAGACCCATTTTGGCCTTCTGCCCTCCAGAACTGCAAGGTAATAATACATCTGTGGTGTTTGTGGTAATTTGTTACGGCAGCACTTGGGGCTCAGGTGGAGGCAGTGGGGGCAGGGATCCCAGGAGGCTGTGCGGTGAACCTCCCGCGCCCCAGGTGGCGCCCAGCAGGAGGCCGGCAGGAGAGCTCAAGGAACCACATGCAGGGGCAGGGGAAGCCCTCTGCACCCCCCATGACCGTGTTGGTTGGTGACCAAGGACCCAGTTGCCCGGTGGCACGGGAGTGCCCCAGAATTTCCTGTCACAGTCCAAGGGAAGGCGAGCTCCCTCCAAGCAACATGAAATGTGGGTCACGCAGCCTAAATGAGAACTCTAAATAAAGCAGGTGAGGATTCTTGCACACTGGGCATGGGGGCTGGGATTCCTACTCTCTACATAGAGTTTTCATTTCAACAGAGGGGACGAGGCAGCCATTGTGAGCCCTGTGCTTGCTATACGTGTGTGCTAGTTAGTTTTCACAACCCAGTGACATGTAAGTATCCCTCCTTACCAATCTCATTTGCTCCTGAAAATGTGCCAGATAGGGGATTTGCAGAACGAGAGAGACTATATTCTGTTATTTTAAATATAAAAAAAAAAATCATAGAGAACTCTAGGCTTACCCAGAAGTGCAATCAAGTTGCTCCAGACTTCACCAAACATCTCAGAGGTCTATACAACCGTTCATCATGGATTTCCGCATCGTATAAAATGTTAAGAACACCAATCATCTAATTTTTATTATCTTTTATTTATTTATTTATTTATTTATTTATTTATTGAGAGAGAGAGAGAGAGAGAGAGAGAGAGAGAGTATCCCAAGCAGTATCCTGTGGGGAAATAGGTTCTACTTACATAAATGGTTAGAAAAAAAAGCTTAGGGTGGAAAGCCACCACCATGGGGCAAAAACGCCCGAGGTGGGCTGGTGAGATACTGTAATGGGAACACTAGCAACTTGTTATATCACCTGCAGGAAATCACTTTCCATCTGATGCCAATATACTCTTCCACTCTGATCATAAATTCCACTTGTCACCCAGGCCCTTTGCTTCTTATACAAGTTAATGATTACTATCTGATGGCTTTCTCCATGTTCACATGTGTAAGATCTTGTTTTCTTCACGTTCACCATATGGGTAAGATCTTGAGCGCTCAGTAAATACAGAGAAGAAACCCCGCTTCGGGTCTCTTCTCTCTTCCCGGATATTAACTTTTCTGGTATTCAATTCTGCATCCACTCTCTTGCTGGAAAAGAGAGAACTTCAGACTCATAGTCTGCAACAGGCTCCACATGGTCAGCGCAGAACCCAACGTGGGGCTCGAACTCACAAACCATGAAATCGTGACCTGAGCCGAAAACCAAGAGTGAGGTGCTTAACTGACTGAGCCGCCCAGGCACCCCCCCTTTCTTTTTTTAGAGAGAGATACAGTGCATGCATGCACATGAGCAGGGGCGAGGGGCAGACGGGGAGAGAGAGAATCTCAAGCAGACTCTACACTTAGCATGGAGCCTTTTGCAAAGCTTGATCCTACGACCATGGGATCATGACCTGAGTTGAAATCAAGAATTGGACGCTCACCGAACTGAGCCTCCCAGGCACGCCAATCATCCAATTATTAAACACACTGGGTATTTTGTGTTCGATACACAATATTATACAGTCGTACATACCGACTATATTTTCCATCTGTACTGAAACGAACTGTAATGAAAATAATATGCATATATGTGAAAGATACACAGTGAGGGCAAGTAACGCTAACTGCATCGCTGTAGGGCGCATGCCTGAGATGATTGTGGTGCTCTGTGCAGGGTCCGGCCAAGGTCAGGCTCGCGTTGTAACTTTTTCTCTGCCACGTCCATGAGAATTCCTCAAAACCTGGGCGACCATAGAATTCATGACCGACAGTGGGCCAGTTTTTGTGAGTGCAAGGGGAGCTGTTGACAATCATGCTGGGACAACAGCAAAAACGGGAAGTGTCTGGGGCCCAATGGCATATGTGTTCATTCCACTTAGAGCACCTCTGGACTTTGGAGAATGGGTTTTGCCAGCTTCGTGGTAAACACTGGGAAAGTAAGAGTCCAGTACTGTCTTTCCTGGTTTTCAGGCAGGAGAAACCAGGACTGAAAGAGAGCTTCCACTTGCCCAGGGTCACACAGTGATTTCTGCCACAGAGTGGAAATTCAGGCCATCCGTATGGTTCAGGCTGGTTTTTGTGAGTGGTTTCAAAGACTTTAAACTTGGACGTCTTTTCTGAGACTCCAGAGAGTTCGTTCCAGCCCCACAATAGGCGTGGGCAGGCCTGAGGCCGCTTCTCTTTCCCGCCCCTAACTTCCAACCTACAGTGCTGATTTTAAGGGGCCATCCTGAATGGCCCTTCATCTTGAGGGCTTGGGCCTGCTTCAGAGGCTTCAGTGCAGCAGGGGAGATGGGACACGGTTGTTCCAGTGATGAAGAGCCATTAATCCATTCATTGAATCTTTGAAACGATATTTACTGCTGTTTTGATTGTAGCCATGATTCCTGTCAGGCCCCCTCAAGTAGTTTGCTGGGGTTGCCGTAACAAAATATTACAAGTCAGCTCGTTCAGAACAACAGAAACATGTTCTCTCACAGTTCAGGGGCCAGAAATCCTAAATCAAGGTGTTGGTCACTAGGGTCATGATCCCTTGAAAGGCTCTAGAAGAGAATCCTTCTCTGCCTGCTTCTGGTGGCTCCCAGGGTTCAGTGGCTTCAGGCAACGTAACTCCCTCTGTGCCTCTGTCTTTATATGGCTGTCTTCTCTGGGCGTCTATGTCTCCATGTGGCCTTCTTATGAGGCCATAGGTCATTGGATTTAGGACCCACCCTAATCCAATATGATCTTATTTTAAGTACTTGGATCTGCAAAGATCCTATTTCCAGATAAAATCACATTCTTAGGTTTCCAGTGGACACTCACTTGGGAGAGCTGGGGTCAGTATTCAACCCAGCAGCACCCCCTTTTACTTCTCACAAAGTCACCACCTCTGTGCTCTTGCCAAGGCATGATCAAGAGTTAAACATCCCTGGAATATCCACACGGAGAGAGTCCTAGGTGCCACAGTCTGGTGGCAAAAGATGGAGTGGGGGCAGGGCCAGGGGACTTGTCAGGAAATGATGTCGGCATGATTCTTTTAGTGAGATCGGAGAAAAATCCATTCCTTTACATGAATACGGTTTAGGGGGGTCAGATTTTCTGGGATCCTTAAAGCTATCCAGTGCTGGCTCAGTTGGTAGAGTATGTAACTCTTGATCTCGGGGCTCTGAGTTCAAGTCCCACGTTGGGCTAGAGTTTACTTAATAAAAACAAACAGGGGTGCCTGAGTGGCTCAGTCTGTTAAGCCAACTCTTGATTTTAACTCAGGTCATGATCTCACAGTTTTGTGAGTTCGAGCCCAGTGTTGGGCTCTGTGTTGACGTTGTGGAGCCTGCTTGGGATTTTCTCTCTCCCTGCCCCTCCCCATCTTGTTCTCTCTCTCTCTTTCCCTTTCTCTCTTTCGCTCTTTCTCTTCCTCACTCTCTCTAAAAATAAATAAAAAGTTTTAAACAAACAAACAAAAAAATGACTATCCAGAGTCACTTCTTGCCATCACCATTATTAGGAGAGCTCTTTAGAAACTAGAAATTCTTCTCCACCTTATTTATAAAATATCAATCTTAAAAAATTTTATTTAAAAAAATAAACCTTGGGGCACCTGGGTGGCTCAGTCGGTTGAGCGTCCGACTTCGGCTCAGGTCACGATCTCACAGTTCGTGAGTTCGAGCCCCGCGTCGGACCTCTGTGCTGACAGCTCAAAACCTGGAGCCTGCTTCACATTCTGTGTCTCCCTCTCTCTCTGCCCCTTCCCTGCTCATGCTGTGTCTCTCTCTGTCTCAAAAAATAAAACAAACATTTAAAAAATAAAAAATAAAAAACCTTTACCCAGACGGGGTAAGTTGAATAGATATTACTTGAATGATTTGATTTTTAGAGTTAAGGAATTTGAAAGAAAAAAAAAAACTTTCTGTGTTTTCCTCTCATCTTGTTTATGTCCGGTCCTGAACTGTAGAGTCTTGTCTTTTACCATTTCCTTCCCATTTCTTTTTTTTTTAATTTCACATTTTCTTAAATGTGGTGTATTCTTGTCACATCTAGCTATCACCGCATCATGGGCCACATACCTTGCATATCGCTTAGTTTTCCTGATTTGCTTCAATGCCTCTGAAGGAATGTGCCAGACGCCTTGGGGCAGTGTCCCCTTGGCGGTTACTAGACTGTGCACATCTTGGGAACACAGACTGCCCCTTTTCATCTTGGCATCGCCTGTCATTTACAACATGCCTGGGACAGGGATGGTGCTCAACTACATGCTTGCTGAATGAGGGACCACATGTGCGAAAGAGACAAATTTTATCCTCCTCTGCTCATTGGAAGTGCTGACCTACTTCACAAGTTTTCTCTCTTCTCTCTCGGCTGCCCCGTCGCATTACGTACTTGTTCCCGTTACTGCCGATAGCAGCCTCTGTTGCTATCTCTGCTCATATGTTAGCACACGTTCTGACCCTCCAACTAATAGCTGTTGTTGCTCTGGGGACCTTGTAACAAAGACAGTGTGAGCTGCGAGTCAATGGTGATCCGAATCTTCTAGATCCCAGGTACATGTTCAGATGTCAGGCACCTCAAAAGCACGTCGAGAAGATGTCTGGACCCACGTCTGATGAGATGACTTCTCACATGCCATGCAGGATAGGCACCCTGCCCTGTTGTCTTGTAAAACTGCCCGGTTTTCACAGGAAGAAAATGGCCTAATGAAACTCATGCTCCAAGAAGTGAGATTGTGGGTAATTCATGACCCAATTCTAGGACAAAATATGGATCATTAAAAGTGTCATGCTTCCATCTAAGCTTTCAACACTTACCACTTCAGAATCACAGATCCTAGCTTGTCACCGTTTCCAAGCAAGCACACGTCAAGCATTTCCAATTCTAGTTCCCTGGGGGAACTTTTTCCCGCAAAGCTCTCTCCTAACATTGTGAGGTGTCTGGAGAAGCACTAAGGATGATTCTCGTCTCTCAAATCGCTGTCACTTCCCACCATTAATTTAGTTTTAATGGCAGAGGGGTATCCTGAACTGAATACAACATATATCGCATTTTAATCCAAACAAAGAAATGGAGATAAAGACTTTCAGACCACAGAAAATCAAATGAGTTTTCCAACTTCCTCCTCCCATCACACTCGTGATAAGCAACATGACACCCTTAAAGTGGTGGGGGTCATGTTTGGTCTTTCTCTAGATTCCCTCTTTGATCCTGGGTAACAGCGATTTGAAGAGACTTCACTAGGATTCAAACCCCAAGTGATGATGTGTCCTGTCTTTATTTTTTTAAATGTTTTAATGTTTTTTCTTGAGAGAGAGAGGGCAAGGGATGGGGCAGAGAGAGAGGGAGACAGAGTCCCAAGTGGGCTCTGTGCCATCAGCACAGAGCCTGGTGTGGGGCTCGAGCGCACGCACTGTGAGATCACGACCTGAGTTGAAACCAAGAGTCAGGTGCTTCACCGACTGAGCCACCCAGGCGCCCCTGATTTGTCCTGTCTTTGCCACCATTTACCTCTGCACCACAAAGTCTGTAGACAATTGGATTGCCGAGCCTTTGGGATACAGCTGATCACTTCACCTCACTGGACAAACTGTCCATTCAGTGTTGATCTTGTTTCATGGCTACAAACGCAGTCACTTGTATTGGGCCACTCAAGGGCCTGCCTGTGGCCCTCGATACTGGGCAACCATTCTGTGACTACCCGGTGGCATGCCTCTGTTCCCACCTGGTGGAGGGCAGAGTGATCCCCAAGGCCAGAGTTGGTCACTGGAAACATAGCAAGGCATAACGGGAGACGAAGCACCTCATGACGTCGCGTGTTAATTCAAAATTCAGCACATGCTAAGAGCAGGAGCTGTTCTAGGCACTGGGAGAGAGCAGGAAACTAAATAGGCAAAGATCCTGGCCCTCAAGAAGCTTACATCCTCTTGTGTGAGACAGATGCTAAGCAAAAAAAGAAACGAAAACACGCGCTGTATAAAAGGATGATGCACACCATGGAGAAAAATAAAGCAAGGAAAGTGAATAAGCAAACATGGCGAAATCAAGGCAGACCCCATTGGGAAGGTGACATTTCCCTAAGGCCTGAAAGGGAAGAAGGACTGAACCATGAGAACATCAGGGGGGAAGAAAGCATTCCAGGCAGAGGAAAGAGCGAGTGCAAAGGCCCTGAGGTGGGAGCATGCCTGTGTGTCTTGAGGAACGGTGAAGACAACAGTGTGGCTAGAGTAGGGTTGGCAAGGAGGAGAGTGGAAGGAGATAAGGCCTTTCAGATACTTGAACAATAATGGATTTAGCATGGCCTAAGGAATATTTTATTTTTAGCATTAAAAGTAAAAATTTTTATTTTAGCAATAAAAAGGAGAATAGCTGTGGCTAACTTTGATTAGGTCAATCTCCCTTTTCTTAGCTCAAGAGCAAGAATGTTGGAAGAAGGAGAGGGGGCAAGAGAAGAGGGGAGGGGAGAGAGGAAAGGAAGGAGAAGGGTGAGCGTGTCCAGCCCAGCCTGGTTTAGTCCAGTCTCCCCACCCGACCCCAGATCTGTGTATCAGGACCCATCTGCCTGTAGTGGCTGCATCTGGACAGGACATCCAGAAACCTGCACAGAGCTAACCTGTCCTGAGGAGAAACTCAGCAGCTACTCTGAGACACATCTTCCGTCTGGCCTGCCTGTGGACTCGATTCCACAGCCGACAGCCAGCTCCGAGTGAGAAGGCAGGATTGAGTTGTATTTTCCTGACCCTCATGGAGAGGAACAGATTACAGGGGACACAGTGTGTTTATCCAGCATTTTGTTCATTGAACAAATCTCTCTTGAAGGCCTACTATGTGCCAGGTCCTGCTGCGTGGGATCAGACATTCCTGGCCCCATGCCCAAGGAACTTAGCCACCTACCACAAGTAAAGGGCACACTATTCAGGTGTTAGGGTCTGCATTTTTTCATCTGAGGTTGAAATGAGGACAAGAAATGCTTGAACAGGGACGCCTAAGTGGCTTAGTCAGTTAAACATCTTGGTTTCGACTCAGGTCATGATCTCATGGTTTCTGGGATTGAGCCCCGCATCGGGCTTTGCCCTGACAGTATGAAACCTGCTTGGGATTCTCTCTCTGCCCCTCTCCTCTCTCTCTCAAAATAGACAAATAAGCATTAAAAAAAAATTCTTGAACAGGCTCTGCCCACCCCGAAAGACCCGTGTGTTGATAATTCAGGCAGGAAAGAAGGAGACTCCACTCAGGATGCCTTAAAGAGCCCAGCCCAACCCAACCAAGGCTGTGATATCCTTAAGAAACAATAAAACTCTAAGGGTGCCTGGCTGGCTCAGTTGGAAGAGCAGGTGACTCTTGATCCCTGGGTTGTGAATTGGAGCCCCACATTGGGAGCAGAGATAAGTTAAAAATAAAATAAAAAAGAAAGAAACAATACAGTTTTAGAAGATGGGTCATTAGGTCCCCTCAACAGCTGGCATCTTTTTATTCCTCACTTCTCTACTATGCTACTATGGGGAGACTCAGTTTCTTGCTCTCTATTTGCAAAGAAGTTACTCTTAAAGACTGAAAGACTTTGTCCCAAATTCACACTACCTGAGAGAAGAGATCTGATTGGTCAGCCAGTCCCCCGACTCCACATTGTGTCTCTGGGCTGAGATCACGGAGAAGGCTACGTAGTCATGGATAGACGGCTATGCTGGTGTCAGGCTCTCTTTCCTGGTCACATTAGCTGTGGCCAGTGCCCTGGGGTCATCTGACACACCTGGATGTTACATTTATCCATAACAACCCCCTTATGCCGGAAGTGGTAGAAATGACAGGCACAGTGAGGTTTCCCTATCAAAACCCCAGCTGGGTTTTGTTTTGTTCTATTTTGTTTTGTTTTGTTTTGTTGTTGCACAGTTTGACAAGCTGATCTTAACACTCCTGTGAGAATCCAAAGGATCTAGAATAAGAAAGAGAAAAAAAAAAAAAACCTTGAAGAGCAAAGCTGGAAGACTCACACTTCCCAATTTCCAAGCTTGCTACACAGCTGCAGTAATCAAGACAGTGTGACGTTGGCATAAGGATAGACATAGATATCAGTGGAGTAAAATCGAGGATCCAGAAATAAACCTCATGTTTATGGTCAGTTCATTTTCCCCAAGGATGCCAAGACCATTCATTCAGTAACGAAATAGTAGTCTTTTCAACAAAGGGTGCTCAGATGACTGGATTTCCACAAGCAAAAGAATGAAGTTGGACCCCTACCTCACATCGTACTGAAAGGCTAATTCAAGAGAGATTATAGAGTTAAGTGTAAAAATTCAACTATAAAACTTATAAGGGAAAACAAGAGCAAATCTTGGTGATTTTGATCCTAATATGACGCTAAAAGCCAAGACAAAAAGAAACAAATAGATAAATTGTACTTCATCAAAATTTAAAGCATTCATGCTTCAAAGGACACCATCCAGAAAATGAAAGGACAATTCCCAGAATAAGAGAAGAGATCTAATAGAGACTTGTATTCAGAATACATTAAAAATTTTTTAATCCAATAATAAGAATGCAAATAAGCTAATTTTAAAACAGGGAAAGGATTTTAGGGGCACCTGGGTGGTTCAGTCAGGTAGACACCCGGCTTTGGCTCAGGTCATGATCTCGTGTTTCGTTAAGTTCGAGCCCCACATCGAGATGTCTGTTCTCAGCACAGAGCCCGCTTCAGATCTTCTGTCTCCCTCTGTCTCTGCCTCTACACTACTCTCTCTCTCTCTCTCTCTCTCTCTCTCTATCTCAAAAATAAATAAACATTTAAAAAATGTTAAACATTTTTTAACATTTAAAAATTTTTAACATTTTAAATGTGAACAGTTAAAAAATGGGGAAAGGATTTTTTTAATTATAATTTATTGTCAAGTTAGCTAACGTACAGTGTGCTCTTGGCTTCAGGAGTAGATTCCCATGATTCATCACTTATATACAACACCTAGTGCTCATCCCAACAGGTGCCCTCCTCAATGCCCACCACCATTTTCCCCTCTTCTCCCTCCGCCCCATCAACCCTCAGTTTGTTCTCTGTATTTAAGAGTCTCTTATGGTTTGCCTTCCTCTCTGTTTGAAATTATTTTTTCCTTTTCCCTTCCTCCATGGTTTTCTGTTAAGTTTCGCAAAGCCCACATATGACTGAAAACATATGATATCTGTCCGTCCCTGACTGACTTATTTCACTTAGCATAATACCGTCTATTTCCATCCCTGTTGTTGCAAATGGCAGGATTTCACATCTTCTTTGTCCATTCATCACTTGATGGACATTTGGGCTCTTTTGCAGAAAGCATTTTAAAAGACAGTGTTCCAAAGAAAATATACACATGGTCCATGAGCATGTAAGATGTGTAACATCATCAGCATCAAGAGAAAATATTGATGAATTTAGTTATGTAAAAATTATTTTGAATAATCTGCATTGCATAAACCACCATAACAAGCTTAAATAGGAAACAATATTCTGGAGAAAAGATACAGGCAGTTCATATCCCAAAACAAGTCCTTATCTTCTTAACATATTAGGAGCTCTTACAAGTAATAATTATAATAACAAATCCCACAATCTAAAGTCAAAGGATATAAATCGAGTTCTTTCTAAAGAACATTTAAAACTAATATAAAAAGATGTCTGTTTTCAATAACAAGTGGTGTAAGTAATACAACTTCATTGAGAAGCCCATTTCCCTGATCAAATTGGCAAAGATAACAATTTTGATAATAACTTTGATAACACCATTAATGAGAATTCAGGAATAACTTTTATACATTGCTTGTAGAAATCCATGAAGGGCAATTTGGCAATATATATATATATATATATATATATATATATATATATATCAAGATGGCAAGTGTTACACACCCTTTGAATTAGCAATTCCACTATTGGAAATGTGTTCATTGAACACTGTACATACTTAACAACCAACTCTCTACCCAAAATAAGGAAATGCCTTTTATGTGTAGATATTGCCAGGTTTTTTTTTTTTTAACTTATTTCTTTTGAATGAGAGAGAGAGAGAGAGAGAGATTGAACGTAGGCAGGAGAGGGGCAGAGAGACAGGGAGGGAGTGAATCCCAAGCAGGCTGCATACTGTCAGCTCAGAACCTGTCGCAGGGCTCAATCTAACCAACCAAGAGATCATGACCTGAGCTGAAGTCAAGAGTCAGATGCTTAACAGAGCCACCCGGGTGCCCTGATATTGCCAGTTTTATTCTTTTATTTTTTAAAATATATTGTTAAATTGGCTTACATACAACACCCAGTGCTCATCCCAACAAATGCCCTCCTCAGTGCCCATCACCCACTTTCCCCTCTCCCCCACCCCATCCACCCTACGTTGTTCTCTGTATTTTAAGAGTCTCATGGTTTGCCTCCCTCTCTCTGTTTGTATCTATGTTTGTTCCCTTCCCTTCCCCCATGGTCTTCTGTTAAGTTTCTCAAGATCCACATATGAACGAAAACATATGGTATCTGTCTTTCTCTGCCTGACTTATTTCACTCAGCCTAATACTCTCTGGTTCCATCCACATTGCTACAAATGGCCAGGTTTCATTCTTTCTCATTGCCAAGTAGTATTCCATTGTATATATAAACCACATCTTCTTTATCTATTCGTCAGTTGATGGACATTTAGGCTCGTTCCATTATTTGGATATTGCCATTTTTAATGGTATATAAATACTTCTATCAAGGTTAATTTCCAACTATTCTCCTACCATCAGCCAGAGCTCAAAGTTCCTGAAATTGTAACAAATGGCCCTCAAAAGCCTATGCGAGCCTGCAACACTACACCAGTAAATATTCATCAGAATATGCAAAAGAATATGTGCAAAATTGTGCCATTATGTGTAATAACAAAGATTTGAAACAGTCTAAACGGCCATCAGCAGAGAACAGCTTAACTAATGATTAGATCGTAACATTATTTTAAAAAATTGAGACAGCTCTTTATTCATAGATACGGAACAATCTTTAAGCTGTATTTCTTAACTTAAAAAAACCTAAGGTACAAAGCAGTGTGTGTCATTTAACATTTGACCAAAAAGTGGGGGGTACATATGAATAGGATATCTCAGGAACGGTATTTAAGAAACTAGAAGCATTGATTTCCTCAGGAGAGGGGAAACTGGTCACACACGCACGCGCACACACACACACTGATCAGGACTCTGCTGAACACTCTAGGGGGCTCTCTGCAGATTTCTGTGCCTTCTCTATGCAGTTGTCTTTTGAGCCCTCTGTTCTGCAGATTCCAGCTACCTTGGACTCCCCCACATCTTGGCTCTGTCTCCTCAACTCCGCAAGTGTGCTGGTCTTCACCTCATTGACTCCTTTGTCAAGGCAGTAGGCTGGGGCAATTGTAGACCTTAACTCTTCTGCTTTCCACTTCTGAAGGATCACAGTCCTTCACTGCCTGGTGTTCGACGTGTTGACAACTATTGTTGTACATATTTTGTTGAGTTTCTTAGTTGTATTGACAGAAGGGTAAACTCAGTCCCTGCTATTCTGTGACGGCTGGAAATAGAAGTCCAATAATATTTTTAGAAAGAAATATATAGAAGAATATATTTGTGACCTCGGGATAGGGAAAGATTCCTTAATGAAGCATTAAGCATAGATCATACAAAAATGATTAAGATTTCGTATTAAGGGGCACCTGGGTGACTCCATCTGTTGAGCGTCCAACTTTGGCTCAGGTCATGATCTCACGGTTCATGGGTTCAAGCCCTGTGGCAGAACCTGTGCCGACAACTTGGAGCCTGGAGCCTGCTTCAGATTCTGTCTCCCTCTCCCTCTGCCCTTCCCCTGCTCATGTCCCCCACCTCTCAAAAATGAATACACTTTAAAAAAATTTTTTTAAGAAAATAAAAATTTGTATTAAAATAAGGCCCCATCAAGAAAGTGGAACTGTGAGTCACAGAAGGGAAGAAGGTATCTGCAGTGCATACACTAAACAAATGACTCATAAGCAGACCAAATAAGAGGGAGAAAAAAAGGAGGCTTGCAAATCAAGATCTAAAAATCAGATAACCCCAGACAAAAGTCTTGCAAAAGTCATTAATGGGCACCACTCAAAAGAGAAACCCTAAATAGCCAGTGACCATACAGAGTGGTGCTCAACTCATTAGTGATCAAGGAAATGCAAGTTAATATCAAAATGTCAAAATTTGCCAACGTAGACCAAAAGAAACGTAAAAACTAACAACTCCAAGGGTTAACAAGATATGGTATAGCAAGAACTTTCTTTCTTTGCTTGCCGGAGTACAAATTAATGTAACCGTTTTGGAAAAGAGTTTGGTACTTTCTAGCAAAGTTCAAGATATATAAACCTCCGGATCCAGCCTGTCTACTCATGGGTCTATACCATTCAGAACCTCAAGCATACACGTAACAAGATAGAGGTTCGGCAATGTTCATAGCACCGTCTTTCAAAATAGTCATATAATGAAAACCATTCGCAAGTCCATCAATCTAAAATAGGTAAATTATGGCGTATATTTTTATGATACATGACATTAAAAATCAGTGAGCTAAGTCACATACAACCATGTGAATAAAGCTTAACTTTGTAGCTTTGAGCAAAAGAGGCAAGGTTCTAGAGAAAGCATTTGGTATGATTCTATTCACAAAATTCACAAATATTCAAAAATTATTTCGAGATAACTTTTTTTAAATGTTTATTTATTTATTTATTTTGAGAGAGAGAGAAAGAGCAGGAGGGAGGGAGGGGCAGACAGAGAGGGAGAGAGAGAATCCCAAGCAGGCTCTGTACTGTCAGCATGGAGCCCGACATAGGGCTTGATCTCATGAACCATGAGATTTAGACATGCACTCTTAGGTGGTAAAACTGTAAATAAAATAACCTAAATGTTTCCCTTAAAAGGTAACTCATATCAAACTGAATACTCCGCGAAATGATACCTGAGAAGCATTTAACCCATTCCTTGGTGCATAATCTATGCTCAGTAAGTTTTAGCCAAAAGTATTTACCTCTGCCCTAAAACCCAGTCCGTTTCCTGGCAAACAGCATGTACTTGAGTTGGGGGTGAGGATGTGTTAAGGTAGCCAATTAAGTCCAAGATGAGTGGCCTCATGATCAAGACGGTGACCTACTACTTAGCCTACTTGTTATAGACTCTACAATGGCATCCATTTCTCCTGAGGCATTTCTTTTTGTATGAAATATAAGTGTTCTCCATCATGATTATTGATTTCATATCCAGACTCTTCTTACAGTCAATGAGAAAACATATTCAGCCAAGGCAAGTAAATGTGCATTTAAGAGATCAGCCCAAACACCGGAATAAGTATCTCAGGAGCAACTAGGGTCAAGGTGCAAGAGAAAGGATGAGATCTCTGGTCGAGGGGAACTCACAGGTGCCACAGTCTTAACCACACAGTCTCTGTATGGCTAGGGTTGCGGTTCATAAATAGTTAACCATAGTGTCTCCACGCCATGTGCTCATTCCTGAGCGATATGGTTTTTTTTTTTTAATTAATTTATTATTATTTTTTTTTAATGTTTATTAAAAATAAAGAGAGAGAGCATGAGCAGGGGAGGGGCGGAGAGAGAGGGGGACAGAGGATCTGAAGCCGACTCTGTGTTGACAGCAGTAAGCCCAATGCTGGGGTTTGAACTCACCAACTGTGAGATCATGACTTGAGCCAAAGTCAGACACTCAGCCGACTGAGCCACCCGGCCACCCCTGAGCCATATGTATTAACTGGAGTTACCCCTAGGATACCAAAACACAGAAGCCACAAAATTATAAATAGGTTTTTAAAAAGCGATGCGCATTGTAAGCTATAACATATAGAGTGCTTTCTGTGTCCTAAACATTTTTCCAGGACTAAGGTATTGAATGCTCATGACACTAAGAAACTACAGATGGGGTCCTTGAGGTACAAAAATGTTTCAATAACCTATCAGAGGTCACACAATTGCCAATTTTAGTGTCAGAGCCACGTTGGAGTCCAAATGCCACTAACTCTGCTGTCCAGGTGTACTGCCTGTGTGGACAGCGTATGTCTTCCTAAAGCATGAAAACCATGGCCTCGGCACCGAGGTATCAAGAATAGTTAACAAAAATTGAGAGTCCCCAGGTACGCCTAATTAATCAACCCTTCTGTAAACCACACTGTGAATTACACAGATGATTTGGAGGCTTGTGTATGAGGTGAGATTGCATTTGGCTGCAAGCAGAGGGTTTTTTGTCTTGCTTAACAAGAAAGCTAGGGGAAGACAGTCTAAGGCTCGGATTGTAGCTCAGGGATACCACACCGGACCTGGGCTCCTTTTGCATCCTGGCTTTTCCCTGTTTTGCTGGTAGCTTGCTTCTTCAGCAGTGCTACACCTGTACCTCCACTCGTTATATTTGTGCTTGAGGACGGAGGAAATGGGGAAGAGCAACAGAAAAAGTCAGAAGTCTAAAAGGCGTGGCAGCTCAAACTCCCGTCTTTTTTTTTTTAATTTTATTTTTTTTTAATTTTTGAGAGAGAGAGAGAGAGAGAGGGACAGAGTGTGAGTAGGGGAGGGGCAGAGAGACAGGGAGACACAGAATCCAAAGTGGGCTCCAGGCTCCTAGCTCACAGTCAGCACAGAGCCTCAACACGGGGCTTGAACCCACAAACTGTAAGAACATGACCTGAACCGAAGTCAGACGATGAACCCTGAGTCACCCAGGCATTCCTGAAGCTTTTTCTTCTTAAAAGCATTCTTAAGAGCTCTTTGGTGGCTCAGTCGGTTAGGCATCTGACTTCGGCTCGGGTCATGATCTCATGGTTCGTGGGTTCAGCCCTTGTGGGGCTCTGTGCTGACAGCATGGAGTATGGAGCCTGCTCTGGATTCTGTGTCTCCCTCTCTCTCTGCCCCTACTCCCCACTCCCCTCAAAAATAAATAAACATTGAAAAAAATTTTAAGAGTTCTTAGAAGTTTTACCCAAGGATTTCTGCTTGGGTCGACTTAACTGCTTCTAAGTCAACCCTAGAAGGTGAATAGGGAAAAAAGGGTTGTGCAGATTGCACATGGGAGCTGGGTTGGTCAACCACTGGTGTGGGTCACACAGATCACTTGGCTCTCAGAGCCAAACTCGTTCATTACAGCTCTGCTCCTAGTAGACATTTATGGTGGTTTCAAGACAGAAGGCCAAGTACAACAAGGAACGAATACAGATTTGCTGTAACAACTGTGGGCTTTTCAACGGCATTATTCCCTATAAAAAAGGACCTGTAGCTATTAGTAGGCAAAGCCTTCCTAGGGGAGGGGCCGCCTACTTTAACTTGTTCAGCATTCATTCATTCATAAATCTTCTAGTAATAGCACCCGGTTTTCTTTGGAAAACGATTCCTGTCCCAGTCTCAGTCTCTGGATTTAGTTAGGACTACTGTCCACGCTTGGACAGTCAGTACACTCCATTTTCTTGGCTGCAGTGATCATTAATTCAGGGTCAGCTGGGTGACTCAGATCAGCCCATGTTAAGACGTAACACCAGAACTCTTGTTGGAACAATTGGAAGGAGTGAACTTTTCCCCTGGGATTGCTATCTGGAAGATTAAATAAGGTGAACTTGGAGTTGCTGGGGGCAACCACATGGCAGGTTTTACATGAAATTAAAGTCACAACAGAGGAAGCCAGAGCCAAGAGATAAAGAGAAATACCTAGACTTCATGTTGTTGTTTGAACCCCTGAATCCATCTAGACCTGAAAACCCATAACTGGACTTTGGTTTTTAAGGTTATTTATTTATTTTGAGAGAGAAAGGCAGAGAGACAGAGAAAGAATCCCAAGCAGCTCCTCCCTCAGCAAGGAGCATCAATGTGGGGCTTGATCTCACAACTGTGTGATCATGACTTAAGTCTAAATCAAGAGTTGGGACAGAGAGAGACAGAGCATGAACGGGGGAGGGGCAGAGAGAGGGAGACACAGAATCGGAAACAGGCTCCAGGCTCTGAGCCATCAGCCCAGAGCCCGACGCGGGGCTCGAACTCACGGACCGCGAGATCGTGACCTGGCTGAAGTCGGACGCTTAACCGACTGCGCCACCCAGGCGCCCCAAGAGTTGGAAACTCAACCGACTGAGCCACCCAGGCGCCCCAACCAGGCTTTTCATATGTAACCATCAAATACTCCGTTTTTTTTTTTTTTTTAAGGTTTATTTATTTATTTATTCTGAGAGAGAGAGAGAGAGAAAGAGAGAGAGAGAGAGAGAGCAAGCACGGGAGAGGGTCAGAGAGAGAGGGAGAGAGAGAATCTCAAGCAGGCTCTGCATTGTCAGCACAGAGCTTAATGCAGGGCTTGATCCCACAAATGGTGAGATCATGACCTAAGAGCCTCAGTGGCTCAGTTGATTGAGCTTCTGACTCTTGATTTCAGCACAGGGCTTGATTCCAGGGTCATGGGATCGAGCACCGCGTCGGGCTCTGCGCTCGGTAGGGAGCCTGCTTAGGATTGTTTTTCTCTCTCCCTCTGCCCCTCTCCCCTGTTTGCGTGCTCTCTTTGTCTCCAATTGAAAAATGAATGAATGAATGAATAAATAAATAAGTAAACAAGTAAGTAAATAAATAAATAAAAAGAAATATATAGCCAGACTCTATCATCGCAGATTCTTCAAATCCCAGTGGTCCTCTGTCTTCACACACACAGCACACGGTCACTCAGAGAGTCATGTGAGGTTCATCCTCTCCTTTTTGTCTGGGAGGAGGGAGCAGAGGGACCCATGCCAACCACTTTCACAACTCTGTATCTGGAAGTCAGAAGACCAGTAGTGCCAATAATCAAATCACAAGTAGAATGGCATCAACACAGATGAAACACTGCTAAACGGGCATGTACTTCCTTCCATTCCCTTTCAACAAAGAAAAATGTCATCTTGAAAATGCTTGCACTTGACGTACAAAGCTTTTTGAGGGCTGGCCTTGCGAAGCAACCCTTTGAAAATCCGTAAGAGGATGTGACCAATAGAAGATCTTGTAGGTGACAAAATAATAGTGATGAACGTATTGAAGAGATTTATTGGAATGCTTGGCTGCCTCTGCCGGCTCCAAGATAAACATTTGTTTGAGGAAACAATGGTGAGAAATGCTTCTGTTTGAAAAATGGTTGCTTATGGAGCAAACATTTGATGTTGAAATCTATACTTAAACTGTTAGGTTGCTGCCAAATAAAATACTTGTCCACCCAAACATATGTTTGAATTGAAAAATGCTTGCCAGTGTAGACAGACAAAAAGGAAATGCCCGAACCTTGGCCATACTTAACAATATGTTTAAAAGTCACGTTGTTAATTACTGATTTTTTCAAAATGTTAATTTTCCAATCAATGTCCCAGTGTTACCTGTCAATTACTATATTATAAAGATGAGCTAAGAATGTATTCCATGTTCGTGCTTAGCCTTTTAAAAGTTTCACTTAAGAATCTGGGAGTTTTGCCAATAAAAAAATGGTTATTTTTCTTTGAGTCTCAAGAATCTTGTCATTTTTGTGTAATATCTTTCTTTGTTTTCTTTTTGCCGAGGGATTAGCCATAATTAGTCTGTAAGGATCCTTGGGAAATGTATCTGCATATTCTAAAATATTTTCAGGGCCCCTGAGTGGCTCAGTCCGTTAATTGTCCAATTCTTGATTTCAGCTCAGGTCACGATCTCGTGGTTCGGGGGGTCGAGCCCCACATCAGGCTCTGTGCTGACGGTGAGGAGCCTCCTTGGGACTCTCTCTCTCTCTCTCTGTCTTTCCGCCCCTCCCCAGCTCTCTCTTTCTCTCAATAAATAAATAAGTAAATAAATAAATATTTTGAAACATTTTCCTACATGATTTTTTACTTCAGAAGTATCTTTTAAACTTACCTCAGGCCTAATATATAAATATAATATTTATATATTTATTATATTAAGTTATATATATATATTTTTTTCTAAAGCTTATTTATTTTGAGAGAAACAGAGACAGTGCAAGTGGGGAGGGGGCAGAGAGAGAGGGTGGACACAGAATCCCAAGCAGGCTCCGCATTGTCCACGCGGAACCCAATGCGGGGCTCGAACTCTCAAAACCGTGAGATCATGACCTGAGTCGAAACCAAGAGTCGACCAAGAGTTGAAGGAGTGGGTTGGAGAGTCATAGACTGTACCATCCAGAGCCTGGAAATAGCATTGCTGAACTTACTGAACCATGGTCCCGTGCACCTTCTGTGCCAATGGCTGTATACTGGAGCTCTCAACAGTTTTCACTTACCATACTTGTGAGGTGATTGTCAGATTTAAACCTGAGCATATTAGGTCAGGAGATTCTCATAAAAACAGTTTTCTGAATCTGGACTAGGACTGCAGGGCCCCCAAGGAGCTGGTGCTCGGCCCTTGAAGGAGGGCAGTCAGTCATTCCATTGTTATTCTCCTGAATGGATGAAGGAAAGACGGAGGAGCCTCCCAGTTTATTTTTGGTGGGTCCTTTCTTTGGGCGGCTTGGCTCAGGCAGTTCTCCTGTCCTATAATGCTTTTACTCACTTCCTCTCCCTGCTAGCCAGAATGCAGGCAGTCCTCACAGCCCTTCTCGTTTGCGAAACTTTGCTTGATCATCTCCTGGCCTCAAGCAATGATGGCTTCCTCTCCTGAACTCTTATGTCACCCACTGGCTCCAGATCCTGGAGATCAGAGAAGGAAAGTGGGGACTCCGAAAGTTATCCCCGGAACATTGAAGGTAGGGGCACTGCAGATTTACACTCTTTTTTTTTTCTTTTAAGATTTTTAAAATTGTTTACTTTTGAGAGAGAGAGAGAGAGCACAAGCAGGGGAGGGCAGAGACAGGGAGAGACACAGAATCTGAAGCAGGCTCCAGGCTCTGAGCTGTCAGCACAGAGTCTGATGTGGGGCTTGAACCCACAAACTGCAAGATCATGACCTGAGCCAAAGTTGGACGCTTAACCCAACTGAGCCACCCAGGAGCCCCTATCCTCTTTTGGCTTCCCCCAGAAACCTGCACAGGTTGCTTTATCTTGGTCTAAAGGCAAGTTTTTCTGGTTCCAAAAAGGAAACTGAGAGTAAGTTTTATGTATCTAGCTAGCTAGCTATCATCTATTTATCTATCTATTTCTCTATTTACTTATTTGCTGGGAGGCTCTTATACAGAGAACATAGACTCGCCAGAAATAATACAAGAGCACACTTTAGTGTCATCCTTTGACCCCCTAACTCAGAAGAGGGCAAGAACACCAGTCCATCCAGGAGAGAGTATGATGAGGGGGCAGACAGGACTCCCAGGGCTCCCACAGGGGTGTGTGTGTGTGTGTGTGTGTGTGTGTGTGTGTGTATGTGTGTATACACATATACATATATACATATATATATATATATATATATATATATATATATATATATGTATATATGTAATCCCCTAAGGTGTGGGTCCGATTTCCTCAGGCTGCTCGGGGACAAAATCTTCAGGGCCCCTCATGAACGGGGCTAACTAGAAGCCATCCTGGTTCCTAGACCGCCGCCAGGCATTTAGGGGGACCCAGCAGGCACTAGGAAGCACCGACCCTCAGAATGCCAATCAACCAAAGCATATGTTCCTAATTTCAAACAGATGCGCTGCAATATGTTTGCCTCCTCCTGATTAGAACTTAAGGCCTACGGGCTTCAACCAGTTGAGGCAACGCTCTGGTGACCCAAAGCAGCCCATGTTAGAACCAGGTAGCATTTGCTAGAAGAAATCAGAGGAGATTGTCCCAAAGATCCCTGCCCGTAGTCTCTTGGACATAGTAGGTGTCCATTAGATAGTAGGTATAGCTGTTAATTTGTAGCTAACTTCAATTGGTCTTATCCTTAACAGATTCTGGGGAAAAGGGAAGAGCAAATTGGGGGAAATGGGCGAAAAGTAGATAAAGAAGGAGACAGTAAAGGAGATACATGAGTTTCTGAAGGGACAGTTCTCCGTGTCTAATTATTTCTCTTTTACTCGTCAAGACTTGAAAGAGGGGCTGGTTTTCATTCCTTGGCTATTCATGAAATCTTTAGGGGACCGAACTTCCCCAATATGTTTTAAACTTACAAGGCCTTTGTAAATAATAATAGCTGACTTCCCCACAAGCAGAAGGGATATCTTTAAAGGCTTTCCCGGGAGAATGATCCGGCCCTGGGGGGCTGGTAATGGACGGGAGAGCCTTTCACCTCGAGGTCAGCAGGTCAAATCCAAATCAGGCCTGGGGTGGCTGCGAGGCATTGTTTGAGTGACAGCTGTTGGGAAACCCTGGTGAAAGGCGCTGGAGGGTTCGGCTGCATTTCAAGTGAAGTGAACAGGTGCTGTCTGCAGTAATTTTGGCAGAGGATAAAAGAGAGTGGTCAGAAATAGGCCAAGCTTGGGCTCCTGGCCCCAGAGGCCATCTCTGACCTGGTAAAGCGAGGCGCTTGCTTTCCCAACGCAGTCGTGACAGGAGGCAAGCTGAGGAGGCAATGGGTCTGAATTGCCAAGGCCTCAGAGGAACAGACAGTTTCATGCTGCAGCATTTCAGGAGAGAGCTGGCTTCTTCCTGGGGAGTTTCCCAGTCCCTTCCACTCCCCACCCGCCACCAACTCTAGCCCTGTGTCTTCCCTCTCACACCCTTTCTTTCCAACACACTGTTTGCTATCACTGAGTAAGGACAAACCAGCCAAGATGCAAAGGGGTCAGTGGGACAATGGCAGTGATTCACATAAGTGGCGTCCGTTTCCTTGTTTTCAGTTTCTCTGTACATTTTACGCACCATACATCTCAGACTCACAGAGGTGGGGTATAAAATAGGTAGTAGAGAGGACATCAGAATTGGGTAGCTCCTTTATGAGAATCCTTAGGACGGAAAGCCACAGGAGCCCCATCCTTTTGTTTGATGTTGAAGAAACTGAGGCCCAGGGGGGTTGGGGCAGGCCACTGTAAGGCTCTAAGCGGCCAGCAACAGAGGGGACTTGCACTGATGTAAACAATGAGCAGATGTATTTGAAAGGACACTGAGGCGCTCACAGCATCTCGGGGGTGGGGGTTGGGGGGGCAGGTGGGAACAGAGAGAAGCAGGGGGAGCCAAGTGTGGCCAGAAGCTGACAAGGCAGAATCCTTGGCGGTTCTTCAGAGGAGGCCCCTTTTACCAAGTTAGCCCTGGGGCCCTGAGGATAGGGCCAGGAATGCCCCACTCCACACACAAAGCAGTCATCCCCTTACTTTTAAGTATCTATTCAAATTTCACCTTGGAAGGGGTGCCTTCCCAGACCACCCTATTTCAAATACTAACACCCTTTATTGATCTTCATTGCACTTATTAGCATCTCACAACTCCTTTACTTGACCATAAACTTCATGCAGATGTGGACTTTGTGATTTGGTTTTGTTTGAATGCCGCATTTCAGAAATCCCCATTTCTGAAGGGGTAGTGCCCACCGGAAGCTGCCTGTGCCCCTAGGAATGGAGCTTCCTCTGGGCCGGTTGCAAAGTTCCTCTGGGAACTTCACAGGGCCGGGGGAGGGGGTTGGCTAGTCTCTATCCAGAGATTTCCCCCTTTTGCCTGCATTCCCGGGTCCTCAGAAGGCTCTTCCGATGTTAAAGCGGGGAGGAATGGGGCTTTCGGAATAAGGGCGAGTGAACGGATGTAGACACAGGCAAAGGAATGTTGGAGGCCACGGTCCCTGGGCTGTTCGGATGCCACATTTTCTACCAAGTTTTTGTCAGCAGGCTAGAGGGACCTGTCCGTGAATCTGGCCGGACAAAGATTCCTCCTAGCTGTGTCCAGCTCTCTCCATTTCCCTTTCCCTCCTCCTTCCTTTCACCTGCAGCTGGATAGTTCCCCCCTCCCTTCCATTTCCCAGGAAAATAAATCTCTGGGAGGAGGCGGGAGAGCGGGTCTCAGAGAACCCTTCTGAATAAATGTCTATATTAATGAATTATTAACTCAGCCATCCATGACCTTAAACCTAGAAGTGGGAGCGCCGAGGGCAGAGAGCTGCTGAATCCTTTATTGGAGTCCTGTCAAAGGCAACCGACCATTTGTCCCCCTCCTCCATCACGAAAAAAATAATTAATACGAGAGGCAAACTTTAAAATTGTGTGTCAAACGAAATCAGATAGAGGGTCTCCCTGACCCAATCCTCTTGTCGCTTTCCTGCCCCTTCCTGGCACTCCCTCCCCACTCTCCCCTCCAGCTTCCTTCTTCCCCTCCCAGCGAAGGGTACAATGGGCTTCCCGAGAATAATTTTCAGGAAGAAAAAAAAAAAATTGCTGGAGAAAATGATGAATTTGGGTAGTTAATTTATCGATCCCGGCTCCTCTTCCCACTTGTTTTATTTTAGAGGTCATTAATCAATGAAGAAAAACACCACCGTGTCCCCCCGTTTGCATTTAATACACTCACGCTCCTTATTTATTCCTCTGGAACAAATTCCCAGCAAATATTCATCCATCGATTTGGGAGCGATGGATTTTTATAAAGGTTTGATCGCTTCCTAAGTGGTCCAAGTGATTTGTTTCCGCGGTCTTCTTCTCAATAATGAAGAGGAGGGGGGCGGATTTGGGGGGTGCATGTCCTGGCGACGGGTGGCCTCACTTTCTAAACACCCCCACGCCCCACCGACGAGATGTGCCAGGGCGAGCCGCGGGCCCAGGATCAGCCGGTGGGTGGGGGGTGGGGTGGCGGCCTCCGCAGCACTGAGTACCCCGGGGCCACGGGCGGTCGGGACTACAAAGCTCGGCGCCCGAGGGTGGGGGGACCGCGCTGACCTCTGTCCCAGCCCAGCCCCTCGGGCCTCCTCTGAGTGAGGGCAGGGCCCCGCCCCGCGTCGTGGGCCGACTGGGGAGGCACAGGATTCCCGCCACACTCCCCTCCAGACCTTTGTGTGAGCTCCTGGATTCCCGGGCCTTCTGAGCGCTCGCTGTAACTTCCAGTCACCTCCTTCACGCAAGTTCCCTAAGGCCTCTGGGCCCTAGGGTCCCTTCGCCCTGAGACCGGCCTACTCCCAGGGCCGCAGCGGGGTGGGGGCGAACCTGATGAGTCAGGGACTCCACACTCTGGCCCAGGAAGAGGCTGAGGCTCCGCTCCAGTCCCTGCTTCTCCCCTTGGCCCTCACAGCAAGGAAGCCCAACCTCCCTGGAGGTGCCCCTACGCCCCTCTGGCGTCGGTCTCGAAGGTGAGGGTAGAGGTTTGACTAGGGTGGGCAGGAAAATACACATGTCGCCTCACTGACGCGGTTGCCATCACGCACTAGTGGCGGGACCTTAGGCAACCTACTTTCTGAGCCTCAGTGTCCCCATCTGTAATATGGGGTTAATGATAATGAGTTCTCCGCGCGGTTCCTAGGCGGAATGAACTTGAAGCGCCTACCCGCGCCTGGCCAATCCGAAGCTCTCCCTGACCGATCAGCTAATCTTGCTACGAAGGGGAGCCCCCCCCACCTCCGGCTTCCCAGGGTGCGGGCGGCAGGAGGCCTGGGGGCGGGACGACAGTTGTTGCAACTAACTAGCGTCTCAAAATCTCGAGATTTCCAAGTTTGTTTGGAGGGCTGTATGGGGAGGAGTTCTCCGAGACGGCCAGCCCTGGGGACCAAACAGTTGAGCGTAGCCGGCGTGGCCCCAAACAAGGAGGAGGCGGGCGGGGCCGCTGCCGCAGCGTCCGGGCTCCCCGTCTCTCCCAGAGAACAGAGAAGCCTCCTCGTTCCTCAGCAATGAACTGGGAGAGTGTCAGAGAGAGAGAGCTTGCCCCTTCTCCCGTGGGCCGGCAGCTACTCTTGGGCAGTTCTTCCAGCAAATTAATTGAAACGGGCCTGGAACTTCGTAGTCTCCTTCCGATGGGGTTGTTCAAAGCCCGCGCTCAGAGTGCTCGGTTAGCCTCGGGGGTCCACAGCACGTGGGTTTTCCCTCGTGGTTTTGGCCTTAAACTTGGATACCATCAATCTGTCCAAGAATGACTGATGACCTTGTCACAACGACGCCAGTCAAAACATTTTCGGTCCAACTGTGTTCCAATCAGCGTCGAGGCATCCTCCGTGAGACCCGGACAAAGTCTAAACAGCGCGGTTCCCAGGCTCAGGCGACAGGAGTGGTGGGAAGACAAAAAGAAACAAGAAGAAATCAGTAAGGAGTGGCTATTAATTGTTCAGAGTGGCGGGTGCTAAATAAGTTGGCTTGTTTGGGGAAAGACAAATGTCATTTCTTCCCTCTGAGTGTGGACAGAACTCCGGCTTTGGGAAAGCGCCCGAGCCGGTCATTTTCACACACCCTGTCCGTGCCCTACCCCCACCGAGCACTGCCACTGCCTGGAAGGGCAGGGGGCTGGTGCCCAAATCTTGGAGATGAGAGCGCGCAGGGAAGGGCAGCGGGGCATTCCAAGGCACCTGGAATGGTCAGAGTGGGGGTGGGGCTGCTCTCCCAGCCTGCACCGCCGACGCCACGTTTGGGGCAAGAGGCTTCTGCACGACCCCCCGGGGCAGCCCCTAGCAGCAAAGGCAAAAAGCTTCGCCGGTAACCGGGAGCAGTTTAACCAAGTGTTACGCAGCCCGGGATACTTGCCTCCGCTGCCCACAAGGAGAAGGAGCGAGTTCCCCAGGCAGACCACTCGAGAGTGGGTGGGCTTAGCGCTAAGCCGTGTGACACTCCACTGCGGCCGCCTCCCAGCTCCGCGGCCAGACTTGAGTCCCGCCAGGACTAGCTGCCCTTTAGAGACCCTCGGCCTCACGCCCACCAGCTCACCAAAGCCTGCCTTCTCCGCTGCAAACTGAGCGTTTCGTACCAGTGCGCAACCCGCCCCGCCCCTGCCTCCCCCGGCCAGGATTTCTGCTGAGAGTTGCGTGGCGGGCTAGTCGAGCAGTTACTCCTGGAAAAACTGAGCCGGACAAAAGCGCAAAGCCGGTACTGGGACTTAGTCCACTCGCCGGCTGGGCGCGCCTACTCCGAGGCGGACACCCGAGCGCGTGAGGAGATGCATTCCGGTTTTCGTGTTTCCCCTGCTTTCAGGATCAGGGCAGTGAGCTGGTACCTAGAAAAGACTTATCATGGACAGGAAGAGACAACAGGAGAGCGGGAGACGTCACGCCAAAAAACGAGCGGGGGGTGGGTGGGTGGGAAGGCGTTGGAGGTATCTGTGCTGGAGAGGGGCACAGGCCGTGTGTGGATCCAACCGAGTTAGAACTTCCTTCTCTCCCTCTCCCCTCCCCTTCGTTATTCTGGCCTGCCTACCGCCTCCCCCCACTCTCCATCTCCACCTCTCTCTCTCTCTCTCTCACTCTCTCTCTCTCTCACACACACACACACACACACACACACACACACACACACACACACTTGTATTTTGTGCTGTCGTAAAACCCACGTGTCCAGCCGGGAGGCTGCCAGAGCGTGGAGCCGAGGAACCGGGACGCGGCGGCAGCCGAGCGCAGCAGCCCACCGCGGCTCCGATCCGCGCCGGATCGGCCCGCGCTCCCGGCTGAACTGCTCTAGCGCGTTCCGCGGGCCTCCACGCCCATCTCTCGCAGCCCGGGAGGGTTCCGGGCGGTCAGATCACATCTTGGGCTCTCCCCTCCGCGGCCCAGGGGCATGTAGCGCACCCGGGACGCACACTCTCCCCCACGCCCACCGAGACACACGCACGCACGCACCCGCCGGCGGCTCGGAGTTTCCAGGTAAGGCGAGGCTCGTCTGGGGCCGGTGGTCTTGGGCCCCGGGGATAGGAGGCTGGAGGTCCCGGGCTGGGGGCGGGGGGCGAGACTGTCCCGCCTCCTGGCGCCGGAGGCCAAAGCCGCTCCGGCTCTGCGCCACTCCGGCTCGGGTCGGCTCCGGGCGCCTGCTGAGGGCGGGGGCTGCGTCCTGCAGCCGAGTTCTGCGGGCGAGCGCCCTTGCGCCGGGCTTCAACAGTGCGCGGCGGGAGCTGGGCGCCTCGGACTGGAGGCAAGGCAGGGTGCACACAGCTCCCTTCGCGAGGCGCCGCCGCTTCAGAGTAAACTTTGCGCCCCAGCGGAGTTGGAAAGAGGGAGCTGGGGAACCGGGCTGCCGCAGGCGGAGCCCAGGGCTGAGCCCTTGCTCCACGGTCTTGGCGGTCATCCTCCCCGCCCCTCTCGCACCCAGCCCTGGGCCCGGCTCAAGCGCACCCTCCTCTCTGCCCTCTGCCCCCAGCTTGAGAGGTCGGACATGCTGAAGCCCGGAGACCCTGGCGGCTCGGCCTTCCTCAAAGTGGATCCAGCCTATTTGCAGCACTGGCAGCAACTCTTCCCGCACGGCGGCAGCGGCGGCCCGCTCAAGGGCGGCGGCGCCGCGGGTCCCCTGGGCGCGCCGCAGCCCCTCCAGCCCCCGCCGCCGCCGCCGCCCCCGGAGCGCGCAGAGCCGCCGCCGGACAGCTTGCGCCCGCGGCCCGCTTCGCTCTCCTCCGCCTCCTCCACTCCGGCTTCCTCCTCCAACTCGGCCTCCTCTGCCTCCTCCTGCGCCGCCGCTGCCGCCGCCGCCGCGCTGGCGGGTCTCTCGGCCCTGCCTGTGGCGCAGCTGCCGGTGTTCGCCCCTCTGGCCGCCGTCGCCGCGGAGCCGCTGCCCCCCAAAGACCTGTGCCTCGGCGCCGCCTCGGGCCCGGGGCCTTCCAAGTGCGGCGGAGGCAGCGGCGTGGACGCCCGAGGCGCCCCGCGCTTCCGCTGCAGCGCGGAGGAGCTGGACTATTACCTGTACGGCCAGCAGCGAATGGAGATCATTCCGCTCAACCAGCACACCAGCGACCCCAACAACCGTATGTAGCCGCAGCCCGCGCGCGCTCTCCAGGGGCGCTGGCGCCGTCGAGCGCGGGCGCCCATCGGGGAAGCGGGTCGGATGATTGGGACTCCGGGTGGCGGGCTGGCCCAGGCCGCGGCTCTGCACGTCCCAGACTGCGGTGGCAAAATTTTCCCGACGTTAGGGAAGGAAAGAGAACGGCTGGGATGCCGGGTGGCACTTCGGGGTTACCTTGTCCTCCTCCCGTTCCCTGCCTCGCAGCCCCAAGCCTTTAAGACCCGCGCTGCTCGAGGACCGGACTTTCAGATCTCCGCCCTCCCGCGGGATTGTGCCCGGGGCCGGGAGGGTCCTAGCAGCGTACGCTGGGGAGTGTGGGAGACGGGCTTCGCCTGGCCTTAGCGGGACACGGGAGGCACTCTCAGCATTTCTGGGGCGCGTGAATCCCAGGGCTTGGGTCTCCTTCTCTCTGCCTTCTCTCTGGAGTTCACTACATCAGCTCATTTTCGGGCCGTGGGGTTGCAGGGGACCAGCCGCGAGCTGCTGGCTGGCCGGGCCTCGCTGGAGTAGGAATTTTGGACGACGCTGGGTCAGTCTCTCCCTGCAGGCAGGCATGATTCTTGGATCTTCTGTTTATTTAGAAAAGGGGAAAAAGAAAAATTGCCAACTGCTTAATGAGAAAACATTTCCGACTTCAGGGTAGGGTGGTTCCCTGCGGATCCCGCGTTCTCCGTGCACCCTTGATCGTGTAAACGTTCGCAGTCCGTAGGCATGCTTGGTGGTTTCCTTCTTTCTTTCTTTCTTTTTTTTTTTTAAATAAGAGTGACAGTAGTTAGTTTCGTACAGTGCGCTGTCTTTGTTTCCGAGTGAATGGCAAGTGCCTAATTAAAGCTGGAAGTTCTCTTCCCCGCTTCGATCCTTTATTCAAAGTTTCAGACCTCACCAGTACAGGTCCATTGGGAGGTCTTGAAGCAAAATTCTAAATGAAGACCAAGAATGTGCATTGCTTGGTCTCTAGTTATTTCCGTAATATCAGAAGTTATGATATGCTTACACCTAAGGCAGTTGGTGTAAGTGCTAAGTGGACTTCCAGAGTCTCTGGAGAGCCTATTAAAGCAGGTTAAGAGAGTCAGGTGGAAAGCGATACAGGATTCCAGAGATCGACACTCACTCAGCTATTTTCATCTCATTTCTGAAGAATTTAGTTTCTGTATGAGGAAAGTGGATGATAAACATGTATTATCATTCTCCGCTGGAATAAGTCCCCTCTTGCAGAATGTCTCCCGCTCCAAGAACTTCTTAATTCGTTGTAAAAACAAAATAACTCCGGGTTTTAGCGAAAGGGCTCCCGGTGTCGCTACTTTGATGAGAAAACACTGGACACGACCCTAGCGATGGAGGTATTTTAGTCTTTTCATAAGAGATGGGGATAATTTTTCTGATGGAGATAATTACAACTAACAAAAAGATCAGTTGTATTTACTTTTTTTCCTCTCTAGAGTTTGAGGCTAAAGTACCAGTTTAAAATGAGGGTTTCAAGTCGAATTTGCCCTGCAGTTAAGAAGACTTTTGGATTTCAGAGCTTTAGAAAATTTTGGAAAATTATATTGTCCTAGTGGATTTCAAAAAAATACTTATCTCCTACTGAATTTCTTGAATGTGTTGCTTTCAAAGCAGTTCTTTTAAAAAAAAAACAACTGTGAATTAAGAAAGACAAGAAATGCTTTTTGGAGAAGATATTTTCTGACCGCTAAGTAAAACATAGTGATTTTGGGCTTAGAGTGCGTCATCGAGCTTGCAGTTTCTCTTCTGAATTAAACGAGTATTGGAAAAAAATGCCAGCAGTACACCCCAAAAGCCCAGGCTGTGCCCTGAGCTCCTATACTGTTTGCAGAGCAATCTTGAGGTTCAGGGCATTTTCACCAGAGAAGAACCTAGATCAATCTGAGAAAGAACTGGGATAGATTGCTAATTAATATGTGGCTCTTGAACCAGTTTATTGCCCAGGTAACTTTTTCCTCTGGCTGGAGGAGATGATTTATGATTTATCTAAATTATTCCTATCGTGTTAATCTTCTGGTATCCCCTTTTGAGTGGACTGGACGGCTTCCCTGTGCCAAGTGCAGGGGAAAACAGAAAACACGAAGGGAAAGACAGTCAGATCGTCCTATTAGAGTTACACTTCACGTCTCTCCCTAATTAAGGGAGAAAGAAATTGAGAAAGAAATTGAGAAAGAAAATAGAAAGCTGAGGCCGTTCTGTGTAATGCTGACGGACCAGGCCTGCCATTCTATCAGAAACTTCTCTGGGCAAGAGCCCTCGCTCTTTTGAAACCTTGGGATGTGTTTTTGCAAAGATGGAGTGAGAAGTGATTGAGTTTAATCTAGCGAGCGGATCAAAACAAAACAGAAATGCAAAGGGTGGGAAACATTTTTCCCCCCCTGCCTTAGATGGGGGGAAGTTTCTCAGTTACTTGAAAGATGGTGAAAACCACAGCTTTGCCCCATTCCCAGGTTCTAAGTGGGTGGGGTGGGGGGAGGTGGGGTGGGAGGCAGGCAGAGGGAAGCACCTATTTATCCTGCGGCTCATTTTCCTGGTTTCCTTTTAGCCTCTTGCCATCTTGCTCTAAAAGAATTCTGTGAAATGACCACTCAGCATTGCTTCATTTTATTACTTTATATTAAAAAGGATATTGGGACATTTTCTCTTTTTTCTTACAAGGCAAAGAAAGGGACCTCCTTACTTCCCTTATCCCTTTAGAAGAGTAACCCTTTGCCTGGGAGAAACAACCCAGTAACACATAGGAATCATTAACAGTCCTTTGACCTTGAAACTTTACTGGCATCTTTGGCAAATGCCATAGAGAAGGTCCTGTGGCTTTCTTTCACACACACACACACACACACACACACACACACACACACACACTTAAAAACAGCAGAAACTGTAAAAGCTAGCCCCTCGTAAACTCTTCCATTGTATTTCTCTTATCTAACTCTGTGGGTTATTTTATCGCAGGATTGAAGTACTCTTTGAACTGACTCTCCCAATGCTTCTTTGCCGGGTTTTCTTCCCACCGTCCTCACACCGGTCGGCATTGTGTAGTAGAAACGGAGGATGGGGTCTCTCTTCCTTTTCTTCTGTCACTGCCCGCATTTGCTGCCTGGTTGCCCGAAGCCATTGATTACGTCAGGCTCCTTCGCTTTGGCCTCTTGTGGGGTTCCGGGAGCTGGTGCGTTGCTTAAGACCCCACCACTACTCTTGCAAGGTAGTGAAAGGCGGCCACAGGGCGCCCCTGGTGTTTGTACGAATGATACTGGGCAGTCTCTTGGCCGGGCTGATTGCCTCCTCGCATACCTTTCATGTGAAGATGTTCTTTTTTGTGTGGGAAGGGAGGTGGGAGCTAAGTCCGCCCCGAGTGTCTTCGCGTGGAGTAGGGGCACTTTGCAACTTCCCCAGCTGGAGGTCTCTGCCTCCTTCTTTTTCAGAGGGAGCCCTGCTGCGCAGGGAACAGTAGTGGGAACAGCTCTGGCAGGTGCCCAGGTGTAGGAGTAGGGTGCAAAGCATTCCTGTTGGTAGCGCCACCCTTTCCTAGCGCTTGGGGAGAGGGGCTGTGGTAGAGAAAGAAATCTGGGGTTTGTCCTGTTGAGGGTTAGAGAGCTGAAAGAAGGGTGAGTATTTTCTGACCTTCCCCGATCTCTTCCCAACCGGTTGGGACACGTAGGTCCTGTTTTGGGGAGCTCCTGAGCCCAGTAACCCCCCCAGTGACGTCCTCCTGCCACCCAGGCACCGGCTTCCCTACCCCCGCCCAGCGTCCCCGCTGTCAAGCGCCTGCGACTTAGATTTCAGACCTGGTCCCTGGTGGGAGGGAGGCTCGGAGTCAGTGTGTGGGCTTTTGTGTTGTTCTATTTTTCTTTTTTTCTTTTCTCTCTTCTTGTGTGCAGGCCCAGCCCCATCCCGTAACACACATGATTTAGCTATTTTACATTATTCGTTATCTAGCGCCCTGAAACCGAACATAGAGCCATATATTAGATTGAGGTTAGGAGTGGTGGCGACTGTTTATTTAAGGTGATAAAATGGTCCATCAGCAGTAATCTCCATCGATATGTGCCACCAGGAGATGAAGGATGAGGGGACAAGCCACAATTAATTGCCCTATAGTTTTGTAGGAGAGAGTGGAGTCGGCCCAGGCCCGCTTCGATCTCCTCTCCCTCCTATTCATCATCTCCGCAATGTATATGGCGGCCTCGCAGGGGCAGGGGCCGGCGAGGTTTATCTCGGCCCAATATTCTCTCGCCCGCACACGCTGGCGCTCCCATTTAATTTATTAATACGGTCATCGAAAGACAAATAAAATCCACATTGCCTCCCCCCTTCTTTCTCTCCCTCCCCCTTTTGTCTCTCCCTCTTGGTCCCTGGGCCAAGCCGGCAGCCAGGCGGAACAGGGAAAGCCCAGCGCGCCCGCGATTCGCGGGGAGCTTTAAACTCCCCTCGGGAGAGTCCTCGAGAAGGTTCGGCGCGCCCACATTCGGCTCCCCTTCCCGGTGGCCGGGCTAACCGGCCTCGCCTTCTGGGTGTGCCTCTAGAGCCCCTCGGGGGAGCCTAAAAGACCCCTGCTGGGTGGAGGCACCGATCCGTGGGAGGGGCGGCAGTGGCGGCGGCCCCTTCTGGTTTTCTAGGAAAGGCCTTGGCTGGCCGGAAGGGGCAGGGGCCTGGGCGTTCAAGGTTCAGACTTCGGTGCGGGGAGTCCCCCGGCGGGCCTGGCCGTGCCTGCCCTCCAGGCACGGGGCTGGCGTGGGAGGACGCGCGGAGAGCGCGGGTTGGAGTCCCGGGGGCGTGCGCCCCGGCGTGGGAGGTTCCGGCCTGCAGGGCTCAGCCCGCCCCCCGCCCCGTCGCCGCACCCCGGCGACCCCGCGCCCGCACCCCGAGCTCTCGCGGAGCTGCCAGCAGGCGGCACTCCCGGGGCGCCTCCCCGGGCGGGATCGATGGGCACCCGCCCCGCCGCGCTCGGCCTGCGGGACCGGGGGCCGCGACCTCGGCGGCGGTCGCGGAGGATTTATAGCTTAGCTGTTACCGCCGCCCAGGCGGAGAGGCCGGCTTCTCGGCGGCCCTTCCGTTTCTCTTCCAGAGGATGAGTGAGGGCGCAGGCGAAGGCGGCGGCCGAGAGGCGTCGGGGAGCCAGGGCCTGGTGTGGCGGGGGCTTCCCGCGCGTCCGCCAGCCTCTGCAGACAGCAACAAAGTCCCGAAACGTGTTAAATTTCACCTTTCCTAGAACCAGAAATGAAACACCAGAGAAGGAAACCATGGCCTGCTCGGCCCCCTTTACTTACTCCATTTGCATTTGCACAAGTAGTGCACGCACTCGGAAAAAGATTCAAACAGCGTGCTAGGGTGTGAGATGAAGAGTCAGAGTCTGCTCTTCACTACACTGGGCCTGGCCTTCACAAGTCAGTAGGGAGGTCTGGAACCTGGTGACACATCCTTCCCTTATTCAGGGACCCATCAACAGGAGCACTAACAGATCTATTCAAGGTAGAGGAGGGACCCTGGTCTCTTCTGTTGCCTAGTGCTAAAATGGCATTTCAGCCTATCTTGCTTGGAGAATCTGATAGTCGTTCTCACAGATGGAGAAAACACTTTGCAAATAATAATTATGAACTGTACAAAAAATTACCCTAATTCTAGGAGAAACGAGGAACATGCATTTGCTTGCTCTTTATGAATACTAATGGACTTGCATTTTATGTATTGCTTGGTAGGGAATGCTGCGTGTAATGTATATATTAAATGTATATACAGCATATAAAAAATTCATCTTGGGGGGTGTAGTTTGGGCGTCTAGCTAGCTTCTCCCTCAAACCTTTTCTAGGTGTTTATGGCTTGTCTCTAGAAAACACTCTCTGAGTACTACCTCACATGTTTTAAGCTTCTTCAGACTCCTTTGGGACTCAGAGACCTAAGCCAGGGGCCAATTATTTTCAATGGCAGAGGTTTTGTAGAGTGAAAAACAACAGCATCAGGATAGAACTGTGTTTAGATGTAATTGGTCAACTTCTCTAGCAGAATATTTTGATGCAACCTGAAGTGGTTTCTAAATTAAGACTCATGTAATTAGAGTGGATTGGCCTCCCTCGCTCTGCTGTGGACTTCACACACAGGTAGTTTTCTCAATACTGGGAGAAACTCAGCTTTTGATTCAGCAAAATGCCACTACTGGGTTTTTCAACACCTGCTGGAGGCCAATGAAACATAGCAAGTAGAGAAGTAAAGCTATCTAAAGAGGACTTCTTAAAGAAAGGACTAGCCAGAGTTTTACCATGCATCACAAATACTGGGAGTGTGTTTGCTGTCTGTGGGGGTGGTGGCTGGAGTTGGTACTTTTCCTCATTTTATTACTGATGTAGTTGGTGTGATATTGAACGTGGTGGAGACGTTGGAAGTTGACAGAATCTCTGGGGTTGGACTGATAGGGAGTGAATACCAAATGCTCTTGCTTCTTATCCTGGTTCACTGAGCCAACCAGAAAGGAAAGTGGGTTAAGCAACTCCCTGGGGTGATTTTATTTTTATTTTTATGGGCCTGTTGCCTTTGTTCATTGTCATTTGTTTTAAGTTCTTTTTGCTCAGGTGCTGAACGGTCATCTCTGAGGTCAGACACTAAAATTCAAAATTGTAGACATCACCTCTTCACTTTTCCATACTTCTCACAGCCCCAAGCCCAAGAGTGTGGGAGGGAGATCTAGAAATCTTTGTAATTGACCGGTGCTAGAGCAAATTTTGCATCTCCCAAAGAGTGGTGTCGGTGAAATAATGCTATCGATTGTGAGTTTGGGTATACAATTCTCCCAGCTTTCATTGGTCTCCCTAGATCTTTAGGTCTGGAGGCTTTGGAGTCAGGCAAACCTGACTGAATCTTTACCACTTTCTAGTTTCTGAGCCTTGGTCTCATGACATTGCTCATGAAGCCTCAAATTGCGTCATCTGCAAAACAGGGATCATGATAGGGTGATTGCTCGGCTCAAGATAGGTGTCTGGAACACTATGCGGCAGGTGACTTTGAGTTTTTATTGTCTTTCTTTCCATTCCGCCTTTGTCTTGAAGTTTCTGTTTTCACAATCAGAAGCTTAAGAGGATGTGTGAAGTGTATCTGGAAGGGCTGACGTATGGTAAGTGTAGGACTACCTTCCATCTAGGCCCTGAAGTCAAAAGCAGAGCCTGACGGTATTTACATTAGTGTCTGTTACTAGAAGGGGGAGCTTTTGTGCGATGGAGGTCCAGAGGCATGGACGCTTCCTGCCTGTAGGACCAGTTTGTTGCTTTTCACTTGAGAGGCCTGGGGACGCCTCCAGGACGCTGCAGTCAGAGGGTCCTGTCATTTCCTGGGCTCTCTTGGGAGGAGTGAGGGAATAGCTGACTGAGGGGAAGGCGCAGCCAGCTGGAGCCCTTCTCCACGGAGATAGGATGCTCACATGATGGTCACCCCTCAGCTTGCTGTGAAACAAGGGGGGTTCACTCACCGTGGCTGGTTGCCATTAGGGGTTCCTTCCTTGATGACCCACTTTGTCCAAAGTTACGTGGGTGTTTCCTCTGTTTGAGCACGGAGAGGGCACACTTAGGTGATCCACCAGGACTGGCAGCGACCAAAGCTAGGCGGAGGTGCTTTGAGACCCCAAGGATGAGCTGTCACCCAGCACTGGCGTATCCACTGGTGCCCCAGCTCTCGCCTGAGAGCATGCTCTGATGCTCGGTGCCATAGGACTCCATTGCGCCGGGGCGCCGTGGGTTCCCCGGGGAGGCCAGGTCGTTCAGGCGGGTGCCCAGGCTGCCTCCCTGAGGCGGTCTGCAGGGCCCCGGGCGCAGACACCGCGGCTCCGCCAGGCCCATTAATAACCCGGAGGGCTCTGCGATCCGACAGCGCGGTCGCCGCAGGCCCTGCTTCCCGCGGCCGCCTGGCCTTTTCCCATCCAGTTTTTAGTCGAGGGACACTGGGCATCCACAGGTCCCCCGCCCAGAAGGAGGGTGAGGGATCCCCTTGGCTGCTGGAATGTTGGCGAGAGACCTCTTCACAACAGCTTTCCCTTCGCTTATAACTCAAGATAGTCGCATTCAGCCTGGGGATCGGCCGTCTGGGCGGGAGTTGGGGCCCTCTCCACCGAGCCATTATTCTGATCCTTAACGACCCGTTATCTTGATCCTTAAATTTGCTCTTCGTTTCTTTTTGGCTTCTGGGAGGAGTTTGCACTCCAGGACAGGTACTCCAAACCTGCCAGAACATTCCCCTTTTCCACCCGTGCCCTTCTGGCTGGAGTGGCCAGAGCGAGTGCTGCCGGGGCTCGAGAGGGACCCCAGCGCCAGTGCGCCCTCTTTGGCGGTTGTCTGGGGTTTCGGCGCCACGGGAGCCAAGACCGGCTCCGCCCTCTGGTGTGGGGGTCCCTAGGAGTAGGAAGGACGCTCTGTGCTAGGTGGGTTGCCCACCTGCCCTGGTGATTCTAGAAGTATTTTCTTTAATTGTAGAAGGTGGAAAACCAGATACGCCCGGGTGATCAAAGTGCAATCTCTGTTGAGACAGAAGACAGAGCAAGAGACACGCTCTTTTCGCGTATTAAACACACCTGGAAATCCGGTAGAGCGAGAACACCTGGGAACCGAGAAAGGGAAGTGGGAACTAGAGACCGACGGGAAGAGGGGGAGAGGGACAGACCTAGAGGACAAGACGCGAGCCCTGGGCTCCGCAGAGACGGCAACGCCATCCTCACCTACTTCGCAGGGGTTTTGGGGCGCCCCGGGTCTCGACTCCTACCAGGCCGATGTGGGTGCTGCGATTTCCAGGGGAGAGGTGCATATTTACTTCTCCCCCTGTTCGCAGTGGCTTCACCTCCCTCGCAGATGGCTTACCCGGGAGGGGGATGTTGTTGTCCCCGGGGTTTACCCGAGGCTGGGCCGCCTCGAGCGGCAGGTTAACCTTCTTCCTTCCCTCCCTCCCGCCTGTCTCCCGGCAGGTTGCGACATGTGCGCGGACAACCGCAACGGCGAGTGTCCCATGCACGGGCCGCTGCACTCGCTGCGCCGGCTCGTGGGCACCAGCAGCGCCGCGGCCGCCGCGCCCCCGCCGGAGCTGCCCGAGTGGCTCCGGGACCTGCCGCGGGAGGTGTGCCTGTGCACCAGCACTGTGCCGGGCCTGGCCTACGGCATCTGCGCGGCGCAGAGGATCCAGCAGGGCACCTGGATCGGGCCCTTCCAGGGCGTCCTCCTGCCCCCGGAGAAGGTGCAGGCCGGCGCTGTGAGGAACACGCAGCATCTCTGGGAGGTAAGTCACTCGCCGCCCAGCACCTTGCCAACCAGCCGGAGCTCTGGCCGGCAAAGAGCCTGGCCCTTGGTGGGGGCAGGGGCGGAGGAAGGCATTTTTGGGGAGAGCCTCCCTTGTTCTCCAGAAGGTAGTGGAGAATAGATTTCTCTGGTCACGCAAATGCCCAATATCGGCAGCACCTGCAGTGATGAGGTACGCAGCCAGGAAGACAGGGGCTCCAGGTTTCTGAAGTTGGAACCCCCTTAACAGGCCTCTACTCCAGCTGGTCTCCCTGGATCTTGAGAAAAAGAAAACGCAGGTGAGGTGATAGAGCAGAGGAGGGTGGACATTGGGGGTGTAAGAAGAATCTGGTGCCCCATTCTGAGCTCTTCCAGGATGTTTTTTGGGCACTGGGCAAGAAGGAACATAAGCCTGACCAGGAGGAAGAGAGCCAGGCTCCTTTTCCCAGATAAAAACAGTTTTGTAAACCCTGAATTAGACTGCAACATGTTTCATAACTTCCCAAGTATCCGAAGGAAGCAATTCCTGTCGTGAATGAGAAATCACAAATTCTGCTTCTTCTCTGACAAAGTACAGCTCCATAGTCTTCAACAAGACAGGAAATCAAAACATAGGAAAACTCGGAGCACTTTGATATCACCCAATTAATGGTAATACTTCAGTGGCACAATCTTATCTCACGCTATTATTTAAAAATAAACAGTGTACTTGAAAAATGTTAGTCTGAGATTCCTCCCAAAGCTTTATGGTTGATTATCGAGATCCAGTTCTGAAGAGGCAGATTCTTGGCCATAGGTAACCCCCCCCAACCAGTTGTAGCCACCTCTCACCCATGGAGTGATTTATGAAATACAAGATGCTAGAAGTTTTACTCTTAGGGCAATATGTAGATCTTACTGAGGCCAGGCAGTGTAATGGAGTGGGAACAGCCAGAAAACAAAGCCTCTCAAGTGCCAGCGGCCAAGTTGGTGTGGACTTGAAGTCCCCATTCATGGTCATTTTTACAGCAACATGTCTCACACACTTGGTTCGCTGGCCTGTCAAGATGGGCATGCTCATTGTGAGAAGCCCCATGGTCAGTCACCAAAACTCGGGAGACTCAGTAATCCACTCGGATTTTTGCTGAGCACTCTGGCCAGCACTACCTTAGGGCCTGGAGACACAGCATTGTGAAAAACAAACCCGGCCTCCAGAACTGTTACAGGGCTGTTGGGGATGGGCTGCTGGGGCCTGTGTTTGTAAAACCTTCTTGGAAGGGGGAGGAGCTAAGTGTATGAGCTCCCAGCGCACTGGCCCAAGATGACCACGTGGCGGCCATGGGTGGCATAGACCTTACAGTTACCTGCTAGGGCTGTGGGCCCAGGTTGCAGGTTCCATTTCACTCCTAAATTGGAAAACAGTTACACGTTTTTCATCTTTCAGACCAGGATTCTTGAACAAGGGGCAGATTTATGTTACCAAATAGTGTTTTCTTTTGTTTTGTCTTTTTGTTTTTTAATAGAAATTTTCACAGGAAAACATGGTGGGAGAAAAATGGCTTGGTACATGGAGCCAGGTTAGGAGTTAGAGCTCTGGGGATTGGAAAAACTGACAAGTGGGAAATAATCAAAGCATCTGGTTTGGAAATATTTCCCAGTTGGTTTTTGTTTCTGACTAATTAGTTGTAACCTCCAATGCGGTTTAAAGTTTATAAAACACTTCCAGGCACTTTTCGTGTTCCAGTAGTGTTATTAGGAGTGCTAATATCATAGAGTTAAAGGTCTGCCAGTACTTTTCTGAGATCTTAAAGCAGTTGTTCAATGGTACGGATTTGCTCTGTGTGCAGATGTTAAGACTGAACACTGTTATATTGCCCTCGGTTGCCTCACGTTTTGAGCTCATCTATTTTTAGAGTGCCAGGGGACAAAGCCATAAACATGAAAAAAATCCCATCGTTCATTGTTGTTGTTTTTTTTCTTTTTTTGGTTTTTTTCTTAAAGGATTTGGATTCTTGGTATATTGGCTGGAGATCACTACGCATATAGAGTAAAATGATAAATCTTAATACTGAAAACTGTAGAGTCTTTCTCTTGTACCTTTCCTTGTACGTGAAGTTGAAATTGTTCAAATAAGGAGTGGGACTTGAGGGTTGTTGTTGTTGATCCCTCAGTCGATAGGAAGTGCGTCTTACCTGTAGCTTCAGGTATGTGAGTTGGTTCTGTGTTATAAAAAAGACTTGCTGGGAGTATGCACGCATAAATGATTTACGGGCCCCTCTTCCTAATTTCAGGACATGATCTGTTTATTTTTATCATCTGTAAGAACAGTTAGAATAAGTAAACATTGAGGGGATCGAAGGGATATTAAAACTGCAGCCGTGCAAAATATATCTGTCTCCTGGGAGATCCTATAAAATGTGACGGACTGGGGCCAGGTAACTTAGTGCCGATGTCCATTTGTAAGATACAACACTTACTTTAATGGGTTTCAGGTTTTTATTAGTATAATTTTTTTAAAGCTATAGAGTCTGAGTTTGTTAATTTTAAGCATTATGATTTATTCTTTTTCTGAAATGTGCCGATTTGAATTTAGTGACATATATAACAGGAGATTCCAAATGGTGTTCCTTACATGTCAGCCTTTGCTTTCAAACCTAAATTCTACTGTGAAAAAATTTTAATCACTGTATGATTCGTATTAGGAAAGAATCAGTAATCGGGATATACGGTAGATCGATAGGAAACTTTTGGCAATAATTGTTTCATGACTCATGTAATAATTATCCATTGAAAAAAACACATTCTTTCAGATATCTTCCAGAATCTCAGGTTGACATAAAACAGATCTTTAAAAACTTAAAAGCAGTTGAGGCATTACCATTTCATTTTAAAAGTCAACTGAAATCATTTCTCTTCTCACATTTTTTCCAAGTTACTGGCTGATGAAGAAATGTCTTTATATTTAGAGTTCAATACTCAGGTCCTGATGGATCTTCCCAGGGTTACTTATCTTTATTTCAGTACAATAAATGGATTGCTAATCTTTTCCCGTCACTGTTTCCAAGTAGATGATGGATTTTTGTTTCAGTTTACAGTTCATTGTTTTTAGTATGGCTGTACTTTATTATACACATGAAGGCTTATTACAGAAACAATCAGATTCACCTTAGTTACTCCCTTTGTTTAATCATTAAAACCTCCATTTTCTTTGTAGAAAATGGCTCTTTAATATTTAACATACATCAGCCATGGAGAGCTTGTCTGATTGTTTTGTCAGTGTGCTATCATCTTTTAGTTAATATTTGCTTTGTGTATAACCCTGGTTCTTAAAAATAGAGCAATTTAAAGAAAGTTAAATATCATTCCATTACCTTCCATATATTTTGACTCTTTGGGGTACTTACGGAAAATTCTAAGAGTTTTTCTTTTCTCTCTGTCTCTCTCTTTTTTAAGGAAGAAGTCCAAGTGATTTTTTTTTTTTTTTTTTTTTTTTTGGTGTGTGTGACTTAAGGAGATTAACAAACTGAAAGCCAAGTTGCTAGTCTTTTTCCTGGGGAGGGGCTGGGTACAGTTTCTTTTAGAATCAGATTTTAATGTATTTTACAAAAAATAGTAAATTCAGATAGTTTAAAACAAAAACATTACAGGATGGATTAAACAATCACTCACTTTGCTTATAGACATTTATTCCAGTAAGAGTTGGATACATGGTATATTTCTAGCTACTTGGCCATAATGAGAAAAATCTTTCTCAATATTTTGCAAAGAAAACATAGTCTTTCTCAGCAATTAGGTCTTATTGATGAGAGTGAGATAATTTTGCTCTAATGTGTTTTCTAATAAAGAAGTGAAAAGGCACATTTGATTCTAACATTCATGAAAACATTATCTCAATTATTAATGTGCCCTTTTTCCCTAGAGATAGATTAATCTAATTGCACATGGTTTCCCCTTTCTGCTTAACATCAGAATTTAATATGACTGGACCTGAGGAATGTACATAGTGTAAACTTGAAATTCTATTGGATATAAAATACGGAAGTTTAAAATAAAGTTACCATTTAAGATAGGCCAGAATTGCTCAGGCCTTTCAAATCAAAGTCTGATTTAACAGGAAATTTTAGTGACAATGACAAAATAGATTACACTTATTTTCGCCCTAGAAAAATTGTTCTGCTCATTGAAATAAGGTAGTGACTTGTTAGGATTATAGTCAAGGAACTGGAAAGGGCTTTAATTTTATAGAACCTGTCTTTGCCTCAGTAAATTTGAGTGTCTCCTTTTCATTTACACTACGTGAAAACCTTCCATTATTTCTCTTCAGAAAAATCAAGGGGGATAACATAATGCGGGTTTTTTTTTTTTTTTTTTGTGGTTTGATTTTATGCCATGATATTCTAGATTTAATAAGAGGTTTGCTTTTAAGCAAATGGTCTATTTTTCATCATTACCATTTAGCTTAGGTCAAAAGACGTTGATGAAACCAATATTAAAAATATATTACATGTTGCTAAATGTTTATATTTCACAACCATCATACATAATCGGTACTAGAAGGAAATGAATTGATTTCATATTTTAAATGTATTACTTAGCTTTTTATAAATACCCAATTGCATATATAGGACTGTACTCATTTGTATGTATTTAGATGTTGGAAAAAAATCATTTCAAATGAATCATTTCAAATGAAATTAAAGTCATTTAAAAATGAAATTGAAGTCATTCTAAAGTTGTTCCGGTGATAGTACCATAATTATATGGTCCATATTTTTGCTTTATAGACTTTGATGCATTTGGCCTGATTCACCAAAGCACTAGGGGATAGAATTATGTGGCTGTTCCAGTTATAATGAAGTAGAAATTGTGTTTCTTAGTGATTTATCATTTCATGTGATAGCCTGCTTGTCAGCTTGGTTTTGAATATGTCAATTTCATGAAGTCCAAATATGATTTCTCCTTAAAAATAAACTATAGTCATAGTACTGTTAGGTTTTAAATTTGCAGAGTAGCAGCTGATGTATCTCTTTGGCTTTGCCTCATTTGATTCGAAGATGTCTTTTATAGTGGTGCCCATTTGATAGAGTGCGAGCATTTTGTAGTTTTACATACACTGTAAAACCATCTGCCGCCTCTTGGAATCGTTTCCAGCATTGTGCTAAAAATCAAAACTTAGGACTTAACATTGGCTTCGAAAAGGGCCCTTACAGTCCTGGTCCGTTACATTTACATATCGCCCTGCACAGTGCCACTGGTGGTTTTCTGGGTCTGAAAATGATTCTGCTTTAAGAAAATAAATACGTAGAGCAGCCGTTTGGAAATTCTCACACTAGTGAGGTTTAATCTAAATATGCGTGTGACACGCCAGTGATTTAACTGCAAATATTTTATGAAGAATGATGTGTTCTGTATCCATGGGACTATATTTCTCATTAGTTCATTTTATCTGTTGTTTACAGATGGCTTTTACTGATGGCATTTTGGCTATGTGAAGAAAATAATTCATAAGTCTCTCGTGTCCACAACCGCATCTTTTCTTACATCCTGTGATTTTTTTTTTTTTTCCACACTGACTTAAAAACAGGGTCAAGAAATTGAAATCCCAAGCTCAGAGGTTACTGGACAGATGAAGTCTGTCCTCCCCAGTGGTAGCAAGTGAGCTGATGAAAACGTGGCTATGGTAACATTGGGCTGAAGGAAGCTTGCTGGGGAGCCTCTGTCTTTTACTGTGTCACTTATGGCACTTTTAATTATTTAAGTCTGTTTTGCTCCCCAGAAATCACTTAGAGTGGTAGTATAACCTTATGGATTTGTTAGCTGAGGAACCACATCCACAATATCCAAAACCTCTCGTTCTGCCGATCTGAAGAACGCCATGCCTAGACCCACTGCTGGATTGCCCCCCCCCCCCGCCCCCCGTCTCCCTCTCTCTCCCTTTCTCCCCCTCCCTTTCTTTTTTAGAATCTCGTAGACTCCAAGATTTCATGGGTCCCGACATTCCTTGTGTATTTACACAAGAAATACAGACTCCGGTACAACTACTTAGCATAAAAGCCAGAGAAAGCAGAGCAGGGTAGACTTTTCCTTGTAAGCATTAGCCACCTCGCTCAGATAAGTTACAGAATTCCATTATCCAAATTGTTACACATGTGTGACAGAGGTTGACCTTTCGTCATGTCAATCCTTTTTGCGTGGGCCCCAGGCTCCAGCCTAATGGCTCAAACCCTGATTTACTCACTGTAATAAGGGCAGGAGGTCGAGCAGTTGTCAGGCTGCCTGTTCGTACTCTTCTCGGAGCCCGGTTGAAGGCTGTTAACACAAAGCTTTTCAAAGTGAATTTACAACCCGCACCACTGACAGAGGCCAATCAGTGCACCATAAATGTCAGGTTAGTGAGATTGAGCAGTAAGTAAAGTACTGACAGCACACTATTGGCTGGAATCAATTGGCCAAGGTTTGACTGAGGAGCGCGAGCTACGTGCCTTGGCAGGCGCAGGGCAGGGGCTCAAGTGCGGAGCCTGGTTTTCCAGGTGGGAGTCCGTAGAGGTACCTGGGAGCAGGTGTGTGAGGGTTGAGACGCCGCCCCCGTTTGTTGGGGCGTATGGGTGTAGCCAGCCTCGTCCGTGTTGATGGGCTGCACGGTGTCTGAGTTCACGGCGGCCCCACCTGCTGACTCTGAGGCTTGGAGGAGAAGGGCCCGGCGTTAGACACAAAGGGGCAAGAGGAGAACGATCACGGTGTGGTGCCTTCAGAACCAGGGGACGCGTGCAGTGCGGTCCTGTGCGGCTAAAAGGTAACGTGTTCAGACTTCACAACCCTGACAGGGATTTCCACCAAGGCGTCGACCCACACACAAGCCGCCTCTTCTGCCCTTCTGGAAGCTGAGGGATGTGCAACTTTCACGGAAGTCACTAATGAATGATTATGGGTTGAGGGCCTGAATATCCATGAGGTGTGGTTTCCCCACCACACGGAATGTTTTTATCATTTTGTGTAATGACAGCCTGGACAACAATTCATTTAGCTCTGAAGGTATCAGCATTAAAATGGAGGAATCCATTAAAATGCTGTACGCAAGGATTTATAAATTAGGCAATTTCCTTGATTATTGCAATCATTTACAAAATTGATTGTTGCAGTGTGGTATAGACAGATTTCAGCAACTGTCATTGACAACAAGCACATTCTCTGATATCTATGGTTACTGGTCACTAAACCAGGTCACTGTCCCTCACTACTCCCTCCCTCCCGCTTCCCCACCCCCTTGTTGTGCTTGGTCACAAGGTCAGGCAGACTTGCAGAGAACCTTAAAACTCTAAAGTTTGAGTTGCCTTCAGAAGAGACCCACTTGGGCTGTGAGGGTGGGTGCAGGTTGTTGTGATGGTTGTAGCATTGTTTGCACGTGTGAATTCTAATTTTGGAGCCGCACGAGGATGATGCTCATGTGCCTCAGGTCAGTAGCGGAGATTTTGAAATGAGGCCAACCCAAAAGGAGATAATTTTTGCAAATTGCAGCTGTAAATATTTGTTTGATTGAAGATCTAAGAGTCAATAATGTGTTTTATTTGTTGGTCCTTAGAGTTCTAATTATCCGATAGATATATCGTAGAGTCACTGGATTTTAGGTCAATTAATTCTGGAAGGCATAATAAAGACATTGTTACAAGCGTGAAACGCTCAAAATGCTGCAGATTTTCCTGTACGAGGACACACACAAAACAAGTCGACTTGGTGCTTAATCACTAACCACAAACCACAGAGTTGCCTTTATTCGTGCAGTCTCAGACACGGGCATGCCCAATGTGTCTGCAGAGCTCCAGCCAATGAAAGCTAGCCGTGCGGTTTATGCTTAGTACCAAATAACTGACTTCGGACATTTGTTTTTCATCATCATTTTGTTTTTAATCATAATTTTTCCCTTTTGGAACTCTAAAAGAAACCGGGGCTTGTAAAATAATAACACTTTGGAAAATTGTTTAACGCTGTTGGGAAGACAAAAACGTTTTGGTTTGTCCTGATTTGAAGACATCAGTATTTGATCTCATGGTGGTCTTTGTTTAAAAGGGAAGATGCTGTGTTTTAGGAAGTCCTATGGCTTGGTGACACCTTGCGTCTATTTGGCTATTGTTGGGTCGGAAGTCAGAAGTTCCTTTTCATTTTTAATTAGTTGTACTATTCATGGCTTCAAAATTCAGCAGAGAGGCAGTATTTTCATTTCAGTGCCTCGATATGATTGCCTCGTTTTTATCCAAATGTTCTTTTCACAGGTATTTCTGGTTTCTGTTAAGACTCAAAAGCCATGTGACTAGATCTGTTTTGGGTGAATTGTGAAGGAGGCACTCACTGTTAAAGCTGTTTCTGCCAGTGCCCTTGTACATGAATTGAATACACCAAAATCTACAGCGTGCAACTGTGAAATGATGATATGGGGCTAAGCCCGTTTTATTAAAATGAACAGTGTTTTTCACTCTCTGTGATCCTTTTAAATTAAAGCTGCCTCTGGTAACGAAGTGTCTTCTATGTAGAAACATTCAGTGTAATCTAATTCAGCAGAAACTTCTTAAGTGCTTTTTAATTGGAATCAAATTAAATGTAATCAAGTCATGTTTTCAGGGTCTTGTAAAGCACCGAGACCTAAGTGTTGTTAGCAGGCTTGGGAATATTAATGTTGATCACAAATTTAGTACAACACTACTAAATTCTCAGAGGTCCATGCAAACTCCAAAATGGCAGATGACCCGTACATATATGTTTGGTTAGAGTACAATGCTTTCGGAATCTATTTTGTTTGTCCCCAGGCTAATACTGAGGTTCCTCTGTGATACTAAAAAAATACAGAAATCATTGCTGGGAGATAAAATCCTGAAAAACTTGGGGCTCATGCAAAATGCACTTAATTTCAGTTTGTTGCAATTAATTGCAGTTTATAATTTGACCTGCATAATCTACAGAGTGGAAAATCTGAAAATTAAGCTTTAAATGATGGAAATGAGATTTTCTACTGAAAATGTTTAATGTTCATCCTAAGCAATTCAAACTACACAAAAGTATACGCTGGCAGTAACTGTTGTTGATGGTTTTTTTTTTTTTTTTCAAGATTTTATTCTTGTTTTCAAGTAATCCCTACACCCATCCGTGGGGCTTGAACTCGCAGCTTCTGAGATCACGAGTCACACGTTCCACTGACTGAGCCAGCCAGGTGCCCCCCCACCTTTGTCGATGATTTTTATAATGGCCTTTTGGGAGATGACTATGTAATATAATGCATATTTATTTCATTGAAATCACAGTTTTGGTAAAAATATTTGTACCCTGTCATTGATACTGCAAAACAGATCTTGAAAGCCGCCACCAAAAGCACTGTTTTTCTAAGATCTTCTGCAGTGGTTAAATTTGGCTCAGCCATGAATAGATTTTGATTTTGTGTCTAGTTGCGTCCTTCCCTCTGTGTATTTCTCTTGGTAGGAAATTTCCTTAACAGTCTGCCAGCCTTGCTGTATTATAGAAACACTTCTTGTGATATTTTTGTATGTTTTGAGTGCATGTCTTTAATATGACCAGAGGCTTTCTGGAGCCTGTAGGGAGGTTTTAATGGTTCTCAGAGGGGAAGAAATTTCTGTGTTACTTTTTATACATGGAGGTGTTAACAAAAAAGGATCAGATTGCTTTGAAATGCTTTTCTAAGTAGGAAGACTCATTAATTTACTGACTTGCATGTTAGACTTCAGGCAAACTACTAAATTTCTTTGTGTCGCCGTTTCTTGTATAAGAGTCCTGCACTACTGTGCAAGTTAGAAAGACCGAATGTATGGCTTTTGTATAACAAAAGGGATTTTCTGTTTCAATTGGGATTTTTATTTTATTTTTCACTTGGGATTTTAATAATAGCCTGTAAGTTTCTACTGTACTCTGCACATAATTATAATTTCATTATTTGTTAAAGTGAAACCGTAGACTATGACACACAGTTTGAATGGATTTAGTTACAAAATCAGACTTAAATAATATCTAAATGCACATTTATTTAGTGCTGCTTATAAGGAAGAAAGGATTAAAGAGATGCTATACGACATGGGTGAAAAAAAAAATGATTAGATGGCCTTAATTTTTAAGACTATTTTTCTAATGGAGAGCAAAAGGATAACTGTAAATATTGGACATGTAAATAGAAGTTTCTAGGTGTGTGATTTCAGTAAGTCAAATGATTGCTCTTCATCCTCACAACAGAGAACTGACTTGCAGTATGAAATGTGAGGGGAAATGACTGAGAAACATCTAGAAAGATCACAAGGAAGCCCCCAAACCTGAAGGTCCTTTGACCGTGGACCTCACGCCAGGAGCAATTCATTAGGTAGGTTTGACACTGGGTATTGAATTCTGTATAGAACAGCATCTCACTGCCTAGCATATGGTGGCTTGTCAATACATATTAAATGACAGCAAATCAACATCGTGGCACATTTGCCACTGTCCATAAAAACGTGTGTGCTGCTGTGTGTGTACTGGTGAATACTGACTTACTGGCACACCGTGCAAATTGTGAATCTGTCAGTGTTGACCCTGTGAAAAGCAAGAATTCTGAGTAGCGGCTTGCAATTGGAAACTGTTATGTTTGGGGTGCCTGGGTGGCTCAGTCAGTTGAGCATCCAACTCTTGATTCATCTCAGGTCATGATCCCAGGGTCGTGGGGTCAAGCCCTGCGTGGGGCTCCATGCTGATGATGGAGCCTGCTTGGGCTTCTCTGTCTCCCTCCTTATCTCACCCTTCTCTGCTTGTGTGCACGTGCACGCGTGCTCTCTTTCTCTCTCAAAATAAGTAAACACTAAAAAGAAAATTTTGTTTTATTATTTTTATAAGCAGGCTCCATGCCCTAGCGTGGAGCCCAATGCGGGGCTTGAATTCATGACCCTGAGATCAAGACCTGAGCTGCTATCAGCAGTTAGATGCTTTTTTTTTTTTTAAATGTTTGTTTATTTTTGAGAGAGAGAGACAGAGATTGAGAGGGGCAGAGAGAGAGGGAGACACAGAATCTGAAGCAGGCTCCAGGCTCTGAGCTGTCAGCACAGAGCCTGACGATGGCTCGAACCCATGAACCTCGAGATCATGACCTGAGCCGAAGTCAGATGCTTAACTGACTGAGCCACCCAGGCACCCCAGGAAAATGTAGACGAAAAAGTCAAAATAAGATAAAAGCAGAGAGGCGGGCAAACCTTAAGAGACTCTTAAATACAGAGAATGAGCTGAGGGGTGGTGGTGGGGGATGGGCTAAATGGGTGACGGGCATTTAGGAGGGAACTTGTTGGGATGAGCACCGGTGTCCTATGTAAGACATAAATCCCCGGGTTCTACTCCTGAAGCCATGACAGCCCTGCACGTGAACTAACTTGACTTTAAATACAAAAAAAAAAAAAAAAAAACCTCAGATGAAGAAGTAAAAATCGAAACACGCTCTAAAGAACAAAAATTTAGGTTGAGATTAAATATTTTTAAAAATGTATATTCGTGGGGCGCCTGGGTGGCACAGTCGGTTAAGCGTCCGACTTCAGCCAGGTCACGATCTCGCGGTCTGTGAGTTCGAGCCCCGCATCAGGCTCTGGGCTGATGGCTCAGAGCCTGGAGCCTGTTTCCGATTCTGTGTCTCCCTCTCTCTCTGCCCCTCCCCCGTTCATGCTCTGTCTCTCTCTGTCCCAAAAATAAATAAACGTTGAAAAAAAAAATTAAAAAAAAATGTATATTCGTTTTACATGAATCATTTCTCTTACGGCGTCTGGAGTTATTACTTAGATGTCACTCAGAGCCGGGGTGATGTTCAAAGTATTTGACAACCAATGCTGTCCCATAAACCTGCGTGCCTGCCACTGTATCGGTGTCTTGGGTGTGGGGTAGAGGTTCTGAATCTAGGAGAGTTAGGTGGGCCTTAGCAAAGCTATTAAATACACAATCAGTGGCAATAACAATCTATTAACAGGTATAGGGTTTTTGTTTTATAAGATAAATAGTTCTGGAGATGGGTTGCACAACTGTGTGACCATCCTTTACTAAACCGTACCCTGAAACATGGTTAAAACGGGGGCGCCTGGGTGGCTCAGTCAATTAAGCCACACACTTGATCTCGTGGGTGGTAAGTTCAAGCCCTACCTCCGCTGTCAGCGTGGAGCCTGCTTGGGTTTCTCTGCCTCCCTCTCTCCCTGCCCCTTCCCACTCGCAGTAAATAAATAAAGTTTAAAAACATAGTTAAAATGGTAAATGTTATGTGGAATTTACCCCAATTAAAAACGAAGAACGATCTACATTTTCAGCGATTTTTCTTCTAACTCTTCTTAAAGTCTAGCTTACGTAAGAGTTTTCAGGTGTAGGGAGCCAAGAAAACGTCACTCTAGGGTCCTGCCCCTAAAAGATTCTGGTTCAGCCCTCCTGCACTGGGGACCCAGCAGTCTGTTTTCTTAACAGATGTCTCACCGGCTCATCCAGCTGCACTTTAAGCAAACAGAAAAAGCCAGACTCCACCTTTTTCTACCTTACTCCTGGGGTTGTCCGCTTCTATTGTTTGGGCTCCCCTTGAGCAAACCTGGTCTAGTCTCGTTTGCTCTTATGTTAATTCTAGTCTTTCATTCCTGCTGCACCTGGACTAATCTCTGGGTATTTCCCATCTCCTCCCTTACCACCCCCTCCAGATAGATAGGTCGATAGATACAGAGATAGATACAAGTATTGCTAGACGTAACAGACAGCAAAATGGACTCCCGTGACTTTCCTCTCTTTGTATCTTTTGGAAGTCTGCCTGGCCAGGTGTAAGGAAGCGAGCAAAAAGGCAGAAAGCTTTCCGCAGTGTGTAAACCGCAGTGTGTCATTAGCCCCTAGGTAATCGAGGCGTGTTTCAGAAGGACGTGGCTTCCTGGACAGCAGGCATTCGGTGCTGCTCGCTGGGGCCAGAGCTCCAGCACTGTCTGGGTCTGAGCCGTGTGTGACGGCAAGCAGACCCCCCCGAACTCCCTCCGCTCCTACCATCGCTGCTTTCCTCCCCGCGTCACCTGGCAGCCCCTTCTTTGCAGTCCTCTACCACGTGGAGAGACCATATGGTCCTTGTGTGACATTTGCCATTTGCACAGTCTGTAAAGTTTCCATCTGCCAACTTCATCCTCCAGGTCTGCTGATCTTTTCCCGTCTTTTGCCTCCGCCTGCCGTTTCTGCCCGTTGATGGAGGGAGGTCTGTGGGCACGCAGCCTGTTGTCGGGTCTGCCCTTCTTACACTTAGCTCCCCTGTTCTTATGGTTTCTTCCTTTTTGTTTTTAATTAAAAATACTTTTTTTTAGCGTTTGTGTGTTGAGAGAGTGCGAGCAGGAGAGGGGCAGAGAGAGGGAGTCACAGCATCGGAAGCAGGCTCCAGACTTTGTGCTGACAGCTCAGAGCCCAGCGTGGGGCTCGAACCCACAAACTGCGAGATCGGGACCTGAGCTGAAGTTGAGGCCACGCAGGCGCCCCTCTTCCCTTTTTTTTCTTTTAATGTTTATTTTTGAGGGAATGTAAGTGAGGGAAGGGCAGAGAGGGGGACAGAAGATCTGAAGCAGGCTCTGCCGACAGCAGCGAGCCCCACGCGGGGTTTGAACTCAGGAACAAACTGTGAGATCATGACCTGAGCCAAAGTGGGTTGCTCAACTGACTGAGCCACCCCGGTGCCTTTCACTCATTCTTACTGTTTCAGTTGCCTTCTCTGAGGGATGGCTCTCACGTTCCAGTCCCCACGCTGACCTCTCCTAAGTCCTGGGTTTCTTTGAGACCTCGCTCTTTGAAGATGTAGTTACACATTGAGTGTGCTGACTGCCCTCGTCCTACGTCTCCCCACAGAGGTGGCCCTTTATCCTTAACCTACAGTGTTCTCTTAGCCCTTTTTGGCCTATGAGCCCAACACTTTGGAGTCCTTCTGACGGTTTTTTTAAATATTTATGTTCCTGGCAACCAACAGGGTATCTAGCACACAAAAGGTACTTAGTAAACAGTGTTGTTCTGATAGCAATAATCAGAGCTAACACAGCTCCTCTGAGACTGTGAACCAGGCGCTATGCTAAAGAGCTCTGCGGAGCTGGTCTTAATTCCTCCTCAGAACATCCTGGTGAGGTGAGGACTATTGCAACTCCTTTTTCAGATGAAGGAACTTCTCAGATGAAGGCAAAAGAAGTTAAATTACTCACCCAAGGTTGTATGTAGTGAAGGTAGGACTCCCCCTGAGGTGGTGTGGCCCGTAGAGTCCTTGCTCCAAACCATTCTGCTGTTATACTGCCTGCTCCCTTCCACTCTGACCCCTGAACTGCCATTACGTTATGGGGCTCCAGTGTCTGCCACAGACTTCTCCACACAGCTGACCCTAGCCTCTAGGTCTGCATATGAGCTTTTCCTCCTTGGTAGACAATGCTTTGGCTTCTCAGACACAGCCCAGCTGCAGCTTAACAGAGACCTGGTACTTAGTCTCATGATGTGCTTGGTCCACCTTGGGTTCTAGGACCATCGGCGCCGTGTTTATTATGCTAGACAATTCAAACTTCCCAGCCTTCAGAGAAATAAATTTACTGAGAGCCTACATGCGTGAGGTGTCGTGCAGGTCACAAAGATGGGCAAGATGAACTCTGCCTTCAAGGGCCAGAGAGTGGTAGGACCGTGAGTAATTCCCCTTGGAAACAGGAGCGAAAAGTGCTTTTTCAGAGCACAGAGGTGGCTTTCTGCTCGGAGCCTCAGGGAAGGAGGAGAATTTGACCCGGGGACATAAATGGTTAATACTAAGGGAGGCAGGTGCTTCCTGGGGGAAGATCAGCCCCCATCAATGGGTCCACAGTCCTTCCTTTCCCAGCTGTGTTGCCTCTCTGTCCTTCCTCTCAATGAACTGCTTCCTGTCCTCTGGTATACCAAGACGGTATGCCAGAAGGCTTGCCCTTCTGTGGTCAGCCTGCGTCTTTCACTTTTTTTTAGAGCCACAGTTCCCAGGAATTCATTTTAGCCTCGTTCTGGGTCTCCACCACCCTATTCACTTTCTCTTGCCTTCAGCCATCCCCTTAATAGGTGTTGAAGTTTGGCTTTATCACCTGATGTTACAGTTAGGTCCTCACTTGGTAAGCTCATATTTGGGACTTACTTACACTAAAAAATATTTGATTGTTTATAATTCAACTCTGATTGGGTGTCCTGTATTTTACTTGCTCACTTTGGCAATCCTATTAAGGTGACAACTGAGGAGAGACCTCATGGAAGAAGAAATGATCCTTGAGATCGTTCGAGAAGGCCAGCGTGCTAGAAGCCAAGGGGGTTCGGAGAGACATGGTGGGAGATAAAGTCGGAGGGACTATGGGAAAAGACTGCATTTTATCGTGGGTGAAGTATATCTTGAAGCAGAAGTAGCCTGAACCGAACTGTCCTCTGTGTTATAAAAACGTTCTTCTGGGTGCTGTGTGGAGAAGGCTCTGGTGGGGCAAGGCTGGCTGCTGAGGGCAGGAACTCAGTGGACCGGGTGGAGAAGTGGATTTGGAGTTAGGGGAACATTTGGTGATTTCAATCCGTAGGGCTCCTTGAACTCAGCTGGCGAGGGTGGGAAGGCAGAGCTCTGACTGGAGGGAGGCTAGTTCTATGATCGCTAGTTCTCTATGCCTCTGTGAACTGCCTCCGTAAAAGTCTTATGTGGATTAAGGACCATGTAGGTTGGTACAGCCACAGATGGCCTCATCTCATTTCCGTCCCCTGCCAGGAACGTCACAGGTCTTCACTTTTGCCCCTTTGGTGGGTGTGGCAGTGAGGCAGTAGTACAGCCAGCCTTCTTAAGGGCTTTGGAATCTGTGAACCATGAGATGCTTAGAGACTCCACTTGAGGTCTATGCAGGATACCTTCCCCAGAGAGAGGGATGCTTCACCTGACTCAGCCCGGTGTTGCCTCAAAACTCTCCTTTAGCTCCTCTCCTGTGCAGCTGTCTGCATGCACATGTGCGTGTGAACATGCACATGTGCTCGGTACTGTTCTCTTGGCTTTTCGCCGTGCGTCTTCTGATGTCTTCGTATTTTTTCCGATTACAAAGGGTAATGAGCGAGAATCTGGAAAACGCAGAAAAATACTTGTGAAAACACGAGATAAAAGAGCTGTAAATAACTTGGTGTCATTCGTACTGCAGTTAGGATTTTCTTTCAATACATGGATAACAACATATTCTTTGCTCTTAGCGTGAAACCATACGCACGTCCCCCATGTTGAAAATTCTTGGAGGAGCACCTGAGTGGCTCCGTCGTCGAAGCATCTGACTTTGGCTCAGGTCACGATCTTTGGTTTGTGAGTTTGAGCCCTGCTTTGGGTGAGCCCCGCTTCTCTCTCTCCCTCTCTCTCTCTGCCCTTCACTCATGTCTTCTCTCTCTCTCAAAAAAAAAAAAAAATCAAAGAAATAAAAACAAAATTCTTTGCATGTATATCCAATGATTTTTTTATGGCTGTATACTCTCAATATGGTTGAATCCAGTTGTTGAACATTGGTGTTGATCCTTCCTCCCTCTCTGCCTCCTTCCCTTTTTTCCTCCTTCCCTTCCTCCTTCCCACCCTCTCTCCTTACTTTGAAAATATTACTGATCCTTTGGTCTCCTGAGTGTATCGGCTCAAGCTTACCAAAATACCTGCAGGAAAACACACACATACAGAGAAACTCTTTTTTGTGCAAACAGTAAGAATCCTAAGAACGACCGCAAATATTTATCCATCACTTTGTAGTCTGAAAGAGATTTCATAACGGGCATGCTGATTTTATTGCTGTGCCCTCTGCAGCTCAGGGAGCGCTCTGTCCCGCCCGGTGCTAGTGACACGGGGAGGCTGGATCCACGAGGCCAGGCGGAGCTGGCTCTTTTGACCTGTGTCAAGTGGAGCTTTCCATCTGTCCAAATGTTAGCCTGGAACTAAACGCCTCCACACAGCGATGAAATCCCTAACAAATGTAGTGACAGCGCGGAACATAAGGCCTTAATTTTTTTCAAATTGCTTGCATTTACAGTGAATTCAAGTTGAACGATAAGTCACCTCCGTGCGAATGACTCACGCGCTTGTTATTGTGAGCTTTGTTTTGCAGAGTACACGAAACACAGAGAGAGGTGGGTTCACAGAGCGAACCCAGCCAAGGTAGTGGCGACTCGTTTCCAGCTAAGAAAGTTGTTCCGTGTCTTTACACATGGTGCATTCTGGGACTGGAGTTGCACAAGGAAACGCATTTGGTCCACTGTCCACAGGGGCAGTTGGAGGGGATAAATACGCAGACGAAGCTTATTTAGGTAGCAAAGTGAAAAAGTGGTTTTTTTTTGTCTTCCAGGACGTTTCACTTCAGGTCCGCTGAAACCCCTTTTCCAAACCCAGACTGTTGGGGTTCTAGAGAGGGCAGCGAGATTAGGCCTTGCAGACTGTGACAGAAGGGAGGAAATGATTTCCAAAGCAAATCACTTCCCCACTGTAGAGAAGCCTGGAGAGAAACCGTAAGGAAATGTCTAGAAAACAACCATATAAATAGCTGATTGCTAAAATATTTGGATAATTTTGAGAATAAATGCAGGCTAACATTTTTGGACAGTGAAATCAGCTTTTCATAATAACTCTGTCTCCCAGCCAGTAATTTCCTTGTTCTCCCTAATTTATTTCACTTCTCTGTAGCTGGCAAATTCCTGTGTTCCGTACCTCAAATACACCAGCTTTCCAGCTACCAATTTCTGTTGTGAGACTCTTGCTTCGCTTCCTGTTTTTTGCACAAACTGATTCTTGCACGGAGCTGGGGCGGGGGGGGGGGGGGGCTCTAGAGCTGAAAGAGATTCGCGCTTTCTGATGACTTTCTGAGCAGTACCTCCGGGGATGCCCAAGGGTCCTGACGCTTTATTTAATTTTGGACCCAGGTCCGGAGTGACTCCCGAGTTAAGCAACTTTTAACAGTCTTAGAGCTCCTGGTAAGGGCAGTAGGGACTGGGAGAGGACAATAAACAGACCCAGGCCATCTCCACTGGAGGCTAATGGCACAAGTGGTCCCTGCCAGGTTTGTACGGCCCTTGAAGGCAGTGGGTCATTCAAGGTGCCTTTGGTTTTTGGCCTTTTATTTTTTCCCCTGACCAAGGGAGAGGAGCAGCAGTGACTTCTACTTCTGAAAACTCTGTTTAGCGGCCTGGCACGATGGAAATTTTCATGCTCTTGACTTTGGACCACAGCAAGTTTGTGTCTGGAAAGTTTAAAATGGGTATCTTAGAGACACATCAGAAAGGACTAGATAACCAGTAGAAAATAGGGTGGGTTTCATTTTGGTGCCCTGTACCTTTCTTGTCTGGGTAGAGCCACTGAGGGGTTTTTCTCAGATTCACCCTGATGGCATGGGATCACTAATGACGGACTTTCTCTATTTTAAACCTTGCTAGAGCCAGGAGTTCCATTCAGAGCAACTGCGGGCCAGGTTGCACAGGGCTGAGTGTGAAGCACGAGCAGTGTTTGCTTTGCATTGTATGCTTGGTGACCGAGAACTGGACCAGAAATTGTAGAGGTGTGCCCCAATTCTGGAGGACGAACGAGAGCCATTCGGCCCGTCCAACATAGGTTCATTTATCCAGGATGTATTGGATAAGCTTCTCTTACGTGCTGGGCTCTGCCCAGGGTCGGTGGAGGATGGTGTTGTATTTGAAAGACAGAGTTTGTGCCTGGGAGGAGCTAACTGTCTGTAAGATATTGAACGGAAATAGACAAGTCAGAGGGAGTATCGGTGGGCCCCTGATGATGAAAATGCAGAGGAGACCTGGGGAGGTGAATAAAGGTCCACCTGGTGAGTGCTGTCACCTCTGGAGGCAGGTTTGCTGGCACGTTTTTCTGGGATGAGTGTACTGGGAAGCCTAACCAAGAGGAGAGATGGAATGTGAGAGGGGATGAGTCAGGGACGACCGGAGGAGGAGTAAACGAACTGTTGGTGTCTGAAAGGTCGGCTTGGTCCGTGGGTCGCTCTCATGGAGGTGATAGAAAGAAACGAGGCTGTAGACGCAGGAAGGCACACGAGTGAGCTGCTTAAAAACTGGTGCCAGAGTTCAGATTTGACGTGTGCATAGGAAACCACGACGTGTTAACTTGGGAAGGGGACTTGAGGCTGGCTGGTTGCAAATGAAGAGGGACATGGGTTTGACTTGACAGGTGATGTTTTCACAGGCATCGCGATAGGTAATGGAAGTCTTGCCCGTATCTGAGATCTCCCCTTCATTGAGATTGATGGAGACTGCGGTAAAGCTGGGACCACCCCTTAACGGCAGCGGATTTCAGTGACTAGAGCCCAGTGTATGTTACACATGAGCCATCAGTCCCTGTGCACGGCCCTTTTAGGGCAGTTGAGTATCGCAGTGTCTTAGATTTGGTACATAACTCTTAGTAACCTCTACTTAGATGGACAGGGAAGCAAGATGGCAGGGGAGCAAGGAGTTGTATAGCAGTGCTCGAAGGGGGAATAGGAACCCCTCTAAGGTCTAGAGAATTCTCTGGGTTAGGAGCTTTTTTTTTCCTTCCCCTTTCTGATGGTGATTGTGGTACAGTCGCTCACTGGGGTGTACGATCTTCTGTTGGAACAAAGAAGAGTATCTTCTGCTTTGTGCCAAATGCGTGCATCTTGTCAGGTTCAGGATGGGCTTGACTCTGCCCGTCTGTGGTCCTTCAGCAAACGGCATAGACTGAACTGTAAAAATTTAAAGGAAGAAAACAAGCACAAACCTAGAAAACTCAGCTGTCTAGGAGCCCGGAGTAGAAAGATGTGTGTGTGGGGGGGGGTGGGGTTGGGGTGGGACGGGAGTGTTCACATGACCCTTCCAGGAAAATTTGGATAATGGACTGAGTGACTAATGTGTAGCGGGCAGCGTTCACTGTTATTATTTCTTACACACAGAAAACAAAAAAGAGAAACCATCCTAAAGCAGCTGCGAGCTAAAAGGAGCAGTAGGAGCTATAACTTTTTGAGTGAGTGGAGATCACAGTAGGGCAAACCCATATGACACGTAAAAACATGAAGGAATGAGAAAACAATGGGTGATCCAGGTTAGGTATTGGGAAAGACAGGACCTGGGCAGTGGGATCCTCTGAGAAGACAGAGCGAAGAGTGCTGTGGGGTGGGGGTGGGAGTGGGGTCCCAGGGACATCAGCTGTCACGCAGGTGCTGGGTACAGGCGGGCTCCGCAGTCCTGCCACCTTTGGGGCCACCGACTTCTTTATTCCTGCTACAGTGACCAGATACTTCCGTGATGATGCCTGGCCCTGCCCCCTCTTGGAATTAGAGGAATGCATCTGTTTGCGGGCTGGAGATTAGAGTTTGGGGCTGGGGGTGGGGGGCTACAAGGAGAGCTGTCTTTTTGGGTGGCCTCACAAGACATGCTTCAGACCCGAAGCTGATACTTCAAAACTTCCTTCTCTGATAATCTATAATATTCTGTTTTTAGAACTACACTGTCAGCGGTGTCGGAGGGACTCCTCTCAGATGATTCATCCATTTAAGACAAGCAGTAATATCTCTTGTTTGGAAATTAAGCAACAGAAAGGAATTCAAGGGGGCCAGCTAAATATGGGCATTTTACATGAAAATATATCTGTGGTTATGCTACCAAGTTAAGTCAGATGGGTTTTATTCCAGAGTCTATATACAAGGTTAAAAGATTATGTTTGAATGGTTTCAGTTTGTTTTTCATTTGAAAAGTTGAAGTTGAGTTAAAAATTATTGTTAAAAGTCTGTCCTTCACAGTGTCTTCTAGAGTGTCGATACACGGGAGGTACCTTGTAACGAGTTTTTGGTGAGTTTTGGGTATGTTTCGTTTTATTAGAAACCTTTGTTTATTCTCATTGCACCTTGTTCCAGAAAAGACTTGAAGCGGCTCAGTAGAAAGTCTGAGTTGAGAGATGGATACATGCTTGAGATGAAACTGAGAAGTTCTAAGGAGAAACACATGTGCATAATTTAACATATTCTAGATAACCTCTTGATGATGGAATGTGGTATATCCAAACAGTGTTGTCTTGGAGAGGTTACTTGATGAACACCTTCTCTGGGAGTTGTGTTGTGTGTGTGTGTGTGTGTGTGTGTAGAATGGAAATGTTACCATGATGGGATGTTTTTTGCTCCATCATCTTGGACACAGTGTCACATGGGGGTAGAGGGGGATGGGCAGTCTCAGGGTGAAGTCTCCTGACAAGTTGTGTAATGCTAGATTTCTTCATTCCCCCCTTTTTTTTTGTCTTATTAAACAAGTATTTGGTTTTTATTATCAAAAATACAGAAAATACAGGAAAAAATGTTAATTCCCACAATCTACTACCTGGAAACAAACTCTAACACTTTACATGTATTTTTTTTCTAGAAAACTTTATATGCATTTACATGTGTGCTTTCTGCTGACTTTTTTTTTTTTTTTTTTACTTAAAATTATTACCTACACATGTCCTAGCATAATTAATACTCTGTGTAATCATCCTGTGTAACATATCGTCTATCAAATGAATGAGTCACAGTTTGCTTAACTGTTTCCTTATTGTTAGATGTTTAGTGTTTTTGTTGCATGTAGTTTTTCGTTATTTCACGAACACATCTAGTAATGTTAATCTTTTGGAACTAGAATTTAGACTTTTATATATTGGGAATTATTTTTTCTCTTTTTGGGTTATAGTAATAATGAATATGGTAATATATGATAAATCAGTGTTTATGAAATATGGGTCCAATTTTGGTGATCTTTGGACTTCACAGGGCTGTCTTTAGTATCTGGAGTTGATGTTTATAAACATTAACTGCTGATGTTATGCAAATGCTAATTCCAAAAATGTGCAATTTCGTATTTTATGCAAGAGCGAGGTCTGGAAAAATTGCTTTAGGTCCAGTTTTACAAACCGAATCGCTTTAATCCACAAAGGGGTGGTGTCCAAGCCACTGGGATGCTTTTTACTGTCTTAAGTTTTTGTAGAATTTTAAGTATAAAGGAGTAAAGTAAGTAAAGAGAAATAGTGTAATACATTCTCTTATTTCCAGGATGCATTTCAAATAATTTTTCTTTTTTTTTCTTTTAAAATTTTTTAAACTTTTTTTTTAAGTTTATTTTTGAGAGAGAGCATGGGTGGGGGAGGGGCAGAGAGAGAGGGAGACACAGAATCCGAGCCAGCATGGGGCTTGAACTCGAACCCACAAGCCGTGAGATCATGACCTGAGCGGAAGTCGGACGCATTACCAACTGAGCCACCCAGGCGCCCCTCAAATAAGTTTTCTTAGCGTTTTTGTTTCTTCTGTTCTCTCCCACTTTTTTTTTTATTTTGTTATGTGTTTTTTTGTCGTTGGAATATTGTAAAGTAAATCTCAGATACAGTAACGATTTACCTCCAAATACTTACCTATCTCTAAGAGACACATATTAAAAAAAATACAGTATAACCATGATACCATTATCCTACTCAGCAATATTAACGTGTTAATATCAGCTAATTTCCATATTCCATCATTTCCCCCATACATTATTTTACAGTTGGTTTGTTTGAATAACAATCAAAACAAGATCTTTACATTGCATTTTGTTGACCTTTGTCTCCAGCATCTTTTAATTTCTAACAGCTCATTAGTTGGGGAGCTTTTTTTTGTCTTTTCTTTTTCAATGAGAATACTTGAGTCACACCTCTAGGCTACTAAATCAGAATCAGCAGGAACGTAGTCTGATGGTCTGCATTTTATAATAGCTCTCAAGGCGATTCTGATGGACAAACAGCTTTGAGAACCTCTATACAAGGGAACATATTTCAAGACACCTTAAGATTGAGTATTTTAATAAAGAAGTAAACTTTTTGAAATGTAAATAATCACTCTTTGTATGTCCTAGTTTGTTTATTTTATAAATGTGAATGCTTTTTTACTGGATTTCCCCTACGTGGGACTCCCTTCTTGTACGGATGATGGTTGAGAGGCTCTATGGCGTCTTTCTACAATTTGCATCATATCTATAGTTATCTATCTTCCCTTGGCAAGAAACTTTAAAACTGAAAATACACAGGAAATTGGGAAGAAATACAAATTACCTACAGTCTCCCTGCTTGGTGGTAACCACTGTTAATATTTTCACTATTTTTCGTTCTAGTCTTTCTCTAGGACAGTAAAACCTTAAACCTTTTAAACCTTAAAAAACAAAGCGTAAACTCTTACTTTGAAAATTTTTGTCACTCTCACACATAATATATTGCGAATGCCTTTTCGATGACCATACATTCTTTATTGTACTTTGAGTGGCTGCCTAGTAGTCCATGATTTAGGTGTGGTCTAATTTTGGATTTTTGTCTTCTTAAATTTTGTTATTCTGTGTGGATAATGCGCTTTTAAAATGCATATATTTTTTCTTGCACATTTGTGATTATATTCCTCATTTAAATTTCTATATTTCCGAATTAAAATGCTTGTGCATTTCGACAGCTTTTAATTTTGCCTAACGTTGCCTTCAAATGAGTTAAATCAATTTACATTCCTCTGAGTGGATGAGGGAGGATTTATTTTTCCATACAACCATTCACATGTCCTTCTCTCTTTGGTGTTAGTGTTTGTTTGTTTGTTTTTTTAGAATGAGAGAGAGAGCGAGAGCATGCTAGAGACAGGGGCAGAGGGAGAGAGAGAAGGAATCTCGAGCAGCTGAGCATGAAACCCAACACAGGGCTCTATCCTATGACCCTAGGATCATGACCTGAGCCAAAATCAAGTGTCAGACACATAACCGACTGAGACACCAGGCACTCCTCATATCACTGGTTTATAATATAGGCCCTAGCTTTTGCTTTCTGAGGCACATCATATCTGATGATGTAGTATTTGGGCCTGGACCATTGTAGTGTTAGGAGAACACTTGGAGGTCAGTTCAAAAGCCCTCAGCTCTCATTACAGGGATAAAGGATGATTGGAACCATGTAGCTGGCTAGTAATTTTTTTTTCATCGAGTTTGACTATTTTAGATATTGCATCATTGGCAAAGATAATGAAATGTTCAGCTTCTGCAGGTGGCTGCATTTCATGGGTAAGTACAATGAATCCGAAATAAACAAATTTTGTCCATTATCTTTAGGATCCTTGGAGTCCAGGTCTCTAGAAAAAATATTTGACAGTTGGTTGCGTGGTTTTCATTTTTGTTGCCCTTGGGTCTCTTTCTCCATTTACACTGATGCTGTAGTTGGTGTATAATCCCTCTCTCCTCCTGTGCAAACTCTGATCCCGCTCTGATAGAGTTTGAAACTTGAGCCCCATTTTAATCCATACCCTTCGATGTACCTCCTGATTTCTTGTCTGGTTTTTCTGGCTGTCCCTAGTCCAGTCTCTTGCCTGAGATGGGAGCTCTGTGGGCTCGCATTGTTGCAGAGTGACTAAAAAAAGGGGTGAAGTGGAGAAGAAAGGGGCAGACAGCTGAAGTTTGGGTAGAGGAAAGGGAGAGCCGCAATATTTGAATATTTTGAAAAATGGAAGAGATCCACAGTTGTGTGTGGATTAAAGCCCCTCCACAAAGCTCGCCAGAGTGGAATGGGCAAGGTGAGGGAAGATAGGATCTTTGGCAACTTTCCGCCTGGGCAAGAGTGGGCCAACCTTGGAGACTGACCTGCCAGGCTGGGTGGCTATTCCGTGTGTGTTGAGGGCAAGTTGAATGGTGCGTCTCTGTTCTGTGCTGTAATTCTCCTGAGCAGCTACACCAAAACACTTCACTTTTGCGACTGTTTGTAGAGCACAACAGGAAGAGCCAATCTGGTGGTTTTCTAAATAATTATTTCAGGGTAGATAGCCAGCAGGATAATTCAGACGCCAATGGAAATGATTTTATCTTAAATTGTCCACTTTAGGCCCTCACATTGGTAGAAAGAATGTTGCCAAATTGCAGTTTACTTTTGGGCTGTTTAGACACACTTCATATGGTGCTTTGTTTAAAAGGCCTCAGAGTATTTTTATGGAAGTATTTACAGGAAGTTTGTTCTCAAGGGCACAAAGGCAAAAATCTCATTACCTCACTGGTGAATGTATTTATCCTAATCTGCTTTTTAAGACAATAGCCCAACTTTGGGCACTAAGTGGAATGGTCCTGGTCTTTGACAGAGCATCTAAGTCAGAAACTTTGCTGTTTTTGGCAATCCCACGGTCTTGATTTAGGTGGGACAGGGATCAGGGATTAAAATGGCTCTACCCAGGAGGAAAGGAGACAAGTCTGACAGCAATGAAAAGCAAGGCATTGCTGCATCCAGAAAATTTATGGTTAAGACCAGGGAAGTCTGGAAAGTTAGACAACTGTGTCATTTATTAATTTATCACCCTGTGCAGCATGTTTTACTTGAGAAGAGTGATGTATGATCTCTGAAAGGGTACGTCTTCAAGCTCAGGGTTTTTTTTTTTTCTTCATATAAAGATACGGTTTTCTAAAACAGAAAACTGAAGGAAAAAAAATCTATTCTTTTGCCTCTAGATTTGTGAAAAAAAATGTAGTTTTTCTCTGGCCACATTTTGTATACCCCAAAATTTTGATGGCAGAACTTCATCATTGCAAATATTTCCCTGGAGACTGAGTGCAGGCAACATGTAAAACTTAAAAAAAATTTTTTTTAATGTTTATTTTTGAGAGAGAGAGAGACAGAGACAGAGCGTGAATGCAGGAGGGGGCAGAGAGAAAAGGAGACACAGAATGTAAAGCAGGCTCCAGGTTCTGAGCTGTCAGCACACAGCCCGACATGGGGCTCCAACTCACCAACTGTGAGATCATGACCTGAGCCAAAGTCAGATGCTTAACCAACTGAGCCACCCAGGAGCCCCCTGCTTTTTTTTTTAAAGCCTTATGCTGCATTTTCCTGAAAACTCTCCCTATCCCCTGCCCAATCCATGTAACTACACACACACACACACACCACACACACACACACACGTGCCCAGAGACTCTTGAGCTCTGGGTGTCTTGTGTGCTGCTCACCCAGCTGGGCTTGTAGGACATCTTAGATCTTGGTGACTCACAGTCTATTTGTTTTGTTGCCTCATTGAAGTTGTGGTGTCATCAATCACTCCATTTTTTAATCATTTGAGTAGCAAACACCCCAAAGCATTAAAGTTAAACAATGTTAATGGGGATTTACTTTGGATGCCATTGTTTTAATATGACAAATGGCCGTGCATCAAGCTGCGTAGCACGGTTTATTTATGCAGACATAATGAGGCCTTTGAAATGAACTATACACGGAGCCATTTGCCAGAAATTCAAAGCCTCGTAGACATGGTCCCTCCTCCAGTCTTCGTTCTCCTATGTGCTTAATAGGTTTCAAGCAAAACGTAAGCTAGATGAACATTCCTGGTTGGGAGACATGGTAAGTGGGCTTAGGAGAGGAATCGCCTGGTCTTCAGAATGGAACACTTCCTCCTCCAAGTCTTTGGCCTTTTTCGGGACTTTCAGTAGGACAGACTTGAAAGTTAGGAAAAAAAAAAAAAAAAGGTTTTTTGGTTCCAGACATGTGAAAAAGAGGCACTTTGCGAAAGTGGTCTCAGTGAAGGGAACGGGAGTTTCAGGCTCTGAAGAACACTGAGCTGCACCGTGCGGGTTCTAGAGAGAGACGGCAGGAGGCCCCTTCTAGGAAAGCCTGAACAGCATGCATGTGCTCATTTTCAGGTCTTAGCGAAGGCCCTGAAGGGTCCTTGTCCCCACGATTGTACATTTATTCTTTTGTGCTTATGTTTGTGTGTGGGGGGGGGGGGTGGAAGATGGAGGAGTACATTTAGTGCCGGGTAGATAGTACTTGATGTTTTTAATTGCTGACGCTTCAGCAGCCAGCAGGTGGGGACTTAGTGGGCACAGGGGACAAGTCCAGGGAGTGAGGAGCCAGCCTGCAGGGAATCTCACAAATTCACATCAGCTTCTGAGTCTTATTCATGCATCACTAGGCCTGATCTTCCTCATTAGTCTCAGAGGGGGTTGTGTAGTATCAACAAAGGTAGAAAAAGGGACCATGATTCCACGAGTTACGTCGCATTTGTGGCTATTACCATATCTCTTTCATTTTTTTTAATGTTTATTTTTGAGAGAGACAAAGCACGAGTGGGGGAGGGGCAGATAGAGAGGGAGACACAGAATCCGAAGCAGGATCCAGGCTCCGAGCCGTCAGCCCAGAGCCTGATGCGGGGCTCGAACTCAAAAACCGTGATATCATGACGTGAGCCGAACTTGGACGCTTACTGAGTCACCCAGGTGCCCCATTATTACCATATCTCTTGCTTGGTGTGGAATGTCAAGGAGATGGGTGACTGCTTCAAAGTTGGAAATCAGGGAGTTGCTGACCCTAATCGATCATGATTTTTCAGGTGAAGTTTTCAAGGTAGTATCTCTATATTCCTGGAGAGCTGAGATCATACTGGCAGTGATCAGGGAACTGGCACTATTTGGGATGAGCATTTTTTTCTAGGCTCTAGCTAATTAGTTATGGAAATGGTCTCGCCTCCACCATTGAGCAGTAAATTTCACTGAAAAGCCAGACTCCCAAAATTTCAGCCACCACCGGTGTCTTAGATTCCATTTTAACCAACTTTTGGCTGTTGAAGCGGGATGTATTTCCTTGAGGACAGATGATACGTATTCTTACGTTTTCTTAGAATGTCAGAAATAAGATTAATTTTAAGGGGAAAATTCCTAGCCAGTAAAGGTTTTTACGCCTGTCCCTACTTTGGTTTCCAAGAAAAAAATCTTGGAGCTGCTCACCTGATTCTACCCTCCAGAGACTTATTATCATAATCACGATCATAATCACTAATAAGCTTTTTGTGTTTTATAATGTGACACAAAGTGGCTTCTACCGTTGGTGTAAGGAAAGTTGATCGCTGTTTATTGGTTTTTTAGTTCTTTTTTTTTTTTTTTTTTTTTTTTTTTTTAATTTTTTTTTTTTTCAACGTTTATTTATTTTTTGGGACAGAGAGAGACAGAGCGTGAATGGGGGAGGGGCAGAGAGAGAGGGAGACACAGAATCGGAAACAGGCTCCAGGCTCTGAGCCATCAGCCCAGAGCCCGACACGGGGCTCGAACTCACGGACCGCGAGATGGTGACCTGGCTGAAGTCGGACGCTTAACCGACTGCGCCACCCAGGCGCCCCTGTTTATTGGTTTTTTATTTTGGGAGGGTCACTTTAACTGAAAAGCCAGACTCTCTAAATTTAGAGGTGGGGTCTTTCTTTCTCTTACTTTCCCTCACTTTCTCTTACTCCTATTTTTTTAAATCTCTTTTTCTTTTAATTTTTTAAATTTATTTTTGAAAGAGTGAGAACGCATGCACGTGGTGGGGGCGAGCAGAGGAAGAGAGGGACAGGATCTAAAGCACGCTCTGTCCTGACAGCAGAGAGCCTGTTGTAGGGCTCGAACTCACAAACCATGAGAACCATGAGATCATGACCTGAGCGGAAGTCAGATGCTTAACCAACTGAGCCACCTAGATGCCCCTCTCTTACTCCTGTTTGCTGGAATCACTGGGAAAATCTTGACAGTTGAGGTTGAAGGAAAAAAATCAAGAGGTTGGGAAAAAGTTCCCATGTCCAAGCCTTAGAACTGTCAAGTTGATGGTAGAGGGTCCGTGTGTCTTATCGTCATAAAAAGATGGTATATAACCTCACTTAGAGGGAGAAGTGACTTTTGGGGGTTGAAACAATGAAAACATGGTTAGTTATGAGACTTAATGCTTTTCAGGATTTGTTAACGTTTAAACCTCTGCCTGGAAAAATCTGTGAATGAAAATAAAGCCAGGGATTTTGATCCTAAAACATTTTTAGAAAAAAGATTTTCTTAAGGGATTTCTCAGATAAAATGTTAGTATAAAGCCATTTAGCATCACGTTGAATCCAGAACTTAGTGTACAGATTATTATTAATAGCATCCTCACATGCAGGAAGGACCTCCTGGGGGTATTCACTGAAGCCATAGGTCTACCTTAAATCTGTAGGATCAAGGTCTCTGGACAGCACCTTGCATTGTAAACAAGCACAAAAGCATTTGAGGACATTACATAAAGGTCGTTGTCGGACTTCCCATGTATCTTTCCTTGTTCAGGGCTTCACTGAGAATGCATTTGCAGGATGATACAATGAATAAGGCCTTAGTAGTCCTCCAGGTTGGGTCAAACCCTGACTGCTTCATGTGACTTCGGACAAGTCGCTTTTAACTTCCCTTCCCTTTAGTTTTCTCATTTGTCACATGAAGATCACCAGTCTTTTTTTTTTTTTTAATGTTTTTTTATTTATGTTGAGAGAGAGCATGCATGCCTGTGGGGGAGGGGCAGAGAGTGAGAAAGAGAGAATCCCAAGTGGGCTCCATGCTGTCAGTGCAGAGCCTGACACGGATTCATCCCGCAAACTGTGAGATCAAACTGTGACCCTCCCAAAATAAAAAACCAATAAACAGCGATCAACTTTCCTTACACCAACGGTAGAAGCCACTGAGTCAAAATCAAGAGTTGGACGCTTAACTGACTGAGCCCCCCGGGCGCCGAGGTGATATCACCAGTCTTCTCTAACTTTGAGGATTTAACAAAACGGAAGTTCTATGAACTTTATAGCATGTTGTTTCTCACCTAGTACGTTCACTGTAAATGTTTCCTTTTCTTTATTGCATTCAAAAAGAAATCTAGAGTACGAAGTTCTCTTCCACTTAGGATCTGAGTCAGAGAGAATCAGAAAATGCAGTATTTCAAAGTAGGCAATTCCTATTTATAAAAATATCACCTGAACAAATGAATGAATGAACTGTCTGCTTCCCTTCCTTCCTTCTTTCCTTCCCTCCTCTTCTCTCCTCTATTTCTTTCTCAATAGCAGTTAGCCCTGGCATGTATTTTGAAGTATCAGCAAATCCTCAAGCGTGGGGAATAACTAATTACTTCGTACATGATGCAGTGCTTGTGTGTTTTTGGATTCGAATCAGATACACAGGATCTCTTTTTTGTAATGGCTTTATTTAAATTGTCTCCTTTTTTTTTAGGGGTATTATTTATTTATTTATTTTTTTTTTTAAATTTTTTTTTTCAACGTTTATTTATTTTTGGGACAGAGAGAGACAGAGCATGAACGGGCGAGGGGCAGAGAGAGAGGGAGACACAGAATCGGAAACAGGCTCCAGGCTCTGAGCCATCAGCCCAGAGCCCGACGCGGGGCTCGAACTCACGGACCGCGAGATCGTGACCTGGCTGAAGTCGGACGCTTAACCGACTGCGCCACCCAGGCGCCCCTAGGGGTATTTTTTAAATGATAAAGTCCGTGTGTTCCATTAAAGTGTTTATAGTACTAAGAGACTAAAAATTGCATTTGAACCAAAGCATAGTCAGTAAGCAGTTACTAATTCTCTCAAGGAATGGGCTGAGAGGTTGATACAGCTACAATTCCATTTGTATTTCTTTATTTGTAATAGCACAGACTATTTCCTGCTACTCTGTTCATCATGTTAAAACTGATCGCAGTGAATGTTAACAATACTTACCACGTGCCAGTCGTTATTCTGTGCACTTTTCACACATTGTCCATCTCAACCCTTGCATCATCCCTTTGAGGGTGGTTTAATTATTCCCATTTTGTATGTTGAAAACTGAGGCCCTGAGAGGTTGTGTCTATCATGACACCATGATGCATTTTAGTTATACGTTTTAATACCTGTCTTTCTCAGTCGACTGAATGAAGGCATCTTGAAGTCAAAGGTCCTATCTGACTCAAATGTATATCCTCAGGTTTTGATAAATATTTGCTGAAAGAACAGTGATGATAAGAGTGATGTATCGATGTTGAGTGCTTATGATGTGCCTGGGACACAATCAGACGTTGTCCATTCAGAATGATGGAAGTTTGGGGCTCAGCTTTGTTCCCTAGTAGGAGTATGTCCTGGAGTGATTTGCTTAGGCTTCCTGTGTCTCAGGTCCTTAAAACGCAACATGGGCATCATAATAGGAGCTTTTTCCATAGGGCAGTTTGGGGATTGAGTTAGTACATAAAGCACCTGGCAGCCTGTAAATATCAACTATCATTTTCATCTTAGGCACGTCTCATTCCCAAGTATGCATCCACGCTAGAAAACAGCTATCTCTCTTGAAAAAGGTTTATCTGTCTTCAAGTAAGAATTGTGTATATGTGATTCATACTACTTGATGATTCAATGTACATAGACATAGCAAAATGATGCCTGCCTGTAATCAAGCCACTGTATCACTACCTCACATAGTTACCATTTTTTGTAGCTGTGCTGAGCACACTTGAAATCTCTCTTGGCCTGTTTCCAGCGTTAAGTAGAGTGTCATTATTAAGTCTAGTCACCATGCCTGTACATTAGCTCTCTTGGGGTCACAATTAAAAATGTTCATGCAAAAAAAAAAAATGTTCATGCAGAGAAATCCACGCTCCCTTTGTTGAATTGCTCGAGCTAAATTCTTACATTGTGGTCTTTTCAGTGCTAAGAATCCCATCCATGAGTGCATGGGGTGCCTAAGTGTAGAGAAACACCTCAGGCCTTTGAAAATTAGAATTATTGCTGGCTCACCCTTCACATAAGTGGAATAAACACAATCCACTGTCCAAGTGACAGACGAGTTTTGTGGGTTGACTTGTTTTGTTTGCCCTTCCTTAACTGCTCCAAGAGAAGTTTCCCCATTCTGGATGTTCAGTAAGTACTTTCTAATGGGTTTTCCTTGTTTAGTTTTTCACAAGAGTAGGTATATCCTCCCCGTATCTTTGGTGGAGCGCTCTTGGAGTGTGTTGACATTTCAGGAAGCTTTGGATGTTTCTAAATGCATCTGTGTTTTGGGCTAAGCGGTTGGCCCAGACTCCCGAGAAACGTGTCTGCACAAGATCCTTTCCAAGTATGATCTCTAACATGATACAGTTGTGGCTGTTCACACACGTGTGCATATATGGGTTGGTATCCTGTACGGACCCTTCCCTTTTTCTTAACGTCCTTATTATTTTAGGGGTTTTGGTTATTTACGAAGTATACTCTCTCCCCGACATATTAGCTTTCTGTTAACGTTTTTCTGTTCTTTCCCAGCATGGAAGTTTTAGAACTTCACGTTTACTAAAGTTTGAAAAACTCTCACAGGTCATCTTTAACCAGTATTATCTAGACCATTTGCTGACGACAGATGTTTTGTCCATTCAGTTCTCCTAGAGCATGAAGTGCATGATAGTCCTGTAATTATCTCCCTCGTAAGGGGCCTTGTAAAGAGAAGGACACACTGATACTGATGACACAATTTGTGTTCTGGAAGGAAGATAGAAAGTCAGCAACCCTGGGGGCAGGAAGGCTGTGAATGTGGAAGTGAAAAGAAAACATGCCGGGGTTGCAGAAACCATATTAATCATATTTGTCATAATGTCTTTTTCCATTTAAAACAAAATAGTCTTATTAGGGGTTCTGCATTTTGCCAAACTAAGAAGAGAGTGGTAGGAATCTCATAAATTCTTCCTGTATAATGTGCATTTCGCCTGTGAGAGAAATAACCATTGTTGATAGTACTACTAGGCTTCTCCTTTTGAAATGGAATCAGACTGAAAATATCCATTGTAAAAAACGGGAAAAAATTCGTTCTAGTAGTTTATTCTGCTTCCTTTTGGGCGGGGTGGGGGGGGGCGGTGGGAAGAAAAAAGACAAAGGAACAAAACACAACCAAAATACTCCTTTTCATTAAAAGTCAGAATTAGCATTGCAAATACAATCCAGAACTTCAGAGCTGTCATTTTGGGTGAACCTTTTGATAAATTGGATCTTGATATTTACAAAATCTATTAAAACACAACCAATAGTGCGTGTGTTTATATGTTGACAAGATGATATACATCCTGAAGGTCAAGGGTGATGTGAACTGTTATGGTGTTCTTGTCAAAGTAGCTGAAAAAGTCGGGGGGGGGGGCTCTTTAAAGAGTTTTGATGGAATAATGGCTTCACCACAATGGGACAGCAAATGGAAAGATCATCGTGAACAAGTTGGATTGATTTGAAACAAAATCTGTGATGTTCATCAATCAAAAAAAAAGTTTCTCTTCCTTCTGTAGCATGTTAAAAAAACTGGCAGCTCAAATGGAAAAACAAATAGTGAAATTAAACAGAAAAGCATTGATTTAACTGCTTGGGTGGTTTATCAGAATGCCACAACGAACTTTTCATTCTGTCTTGTCATTTATTAATTAGCATGTTTTAATCAAACCAGTGAAGGATCACTTTATAAAACTTTCGGGCTACTTCTGTAGAAATAGTTCCAAAACTGAAAGTCACTTTGTCTTTTTAGCAAATGTCTTTTCTCTGATTGTCAGCCAACTTGTAGTTCTTTTTCCCTTGTAAAAACTCAAAATGTATCTGAGAAGGAAATGTTAGGTTTACATAATAATATTTTTCCTAGCGTGATTTTACCACTGCCTTTGGGTCCCTTGTTCTCCTTTCTTTAGCAGTGGTAATGTCCGTAGTTATTGGAGACTTTAGCTCCAACGTGTAACACCAGAACGAATGTAGATGCATCAATGGCAGTTAAGTTTTTCGGTAGAGATCTTGATTGGAGTGCCTTCTTTCTTATTCTGTAAGAAACGGAATAAAAATTGTGTGTGTGAGCTTCAAAGTAACAGATTAAGCTTTAATGAAGAGGGTTTGTTAACAGGCTGTTGACAAAACATGAACTGATATAAATGGGGAGATAGATTTAGACATGAGATCCCCTCCTCTTTAGAGAGCATTTTAATTTTTATGTATTTTAGATTATGGAAGCACACACAGAAAGCCATTTTATGAGCGTGTTGGAATTTATTTTTGAAAGGAGCCGAACTTTTCCATGTGTCTGCCATAAAATGGATTAATTAAATGAAATTAAGCGGGGATGTACATAGACATGAAAATTATTAACCTCACATCTCCACCAATTTCAGTGTAAGTTTTCTGCAAAACGGTACGTGGTTTTGCCTCCAGGAATTAATTCTTTGAGTACTTTTCAATAAATTGGTTCATCTTCAGTTACTGCTCATGCAGAGATATGGAGTAGAATGTTATGTAAGACATCAGTGTTTTAAGAAGCTAATCATACTGCAGCACGGGTACATTTGACCTGCATTGGTTGACACATTCCATTTCCATGGGCGGTAAGGACAAACAGATCTTACAAAATAAATCCCCCCAAAATGAGAGCAGTAATAGGCTTTAAGAAGTACGAATCTGTGTTCTCCTTAAGTTAATTAAAAACTTTGGCTGAAAACACATCTCTCTGGTTGTCTTGATTTAAAAGGTCAACCCAAGGGCACCTGGGTGGCTCAGTCAGTTAAGCGTTCAACTTGGGCTCAGGTCATGATCTTGAGGTTCATGAGCTCGAGCCCCATGACAGATTCTGTGCTGACAGCTCAGAGCCTGGAGCCTGCTTTGGATTCTGTGTCTCCCTCTCTTCCTGCCCCCCCCCTTCTCAAGAATAAACAAACATTAAAAAAAATTAAAAATAAAGGAGATCATGGTCAACCCAGAATTAGCTATTGCTAGATGGTTTATATAGCCTGCAAGCCACAGTGAAGGTAACTACATACAATAATTTTGAAAACACAACTTGTCATTTGAACATGAATGAAGCTACCTTTGCCTGTGTGCCTTCAAAACCTATCACTCATCCTCTCCGATGAAGTTTTAGAAACCAGCAACTCATATAAAAGCATTATTGGAAAATCTTTAAGGTAATACAGGGTTGTGAAAGGCACATGCTGAAGAAGCTAAGGCTGTTCCCCAGAAGGAAAACAAAACAAAACAGAAAGGATCACAGGCTATAAGAGCGAATGCAGAAATTTCTCCCCCAGGGTGACTCTACTCTTTGAACATGTCCCAGAGCTACAGTTCAGCTTCTTACTAAAGACCTGTGGTTTTAATAAAACTTCACGGTGTGTCCATTAATGGTTGCGATAGATGGGATGTTGGTAACGCAACATTACCTCAAACCACCCTCAGTTCCCTAGCTCAGAGCCCTAAGAACTATATCTAAGCCACTAAACTGTTACTAAAGCTGATTAATCACCCCTGACTGCTTCGAAATAAAACAAATGATTTAAGAATTAAAGTTTCTGTATCCCATTATCAAACTCATTAAGTCATCTCAGACTGCCGAATTTTGGATGAATTTCTAAATTCCTAAGCATCTATTCATGCACATTCACCACCCTCCAAACACAGACTGTCTCTCTCTCTCTCTCTCTCTCTCTCTCTCTCTCTCTCTCTCTCTCTCTCTCTCTCACACACACACACACACACCCATGTTACACAAATCTTAACAAAACCAATCCCTTTGGATAGCACAGTTCAACATAATTATTTTAGGGTTTCATTAGTTTGTTTTGTTAACGGTCACATGGCTTTGGGATATTTAAAAATTTTTAATTTTCCATTCTAAGTAAAGGAAATTAAAGTATTGGGTTTGCAGTCTCTGATCTTAAACAAAAAATGAAACTTTCTGGTTAGGCCAGGAAGCCTCACCGTGGAGATGGGGACACATGGGTTTTGCAAAGGTCTCTGTAAACGGAAGGGAGTAGGTTTTATCATGAGTTTCAAGGAAGACTTAAATGAAAAGGCCGAATTTTCAGCCCTGTGCTTTTCGGAAGTCAGACCTCTGTCTCCTTTTGGAAATCATTCCACTTGTATGTTTCAAGACTATGATAGTATGGCTACAGTTTTGAATGTATTCCTTGGCGCGTTGTGTGGTGTAACGTGAACCATGTAGGTTCTAGTGGGAACCATGCTCCTCCTATTTCGTTTCTTCCCTGACCGTTTTACTGTGTTTGTAGGGTTCCTGTTGGCGGAGACAGCAGGAAGCTATATGAGGCTATTCACCCAGCATAGTAGACTGTTTTAGTAAGTAGATACCTCAGAGCCCAGAGTGTTGCTAATTGTTATTATTTGCTGTTCTTTTGTAGAGAGAATGAAAGTGTAAAAAGAAAAACCAACCTAATTAGAAACTACTTAGGTAGCCAGTAAATCTAAGAGATTACAAATATATTTTAGGACCCTCGTGCGAAGCTATTTGGGAACATTTTGGCCACAATTAAAAAAAAAAGATTAATCTTTTTGGTGAAAGAGGCTAGGGCTGTAATGCTACTTGGCTTGTGTTTTTGCTCTGGTTGTTTGTAGTGTTATTGAGAGGTTTCCTGTTGCTGACCTTACTTATGCAAATTTATGCAAAGGAATACCTGTTGTAGCATATTTCCTTCTCATTTCCCAGCTCCTCTTGACTTCCCCGTGTGTGTGTTCTCTTTTGGTAAAGATAATGTCCCCCCCACTGCTCCACTCATACCCTCAGCCAAGTGTCCACGGGGACCTCAGCAGCTGAGGGGCACCCCAAATTTGGTGTGGTGGCAAGAGCCCACACTCTGCAGCCAGGCTCCTGGGACTCCAGTTCCCAGCTACATCACTCCCCAAACAACTCTCTCATCTTGTGCGAATCGCTCCTCTTCATGCCTCAGTTTCTTATCTGTGATAGAGGTTGGCAGATGGTTGGGAGGATTAAGTGAGATAATGCATGATGTGCCTTTGGAAACTGAAGGCATGCGCTAGATACGCGTATGCTCTCTTGCCCCATTATGCTCATTTCCAGATCACTTACACATTTGTGTGCACAGAGGGTGAGAACAAGAGAGCACTGGATCAGGAGTCCAGAAACCTGAGAGTTGGATCTGGTTCTGCTCTTGATTGACTGTGCAAGGAGACCATGCACATCATGAGAAGTCCCTGGATCATCAGGTTTTAGAATTTAGAGGGGACTGCTCAGGTTATCCAGATGTTTGACTTCTGTACAGGCCAACCAGGAGATCCACAGAGGTTGAAATGGCTTGCTTTGTAACACACATACCTAGGGCAAAGCTGGCCATGGGCACTGTAATCTTTCTTTTTTTTTTTTTAATACAGTTTATTTTTATTTATTTATTTATTTATTTATTTATTTATTTATTTATTTATTTATTTATTTATTTATTTATTTAGGGGGGGGTAGGGAGAGAGAGAGAGGGAGAGAGAGAATCCCGAGCAGGCTCAGCACTGCTAGCACGGAGCCTGATACAGGGCTCGAACTCACGATCCATGACATCGTGACCCGAGCTGAGACCAAGAGTCGGACCCGTAACTAAGCCACCCAGGTGCCCCTGTAATCTTATTTAAGCCTTTACCAAAGTGTGGCATGTTGTATTCAAAATAATTTTAGGTAGTATGCAGAAAAGTGGTTTTTAATATACCTACTATACCAAACACCACACTTTTATACATGTCGTTGCTTTTGAGGGCGCCAGTGTGAACAGGCTGATGTGAAGTCATTTGAAGAAGAATACTAAGTACGTAATGGTACAGGGTGTGTGAAGACAAAGCAAAACTCATACTGCTGATGCCGAAGTATTGGAAATGCTGCCTCCTCCAGGGTCAACCCCGTCCCTTTCACATACTGCTTGAGGCCAGAGCTCTATGACAGCCCAATGATTTCTGTGATTTAAGTTTTTTTTTTTTCTCCTTCATGGTTATATATACAAAGAGAACAATCTTTAAAAATTTATTTTTAGTATTTTTTAATGTGTATTTATTTTGGAGAGAGAGAGAGAGAGCAGGGGAGGGGCAGAGAGAGAGGGAGACACAGAATCCAAAGCAGGCTCCAGGCTCTGAGCTGTCAGCACATAGCCCGACGCATGGCTCGGACTCATGGACCGTGAGATCATGACCTGAGCTGAAGTCAGGCGCTCAACTGACTGAGCCACCCAGGAGCCCCCACAGAGAAAAATCTTTTAGGCTTGAGGAGTTTTTCCTGTTCTCTTAACTTGTTGTTTTGTTTTGTTTTGTTTTAAAAGCATCAGCCAATATTGGCTAACGGTATGACATACTATTCTGGAATCCTAAGTGCACAGGGGAAGCGGTAGTTGTTGGCAATAGCAGCAAGCTGAGGGAAGTGTGAAACGCACTTTAGAAGGAAAAGGCAGATATGAAAACCAAAATGTCAGGAATGGCTCTGATAGCGGGTTATCTTATCACATGCATATGAACATTTACCCATTCGCTTTCAGCAAAGACTGTTAAGCGCCTCCGTGGTCTCTTCTCCTTATCTCTGTGTACATACAGGTAGACCCCATTTCACACAGTGGCTGTACTTTCGAAGTGTTGTAAATACGTTGACTTGTTTCTTCTATTCGAGCCACACTTTCGGGTTCTCCAGAAATTGGATGTTGTAAGAAACACTGGGAGAGCATTTTGTCAAGCAGGATCACCCCTTTATGTCTTGTAAGTTTGGATTTTGATGCATCACATTTTCTTAAAGCAGACAGAATCAGAGTGTCCAAAGTTCGGGACATAGGAGATAACAGGTACCTGGTTTGGTTTCCATCGTTTGTGATGTTTGCTCTTTATTTGTGAAGGCATGGAGGGAGGCCCTCGGAAATGTCAGCTGGTCCCGTGGAGAGGAGAGGCATGGCTCCTAATGACTCCTGTTAAGCACCACGCTCCCTTCCCCACCCCCCCCTCCACCCCGTCTCCACCTTTAAAATGCACTTGAAGGTCATTTTTCAATGAATGAATATTCTAATATTAAATTGCAGTTAACTTTGACAGATGAGAAAAAAAGGTGAAAAAGCTTATTTTCTCTCAAGGAGAGATCTAGCCTGGCTGAAATAAGCTTGAAAGGATACTGTGGAGGGGCGCCTGAATGGCTCAGTCAGTGAAGCGTCCCACTCTTGATTTCAGCCCAGGTCCTGATGTTACTGTTCACGCATGAGTTCGAGCCCCGCATCGGGCTCTGTGCTGACGGTGTGAAGCCTGCTTGGAATTCTGTCTCCCTTTCTCTCTGCCCTGCCCCTGCTCACTCTCTATCTCTCTCTCAAAAATAGATAAAAACTTTAAGGCTACTGTGGAATCTCTTGGTAGATGCTGAGTCCCATTCCTTTTGAAGGTGTTCTGTGGACCGATCTAATAAGGACCGTTCAGAAGGAGCCCAGCTCATAATTACAGCGAATGCTTCATGAAGGTTAGGTCCTGCTGTTGTGCTCTTAAATTAGCACCCGTTCTGTGTGTGCATGGTTCGGCGTGCTTCAGAGCAAGGAGTTCGTGGACAGTGTGGGCCATAGGACCTTTTGCTGTTCTCAAAAGGTTCCTTGGAGAATTGCCTCTTCACTGCCATATGCTGCACCCATCCTTGGGGACACAGGCTTCACGCAGTGCCAGCAGGCTGTGCTCAACCTTGGTGACATATTTCTATGGAGTCACCACACCTAGTGTTTTTGGTTCCATTGACTGATCCACCCAGTGCTGAAAACGTGCAGATTTGGACTTGGGGTGTGGTATTGAATGGAAAGAAGGTAGAGATTCTGGAATCAACCTGAGCTGAACTCAGTAGGAGAGAGAAGAGTGTGAGGGATGGGCTGGGTGACAGGAGGGGGGAGGATGAAAGGGGGAAGAACGCATGGCCAAAAGGATGCTGCAGGAATGGGCTCCATTTGACATAAATGTTTTTATGATTTGTTTGTGAAAAGATGCTGACAGAACTCTAGCCCTTATTGCAAACGGCACTAAGCCCTGCATTTGATGTTTTTTAAGAAAAAGGAACTGTGTAATTGGTAGTCATAGTTTATATTAAACCTTTAAAAATACTCTAAGCACTGTGGCAAGCTCCTAAGACTTTCTAAGTGACATCATAATTATATCATAATTACTGTGATTGATGATTGATGAAAAAAATGGGCTACGTTCTAAGATACTGTAACATCTTTAATCTGAAATTATCTGTGCTGGCCAAATTGGCTTGCCTGTATTTTCTTTCACAAAACATTTGGTCTCAATTGTAGTTTTCTTCCTTTAAAAAAAAAAAGTAAAAAGGTCAGAAAAAGTTCAAAATGACATGATGGAATATATATTTGTTTGGAAAAATGATCTGGTTATTGCCATGGCAGCTATATTAAATTTTTAGGGTTATGTGATATAGTTTTTATATTAATACCATCTTTGAAATTTATTTACATGATGTAACAGCTCTGATGGTTACATTACATCCTTGAAAGCAAAAATGTACAAACTAGCTAAGATTTATGCAGCTTCTTAGCAGGATAAAATTATTCCGTTTTAAGGGGAAAAAAGATACTCGTTGGGTTTTAATTATAGCATTTAGAATATGACATGTGTTTAATTTATTGCGAAAGAAATGCAAAGATGGTTTATAGAAAGAAAATTCTTACCTAATAAAAAACGGCACATGTCTTAGTAAAGCTGTATGATTTTGCTTTGGAATGAAAGCAGTGGTCTGAGAAATGGGTTTCATGAATTGAGACGGTCTTTTGTGTTCATTCCCTCTTGTGTGTGGAATTGTTATACGTGTTTACTCTTGCTCAAGCTTTGGTTTCTAAAGAGCTTAGCGATCAAGAGAGGACACGTTGTTCTTTTTTTAACGAAATTCCAATTTGGGGGATTATTGCTTCCAAAGTTGTTTGGAGGCCTCTTCCTTCATCAGACATGTCTCCTCCCTTTTTTTAAAAAAATTATTTTTATTTATTTATTTTGAGAGAGAGACAGAGCCCAAGCTGGGGAGGGGCAGAGAGGAGAGACAGAATCCCAAGTAGGCTCTACACTGTCAGCTCAGAGTTTGATGCAGGGCTTGAACTCAGAAGCTGTGAGATCATGACCTGAGTGGAGATCAGGAGGAGATGCTTGGGACGCCTGGGTGGCTCAGTTGGTTAAGCGTCTGACTTCGGCTCAGGTCATGATCTCGTAGTTCATGAGTTCGAGCCCCATATCAGGCTCTGTGCTGACAGCTCAGAGCCTGGAGCCTACTTCAGATTCTGTCTCTGTCTCTCTCTGCCCCTTCCCCACTTCATGCTCTGTCTCTTTCTCAAATATAAATAAAACATTTAAAAAATTTTAAGAAAAAGAGCAGACATTTAACCAACAAGCCACCCTGGCATCCCAACATGTCTCCCCTTTGAAAGTGAAATTCAGAATCTGAGTCAAAACATTTTTAAAAAACAAAGTCATTTAGTTTAGGGAGTTAATTCTGAGTTATTACAAGGGTGAGTATAGAAAATTAAATATTACTGCCGAAGTAGAGAAAAGTATAAATTTTCTGAGGCTTCTCGTTATTATACTTCCTTGGTTTTATAACTCACTTTTGAGTGATTATACCCCAAGCACAGAAATTTTCTGTAAAATACATATCCAATTCTGATTGTTTTGAGGTTATAGAGATAATGTTATTTTCCCCCTTTAAGCTCTTACTTTAACTTAAAAAGAAATACCATATGATCCATTGAGCTAAAACTGAGATGATTTGGAAATTCATGTTCAAGTTGGCCTGTGCCTCCATTAATACTGTAAACATTATTGAATGCCTTGGCATTTACATTTTTAATTGATAACTGTATTTAAGTTAATAAAATTGTATAGGGGCTTTTAAAAATGGGTTAAAATTTGGTGCTTTTAATATGTAAGGTAATGGGGTCACTGAGCTATGGAAAAAAAATTTATTTTTCTAGAAATTGTCTTTGTAGTTGCATCGTGAGGCAGTACCCTAAGCCCTTTACGTGCCTTATTTTCCTTAATCCTTACACACCCTGTGGGGTGGTTACTCTCTTTTTACACATGAGAAACAGAAATTAAGTAATGTGCCTGAAATCACCCAGCTGAGGCTCCTGATTCCTGCTCTGCCCAGTTCCACTTAATTAACACATCACACTTGGGGATTGAAAATGCTGTCATTTTCTTGTGTAGTTTTTCAGAAATACTGAAGTTAGTTGACATTTGTTGTGGAAAGGAAAACCTGAGCCCACCAGTAAAAAGCAGTGAAAATGCTGCAGTTTACTGAGAACTTACTACGTGTCAGGCACTGAGGTGGATTTTCTCACTTCATCCTCGCGGACACCCTTGGAGGTCGCCCGAACATCTTTCCCGTCTTACAGATGAGATCAGTGCTTTGCTCAGGATGACACGGCTCGTGATTGCTGAATGCAAGATTCGTACCCAGGCTGTCTGATTCCACTCCTGTCGGGTCTCCTTTTCACTAAAATCGAATAGCATCCGTTGCACGTTTGTGGAATTGAATTCACTTGCAAGTCCGTGGAAGTTAAAAGAACATAACCGTTGAAAAGTTGATTCTTGCTTGTATTCTGCCGGTTGGAAACTATAGACGGCAACTAAATTTGCACAGGTGTAATAAAAAAGCCTGGGTCTTAGGGTTAAGTTATCCTGCCCCTCTCCGGGGCATGCAAATATTTTCATGTCTGCTTAAAATGGTTGTATTATGGCTTTTATCCTGCTGGATTCCAGCTGCCATGTATTTATATTTAAGACACATTTTTACATAGTTGTCATTTCACAGGATCATACGTGTTGCGCTGGGGCGTCTTCGTCTAATTTAATGTCCGTGCTTCTCAGTGGAGGCTGTGGAGGGTCAGGTTAAGTGTGACCTAGGGCACAAAGTTAGTACTGCCAGGCTTAGAATTAGAGCCCAGGCTTCCTGATCTGCAGCTCACCTAACAACAAATCCCCTAGGAAATAGAAAGGCATAAGCCAAAGGAAGATAAACAGTGCTTTCATTTATAAAAATTTTACAGGTTACAAAGCAAGTGGTTCTACCAGGTGGAGTGATTTAATGTGAGTGTAGACTTTCTCCTGAGTAGGAAAAAATGGCGGCATCAAAGGGTTTGATCAAAGCCGGAAGGGAATGCTTTGGAGTATTAATAACTATTCACTCACTAAATCCAGCAACAGGCAGTGCTTAATGTTCACAGAGCTGAAACGCTGAGCTGCCTGATGTAATCTGGGCCACTCACATGATCTCTACCCTAAAAATATCTGTCTTAGGAGCTAAACCAACCTAAGGACTCTAGTCCAGCTTGCTCTTCCAGTGCTCCTGAAAATGTGATCCAAGGTTTAAGCACAACCAACACATCAAAACACATCTGCAATCAAAGACAAAAGGAAGGTACCGTAAAAGGACCATGGGAAGGCTAGAGTCTGTAGATCTGGAAGGAAGGAAGTGAGAGTCAGGTCTGGTGCTTCAGAGACTGAGAAAGTGATCAGACTCTGAACAGAACCTCCTCAAAAGTACACAGGACACCCCAAGAATTCTAGCTCATTTATTATTGGTGTTCTGATTTCCGTCTCTCCATTCATACTGTCCTAACTGAATGTGTGGAATTTGGCAGTAGTTGTGTGTGTGTGTGTGTGTGTGTGTGTGTGTGTGTGTATGTGTGTATAAACACACCCCTTTGAGAATCCCTGAAAACTCTGAGCCTTCTTCCAATAGATGATTCATACACACAACCAGCATCTTGCTGAGACTTCCGGGTGTTGGTAGCCTCACCTGAAACCTCTTTAGGGATTGCGTTGTGAGAGATCTCTCGACATTCATTCCTTTTGCCCACAGGTGCTTCCTGTGGAAAGAAGGAAATCCTAAGTCTTGTCTAAAAATGAGGAAGCATACAGGTTATCACAATGTGGTAATTAGACGGGTGCTTTCTTCGGGTGTTGACGTTAGTCATACCTCTGCTCACCAGAGGATTTGCAAACCTGGTGCCCCAGACATTGAGGTTTACTGGGTCTCTTGGTTGGATTTCCGGGGAAGCATGCCTTGTGGACTGGACTGCCTCTCCAAGAACACAGGGCTGTCTCTTTGAGAGAAAACTCTGTGTCCCGTCCCCGGCTGCACACTTGGCGGGTCGCTGGGCCCAATGGCATCAAAGGGGCTTTATTAACAAGTCCACACCAGCCCTGTTCAGAGGCCTGGCCGCTTCCATTTCTTGAGGCCCTTGATGGATCGAAAAGTGAAAAAAAATGCCAAAACAGGGGTTACAAAAACAGTGGTGTACTTTAAATGTTTACCTTCAACAACTTTGTGCTTTTAATACCAGAAACATAGAATTGCACTATTCCTAAGTTAACTACAGGCTTTATAAAAGTGTCCATTTATGGCTGACTACAGAGGACCTGCGTTTAGAGTGTGCAGAAGAGGCCTCTCTACCCTGTTGGTCTCTTTCTGTGATTGTGTCCATAACCTCATTGGGAGGTGACTTCAAAGGTCTAAATTTGAGGCTCTTTGTGAAAGTAAGGCGGAATGGCCTGGCTGGCAGCCCCTGGAGAAAGATCCGTAGCAACCTGTTCCAGAAGGTCCTGGGTTGTTCCTGTCACCAGAATTCCTTACCGTCTGCTCTGAGCTGCCTTTTTTTTTTTTTTAAGAAGTTTATTTATTTTTGAGAGAGAGAGAATCCCAAGCATGTCAGAGCAGAGCCCAACGCGGGGCTCGGTCTCACAAAACTGAAACCGTGAGATCATGACCTGAGCCAAAACCAAGAGTCAGATGCTCCGCTGACTGAGCCACCCAGGCACCCCTCCTGTGAGCTTCTTTAGATGCCTGAGCTCTTGTACTGGGGCTCCAGTTGCACAGTCAGCCTCCTTGCCCTGCATCTCTAAGAGGACACACTTTGGACTAAGTGTGACAGGGGAAGGGTATCTGTCCCCCCCCGACCCCCCGATGACTTCGGCCCTCCTTAGGGTATTTGAAATTCCTTTAAGAGGGCACACCTCTTTGAAGGATCACTTGGAGATAAAGCTCAAAATGCACATATTCTTTCTGGAGTAATACTTTGACCTAGGTTCACAGCTCCCAGGATCCTAGTGAGGGGAGCCCTGGGCCTGGAAGAGAGGGCTTGAAACCTGTTGGAGGGAGAGCCACAGTTACCTTGAGGGAAGAATGAGGATAGTGACAGCCCTCAGCAGGGGCCAGATATGGGGGTTGGGGTGGGAGGAAGAACCCACATTTGCAGAGAGGCAGGTATGCCCGGCTCTGGTAGCCTCTGGCCGTGCCCTTGACAGAAGTCTCCATCTAGGCGGCCTCCCCTCTGCAGAGACTGTTGGCCTGTTGTATTCTATTGTCTGTTTTCTCCCTCTCTTCCCCCTGCCCCCCTTCCTTTTTGAGGGAGAGAGCCCTGTAAAAGGGGCAGAGAGAGAAAAGGAGAAAGAATCCTAAGCAGGTTCCATACTGTCAGCACAGAGCCCCAAATGGGGCTCACTCCCACAAACTGTGAGTGACATCATGACCTGAGCTGAAATCAAGAGTTGGATGCTTCACTGACTGAGCCACCCAGGCACCCCTGTTGGGCGTTTTTAAGAGAAATGTTAATTTTGGCCAGTGAGGCAAAAAAGCATGCACTTTCAGCCTACGTTGCATCTTTTAAAATTGTCGTAGTTGGGTTCAACTCTGCTTTTGCTATGTGGGTCTTCCCAAAGAACAGATAGACGTGGTCCAGCCCTTAAAACTTAGTTACCTAGAAGGCATCCTGTCCTTTGATTTATATCCTTCTGACTGTGGGTTTGTCTACATACCCATCCTCAAAATGGTCCACACCTCTATCATTAAGTGCATCCACACCTCTGTCCGTACCTCTGTCCACACCTCCGTCCACACTTGAGTGCACACCTCCACCCACACCTCCACCCATATCTCCATCCAGCCGTCCAACCAGCTAGCCAGCCAACCCACCAACTGATATTTGTTGAACACCAGGCACTACGGTATGCCAGGCTCTGTGTTAATCACTAGGAATACTGTGGCAAATATGACAGAGTTCGTCTCTGCCTTCATTGAGGTCAGAGTCTGGCAGGTTTTAATCAGATGTTTGTTTAAGGCTGCCTTCACCAGTCCAGAATTTGGTTAAATAACTACTTTGAACTCCTTTTTTTTTTTTTTTTTTGCAAAATAGTAATGGATTACCCTTCCTCCCCGTAGGAACCCCATTTTATGGACATAAAATGTCCCATGGTTATGTGGCGAAATCTACAGATTGTGGTGCCAGACTAAATGTCTTCCGATGGGCTTTTTGCGTGTATGTCTCCTGTTGAACTGTAACTTCCTTGAGGGGTGGGGACCGGGCCTTAAGTTTTTCCTGCCCTGCGCCGAGCATGGTTGCTGGCACATGGTAACTGCATACTACATGTTGAAACAGCACTGTCTGGGAGATCAGGCGCCCACATTTGAGGCTCACTATGACATCGCCTTCTGTCCTGGGTGCCTCATCTCCTGGATACTGATGGGAAGGAGCACTGTGGCAAACCACTGTATTCATTCATTCCTTCCAGACAGATGGTTCTGAGAACCCCAGATCCTTCCGTCTCCCAGGGATGAGTCTGTCTCTTGCTCTAGGACAGACTTAGATTTCATTCGTTTTTTTTTTGTTTTTTCCTGCGAGCAGTTTTCTTTGGAAGACAGCTGTCTAAGGGCCCAACCTGTGGGGCCAGGCTTGGTCTAGGTCGCTTGTGGTCTTTATACTCTCACACTTTATGCTCTCGAGTACTCTGACTCTGGATATTGGCTGCATCTCTGCCATTGTCCCCTGCTCCAGGGTAAGATGGTCTAAGTTGAATGTGTTGCTCAGCAGTGTCTTGACTTGACGTAAGGAATGTCTCCTAAATCATCTAAGGTCTGAAAATATGTCTTTTGCTCTGGCCGCATGGTCATTTTCCCCTTAATAAAGTGTGTCTGACAATCACACTTTATTGGTGTGGTGAGGAAAAGAATGTCGTAGACTTGGGAAAACATAATAATTTAAGGAGTGACACATTTCAGTGAAGAAATAAAGCCTTAGACTGCTCTGAAAAGAAGTAAAACCATAGGAAACCATTACGTCATTGGGACAAACATTCAGTGCCTTCAGAAAGCTCTTGACTAAAAAAAGCAGGTGAGCTCTAGGGCCTGGTGTGCGTTGGGACTACGCATACATGGAAGTAGGTTTTCTCCCAGGGACATTCCCTCTACAAACATTCCCTACTTAGTACCTTGTAAGTATTTAATGTGATTGCTAACGTCGCCGTTTGCGCCTAGGCTCTGGTCCAAGCTGCTTCTTGGAAATCGTACTCCTCAGTAGCTACCATGCTGAGCTGTAAAATTAGTAATGGTTTTCACCAAGGCCTGTATGGTGTCATACTCAGTAGAATTTATAAACCAGAAATTTCTACTCCAGTAAGGGTTGAATACTACTCCTTAAGACCCACTGCACGAACCATAGCTCCTTCAGATCACACTGATAGTATTACTGGGATTATTTTAACAACATAAAGTTCCTCTTTCCGGGGTGCTTGGGTGGCTCAGCCAGTTAAGCGTCCGACTTCAGCTCAGGTCATGATCTCATGGTTCATGGGTTTGAGCCCCGTGTTGGGCTCTCTGCTGACAGCTCAGAGCCTGGAGCCTGCTTTAGATTCTGTGTCTCCCTCTCTCTCTCTCTTTCTCCCCTGCACATGCTCTATCAGTCTCTCTCTCTCTCTCTCTCTCTCTCTCTCTCTCTTTCTCAAAAAAATAAAAAGAGACATTAAAAAAACAGCAAACATTAAAACTTTGGTTATTCATACTCATTCAGAATAATGGGCATAGGTTAAAGCAAAACTATGCTTCATTGGGGCACCTGGGTGGCTCAGTCGGTTAAGCATCCGACTTCAGCTCAGATCATGATCTCAGGTTCATGGGTTCGAGCCCTGCGTCGGGCTCTGTGTGGACAGCTCAAAGCCTGGAGCCTGCTTTGGATTCTATGCCTCCCTCTCTCTTTGTCCCTCCCCTGTGCACTCGCTCTCGCGCGCTCTCTCTCTCTCTCTCTCTCTCAAAAATAAATGTTAAAAAAAAATTTAAAGTTCCTCTTTCCTATTTCCTTGCCCTTTTTTAACACTGATCCTTTCTCACATGTAGCACATTGTTGTGGTTGTTTATATCTTTCTCGAAATCCACCTTTCAGTTATGTGAGAAAGGAGGACGAGTAACTGAGCATGTGTCCCAGCCGGGGTCTGAGATGAGTCACACGGGTGCACAGCAGGACTCTGATGCTGGGTACTGAGGTCCAGTGCTGCCGATCCCTTTCCATCTCAGCAAAAATGAAAATGAGAGAGAAGAGCCGGAAGGAGAGGGTAGAGCGGGGAAGTGTGCTGTGTTACCCATTCATTTCAGTATACGGAGAAAAGCATGGTGACAACGTGTCCTGCCCTTTGTTTATAGCACGCACAGTTCATGGCAGCAGTCTGTATAACCCCCCGCTGGCACTTAATAACTAGGAGAAGATACAGGCTTTCTTGATTGCTTAGATCTAAATGTTTGTTCGAGCTTTCAGGAGCATTTTCCTTCATTTACAGAGTTCTCTCTGATGAACGAATATCCATTTAAAATGTGGGCTCTGTACATATGAAGCAGGTTTTCACAGGCTCCAAATTTACTTCATTTGTAAACATATTTAGTGGAGGTCAGGGCTTCTTATTGGTTGCTTTGGTTAAAACTGGGTTTTTAGGGGCACCTGGGTGGCTCACTGGGTTGAGCCCCCGACTTCAGCTCAGGTCATGATCTCGCAGTCTGTGAGTTCGAGCCCCATGTGGGGCTCTGTGTGGACAGCTTGGAGCCTGGAGACTGCTTTGGACTCGCCGTCTCCCTCTCTGCGCCTACCCCACTCATGCTCTGTCTGTCTGTCTGTCTCTCTCTCAAAGGTAAACATCAGAAGAAAAAAATTTTTTAAACTGAATTGAGGCAGTTTTTAAACGGGTAGATTGTGAAAGTTCGTCAGAGACATTCGTGCTGATACTTAAAAAAAATTTTTTTAATGTTTATTTTTGAGAGAGGGAGAAAGTGTGAGCAAGGGAGGGGCAGAGAGAGAGGGAGACACAGAATCGGAAGCAGGCTCCAGCCTCTGAGCTGTCCGCACAGAGCCCGACGCGGGGCTTGAACCCACGAACCGTGAGATCATGACCTGAGCCGAAGTCAGGTGCTAAGCCAACTGAGCCACCCAGGCGCCCCATCGTGCTGATACTTTTAAAAAAGGGTTGGGGTAGGAAGAAATTGCTGCCTGAAAATATTTCCAAGGCTGTCCTCGGCACCGGAGGATTAACCATCTTTTCCTTCCTAGTGTTGATGTCGTATGGGCACTGGAGACAGCTGTGTGCTATGGATATTATTGCTGTGACGGAGGAGAGGGAGAAAGATAGGATTGCAGCAGAGCCCGTGGATGGCACCAAGCCAGTGCCCTGAAAAATGGCAGACATGTCACAGCTAACAGCTGGATGCAGAACTATTTCTCTTTAATTTGGACGGAGAAAATTTTTTTCACAGCAGGGCGCTCTCCAAAGAGCACAACATCAAAGAGGGCGGGTCTCACCAGTCAGACATGGGCTGGCTCCAGGATGGAGCAAAATGAATGAACTGTCAGGACTTTCCAGCATAGACCGTGCTGCCAAGTGAAAAGTTAAAGGTTCAGTGGCTTGTTCAGATCACAGACAGAGTCCTGATAATGGAAGCCTGATTCCCCCAAAGTCTTCCTCTGATCAACAGACAGGGGATGTCTGAAGAAGACTCCAGATTGATGGATGGCAGGCCTCCTATCGACGGCCGCCGCTGTCCTCGGAGATAAGTGGGATTCACCCAGTGCCCTACCGCTCGGCTCCCGGGAGTTCTTGGGTCTCCGGGCGGGAATCTTCCCAGCTGCCCATTGTCTTCTTCCAGCCCGCCACTTAGCAGCGGCTGGCCCGCAGTGTGGCCAAAATATCCATTTGTGTGGCTTCACATGGCCAGCTCTCTGCTGCAGGCTTCACGAACACCACCACGGGTGTTTTACAGTTTATTGACACTTTTCAACTGTTTTTCTGATTACCATATTTCAGTCTTGACGTATATGTTAGTATTATCTGCAAGCTCCACATAAACCTCTAATGATTTTCTAATATTTCTGGAACTTGATGAATGGGAATTGACAGAGTACAGTATATAGCTTTATATCAGCATTACTGAAAATACAACAACGGTGTATATAACCATTACTCATTTATTTTATGGGGCGTTTATTACTTGACCTTTGAAGCCTCGTCTTAAAATCTTGGCATTCCAGACATTCCAAAATAGGCCAAACCAAAGGGAGAGCAAAGGGTTTGCCTTTTAGAAATAACAGCACAGTAAGTTCATTCTAATGGAAGGAGGAAGGAGAAATTGTCGACATGAGAAACCTGTAGTTAGATATTTGAGGTAAAAGCTGAAAAACTGAACACGAGTAGATACGGGCACACGAGCCGCTTTGTGCTTGAATCAAGAATCTTTCCTTCTAAAATAGGCTTCTTCATCTGTAGACTTCAGTCTCACCCAGTTTTTTGATGTTCTGTGTCGTCATTTTTTTTTTTATTTTTTTTTAATGTTTATTTTTGAGACCGAGAAAGGCAGAGCATGAGCGGGGGAAGGGTAGAGAGAGAGAATGAGGGAGGGAGACACAGAATCCAAAACCGGCTCCAGGCTCTAGGCTCTGAGCTTTCAGCACAGAGCCCAGCGCGGGACTCAAACTCAGTAACAGCAACATCATGACCTGAGCTAAAGTCGGGTGTCTCCCCCCACCCGCCCACCGGGTCATTATTACCCCTGGAAGGAGAGTGAGTTTTCACAGAACTGGGGAGTTGTATCTCTCCTGAATTGCATGGTGGCTTTGTATCAGTTTTACTAACAGATTAAGTAATTCTCAGTAAAAGGGCGTTTGCTCTGAAAATAGGGGTTTGTTTCACACATGACATTATTAATTGTTGTGTACATTTTTATGAGCCTCACTCGGAGAATTTCTGATGCTTTTAAAGAAAACGCTTTCCATTTCTCCCTGATAGAACAAACGGGAGATGATGGAAAAAAGCCATAAGGGAGTGGCTGGCCTGTGACTCAGGGGGCATTTGTCCTGGTCACTTGTTAGTATAGATTGCATGTCTAGGGGCAAGTCCTTTAACTCTTGTTAGCGCAAGGTTTCTCGTTTGTAAAACGGAGTAATGGTCCATCCCACCTGCTAGGTCCGTTATGAGGATCAAATAAGCTTAGTACAGTATGTTATAAACTAAAGTACCATACAGATGTGTATAATGCAGTCATTCACTGCTGTTCCTTCTTTGTGTTAAGGAGGATGCAGATTCAGCTCCTCATTTTTAAAAAGATATTTTTAATGTTTATTTACATTTGAGAGAGACAGACAGAATGCGAGTGGGTTAGGGGTGGAGAGAGAGGGAGACCCAGAATCCGAAGCAGGCTCCAGGCTCTGAGCCATCAGCACAGAGCCCAACGTGGGGCTCAAACTCATGAGCTGTGAGATCATGACCTGAGCCGAAGTCGGTTGCTCAACCGACTGAGCCACCCAGGTGCCCCGATACTCTCTTCGTGTTTAAAGGATTGCTCAGTGGCCTCTTTTCTCAAGCTTTGATCTAGCTTGATTTAAAAATCTACGCTCAAAGAGGTTGGGAGCCCACAGTGCCGGGGTTCCTGCTGTCTTCCTCTCGAGACTGGGAGGCAGTGGCCCAAAGCCCTGACTCACAGAGCTCCCTGTCGATCTGATGCTCTAGGCTGCCATCCGTACATGTCCCCTGCTCCTTATCCAGTATGCTTGATTGCTCAGACGGCTCGCCTACCTTGATTGTGTTCAGTGTTCGCAGAGGAACGAGGCGCTCGCTATATGTTGGGGCCTCCCCTGGCCAAATAATGTCACTGACTTCAGAGGTCAAGCAGTGCTACGTAGTAGGTGATGTTCAATGAGGGGGTTTTGGGGTCTCGAAGCCACAGTTAATTAAAATGCATGCAAGGACTGCCTGTTCGTTATAAATAGGCTCCAGGTATGTTCTGAAGGCGGTGAGGTACCTGTGTCTTTGGGATGACATTTTTGTAACCCTGCATTAAAACCAAAGACTGAGTAAGCTTAGGAGATGGGAAATTTAGCCCTGAAGAGGTACTTCCTTAGCGTTTTCTGTGTGGTGTTCTCATCCATCCAGCACTTTAAAATACTTTGTTTTATCGTTTAATAGGCTCATCTGGGAGATAAAACTAGAAAATCTATTCTGGGTTTTTAAAATTAATTTTTTAATGTCTGTTTATTTTAGAGAGAGAGAGAGGGAGAGCCTGCGCGCCCGCATGAGCAGGGGAGGAGTCGAGAGAGGGAGGCACAGAATCCAAAGTAGGCTCCAGGCCCCCATCTGTCCACACACAGCCTGATGCAGGGCTCGAACCCACGAACCGTGAGATCGTGGCCTGAGCTGAAGTCGGATGCTTAACCGACTGAGCCACCCAGGAGCCCCTAGAATATCTGTTTTATTCATACACCTTGCTTGTGTCGTTTCGGATCTGTTTCTTCTCTCTTTCTGTCTTTCAGCAGAAGTTGATTTCCTGGTCTGTGTAAAGACTCGCATAAGGTGCCTGTGGGTAAATTTAAAAAGCAATTACAGTGTATTCCTGCCCCCCGTGAGCTTACAGGCTGGTCAACCCTAGCAGCAATGAGTCTGCTTACATTATACATACTATCTTGTGGTCAGGGGCCACCATCTGGTTGGTTGGTCATGTTTGGGCTGAGGTTTCTTTACTAATTATAGTGATGGCCTAAGGATAGCAGATGTTCTTATACTGAGTGCCCAGCTCTGGTTTAAGAACTTCACATACACCGGCCCATTTGATTTTTATATTCACCTGTATTTTTTTTAAGTTTATTTATTTATTTTGAGAGACAGCACGAGCGTGCGTGGGAGAGGGGCAGAGAACAAGAGAATCCCAAGCAGGCTTCTTGATGTCAGCCTGACGTGGGGCTCGATCCCACAAATTGTGGGATCGTAATATGAGGTGAAACCAAGAGTCGGACACTTAGCCAACTGAGCCACCCAGGTGCCCCTATATTAGCCCTTTGATGTAGAGACTATCATAAGCACCATTTTTTCAAAGAAGGTCTCAGCATCTTCAAGAGGTTAAGTCACAGTCTAATGTCACTTGGTTACTCAAGGGGGAGCCAGGCTTACAACTCCACATGCCCTCCCCAGTTGCTCTTAACCAGAGCGACTCCTGTGGCATGTTTTCCCTGGTAATACTTAAGAAAGTCTCCCTAACAGGGGCGCCTGGGTGGCGCAGTCGGTTGAGCGTCCGACTTCAGCCAGGTCACGATCTCACGGTCCGTGAGTTCGAGCCCCGCGTCGGGCTCTGGGCTGACGGCTCAGAGCCTGGAGCCTGTTTCCGATTCTGTGTCTCCCTCTCTCTCTGCCCCTCCCCCATTCATGCTCTGTCTCTCTCTGTCCCAAAAATAAATAAAAAACGTTGGAAAAAAAAATTAAAAAAAAAAAAAAAAAAAAAAAAAAAAGAAAGTCTCCCTAACAACCATACTGTTGAAAGTAAGAGTTTTGATTTAGCAGCAGAGGTATTCTGGTTTGTAAGTGTTCACGGTCAAAACAGTGAAGAATTATTCTTTGTGTCATTAGTTGTGTTAGCTCTCCCTGAGCCACAAAATATTTGCTCCCTGTCCCTCCTGACCCAGAGGAATCCCACAGTAAAATGTTATTATGCATCTTGGCAAACAATATATTTTTTCAATTGAGGTTCTCAAATCCCTAATACACTTGCTTATTGAAACCTTGCTTTTCTGAATTTTACAGAAAGAGGGGGCCAGATGAAGGCACTGTGGAGAACAGGCAGAGCAGATAAGAGAAACCATCTTTTTTTTTTTTTTTTTTTTAATGTTTGTTTATTTTTGAGACAGAGACAGAGCATGAACGGGAGGAGGGGCACAGAGTGAGGGAGGCACAGAATCCGAAAGAGGTTCCAGGCTCTGAGCTGTCAGCACAGAACCCGATGCGGGGCTTGAACTCACAGACCGTGAGATCATGACCTGAGCTGAAGTCGGACGCTCAACCAACTGAGCCACTCATGCACCCCAAGACAAACCATCTTTGTAGCTCTTCATCCTTGCGTCCTCCGTGTGCTTAGGTTTTCAGATCAGAACCGAAAAACCCCCAAAGACCACTTCTTGGCTCTTGTTGTAACAGTTGTTGATTACATTTTAATAATCACATGCAATGTGTCTTTGCATTTCATAGAATTGGCAGAAGTTAGGTTCAAGGAGGATGTAATATTTTCTTTTAAAAAGCCCTGGTGGATAGTGTTCGGAATGGAGTTTAATTGCATTTAGCGGTGATTTTTTTCCCTCAGGCTTCGAGTAAAAGCTAAGATCTTTAGGAAGCGGCAGAATTATTGTGAAAATTCATTTCCGTTCATTGCAGCGTGTTTTGAGGTCCTCCTCTGGGCACGTGCCAGGCCCCGTGTTAGATGTTTGGGCATAAAATATGCTCCGTCACGTCAGCCACCCGGTAAAGACTGAAAGTGGCTGGCATTTCAGCGCACAACCAAATGCTGGTGTCTGGGGCCTGGGCACAGGGACAGACCAAGGTGTGGAAATGAAAGAGGGGGGCCAGAGATGTCTCCCTGCTCACTGAAAATTGGCTAATCGTTTTCCTATAAAACCTTGGGATCTTTTTTTTTTTTTTTCTTTCCATTCCAAAGTTCAAGGACCCAGGTTCTGGAAGGAACAGATTAGTATTTATGCTATTATAATGCATGGTCCTTTGGTCTGCAGTCACTGGCTCTTTTCAGGGTACTTGGAACAGTGGATGAGGTGACCCAGGCATGGCATCTCCCAGTGGGAAAGCAGAGGTATGGAGGCTGGAAGAAGGCCTGGAGATGAGGCCTCAGTCTGCCACTGACTAGTAGTCTCGCTTTGTCTAAGCCACTAACTTTTGGAGCCCCCATTTTCTTAGGTCAAACCTGATCAGTTTGGAACAGATGGTCTCTGAGGCCCCTTCCAAATCTGATTCTCCTGGGCTTTAAATTTAGCCAAGGTACTCAGCGTCCTAGCAGAAGAATGGGCGACCGAAATCTTCACGGAGGTCTGTCCACCAGAGAAAGTGCTCTGCCTGTGGTGTTTTTTCAGACAGGTCCCCCCAGTTCACTGCGAGCCCTTGGTGATATCCCAGCAGCCGCCTCCAAGAGCAGGGGTGAGGTTAGGTGAGCTGGCTGGGTGCTTTCTGGCGGACTTTCTTTTTATCTGTTTTTATAGTGAAATTACTTTTATAACTTCTTTGACTTCAAGGGGGTCCTTTGGTTAAAAAGATCATTGAAAGCCTCTGCTGGTAAGAATGAAAGAAATGAACCCAGCTCTCTCACTCCCTGGAAAACTACAGCACAGAAAGCTTGGATCGCAATCAGATGGGCTTCTGGGCAGCACAGGCGTAATGAATGTTTGCCGTGTTTCCAGGTTATCAGTTCAAAAGGGTTTCCTTCAGAGTGCCCCCAGCTGTCACAGACTGATTTTTAGTCGTACCAATAATTCCTTTAGGGCTGGGATTACAGACTGAAATGCTTCATGAGGCCAAGCTGATAAGTAAATTACTGAAGTTGGGAGCATGTAAGACAATAGGGAGTGATGCAGAACCACAGGGTTGGCCTAAAGGGGGTGATCTTTTCTCCGCCTCGGTGGATTATTGCCAGAGAGTGGGGACTCACCTTCTGATTTTACTTTTTGAGAACAGTTGGAAATTTCCAAGTTTTTAAAACACGGTGAAGAAAAACCAAGTTGGCCACATGCCCAAGTCCAGCCCGAGAGCCCGCTGGGTTTGCAACTCTTGCTTTAGAGAAACTGATGGCTCAGAGCCACCGATATGTACGAATTACTGTCATTCAGAAGGAGGTTTTACTGCTTTTTATAAATTAAAAATGAGCCCAACTTACTTGCTTCCTTACATTGTTTCTATGATGATGATTATCATTAAATGTAAATTGGCAACATTCATAAATGACAGAGCCGTGGACAAACCACTTAGGATTAGGATGTATAACACAACCTGGGTGGATTTTTTTTTTTTTAATTTTTTTTTTCAACGTTTATTTATTTTTTGGGGGGACAGAGAGAGACAGAGCATGAACGGGGGAGGGGCAGAGAGAGAGGGAGACACAGAATCGGAAACAGGCTCCAGGCTCTGAGCCGTCAGCCCAGAGCCCGACGCGGGGCTCGAACTCCCGGACCGCGAGATTGTGACCTGGCTGAAGTCGGACGCTTAACCGACTGCGCCACCCAGGCGCCCCATTTTTTTTTTTTTTTAAGTTTTTAAGCTTATTTATGTGTTTTGATAGAGCACGAGTGGGGGAGGGACGGGGGGGTGCGGAAATTCCAAGCAGGCTCTGTGCTGTCAGCTTGAACTCAGGAACCGGAGATCATGAACGTGGATGTATTTTTTATTACTCTTGTTGTCCTTTAAAGTAGACTCTTCTAGGACCCTAAAGTCATGGGAGACAGTGGTGCTTCCTGGTATCCAGGATTGAAATAAATACACACCTTTCACACGGTGGTTTTCATTTGATGTCATGTGTGGTTTGTAATAAGCAAGAACGTGTGGTCATTCTTTCCATCATGTGTGGCATCCCAGTAAATATTACTGGATTGAAAACTGCAAAAATCCCCTTAAAAAGGTAAGAATTAGCGTTCACCCTTACTTATCTCTCCAGTCGCATTGGTAAAAGAGAAAAGAGAAAGCACAGACCAAAAATAATGGTTTTAAAATAGCAACAACAAGGATCACAGAAGAAATCAGGGGCTGTTGACATAGTCGTACATACTCCAAACATTTTCCTAGGAAGATAACACAGATAACGTTTTAACCTTGGGTAATATAGTCAGCTTCTCTATTTTAACAACACATGCAAACACCCAACTACAAAGAAATGAGTGCCTAGGTTTTCATTTATTTTTCTCTCTCTGATTTTTTGGAAAAGAATCAGAAAACCATAAAGTATGATATAGAAATGCCAGTATGTGGGCCAGCCAAAAAGTAAGTGTTAAGATTTTGCCATATTGGCTTCAGATTTTTTTTTTTAAGAAAAATGAAACTTTTCAGGTAAATTCCCCTTATTTTACCTCCATTCCTTTTTCCCCAAGCCAGTGCTCTCATAAAGTTATCATGAACCCCTCCGGTGAACCTTTTCAGAATTTTACCGTATGTAACTTTAGCTCTCACTACTTGTATATTGCAGTATACGCTTTCATAAAGTATGCTACTGAGTGTTGTATATTTTGAAATGTTAACAAACCGTATCATGTGTATCAATCTGCAGCCTGTTTTTCCTCAATCTTTCTTTGTTACTGTTTTTTATCTTATCTTTATTTATGAGAAAGAGAGACAGAGTGGGAGCAGGGGAGGAGCAGAGAGAGAGGGAGACATAGAATCCAAAGCAGGCTCCAGGCTCTGAGCTATCAGCACAGAGCCCCATGCAGGACTCGAACTCATGAACTGCAAGATCATGGCCTGAGCGGAAATCAGATACTTAGCCAACTGAGCCACCCAGGTGCCTCTATATTTTTATGAGAGAGAGAGACAGACTCAGAGAGAGACACTCAGAGAGACTCTAAAGCAGGGTCAATGCGCAGCGCAGAACCCGATTCAGGACTTGATCCTACAATCCCTGGGATCACGACCTGATCCAAACTCAAGACTTGGGCACTCAACTGACTGAGCCACCCAGGTGCCCCTCAACTGGTTTTTTTTGTTTTTTTTAATTTTTTTTTTCAACGTTTATTTATTTTTGGGACAGAGAGAGACAGAGCATGAACGGGGAAGGGGCAGAGAGAGAGGGAGACACAGAATCGGAAACAGGCTCCAGGCTCTGAGCCATCAGCCCAGAGCCCGACGCGGGGCTCGAACTCACGGACCGCGAGATCGTGACCTGGCTGAAGTCGGACGCTTAACCGACTGTGCCACCCAGGTGCCCCTCAACTCTCTGTTTTTGATGTTTATCCATATCAACTAGATCTGAATACAAACAGATCTAATTCATTTCCTTTAAGTGTTTTGTACTATTTTATTGGGTAATTAAAGCTCAGTTTGTCTTTCTGATAAAGGGTATTTCCATTATTTCTCATTATTTACTATTACAAACAGTGCTACAGTGAATGCCCTTGGACTTGTCTCCTGGGGCACTGGGATTTCAGTGGGGTAATTTCCTAGTGTGATATTGCTGAGTCATAGGATTTACACATCATCAGCTTTATTTCAATATTGCCAGAGTGTTTTCCAATATGACTGTGCTGTCTTACACTCGTTTTCAGCAAAGCTGGAGCTACCTTTCTAAAACCAATATGCCAGATATACACTTGGTATAGTTTGGAGAGTTTTCTACTTGAAAATTTTACTTCAGTTCCCACCAAGTATCCTGTGTGTGTGTGTGTGTTTTTTTACTTGTATTTCCTCCACTTCCACACGGTTATTGGTTTGACTTCCTTAGAACAGAGCATGGGGCACCTGGCTGGCTCAGTCCGTTGAGCATCTGACTTTGGCTCAGGTCATGATCTCATTGTTGATGAGTTCGAGCCCCGCATGGGGCTCTGTGCTGACAGCTCAGAGCCTGGAGCCTGCTTCGGATTCTGTGTCTCCCTTTGTCTCTGGTCTTTCTCCACTCATGCTCTGTCTCTCTGTCTCTCCAAAATGAATAAACGTTAAAAAACAAAACAAAACACTCTGCTTTATTCAAGTGTTCTTCCAGAATGAGTCTTTCCCTTAATATAAATTTCACTCTCTTACCTTCATTCTCACTATTGGAATGAATAGAATTTGTGACCTTGTTGACATTTTCATAGATCTTGAGAGGATTGTCTAAACACTTTATGCATGGTTTCTTTTGAAAGGACATGAAAACAAAATAAATGTCGGTATCAGCATTAATCGATATCCTTAAATTCCTTAATTTTTTTTTTTGTTTTAGACCTACAGGTATCTAAATTTTCATTTTACTGTCCCACAAATATAGATGTTAATGCAATGTCCAAGAACACCTTCTTGAACAGGGAATTGTTGCTCTATCTTGAAACTTGTTGAAACATTTCTTCACTTCTAGTTCCTTCTGCCTTTTTTTCTTTTGATTTAACTTTATTTTTTATTTTTTAAAATTTACTTCCAAATTAGTATATAGTGAAGCAGTGATTTCAGTAGATTCCTTAATGCCTTTTACCCATTTAGCCCATCCCCCCTTCCACAACCCCTCCAGCCACCCTCAGTTTGTTCTCCATATTTATGAGTCTTCTGTTTTGTCCCCCTCCCTGTTTTTATATTATTTTTGTTTTTAGTTCCTTCTGTCTTGGAAAAAGAAAGTTGGGGCCTGCCTGATACAGTAGATGGATATAGGCTCACTGTCCTTGTATAGTTAGGTTACATGCAGAATTTTGCACATACTTCGTCCTTTAAACAACAAGAACAACAACAACAAAAAACACCTGAGCTCTTAAATGGAAACAAAGTTGAACTGATGATGGATGGTGATGATAGGGCCCAAGTGAGTACCTAGGACTTTTCTTAGTTCCTGCTCAGTGCTCACATTTGGGTATCTTCGTTTTCCCGCTTGGATTCCCCTTCTACTCGAGGAATGAACAGAAATACGTGTCAGTGCCTTCAGGCCCTTGTTTCTTGTTCTAGAAACACTGAGTTGAAATGTGAACTCTTGGGGGTGGGGGGCGCCTGGGTGGCTCAGTCAGTTAAGCATCTGACTCTTGAGTTCGGCTCAGGTCATGATCTCACAGTTGGTTTCTTTGAGCCCCGCACTGGACTCTCCGCTGACAGTGTGGAGCCTGCTTGGAGATTCTCTCTCTCCCTGCCCCTTCCCCCGCTCAAAACAAATACTTTTTTAAAAACCTTACAAAGAAAAAAAAAGATAAATGTTCACATTTAACATCACAGACCAGAAGGGGTCCAGGATGACCTTGAGCCAAGTATACAGGCGTACATTTTTGGCCCCTCTAAAAACTTTGGTTGGGGACCACGAACCAGGACCAGGAGGCACTGGTCTTATTATGATGAGCCCCCTTGAGGAAATGCCACGTGCTGTGAATATATGTTGTCATGATGTGACATTTTGTGACATAGTTATGACATTTATTTCGGGGGGACTTAGGTGAAACAGATGGTGTCACTGAGGACTGTGGTATAGTGCATGAGGAAGGTGACTCGGGCTGATGATGGTGACGGTGGAGAGAGAGACCGTTCTTGGAAAGCATGTAGGAGGCAAGTTCAACTCCATTGGGTGATGGCTGGGCACTGGGGGCCGAGGGAGAGAACAACATCAAGGTCGAATGAGTTTCCTCAACTCTGGGGGCACGGCTATGGGATCTAACAGAGTACCTGCGATTTTCGTCACTTTTCCATTTGAGTTAGCGTAAAGTCAGTATTAGCGGAAGCCGGGAGGCACAGCCTCATGTCCTATGCTACGTTGTGTCATGTTGGGAAAAAGCCTGACAAATAGCCACCTACTTTTCCTCTCAAGGCAAGTAGCAGTTCCAATCAAGCAGGCAAAAATGATAGGATTCCTGTCGTCACACTATATTTAACTTGGGGGGATTTTTGCTAAGACGAGAGTATAGGGAGAAACCTTTTTATACCCATTTTCAAGACTGACTGGCTTGTGCCTGGTGTTGAGATGAGCCAGCGTCCAAGTGACACCCGTTACACGTAAATACTAGAGTTTCATGTGCTGCTGATGAAATGGGCTAGAAGCACCAGGGAGAATTGTCCTCCTCAAAACGCTTCATAATTGTTTTCACTCGCAGCTCTCAAGGGAGGTTGGTTCATGGGGGAAAGGATAGGGCAGAGGGGCTGGGTCGTCAACATTTCTGGCTCCATTTTAGGTAAACATTGGTGTCTGAGGAACTAATGGCTTTGTTCAGCGTCCCACGGGTTGTCAACAGCAGAGTCACGGTTGAGACTTTGAATCTCGGAACCAGCTTCCTAAAAAGGAAAGCAGAAACCCCTGCCACATAATACAGTGGGATCTAACCTAAATGCAAAATCTGTCTTTAGGTGGTTCAGGGAGCAGATACATCTACCTCATGAAATGATTCCATTCCCTTGCCCTCATCCTCAAACTAGGAATTGAAAGAAGTCATTAATCTTAACTAGAATATAATCCAGGAGTCTCTTTATTCTTCTCAGGCGACATTGATTATCAGTTGCGATCGCCCTGCTGCGCCTCCCAAAGCTTCTCCAGCAGTTCCCTCCATCAGATTGATGTCTTGTCTTTGAGGGGTGGGGGAGTTAGTGGAGAGGTTGGGGGTGGAGACAAATGAGCAAAAGCAACAACAACAACAAAACCCAAAACCCAAAAAAAACAGGTCATCTGTTTTAAAATGACTAGAGATAATAAAAGAAACTGTCATCACTAAGCCCTTTGGCCCCCGGCACAGAAATGCTGAGCTAAATTAATCTGAATCACTGTACTAATTTTAGTCTCTAGTGTAACCAGTGAGGCTCTCTGTAAGACTTGTTCTCCATGTGTGTTTGGAAGAGAGCAGTGGAAAAGGCTGATGAGAGGGTAAGAGACATGACTTCCAGGATGCTGTGGGCAACACTTCAGCAATTACCAGGATCCCATCACTGTTTTATTTGAAAAGGACCAGTCGCATCATGGTTCCTTCTGAGAACTGCACCCCTTGCTTCCCAGATGCCCCCTAGGACTGGGATTCCCTTCTGGAATGGCTGTATGTATGTAAGCCCCCAACCTCACACCCCTCGAGAGACCACATCCTCCAAGCTCCCCAGGGCTCACCTGGTTTCTGGAAGCGGGAGCTGATGACCTCTGTGGTCGGCTCAGACTCTGCCTGTGCTGGGTTGGCTAGTGTTACACATGAGACTTTTTGTCCCATTGTCCTTGCCTGGTTTGAAACAAATTTCATTTCCTTGTATGTGATCTTTAAGAAAATTTTTTTTAATGTTTATTTTTTGAGAGAGAGTGCGCAAGCGAGGGGCGGGGGGCAGAGAGAGAGAGGGGAACAGAGGATCTCAAGCAGGCTCTGTGTTGACAGCAGACATCCTGATGTGGGGCTCGAACTGACGAGCTATATAAGATCATGACCTAAGCCGAAGTTGGATGCTTAATCAACTAAACGGCCCAGGCCCCCCTCCTTGAATGTGATCTTGAAAGAAGAGTTGCTTAGAATGACCTCAAGCAGTCATTAGTAGACCAACCTCAGTTAAGACATTTACAATCCCTAGGAAATAGTCATTCTCTGCCCCCCCTTTCTTTTCTTGAGGGTCTCTCTTTTTTGATGGCTGCCCTAATAGTTTCAGGTGCTGACAACAGCAGTCCCATATTCTCTGCGAGGTGAGAGTCCTTTTATTTCATCTGAATGAGAGCCTGTTGTGTTTTGTTTTAACCAGTTCTCTGCACGTCTATAACATTCCACCTGCTTTCTTCCCCGGGGTTGCCAGGCTCGTCTAACAGACGGTTACTGCGTTCCGAATGCCTTCAAACAGTTACGTGTTTGAGCCCGGGGGCCTCTCGTGTGGATGTTCCAGCCATGTCAGTATGGCCTCTCCCTTCAGCTTGTTTTGTTTATCCGGCAGCTCATTACTTAGGAGTAGCCTGTCAAAATAGGTTAAATATCCTTTGGGAAACATGGTCCCTCACATCCTCGAGATACCAGAAATATGTTGAATACAGGGGAAGATCGGCTTGATAAGAAAAACGGGATCGACTTGCATCACCCAAAAATATTTTCCTGCTATTCCGGTTGAGTTTCCGCGAACATCAATAAAGCTCTAGCGAACCTACAGGCCATAAATTTCTGCAGCCGACGCATAAAGACACCAAGGGAAGCAGGGAAAATGATTGCTGATGATTCGTTCTAACTACTTGACCTTCTGACCTCTTCTCTAGATATATGACCAAGATGGAACACTACAGCACTTTATTGATGGTGGGGAACCTAGTAAGTCGAGCTGGATGAGGTATATCCGATGTGCAAGGCACTGCGGAGAACAGAATCTAACAGTAGTTCAGTACAGGTAACGTATGTACCTTGATTTACCACTTCAACGTAGCTGAAGCCCTTTGGCTTGCGTGTACAAATTCAGGCTTGCTGCTGGTTTTAAAACCCTGCAGAGTCCTGCAGAACCCTGTGAGGACTGGCAGACATTGTTTTCCTAGGTTTTTGGAATCTCCTTGGTTCTTGAAACCACACTATCCCGAGAGTTCAGGAGTAAAGATGCTCCCGGAAGGGCCTCTTTTACTCGGTGCACGTGGTGTAGTTACTTCCACGCCACTGCCTGAACATCCACAAGTGCCTGAATGAGCTGGGAAAACTTGCCGATGCAGGGTGATTCCCCCATAGCCGGTGTGTGCCTGCGAGTAGATAGGAGTTCAGAGATGCAGCCCAGATCCCGTGCACCCTGCCGTCTTGAGGCTTTCTCCCTCGGGAAACAGTGTCATTTGCACAGAGACGTGGGAGGCCAAGAACTAACTCTCAGCCTGCTCCAGGCTGCTTTTCCCGAACTCTTCAGCTCAGCAGCCATGGCTGAGCCAGAATAACCCATCCCGGTCCCTCAAAAGGTGTCAGAGTGTTTGGCTTTGGCCCTTTGACCATTCAAGATACATGTCGGGTGATCAGGCAGTTCCAGAACGTGGAGAAGCCGCCGGTTCCCTGAGAAGTTTGGGCAAAGCCCAAAGGGTAACAGACCCAAAGTAGAGCCAGCCTCATTTTCCAGAATCCCGTTGGGAGGCCTGTGGCTGGGGCGGGGTGGGGGGGAAGGTGGGGAGGGGCATGGGAGGGGCAGAAAAGCAAGGTGGATTCCCAGATGCCCTGCCACATCCGCTCAGTGCACCTGTTGGTCAAGCATTTCCACTTAGTGCTAAAGAAGGCTGAAATGGAGATGGGAACACAAAAACAGATCACAGAGAGGGGGGGAAAAAACCCTTTCCTCAAAATCCCTCGAAAACATGTGCCGTATAAATATATGACCTCAGTTATAAACAGCCATGTTCCCTTTAGAATCAGAAGCAACTGGTTAGCTTTATTAGGCACCACAGACACATCAAAGCAGAAGGTCCTGTACTCTGCAACTTGGCTTCTTGCCTGTGGCTATTTATTTTCTTTCTTTCTCCTTCTTTTTTTTCTTTTTTAGTTTTTAAACATGAAGCTTAAAAAAAAAAAAAGGGCTTTATACCCCTCATAGGTATAAGGCTGCACAAATCTGGCTGGCTCTCCGAAGGTCTCCAGTTCAAAGGGAACATATTTGGGCAGCATGTGACTCACTGCCATGGTTTCCTGGGCAGTTATATTTCATTAAATAATGGTTTCAACGAAACCGTGCATGACGGTATTTGGTTACTTGACTGCAGCCGCGTTTCTGTCATGAAGTTTTTATGAAACCCGGAGCTAGAAAATTAGTAAAGGTTGGGTTTGTCCCTCCAGCAAGAGATAGTCTGGCCGGTTCCATAATGAGCACCTGGGGAGCTCTTGAGGCAAATTCTGAATTTGGGGGAAACAAGAAACCCCTGAAGAGTAAGGCAGTTACCTATCTGTCAGTAGTAAGTGGATTTTACAGCTAGCCTTTCATGATAGTGCTTCACCTTCTAGATCTCTCTGCCGATCTGTTTTCGATTACTTCGGATCTTTCTAAAATGAACTACAAAAACACAATTTAAAAAACTGGCATCCATCACCAGTGACCACGTCCAAGAGTAAGAAAATAGAAAAGTTGGACCCCGAAGAGCCAGCTTAATTTTTATTGTACATGAACGTCCTCTTCACAAAAAGTCAGCTGGTTTAGATTCATTCTGTTATGATTTGTAATATCTAAATGGAATTTTCTTCAAAGCGCCCTTGATTGATTGACCCTTAGCTGAACGTTTTGTTTTTATTTTGAGGCTGACAATAATGTTTGTTGGCGTGTGCTGTGCTTCAACTGCGTTGGGACGCCATGAGGCTATCTTTATGAGTCATCCAACCACAATACTAAATACATGTCAGCAAAGGAAATATTATCTGAAGAGGGAAAAATTCCTTTGATGTGCTTCAACATGCAGAGATTTCTGCGAGTTTTGGAAGCTTTGCCCGCTTGTAAGGAACGGTGTACCCTTACACATTTTTTTTTCTTTCTTTTTTTTTTTTTTGCCCACCCCTCCCTTTCGGCTTACTCTGTGCCTCAGAAGACCACCCATTGCTTGAAAACAGTTCTGTTCTTTCAGCGGCAAAGTGTGTCATTTGGTTTTTAGCACATTCATTTGCCGGGCGCTGTGTTTATATTAAGGGAAGCCAAACCGAGAGATGAAATGTTACAAGGGTGAAGTACAAAGTCGACTCAATTTTTCTCAAGTTAGGAGATGCCGGTGATTTATAGCTCGGCTCCAATTTTGATTTTTTTATGTAGCAGTGGAAAGAATTAATAAAATGCACAGCTCTTGGAGATGCGGAGGGAGGCAGGGTGGCGAGGTCCGCACAACTGGCTGGAGTTTTTGTCAGATATTCATAGAATGTTGGGAAAAACATTCTGCTTAGTTAGCAGTGCCCTCGTGAGACAGAATGGCAGCAAGTAAGGAAAATAACAAGATAAATGAAATTTTTGCAGCTGCAAGTAAAATATTGAGAATCTGCACTTTTTTTTTTATTGATCTTTATGATCCTATTGCCAAGAGCCACTTTGTGGTGACAAAATATGTTGACAAGTGCATATCTCACTGCCATGAAAAATGTGGAGAAGGATTTGCCTTATGTCTGCAGTGTTCTACAAGGAGCCAATTGCCCTGCCAAGGCCATTCCTTACAGAAAGGCTAAATTTAAGGCCCACCAACCCTAAACACTTTTATCTTGAACTTGAGGCTAATATTTGTAGCAATTCTTCATTGAGGAAACCAGTCACGGTCTCCTCATTTTTTTTTTTTTTTTTTTTAATCTGTAGGTTTTTCTTTACAGTACCAAAGCTGTTTTAAAAAATGTTTACTTCTCGGTGCCTTCACTCTGTCATTTCAGAGGGTAATCTTTCAGCCAGAGTAAAGTGCTCCCCTTGTATTTAATGAATTTCCATTCGTTTTCCCCGGAAGAGGGGTTTTCTCTTCTCTTGTGTCAAACTTGAGAAGATAGGCGATGGGGAAGGTTTTTACTTTCCCCCGTCCTTAAATCACAAAGCCGCTTGATTTTATTACGGATTTGGGGACTCCCATTGCCACGTTGCAAGAATACGTGTAATGCTTTTCCTTCAAAAAGGAAATCAATAATATTAATTGATGGATGGAGGTGAGGCACCGGCATCTACAATTTGCCGAGAGATGGAATTTTCTCATTAATCTGAGATGGAGTTTTTTGTTTTGTTTTTTTGTTCTTAATGAGCCCCTGGCTTTATGCCAGCTCTTGGGCCCTGTATGTGTCTCTTCAGCCAAGATGTTCTGTGGAGGGACATTGTGGAAATAAACTGTAAGGTGTTTATTATACCGGGGTAGAGGCTGTAATTGGTTGCTGGGAATGATAAGGTGGGTGCAGATTTTATTGCAAACAAACTGTTTAGATGGAGCCGGGCAGAACTTTTTCGGGGCAATGAAAATGTGGAGGGGGGGGCACCTGAATCCTACCTATTACTAAGCTGGGTTTTCTTTTGTTTTGAATAGGTCGAATATATTCTACCGAGCCTGTATAGATATTCCCAGGGGTACCGAGCTTCTGGTGTGGTACAATGACAGCTATACGTCTTTCTTTGGGATCCCTTTACAATGCATTGCCCAGGATGAAAACTGTAAGAATTTCTTTTAGCTCTGAATTCACATCTCAAAATACTTATTTGAAAGCTAACCATTTAAGAGTGTTGCTTGAGACTCCTGAAATCCAATTCACTCTGATACGTGATGCAAATGTGCACGAGTCTGTTCCATCATTTTCTTCTCCTGCTCCTGTCCTTTGCTTTTTTACAGGGCATCTTATGTAAGCCAGTCCTTTCCTCACCTGTATTTATTGTCAAAGCCATTGTCATAGTTTTAAGTAGTCGCTGGTAGCAGTAAGGAGGCAGCTGGTATTTAAAAAAAATTTTTTTTAATGTTTACTTATTTTGAGAGAGAGAACGGAAATGAAAATGAGAATGAGTCAGGCACAGGCAGAGAGAGAGAGGGAGACACAGGATCCGAAGCAGGCTCCAGGCTCTGAGCTGTCAGCACAGAGCCCGACTTGGGGCTCAAACTCACAAACTGGGCAATTGTGATCGGAGCCAAAGTTGGAGGAGGCTTGACCGACTGAGCCACCCAGGTACCCCTGAGGCAGCTGGTCTTTATTGAGCACCTACTCTGTGTCTGGTACTGTGCTTGCCACCGCATGGGGTTACCAGAACAGCACAAGCTGTAACTCCTGCTCTGCAGGGGTACACGATCTTGCCAGAGTCACATCATAGGCAAAAATAAAATAATAAGAAAACGGTGCTGTCTACTTAGGGGTCAAAGCCCTCCAGGCAACTGGGGGTGCTAAGTAGTCATTGGAATGAGAAACAGTAGCAAAAATCATAGACACGTGACTGAGAAATTTGTCTTTGCAAATTTCCTAGTCTAACATGAACTATTTAATTTGTATCTTTATTACCACGGCAGTCATTATCTCTAAAAAAAAAAAAAAAAAAAAAGTCTTATCTAGGCAAACAGGACCTGGGAGCCATTTTTATTAAAACTTTTGTTTTTGTTTTTATCAATTCTTTGCAAAGTATTATAAGGTGATTTCCAGGATTTGGAACGGAATTAGGAAATGCTGATGCGTTTCAGTGAGAAACACTGGTTTCACTGACACCATTTTAATAAAAAAAAAATGGTGTGGCAATAAAGCCACCAAACTGATAACAGCTAATTGCAGTGAACTAATAATTTGTCATTCTGTAACAGAAAAAGGAGCAGAGAGAACAGATCTATTGAGGAAACTTCAGTTTGGAGGAAAAAAAGTGTTATTTTTCCTTTCCCACTTACTTTCTCACACACATGCACAAAGACCCCCCCCCCCCCCCAAAAAAAAAGTTAGTGTTACTCCTGATAAAAATGCTGCTGGTCAGATATTTCTTTTTCATGTTGTCTTTATTTTCTTTGCCAAAAAAAAAAATAGAACCCTCAGGAAGCGTATTGCCATCAAATTTCTCTTTCTACTTTAACCCCAAACCAATCTCCAATCAAACAATGAATCTTTGGACCTATAGTACATTCCTCTTACTTCCCAAGTTTCCATTGGAAAGTTTCTTTTCTGCAGTGATACTTGGGTTTGAAGGAGTGTCTGTTTTTGTAGGAGAAAAATCTCAGTGTTGGACATGGAGTGTGTGGTTGGTGTTTGAGGCAGAAATGGACTGGACACCAGAACGTTCTGTCTTCTCAGGACGGCTCCATGCCCCTGCTCCCCCAGACTAGACCGAAGTCCATGTACAGAGAAACACCAGTTTCCAGCCCTCTAGCCTGCTGACATGGGCCTGTCCTGTGAACCTTGACGTAACCTCACCTTCTCAAGTGTGGAAGTTGACCCAAAAGCCTTCCAGAAATCCTGTAAGGTCTGCTGTTCGCTCCTTTACCACAGCCTGCTACAGACTCTGAAGATGTTATTGTGGTGTGTGTGTTGAGAAAGGTCTGAAGATAAGCTTATTGAAGCCTAGAGTTCTCAGGTACCTAGGCACATAGTCCAAGGATGTGTTCATTCATTGCGCAGATACTCATTGAACACCCGTAGTGAGCTAGTGTCTTCGTAGGTGCTGCAAATGCAGCAGCCAAAAAGCAGATGGGAATTCCTGCCCTCAGGGCACTTACATTCTAGTGGAGAGAGGCACAGTAATGAATGAATGAATGAATGAATGAATGAATGAATGAATGAATACATGGCTTGTCAGGTGGTACATTTTGTAGAGTGGCCAAAGCAGGGGAAGGGGTGAGGCATGCCAGGAGTTGTGAGTTGTGGTTGGCAGGAGTGAGCGGGGAAGGCCCTACCTGGAATGTGCCTTTGGGGTGAGATTGGCGAGGGAAGGATCAGCCACGTTTGCTATTTGGGAGAAGAATGTTCCAGGCGGCAAGATGAAAAGAGTAAAGGCCCCATGATGGGGATGTTTCTGGCCTGTTGGAAGAGTATCGTGGAGCTTAGCACGGGTGTTGTGGAGGGAGTGAGGTGAGGACGAGTTAACTCAGATGTGGGGTGGGACCGGAGCGGGGACCCTGTGGCGCCCAGGAGGTCCCTGTCGGAAGCCTGGCGTTTCCTCTGTTCGAGGGCCAGGCGAAGGGCGCTATGGCAGAGTTCTGAGCCGAAGAGTGAGATGTTCTGGCTGCAGTGGTAATAAGATTACGCTGGCCATTGAGTGGAGACCAGACAGTAAGGGCGGAGGGTGGAGCAGGGAATCCAGTTCCAGGCTCCTGCAGGACTCCAGGGGAGAGGGGGTGGTAGTCCGGGCTAGTATAGACATGGTAGAGGTGGTGAGAAGTGGCTGGATTCTGGAAACGTTTTGAAAGTCAAGCCAGGAGTGCTTCCGGACACACTGGATGCTGAGCGAGAAAGGAAGGAGTCCAGGATAACTCTAAGGCTTTGGTCTGAGGAACTTGAAGAAAGGAATGGCCAGCTACTGAGTTAGGAGTCAGAAATGAAAACCACCGTGGAATTACTTCTTTTTAAAAAAAAATAAAAAGCTTATTTATTTATTTTGAGAGAGAGAGAGTGTGTGTTCATGTGCGCAAGCAGGAGGGGGTGGGGGGGGGGGAGAGAGAGAGAGAGAGAGAGAGAGAGAGAGAGAGAGAGAGAGAGAGAGAGTGTCCCAAGCAGGCTCCACACTGGTAGCGTAGAGCCGGACTCGGGGTTCACACTGACGAACACGAGATCATGACCTGAGCCGAAATCAAGAGTTGGCGGCTCAACAAGCTGAGCCGCCCAGACTCCCCTAAGTTTTAAAAAATGGTTTCAGGTTATTTACTTGTTTTGTTGAGAAATAGTACACATGCACATGAGGGGGGGCCATGGAATTACTCCCTAGGGAATGCATTTCTTACCCTGGATGTGATCTCTGGGGTGGCAATCACACATTTGCAACATTGCTTGCACTTGGTGTTGCTGTTACGTGGATGAGACAGATGTAGGGGTTGGGCTGGAGGATTTTGGGATCTTGTGTGCCGTTCACAGCCACCGACAACAGGGATCTGAGAGTGCACCCTCTGGTCTTGAGATTCATTGCCGCAGTGTCATCAAAAGGGTACTTTCTGGAAACACCGGATGCTTTGCTTTTTAATCCTTCTGTCTCATAGAGTCCGACCGTGTAAAGCACTCTTGAGGCTGCTGATTAGAGTATTACGTTAACTCCACCGGGATAGATGTTCAACCATTTATTGAAATCCTTGGAAGACAATGTGGAAAACTATAGCAGCCTGAAGTATCGCGGATTCGGTAGATAAATGAAGCGGCTCTTTTGGGTGTTGAGTTCCGAGCTCAAAGTGAGGGTGGAGGGAAGCTTCAAGAAAATTAAGTCATTGACTTAAACGCTCACCAGTGACAATCCCCCTTCCCCCTAAGGGTATTATAGGAATTTTATTTCAGTTCCTGTCTCACAGTCATATATCTGTCATGTGATTGGCCACCCAAGAAACCAGCAGAAAGCTTCATCAGATAGTGTGGGGGAGATATATGACCCATTCCGCATGATTCACGGAGAGGGCTGGGAGTGCTTTATAATGAGGGTTCCTTATTCTGCACAGAGAAAATACTCTGTGTGATTTAAAAGCACAAATGTGTGAGAGGGCATGGGCAGATAATTTAACAGATAGCCTTCCGCAGCCCTGAGTAATTTAAATCATCTCAACTGGATTAGCAATTCTAAGACCATTTTTATCCTACGGAGCGAGCCACAAAATAAATTAGGTACCTTAAAAAGCTTCTTGATACCAGAGACAAAATACCTCCACAGGGCCTCCTTCTAGTGCTCTGCACACACCAGTTACTAAATGCCCACCCCCCTCCCCAGATGAATATTGAGAATTTTTTTTGCCATTATTTGAAGGGATTAAACGTTTCAGCCAGATTTTTCTTTGTTAATGAAGTTGATACATGGCCCAAGACATTCAAGGGAAATATGATTTTACTTAGCAAATAATACTTATTAAGCCCTTTCATTTATTAAAATATCGTTTTCTTCCCATGGTTCTTTCAACAATGAAAGTACACATTTCCTATTGAGCGTGTGCAGTGGGTTCAGGCCTCAGTGACTGCCCCCCTCCAGCGGCAGCTGAGAGGCGGTGGGGGCACACTCAGGTGCCCAGACAAGCCCCCGAAAGCCGCCTTGCTGCTCAAAGAGAAGGCATCGTTTGACACAGGCATTTGGGTTCTGGAAGCGATTCCTATGTTATTTTCTTTGTAAAAAACCATGGTTATAAATGTAATAGAGCTCCAAGCAGAGAGCCGCTCCATCCACCCTAGACCTTCCAGAAGAGCCCGAAGGAAAGCCTGTGTCGACAGATTGCATCCGCGAGAAGGAATGAGGCTCCCCAAAGCTTCCAGTGGGGGATTAGCTCCTGCGGAGTGTAAAGACCAGAGTGTATTCATATTCATTTCAGAGGAAGTGGAAAAAAAAAAAAAAAACCAGGGAATAAATGTTAAACAAGTCTTCCTGCTGCTTTTTCTGTCTTGGCAAGGGAAGCCAAGGTAACAGAATGTGAGAGGCAGTGGCCGAGGCAGTGGGCGCACTGCCCCCCTCCGCTCCCCTCTTCCTCTTGATTTTACAGAGCAGAAAACAAAAAGGGGCACCTCCGCCTCATGCCCCTTACCCTGTCAAACCACCAAGAGGGAGGCGCTAGGCCCAGGCTCAAGCTTAACATCTGGAAACACGGAGGAGTTTCCATTCCGGTTGGGTCCCACAGGGCCATCTGTGTGCCAAGCCCCGTGGGGAGGATTGTGACGAGGTAGAGGAGCTCAGACCCTGTCCTCAAGTCTAGAAGAAAGCCCTGGAACACACAGCGTACCAACCAGGTACAACACAGGAACCGGGTGACATGGCCACGGCTGTGAGCCTTAGCTCGGGGGGATCGGGCTGAGCATTCGTGAGGTTGGTAGGAGTCCAGGCTCCAGGCCCTTTGAGTACCATGGGCAGCTGGGATTTGCCTCTTCACTTAAGCCCGGGAACTAGAAGTTCCTGTTCTCTCCCTGACTGAGGACTAAAAAATACTACCCCCAGTCCTGGAAGCCAAGGAAACGTCCATCTCAGGCCATTGGTAAAAGCACTGCCTGGGGTGCCTGGGTGGTTCTGTCAGTTGAGCATCCAACTTCAGCTCAGGCCACGATCCCATGGTTCTTGAGTTCGAGCCCTACAACGGACTCACTGCTATTGTTGCAGGGCCTGCTTCGGATCTTCTGTCCCCCTCTCTCTCTCTGCCCCTCCCCTGTTCGTGCGCGCTCGCTCTCTCTCAAAACCATAAAAACAAGCAAACAATGCCACACCCTAAAAGCCAGCCCTGGCTGTGGGATGTTGTGGGGTTAATTTTGTACTGCCTGCCAGGTCTGGAAACCCTGGGCCAACAGAGATTGGTCAAGAACTGGAGAAACCTGTAGGGTGCTAAAGGAAGCAAAGAGAAGTCCCCCCCCTAGGGATGCCTTGGTACCTGCGCAGGACTCCCAACAGAAGGCAGCAGCTGCTGAGAACGCATCTGCAGTGAGAAGTGACAAACAACACAGGGAAACCCACTGTTGTCAGAGATTTGGTCTCTTTGGGTGCTTTGGAATGCTCTGGGGGTACCACCTAGATCCCAACCTTGCTATTAGATTGAGGCACTCATTCCCCTGGTGGGGGGGGGGGGGAGATTAAGGGGCTGCCGGCCTCAGAGGAGTTTGTCTCCAGGAAGTACCTTCAGCCTAAGAGAGACACTTTGCCCTTGGTCCTACTCCCCCTCTGTGTAGCCCATGTTCAGTGACTGGGCATTGTGGGTGGAGGCTACCAGGGACTGGTTCCCTTGCCCCAAAACAGGACGCCTGTGAAGGACCTCCATCTCCAGAATTGTCCCGTCTCCTCCCTGGACAGAGTTCTCTTGCCTCACTTCCCTAGAGGTATTGATCCCAGGAGCACTCCTCCGGGAAAACCTCGTGCACACAATACTGCAAATCTGCATTTCAGTGCCTTTCCCCGGGGGACCCGATTTAGGTGTCCCGAGATTTGTGTCTCCAGTCCAGACCTCTGTACTGATCCCCACATTCCTATCTAGTTGTGTGCTCCATATCTGTCCTGGTATCGGACCGGAGTGCCCAGCTGGGCACATACCACTGAAACCATTCTGCCCCTCCTCTAGTTCAGTAGCTCAGCCCCATTCATCCAGTTCTTTCTAGAACCCTTGGCATCTCACTTTTAGTCACCCTTCTATCTAATCACTTACAAAGCCCTGTTGATTGTATGTTCTGGGGTTTTTTTTAATTTAAGTTTATTTACTTTTGAGAGAGAGAGGAAGACAAACAATCCCAAGCAGTCTCTGCGCTTGCAGTGGGACTCGATCCCATCAGCAATGAGATCATGAGCTGAAATCCAGAGTCGGATGCTCAACTGACAGAGCCACGCAGGCACCCCATGGCTTGCCATTACTCTTATAATGGGTCCCCAGGTCTTTAATATGGTAGCCTATGGGCCACATAGAGTCTCCAGAAAGTATTTCCTATGGTTCACGTCCCGTTTTACAAAATTAGAACTCGCGCATCATTAGACTGGCCATGACCTGTTCAGTTTGTTACAGACCCTGCGGGCTCCCTTGAGCTCCTTCTCACCTCAGCCTGTCAGGTAGACCCCGTAGCAGAGCAGCCCATGTTCCATCTTCTCACATTGCCTTTTGTTCCCCCTTCCCACCTGTCTGACACCTGTGTGCCTTTTGGGACTCACATTCAAGGTCACTGCCTGAGAGAAGCTGTCCCGCACCCCCCCCCCCAACTTTCCTGGCGCCTCTTCGTCTCTCTCATAGCATGCGTCACTCTTGGAGCACCTGTGTCTTGTAAGTGCTCACGTACACATCCCCCCCCCGCCACGTTTTGTTCTTTTTGTTCTTTTTGTTCCTTCTGAACCTGGGAGATGCCTTACAGTTAATGGTGCAATCTGCAATTAATGGGATTTTAGATTTGACGACACTGAGAACTTACTTGCAAAAACCTTTTGTTTGATAGCTCTCTCACTAGAGTGTAAGTGGTCTGAGGACAGGGGTTGGGGCTTGCTTTTCCCCCCGTACCCACGGCACCAGCAGCTCACGAAGTATTGGCGGACTGAATGAATGGACAGAGGGTGGTTGTACGGATCCTGCATGGGCCCCTCTCACTGTTGTAATTTTCCAGGGTTTGCCAAGTTCGTGTTCTTCCTTGACTCTATACCCTGTCGGGCTTTGCCAGCTTTCCCTCTACCCCCTTAATCTTTGTCTGGTAGAAGGAAGAGATTTTCCCAGCTCACTGTGTCTTCGTGTAGAAACCCCTCATTTTCTAGGCCACTTTAGTTCATCATCTCTGGGCCTTTTGCAGGCGTCTGCAAGGTCTGTCACCTTTCTGGTCATTTTGTTCATACTTTTGGGTTGCCATAGCCCATGGGGCTCTAATTTAGGAAGAATAGTCTTCTGTGTCCTTTAAATCCTTCTTTAAAAAAACTATAATTTGTAGATACCAAGAGTCCTATGAAAGTGTGCAGGAACTCTGTGGGACAGTTTAGAGATCACATATGGTTGCTTTTGTGATAATTATTTCTTCCCGCCATTACTTTCTCCTCTCTCTACGTTATGTGCTCATTTGATTCATTTGTACGGACGATTCAGTTGATTCACTCGTACAGTAAAGGATCCCACACCAAAAGTAGAATCTAGAGTGTAGAATATAGAGTGTAGTTGCTACTTCTGTCTTGAAAGCATATTACCTTTGCTTTGAGGTGTCCCAGAGAAGGAAATAATGAGACAGAGCATAATTTTGTTCCAACCATTTTCACTGTTACTGCCTCATATTATTATCATTACCTCTGATCCCAAATATCCTAGATTATTTTACAGACTGGTATACGTTTTTATCACCCTGTTGACATTGCCCGTTAGAGTTAAATTCATTTGCTTACCCATTCTCGTGCTTAATATAAAGGTGAGGCAACCGTAACCATTTTTGAAAATCTGTGAGGTTATTTTCCAAGAGAAGTTAGAAGTCAGAATTCATAATCTATACTTAAAGTATTCTTTATTTTAATTTCCCCAGAGTGAAGTTTCTGGCTGGTTACCCTGCTCTCGTGCACACTGATGACATCTTCATTAGACAGTCTTTCCAACGTGTCTTCCTTTAGTCTGCCATTTCCCAACCTGCAAGAACTTAGTGTTGCCTAGAAATGTGTGTGTTCCCCTGTGCTTTGTCTCTTCTGGATAAGTTATAAACAGGTTACACAAAACGAGTTCTACACTGATCTCTGACAATGCTGCTGTTATTTTTTACTAACAAAGTGCTGGAGCACCCGGGTGGCTCAGTCGGTTAAGTGTCCCACTTCAGCTCTGGTCATGATCTCGTGGTCTGTGAGTTGGAGCCCCGCGTCGGGCTCTGTGCTGACAGCTCAGAGCCTGGAGCCTGTTTCAGATTCTGTGTCTCCCTCTTTCTCCTCCCCCGCTCGTGCTTGGTCAAAAATAAATAAACGTTTAAAAAAAAACTACTAAAACATTCCTCCTGATTTTGCAGTACCTGTTTAAAGAGTAACATTCAGGACGCCTGGGTGGCTCACTTGGTTAAGCATCTGAGTTTCGATTCAGGTCACGATCTCACAGTTCGTGGGATCCAGCCCCACATTGGGATCTGTGCTGACAGCATGACAGCACAGAGCCTGCTTGAGATTCTCTCAGTCTCCATCTCTCTCTGCTCCTTCCCTGCTTTCTCTCTCAATCTCTCTCTGTCTCTGTCACACACACACACACACACACACACACACAATAGATGAACATTAGGGGTGCCTGGCTAGCTCAGTCGGTTAAACATTTGACTTCGGCTCAGGTCATGATCTTGCTGTCCGTGAGTTCGAGCCCTGCGTCGGGCTCTGTGCTGACAGCTCAGAGCCTGGAGCCTGCTGTGGATTCTGGGTCTCCCCCTCTCTGCCCCTTCCCAGCTCATGCTCTTTCTCTTTCTCTCTCAAAAATAAGTAAACATTTAAAAAATTAAATAAAAAAATAACGTTCTGTGTGCAAAGATTTTCTTTTGAAAGTCTGAAACGTATGGGCAAATTTCATATTGATTATACATTTTTGCCTCAGAAGTTGAAATTACGTGTAAATATTTATATACAGAATATAGACATATAAACATGTATATGGGTATGTTTCAGTATTTTTATGATGTATATGTATATATGACATCTATTATGTTTATCCTATATTTACATACATGCCAAACCCTATACTACCTATAAAATGTTCTTTTTACTTTTGAAACACAGCTGGTGAGTGGTGAACAGTCTAGGAGTATGGCTAGAAAAAAATGACTTGGCAGTTAGAAGGCTAAAGCTTCCAGCTCAGATGTGTCCTCTGTATGTGTGACCCTGGTCGAGTTACAGTATTGGACCTTCTGGGGCTTCAGCTTTTTTTATTTGTAATAAGAGAGGGTTGGATTAGATCAGTGATTTTTGAACCTGATTGTACATTAGAAGTACTTGAGGGAGCCTCTAAAAATGCAGATGCCCAGGCCCTACCAAGAGCTTGTGATTTAATTTTTTTAAGCGTATTTTATTTGCTTATTTGAGAGAGAGAGGGAGAGAGAGACTCCCAAGCACTGCCAGCACACTGCCTGCACAGAGCCTGCTGTGGGTCTTGAACTGATAAACTGTGAGATCATGACCTGAGCCAAAACGAAGAGTTGGAGGCTTAATGGACTGAGCCATCCTGGTGCCTATGTGATTTTAACTTTTTAAAAGCCTCCCCTGTGAGTATAAGGTGCATTCAACTACCTAGACTTCTTCTCAGGTCTGTGAATCTCTTTATTTTCCCTTCCCAAGACAGGACGGGCCATGCCGACAGAGTCCTGTACACAGAGCTGTTCCTTTTATTGGATGCGTGTCACAGCTGTGATTGTACAGAACACTGTCTGGGTTGGAAGGCCCTTAGTGGCAGCCCATCATCCCCCATGAGTCTCTGCATATGGTCTCTCCCTGTCCTCTCAAGTGTGGAGCCTCCCCGTGTCCACGGTCCACTACCATTTTCTCTTTGTAGTCAAGCACGCTTGAGTTTGCATGGTACGTGGGCATCTCAGTGATGGTCTGAGGGAAGGATGAGAGCCCTCACTTTGTATGTGTCCTCCCTTGTGGCCTTGAACCAGTGGCCAAGGGCCATAGGTTACTTCCCACGACCCATCTTTTTGCCTGTCAACCTCTTCAAATTTTTTGGCCTCTAATTTTCTTCTTTGGCCACCCTGTGACTTTTTTTTTTTAAACTTTTATTTTAATGTTTTTATTTATTTTTGAAGGAGAGAGAGAGACAGAGCATGAGCGGGGGGGGGGGGAGCAGAGAGAGAGGGAGACAGAATTCAAAGCAAGCTCCAGGCTCTAAGCTGTCAGCACAGAGACTGATGTGGGCCTCGAACCCACAAACTGTGAGATCATGACCTGAGCCGAAGTCAGACGCTCAACCGACTGAGCCACCCAGGCACCCCTCGGCCATCCTGTGACTTTTAATCTCTTTGACCCCTGAAATAACCAGTTAATACATTTTATTGCCACAGTACTGACTTAATACAAGAATAATAGTTTGAAAGCATATTCTAATCACCTTTCACCCTGTGGGTTGACCAGCGAGTGCGTGATGTGGATTATTAGCACCATAACAACTTAAAGAAAAACAGATTTCACATGTATTAGGTTTCCTTCCTCAAAAATGTTTCTTGCTTTTGCTGCTTTTACCACCATTCCAGTTTACATCCATCTTCCTTCATTCCAGTGTCTTCCCTAAAATAAGAGTAATGGTGGTCGTCGTTGATGGATACTTCCATTATTGCATTTCCGTGTCATGACGGGGTTTAAAGATGAAGCCACTGCTCTTAGGCCTCAACATCTGTGGCGTGGCACTTTCTACATTCTGTGCATTAACTTAATCCGTAGGGGGACCATTTTACATCTTACCAAGGACGCGGTTGTAGATGTCAACGTTCTGTGCTTGCCACTGGTCACAAGAGTATTAAAGAGCAGTGTGAAAATGGAGGCTGTCTCAACCCCTTAGCCCTGCTGCGGTTACTTTTAGGATTATGACTCCCACTGTCCTCATCTTTCAGATGGGGAAGCTGAGGCACAGGGCGATTTTGAATAACTTAGATGAGATGACTAAGCTAATACAAGGCAGAGTCAGGATTCGAACCCAGGTCTTCCCGGTCCCAAACCCGAGTTGCCAGTGCTATGCTGTGTTGCCTTCGACTCTGACCTTAGCTACTGCACCCTGTTTGTAAGTCACATCTGACTCAAACCCTTTTTTCTTGCTATTTGTGTACAGAAACGGTCTCTGTCTGTTTCCTAGACATGACGTATTTATTTATTTATCTGGACTTTATGGAGCCTCTGAGGTTTACCTCCTCTTGGACCCCTTGTTCCCATGGGGTCAAGAACCATGCCGTTTGGTCAGCCTGTCTCCCTCACCATCCTACTAAGGTGCCAGACTATTGTCTCTAGGCATCTTTCACCTCGTTCCGTTCATCTTTCAGCCGGTTTTTCTGGAATGTCGCATGCTGGCAAGGTTCGGTGGAAGGCCTAAAATCCTGAGAGCCCAAATCTGTCTTCTCAGACATTGCTCGGGGTTGCCTTCTGTGGGCAGAACCCCCCCCCCCCCGCCCGCCATTCTCTCCCCTCTCTTCTCCTTTTGCTGTTTTTGCCTTCTCGACTCTCTCCAAGCCTAGGGTGCAGTGTGGAGCCTCATTCTGGAGTCTTTATGTCTCTACCCGTAAGTGAACTGTGAGGCAAAGACGATGTGTAAACAACCCTGAGCGTATAGTATGTGCTTAATGAAGAGGCACTGAGTGAGATAGGAATTTGTGACATTAGTGCTTTCTTTTCCCCTTCAAGTCAAGTAATTTGGAGTCCAGAAAAACGAATGTTGACAATGGTGATGTAAAGGAATTTTTAGAAGCATGTGTAATGGTGCTTCTTGGAAAGGCTCACGAAACTGATCTTCTGACACTCTTCCTGTTCTCCCAGTAAACGTCCCCTCCACGGTCATGGAGGCCATGTGCAGACAAGACGCCCTGCAGCCTTTCAGCAAGAGCAGCAAACTGCCCCCGGCCGCCCAGCAGCGTTCTGTGGTTTTCCCACAGACGCCGTGCAGCAGGAACTTCTCTCTCCTGGATAAGTCTGGGCCCATGGAGTCAGGATTTAACCAAATCAACGTGAAAAACCAGCGAGTCCTGGCGAGCCCGACCTCCACGAGCCAGCTCCACTCGGAGTTCAGTGACTGGCATCTTTGGAAGTGCGGGCAGTGCTTTAAGACTTTCACGCAGCGGATCCTCTTGCAGATGCACGTGTGCACGCAGAACCCCGACAGGTAACCCCGACTCTTGGCCGCTCCCCTCGTGTTTGCTCAGTGAGACCCACTGCCTGCCTTCCGCCAGGCCCCGGGCGCCTCCCGCAGCCGCCCGCGACGGGAGGTGTGTGCGCGCGTTCTGGAAGGTCAGAGATGAGTGGCGGGGCCGCTGATGGTCTTTTTACAGTGTAGCCGGGCTACGGGAACGACAGAGGTCACAGGGAGGGACCTTGCTCTCGCTTTCCAGACAGTTCTGTCCGGGTCTAAAGGGGAACAAAGCAGACGGCGCATGTATGAATATCGTAGATGGAAAAATGAGGTCAGGAGCATTAGAATCCTCTCTGTCTTCCTAAGATAATATAGTTGGCTGCCTTGCTTGCTGTCACAGGCATTTCAGGGTTCACCTCCAGTGTGCCGTGGGTATGAACTTAATTAAGTACTAAGAGGTAATGAATTGGAATTTTTTGCTTAGTACTATTTTTCTTCAGAGCGTGCAAACCCATAAATCCTGCAAAGCTGTCAAAAGGAAATACCTACTCTGCTAGTGATGTGGAGGAAAACAGATGCCACTTATTCAATAAACTAATATCCACACAGAAGAAAAATGTTGACCAGATACCTCAGAGTCAAAGTTGGTTTGAAAGTTTGTCAATAAAGAATTTTATGGCCATGAACTGAGGATGAAATTTAGCTGAACAAGTGAATTAAAATTTCAGGTGCTTTGACGAGTGGCACAGTAGATATAATGGAACTATTATTTATGAATCAAAACTCGTTTATTCGACAGTCTTGAGAGCCGGGAGCGCAAAAGACAAAAATCAAAATAATTCAATAAGAAAGGACCGTGCTTTCTCTCCCTTTCACATCCTGTGAAGATGTGATTAAACCCCAAATATCTAAGAATAGCCTGGAAAAGGCACTTTGAATATGAAATGAAATAAAACATGGAAAATGATTTTTTGGAAGGAAGATACGCAGTTGGAAGCACGTCTTCTGAATTATTTTCTTCGTTTGGCCGCTGATTAACCTTAAGCCCCTCTGTTCTCTTTGCCTTATGTTATACCCCTAGCTGTCCCCTCCCAGCTGAGCGGCATATGACAGCGTACTGGCGAACCTGGCAGGGACACAGAGGGTGGAGATGTGCTGGGAAGGGGGTGGATGTGTTCTAAAATAATAAGAACCCCTTTTAGTATATATATGCACATTTACATGTGTCTTTGTTCTTTATTTGTGCTTTTCTAGAAACCCCTTGCCAAGCATCAAGCATTGCTGTAATTAATTAATGTTGAAATGGTTGCGTTAGTGTTGTTAAGGTAGCTGGGCCTTTCCAGTCTTTCACTTTCCAGGGAGAGATCCTGGTGAAACTGTCATCAGACCTCTGCACGTGTTAGTGCTTTGGGCTTTAGAAGTGACCACAAAAGTTGTGCAAGTGATTTCCTCACTCAGGAAGGGTTTCCTTTGAAAGTTTCTCTGTTTTGCAAGTACGCATGTAGCTTCGAGATGCTTCTCTTCCAAGTTTGCAATGCATTTTAGGAGTTTTGAAGCCTAAAAGAGGCGTTAACTTGTGTTACTAGGAACTTGCGTTCAGATGTATGGATTCGTTAGTGGCACAGATATGTTGTTATCATAGTAACTAAATGTGCAAGGTAAGATGAAATGATAGTTGAAAGTTTCTGGGTCCTGAAACGCCAGGCTTAGCTTTGAGTATGATTTGATTTCATGCTGAATATCACATAAAGCAATAAGAATATGTTACAGTAAATGGATACTGAAACAGACTATTTTGTCCGACCCCAGTTACACTTGGAAAACCATATGCATATTATGGTTTAAGTCCCTGTGAAGTCTGTCCCATCAAATAATACTGTCATGATTTGTAAAACATCTATGTAAGCTGTCAGAAAAACACCTGATAAATTCAGAAAACTTAGATACACCAAATACATGTGCAGGAGGGGTTGTTGGGTGAGCGCTGATTTAAAGTCAATTGAGAGTTACTGGCAGAAATCCACATGGCATGAGTTTTCCATTCTGTGCTAGACATGGCTGGGCTTCTTTGACTCAGATGCCCAGGTGTGGTGTGGCCAGACCTTCCCAGATGATGCACAGTGATGGGTGCTTGATGTCCAGGTACATAGCCAGGGTGGGATCAGATGACTCAAGCAGCAGGTACTTCTCTCTTCCCTGTCTTTGCTCTCTGTTCAGACATAGTCACCATGATTCACGAATAAGTTGAATTTAAGAATTAGGACTTCAAAAAAATTAGGCCCTTCATAGGCAAAGTAATCAAGTTCGTGGCTTCTTAGTAACGATGAGGCAGTGCTTAAATTACTCCATCGTATCCGAGTTGATTATTGGAGATACGGGCAAAATTGGGGAAGATACCCACTCACTTTGATGCACTTGTTTTAGGCACCTGATTTGCTTTTTGCCTATAGTACTGGAATAGCTCTTTTCAGTTCTAGAATCTAGAATGCGGTCTTTGCACCAGCAAGTTTGGAAGTAGAAGATACTCTCTATAATTCTTAACCACATGAGTGAATTGCCAAGAAAGAGGAAGAACTCACTTTCAGTATCACATTTGTGTATGACGGTTGCGAAATTTGGAGCTTTTTCTCTTATTTTCCATGACTTATTTTCAGACTTACAGCTGCTGAGTGTACATATTTTCTTCAGTTATTGACTCCATAAATCAGCCGGCTTTCCATCTTTGGCAGTTTGTGGCCATTCAGCCGTATACAGTGATAAAGCTTGGAACCTGCCGGTCAGACACCATTTCCCCTCTCTTTGAAAAACGCACATGCTTTTATTTTGATAGGAAAATTGTGCTAGAAAACCAGGGGCAAAAAAGACATCGAAGACAAAGTCAGAAGGTAAACAGGTTAGAGTTTCAAACACGTCCAAATTTGAAACAGGCCCCAGAATCCGAGGTCCAAAAGATTTTTCACTCAACGGACTGAGTATTTGGCCATGAAACCCAACCCATCTGAACCTTCATCAAAAGAGACTTTGTGTGTCTATATCCGTGAGCTTTTCCATGGGAGAGACCATCAAAAAGTCTCTGCCTTGATATAAAGGAAAAAGATCCGGGGATGCTTAGAGTTGCCAGATCGCCCTTTTTCATGACCACGCTGTTTACACTAAATGCAGAAATAAATTCCATTTGCCCTAGCCAGGTAAGAATTAGCACTCAAGATCAAAACACATCCGTGGGGGTCCTGGGGCCACGGAAGTGTTATTTCTCGATTCCGTTCTGTTAATACTTTGCAAACAGACTCCCAATTCTTGTCTTCCTTTTTCCCAGGCTACTAACTTTTTCTTTGCCCTGAGTGGATTCAAAAGGAAGAAGCTGTTAGCATCTACACGCCCCAAGGGTTTATTTAGGAACTTCATAAACACTAGGGGTTTTGCATTAGCTTATGACCTAGGCCAGGGCAGCTGAAATCCCTTTTGCTTGAACCAGGAGTTAGAAATCCCTTTTCTCTTCTGTTTTTCTGCTGCAGAAACCCTCAACAGTCCCACTGGGGGGGCTCCAGAAAGGGGTAAGCAAAGCCTTCCATCTCAGTGGATTATTTTTTGATGAACCTGTTGTCTTTTTTTGTCTGCAGAAAGTATCTTTCTAATGCTTATCTTTATGTTGCCTCCTTTTTCTTTTCTCCTTGGGTTTTGTTTTGGGGTTTTTTTGGGGTTTTTTTTGGTGGCACGTTTGCCTTTTAGCCTCCCAGGTGTACCATCAGCTGCTCACATTTGTGTCGTTTTGAGTATCATTGTTTGTAACTGGATGTGGTGGTACCAGAGGGGAAAGTAACCCTAGAAGGTGCTCTTTGGTGGGAGGAGCCTGGAGATGATCCATCACCGTGATCGTTTGTTTTCAGTGTGTCCATGTTCTTGTGTTCCACTGTCCCCCTGCCCCCAAATGCGAAGCTTCTGTTCTTTTTAGGGTTTTGTGTTCTCCAGGTCCTTTTGGCTCTGTACTTTCACCGCTTTCCTGCAATCTTTTCCTTCTTACATACAGCTGCATTTGCTTCTCACTCCGCATGGCCAGCAGTGACCTAAGTAGCACTCCCTTTGAAGTTCTGGAAGATGTACACATGGGCAGACTGACGTGGGGCAAGGAGAGAACGTGGCCCCAGCTGAACGAGTTTTGTCCTGGAGGCTTTCATGCCATGAAAGAAAAAATCAAAGGATTAATATTTTAAACCAAACCACACTTAATTTTCTTAAGTGCTTCATCCTTTTTCTTTGTGTACACAAAACCGATTACAGACCCAAAGTAAATGAATTGCACATTTTACTGGGGTAATCTTTGGTGTAGTTGCTGCCAGTTACAGAGAATGCCAGGGGATGTACAAAATTTGTCTTTTTGCTTGCTTTCTGTTTAAATGTGTACCAGCATCGATAGATGCTAACTAACTTGACCCAGGCTTTGTCTGGCTTTTAGTTACTTTTTTTGTTGTTAATATTTGTTTATTTTTGGGAGAGCACAGTAGGGGAGGGGCGGAGCCGGGAGGAAAGAGGATTGGAAGCGGACTCTGTGCTGACAGGATGACAGCAGCAAGCCTGATGTGGGGCTCAGACTCTAGAACTGGGAGATCATGACCTGAGCTGAAGTCACATGGTCAACTACTGAGCCACCCAGGTGCCCCTGGTTTTTAGTTATTTTGTTACTGCGTATGGTGCACCATAGTCTGGTTTTTCATGAGGCTTTGCTATTTCTACGTTGAAACTCACGAGACTATTTAAGTTTGAAGTAATCAAAATGGGGTAAAATAGTGTGTCTAGTTCTCACTCACCCTAATCACATTTCAGGAGCTGAACAGCTCCAGGTGGCTCATGGCTCCCATGTTGGACAGTGTAGATAACATTTCCACGATCGGACAACAGTGCTAGATGTCTCCAGTAGTTAAAAAAAAAAAAAAAAAAAAAAAAGCCATAAGCTTCTTCTGGTTGTGACATGTCATCACTTTGTGAGGAATGCTTGTTGCGTATATTTTCAGAATAACGAAATGGTGTCTGTGTATGATGATGTGGGGGGAGCTTTCTTAGAAAGTATATTCACATTTAGCTGTTGAGTCACCTAAGATCCTGGGAAGAGGGGAGCTAAATGTGGTGCCTGATGATGTCAGTCCTTCCATGCTCCTGCCAGTAGGACCCATCATAGGGAGAAAGAACTTTGGAGTTGAAATCGATTGGATCTGCAGGTTTAGGACAGGAAGCCTAACCTTTTGGCCGCACTTTGACATGTTTACGAGAATGTTAGTTATCAGAATAAAAAGCAGAGTAATGGCAATAAATCCTGTGCCCTCAAATCACTTCCGTTGTAAACTGTGAGCCTTAATTCCTCTGGCCAGTTGTTCCAAAGAAGATTCCATAGTGGTGGTCATGTTTTCGAAGGCCTGCCCTTGGACTTGGAGATTTCTTTCCGTTTTGAATGTATGCCTACATCCTTAGGTGAAACCCTTTGATGCAGTCAATGTTAAAATCACTTTTGAATCTTTTCCTTTCATTCATACTTTTTTTTGTGGGAAATAGTGAAAATCCAGGAAAAGAAGGAATCTTGTCTACTTGCTATGTAACTCCCAGACTTTCTGAAGGCTAACTTCCTGTAAATTTCTAGGCTGAGCGAGACAGTCTGTTATTATAGTGGCAAGTCGAGTTCACATTTTAGTTCTGAACGCTACATAAAGTCAGCTTCTGCAGAGGTGACTTACCTGCAGAGGTAAGCGTGGGGTATAAAATCTTACTCTTCAGGATATCTAAGAATGAAGGGATATTGCTTTGTTTCTTGAGATCAGTTCAAGTAAGGTTTGGTTCTCCATCTTGGTCCTGGATTTTCTTGTTGCCCTGACTTCTCAACTGTTTACCAAATAAGATGAAATGGGTCGTATTCTAATTAGTATGTATAGTCACAAAACCAAGGAAGGCTCTCCGTGCAGGGAACTGGCTGGTGCACACAATACAAGATGGAGGTCATGTTGTTGATGCTACGCCTTGGGGGGCTGTGTCTTGGGACAGATTCTCAGGCTGCACATGTTGGTTGATTGTCTGGAAGCAGGACCAGAGCATGATGGGATGCTAGAGAGCAGGTAAATCACTACGTCCCTCTTAGCGGAGAGATGAGAAACCATGAGGAAGTGGACTTACCAAAGTCTCACAGCTGACTCAGGCTAGGGGCTGAAGCAGGACTCCCCGGTGCTGCTTTCCTTGTCGTGCAGACCCTTCCATGAAGTCAAGCTAAATTCCACGAAGTTTTTAAAGTTGTACCTTAGGTCACTGGACACCTAGCAAATGCCTCTCAGGCCGTAGTATTGGGCAAAATGGATGTGTTAGGATTCTCTTTGTCTTTCCTTGGTATTACCTTGATAATAGACTTCAGGATAAGCCTCCCCATGGTCATTTCCACTCTTCGGTGTGTAAATCTTCGCGACTGTGACTATTAACATAAAAAGGATGGGTTGACTCTTGACTATGGGAAATAAATCACCCCAACTTTTGACAGCAGAGTTAGAAAAAAAAGAAAAGAAAAGATTAATTGGCTTTATTTAGTGGCTTATTGTTTATTGTGATAGCTATTAAAAATAGATAACCAGAGGCTAATAACTGTTAATGGTCCCTTCACTATTAGAAAAATCAATTGTCAGTGGATATAGCATATATTAATAAATTATTTTGTTTATAATCTTCAATAGTTTAAAAAGTTCACTCCTGAGAGAATGATTTCTTGAGGAACACTTTAAGGTTAACGGTTACTATAAAGAATAGACTTGGCAGGCAGACGTTTGCATTTACATATCATGTTAATGGCTTTCAAAGCAATATTTAATAATTGTAATAAAGTGCACGTGCAATTTATCAAGATTGATAAACTCCTTTACCAAGGACGCTTATATGTATTTTTTGAAACTTGTTTGAGAGCAGTTAAATAGATTTCTAAATGTAAGTAATTAAAATTGTATAGTATTGAGTTATTGACCAATCCTGGACTATTAATCAAGCTAAAAAATTCTACAATCAGTGCTCAGCGTGCTGAAGCCTGGTAAAATAATAGTATTTGTGTTCAGTGAGGCAAGTAGCCACAATTAAGCACTTCACTTGACAAATGAGAGGGTACACTTTATTTTGCACTTAATTGAATTGTTTTACATGCTCGCTCGCCATTGTCTCCTCGTCCTTCGTTTTGGTTTCTGGTCTTTGGAGCCTACGCATTTGTGAAAGCTAGAGCAATTAAATCTGCTTTTGCCACTGGCTTTCTAAATGCAGCCAGAAACGTCTGGGCCACAAAGCAGGGCTTCGTGAGTGCTGTTAGTATCGCTCATGACAGATTATTAATTTTCCTCACAAAAATTTTGATAAATTAGAGTTCCATCAAAGAAGGATGAGAACTAGTTTTGTGAGTGGGGAGAACTCCCCAGGGTTTCTATCACTCACCGGACTCTGCTTAAGTAAGCAGCAGAACTCTGGGAGAGCAGACAGAAGTCTAATGTCTTTTATGAAAACCCCAAATCGATTTACTTCTCGTGAACTGGAAAGAATGTTCTCTGATAATCTCGCTAATTATCAGGTATTTGTCACAACTTCCTTCCATTGGCTTTCCCATCACCGTCCTCCCTCTGCAGACACAGGGACATCCCGTCATTTCTGTGCTGCTCTAAATCGTTGCTTGCCACGGATTAAACTGCAGAGCTAAAGTTTAAGAAGATGACCCACAATGGATAAATATTAGTGTATGTGTGTGGGGTGTGTGGGTGTAAAGAGTACCAGTCAGGACTTTTGTCACAGACAAATTGGGGTACACACCGGTGTTGACACACTATCAAATGTCTACGTTGTAGACCCCAAGGCAGTTGCGTATTTCTTGAAACACACAAGCAGCTTGCCCACTTCTCTGCATATTTACCTCAGAATAAAGTCCTAACACCCTGCGGTGACCTTGGCCTCGAGAGTTTATTTCCCCTGAGGACAGTTGGTCCTCAGTTTTCTGAACCGACAGAGAAAGTAACAGCTGCTTTCCCTGCCCCTGAGGACTATTGTAAAGATTAAAGTACGCAATTGTTCGTAAAGCACTTTGAAAAGTGAAAAGTGTCACGGAATCATGAGAGACAATTCCGTATCTTCTCTGGTAACGTTCCTGCTTGATCACGCCCGTACTCTCTGTGCTCCCCAGAGCGCCCTAATATTTGCCTCGGGTGGGGATAAAAAACAAGAAAGCGAGGGTTCTTGAACCGGGGTGGTTGATACCCGCAAGGAATATTCGTTTGGGAATACTGATGTGTCTCAGAAGCTCCGTGAATTGTGTTCCCAGGGCCACAGGCACGGTCTTGGGGACCCAGCCGCCAAAGCCTTGGGTGCGGTTTTAAAAAGAGAGAAAATGTCAGTGGAAAGTTAAGGCCCTTGCCTCGTGACGCTGATTTTCGCCGACTTGACACAGACAGTGATGACCAGGCAGCCTCTTTATTTGTTTCAGACCTTACCAGTGTGGTCACTGCTCGCAGTCCTTTTCACAACCATCAGAGCTGAGGAACCACGTGGTCACTCACTCCAGTGACCGGCCCTTCAAGTGCGGCTACTGCGGTCGTGCCTTCGCCGGGGCCACCACCCTCAACAACCACATCCGAACCCACACTGGAGAAAAGCCCTTCAAGTGAGTAGAGCCTGACCCTTCACCCACCCCTTTCCTCCTAGCCTTTTCCAAGAGCCAGCAGACCAGCTGGCACGGTGCCACTCAGCTCAGCCAGCGGGTGGAGAAGGTTTTGCAAGGTGAGCATCCAGGCTCCGAGAGGACTTCCTTGTTTGGTGGTTGGCATTAAAAGAACGATGTCTGGAAGCCTATACCCTGATCCTGGCTCAGGCTGTGCGGCCACGGACACAAGATGATCTTTTCTGGGTCTGTTTCCTCATCAGTAAAATAAGGGAGAAGGAGTAGGTCATTTTAAGATTCTAGTTCCTAAGGGAGCCTGGGTGGCTCAGTGGGTTGAGCGTCCGACTTCATCTCAGGCCATGATCACGCAGTTCGTGGGATTGAGCCCTGCGTCTGGCTCTGTGCTGATAGCCCAGAGCCTGGAGCCTTTTCAGATTCTGTGTCTTTCTCTCTCTCTCTCTCTCTGCCCCTCCCCCGCTCACACTCTGTCTCTCTTTCTCTCAAAAATAAACATTAAAAAAAAAAGATTCTAGTTCCTGAGGGTCTGTGCTTCTAGAATTTAAGCAGAGAGCCCCTACAGTGTCCTCTTTGGGCCACCAGCAAGTTTATGACCGTGGGTGAGGTGACCCCAGTTTAGGACATTTAAATAGTGATCTCTTGGGGAACTTGAACATTTTAGGATTCTGGTGAACTATTTCCTCCTCTTCCCCATCTGTTAAAGTGGTTTGACTCCGTGACAGTGGCCAACCTGTGGCCTTTGCAGTGTGTTCTTTGGATCGTAGAATTACGATATTGGTGAAACAAAACAAAACAGAACCACATACTGGGCATGTCTGAATTCTTGAGGATTCAGGCAATGTGGGAAGAGGTGAGAATGAATTCCGAGGGCTTTGGCAAGGTAAGAGCATCTGAGTGAAAGACTGTTTCTAGGTACGGCACAGTCATGAAAACAGTGGACATCTGAATCATGCGAGGTGACCTGTTGGTTCACTCACTCGTTCAGTCGTTCATTTATCCATGTACGTATTCATTCATTCAGCACATACCTACTGAACGTCTTCTTTTGTACTAGGCGCCCACCTAGTCGCGGAAGATACAAAGGTGAATGCATCTCCACTTCCCGGTCTTTGAAGACCACATAATTTATGGGGGAAGCCCAGTTCATAAACAAGTATGATAACATAGGGTGAAGACTGCAAAAGTGAAGGGCAGGAAAATAATATATATATATATATATATATATAGTGCCCCAGGATAGCACAGAAATGGAGGAGTCAGTGCTGTCTGGGAGAGATGATGTTGAAGATACATCTTGAAGGATGAATAGGAGTTTTCCAGATAGACAAAGGAAAGAGGTATTTCTGGCAGCCCAAGTAGGTGGAAAGGCTTGGGAGTGTGGACTAGCACATTGGACTTGGTCTGGTCAGTTGTCTCTAAGCAACTTCTCCTGTCTCTGTGATGAACTCTGCTGTTCATCCCTCTCTGTCTCTACTCATTTGCCGTACTGGCTTTCGATGGTTAAGAAGGAGGATTAAAAGGACTTAGACGTACAGCCTATTCATTTTAAGGACAAGCTCAAGCCAGAAGGGAAATAATTGAGGCAATAAGAGATGAATCTTGTTCAGTCTCAGCCAAGGAGTCTTGTAGGCTCTCATTACCCATAATTTTCCATTTGGACCTATTGGCATGGGATGTCATTGCCATGGTGCTCAACCCGAGGCTGAGCTTGTCTCAGGGTGGCACAGTCCTGCTGGCCCGGGTCCTGCCTGCCTTGGTGTCTGCCATCGGAGGGAGGACGCATCAAAGATGGTCGTCTTTGCTTACCTCCCATGAATTAGTTACCTTTATTCATCATCCTTAACTCGTTTTCATCCTGGTTTAATTTATGATATATATTGGTAGTAAAAATAGTTTTAATTGTTGTCTGTGTACATAGGTGTAGCTTGTTGACTGTGCAAAAGCATCTGGCTAAGGGGGATGGGAAGAGATCTGAAGTCAAACCTGCATTGCCCCGGCCAAGCTGGACCCTCTAGGGCTGTGATCACCCAAATGGACCTCTTTTCTTCTAATCTCCCCTCAGGGCCGGTGGTTAGCACAGGTTCTAGAGTTTGGTGTACTCTTTCCTTGCCCTCAGTCCTGACCCCTCAGAGGGTTAGCACGTTCTGGCTTCATCACTGCCCTGGATGTGGAAGATGACGGCAGCACATTTCCAGGGCCTTTGAGCAAGAGAGCTTTGCAAAAGCAAAGACATACGATTGACGATCCTTCCGGCCCCTTACATTAGAGAGGGCAGCCGGACAGACACGGTGCCAGGAATCAGATTGATTTTTATCTTGTTGCTGTGTAAATAGATTTTAGTAATTAATTGAAGAGGTTTCAGGGTCAAAATGCGAAATAGATTTCTATTAATGTTAAGGTGTTACTTACGTGTAACCTCGTTGACTCCAACTCAATTTTTTTTTTCTCTAACATCCTGATTTTGTCATGTTTCCAATAGCGTTGCCATTTTAACTTACTTTGAAATCATCAGGTTAATATTTGAGGGGCTTTAATAATTGTATCATTTACCTTTCCAAGAGTGTGTTTTTGTGACCATCACGTAATTCCATCTGGAAAGCGAATTAAGAAAAGCATGAGAATTGGTTGGATTAGATTCTGTGTGTGTGTTTTAGTTCATTCTGCCTTTACTCTTATTGGGATGATGGCTACATGCTATATGTATGGTTGGGTAGTTTGTGTGTGTGTGTGTGTGTGTGTGTGTGTGTGTGTGTGTGTGTGTGTGTGTGTGTGTGTTTTAGTTTATCAAATATATATTCCCAGGGGAGAACTGAGTGTATGCTGTTTTTAATAGTGCAAGACTTAAACATCTTCTAGGAAATGGAAAACTAAATCCTTCACTGTATACAATCAGATCGTTCTGGATTGAACTATCCCAAGGGAGTTTTGGGAAGCTTCTCACCATTGCCCACAGATATCCATCCCACGGACATTTGTAAATATTATGAAGATACTCTTTTACAAGCTCATAAAACAAACATTCAAAAAAACCTTTGTTGCAGATTAGTCAATAAAAACGGATTTCACCTCAACAGTTAATTTTACTACTTCACCTAATGGGTATTGGCTTAAACAACGTTACAAAGAAGGAAAAGAACCTCGTAAAGCTGCAGAATCCTAAACTGTATGCCTTGAGCAAGTTGCACCTAGATGCCTCCAGTGGCTCAGTCTCCAAATTGTCCCACCCGTCCAGGGCCCCGGAGGCTTTCACAGAATTTTCAGGAGCCTGCCATGACAGGGGAGAGCCCTTTCCAAGTTCTGAAATCTGCTGGGATGTGGGTTTAGGCAGATCAAGATTATTGCTGCCCAAAGAAGGCTGGAGAAGATACGGCGTTAAGAGATCAGAGTCTCAGTGTAGGATTTGCCTTGAGATCTGATTGGCTGAGAGCCCACTGAAATACTCCACCCCTCAAGCTGCAGGTAGATCGTGGGCCTGTTGGCAGCCAACTTGGGTATCTACTTAGAACTTCTAGAGTAAAAGAGCCCATAGGAAAAAAATACCTATCAAAGGAGCATGAGGAAGGTCTTGGCTTTCAGTTTGTACGGTGACACTGGAAGTCATAGTAAGGAGCAAAAGCAAGACATCATTTCATTTAACAGCATTTGCCCAGCTCTTTAGTGAAAAGAGGAAAGAAGGAAGGAAGTGAATTGGCATCTAAAACTTCTTTATAGTAAGGACTCCTTTTTCCTTCTCTATTACTAAACATTAACCATAATCTCTGAAGATTTTAGGGGGGCGGGGCTGCTTAGCTCTGCCTGGAGGACCCCATGTGAACTGCTTGATGCCCAGCTTTGGAGTCTGGGAAGACCAAAACTTCCCACAGGAAAGGTTCTTCTGTTCATGTCTGTTAGAAGCAGGGGAAAGATACTCATCCGTACGTTTTTGCCTCAAGGAAAGACAGATTGGCTCAGTATATACATTAAAAAAAAAAAAAGGATATTCCAAAGATCATCTAATATTTTAACAAGATTCATGCAGCAGAGCAAATAAAAAGAGCACATCAGTAAATATGCATTGAGCACATCGTATGTACAAGCCCTGTGCAGTTCGGTCCAATCCAACAAGCGTTTGGTGACAGTCTGTAGAGGCACGAAAGAGAGCTTCTTGGAGCTTCCATTCTTTGTAACAGAACTTGACCTCATTTTGGCCTCCGTCAGTGTCAGGTGGTCATGGTTAGGCTCCCTGTACCTGTAATCCAGTCACCTATCAGATTAAGTAAAGAATGATTTCCGATCTAAAAGGAAATCAAATATAACTAAGATACCCATATTCATAGAAAATTGGGGGTTTCTCTGTGCTGGAATATTTGGATGACTTTCCACATCATCGTTCGCGCAGTGTTCCTTTCGTGGCTGTGACATCAGCATAGTGAGGAAGACGTGTGGGCAAGAGCATTTCTTTGCTCCCAGCTCATTACCCCCATCGTGCTTTGCTATTTTTTCTGCTGCGCTCGATGAAGTCCAGGGTTAGAGGTACCCGGTCTCCCATCTGTGATATAGTTCAGGGTTAATTACATGCCAACACGGATGAAGTCTGGCTTTGACTTGCCAGAACCCAGGTATTTACATGGAGTCCTTCTGATGAGTTTCATTAAACTATGAAAATAACTTGTGAATGGATTTTTTCTAAAATTAAAGGTGATGAATGTAAAATGGAGGCTCATTCCTTATTTAAAAGTTTATTTTTGTGTCTGATTGTCTTCATTTCCTCATTTGGTAAGGAACCAACCCACACCGATACACATATCTGCATGTATTTTCATTCACACTTGGAGCAGATGGCAGTAGAGATGATTTATTTTATTTTATTTTGTTTTATTTTACTTTATTTTGTTTTACTTTTATTGTATTTCATTTTTCTTTATTTTATTTTAGAGAGAGAGTATGTGCAAGCTGGGAAGGGGGACGGGGAGAGAGAGAGAATCTCAAGCAGGCTTTATGCTTAGCACAGAGCCTGACTTAGGGCTCAATCTCACAACCCTGGCATCATGACCTAAGCCGAAATCAAGAGTCAGATGCTCAACCGACTAAGGCACCCAGGTGCCCCAAGATGATTTCTCAGTGAGGATCTTGGGAGTCCTATAGACAGACTTAGATTTTCTTTTACAACAAGTTATTTCGAGAGAGTAAGTATCTAGGAGGCCAGTTAGGCACACGCTTGAGAGTAATGTAATTCTCTTAATGTTTCCGTCCAGCCTGGATAGTTAATTATTACGCATAGATGTACACTTGTGCCTTATATGAAGCACTAACCTTCTCACTTGTGAATTCTTTATCTTCTCATATACAAGGTTAGAGGTGCAGAAGTGTGACCCAGGTACACGGTCTTTCCTTGTAATTTTCAAACAGTTTGCTTTGAAATGGATTCTGAAGCTTCAGAATTTTTTTTTTTTAAAAGGAATATAATAATTTGAAAGTTGGTCAGCCGTGAAAGGTAGTATATTCTGACACGCTGATCCAGTAACTGATCGGTTCTCTAATAAACGATCAGCAATGCGATAACATGTCACCAGCCCTTCGGGAGCCCCGCAAAGAGGATGAGCTAACCGTGGACGCTAATGAATACACCAAAAATCATTAGCTGATCAATACTTCTGAGTTATTTTCATTGAGCTGATAGGTCTGATACATTAAAGCTGACATTATACATTTGTCAAGATCACAGTGCAGTTTTTAACAGTGGAACGGGCTGCTAAAAATATTCCCTGGAAGACAATCAAAGAAACACAACTTCTTCACTCTGACACGTTCAGATGGAACGGGAGCCCTGAAAAATCCAAGCGTGATGGTCAAGTCCCAGGCTCCCAGCATTAAAAAATATACAAGAATCCCCAAAGTGGATGGATATGTTTTATTTATTTATTTATTTATTTATTTATTTATTTATTTATTTATTTATGGTAATTATCTCTGTGGCTAGTTACTTTGTATATAATGTACTAATAAAAAGAAGAGAGGACTGTCCCCCAGATAATGGGGCACATGGCGTATGATGGAGCAGTGAGGGCTTTGTCTTGAGAGCTTTGCCACAATCCAGTCATGCAGGGACCTGAGACCAGTGACTACATTAGTTGAGAGGGGCAACAGTCAGGGTGCCTGGGTGGCTCAGTCAGTTGAGCGTCCCGCTTCTGCCAAGGTCATGATCTCACGGTTCGTGGGTTCAAGCCCGACTTCAGGCTCTGTGCTGACAGCTCAGCGCCTGGAGCCTGCTTGGGATTCTGTGCCTCCCTCTCTCTCTGCCCCTCCCCCGCTCGCACTCTGTCCCTCTGTCTCTCTCAAAAATAAGCATTAAAGAATTTAGAAAGAGAAGGAGGGACAGTTGTCTGCGGCTCTTCTGAACAGCCTTTCCTTCAAATGATTGAGAAGAAGACATTGAGGGGATGGCTGTGGTAGCCGCTGTGCCCTAATGGGTGCTCAGCCAGTGCTCCAGGCAGCCCGTGCATGCAGAGTGGTGACAGGAAATCACTGTCTATGCCCAGCTCGCTGCTAGAGTTTGCGTGTGTGTATAGTCATAGACCCCAGCCAGGAATAGCAACCACCACAGAGAAACTAGAGACCACCATTGGAGGTGTGTGTGTGTGTGTGTGTGTGTGTGTGTGAGATAGGTTTATATAGATTGAGTGGCCATCAAGGTAGTAAGTGTGTTGCATAGGAGGTGGGTTGAGCTCAGGGTCTCTAGGTTACAATCTACTTTTAAAACTATTTTATTTTATTTTTTAACATTAAAGCCAGGAGATACTCTTGGAGCAGGATGCTGCTTTGCTCCTCATCAGACACACTGACTCCTCACTATGGCCCACAGTTACCTTCTTTCTACTGTACCTTCTAGAGGGCTGAGCCTCTTGAGCCACACAAACACGGGTCGATCCTGAATTTTTCTGTCTCCCATCCCACCTGCAAACATTCTTCTCGCCCTGAGTTTGCTCGCACTGTGATGCTTCTGCACAGAAACAACCACCCACACCCACCCCCTGTGGTCGCCGTGGACTAATGTAGTGCTTCCTCCACACCCCATGTTCGGAGGTGACACGGGATCTTTGGCCGCTACGCCGAGGGGAGTAGAATCCCCGATTTTAAATTAGCAGCAGGTGAAATTCTATTTGTCATCAATTTCTCTTTGGGGTTACGGAGCAGAAAACTGCAGACAAGCTGCTGCTTTGATGGCTCACTCCTAAAAATCTCTTTTTGTTCTTTATCTATTTGAACTGACAGTGATCAGAGCTGCAGCAGGACAGGGCTCTCTGGAGAAATCACCTTCCCCCTGCCTATTGACAGATCCCTCTGTTCTGCATCAGACGGGCTTTGTCCCGTCCTGGGCATCCAGGCCTTGGAAGGAGCCACCAATTAAACCTCTTGAGCCGGTAAAATCTGAAGCCACTTTGGAGTGTCTGTTCTCATTAGGCAGGATGAGAAGAAGCCCATCACCCTGCAGGCCCCCGCTCCCCGGTCTCAATTTTCTCTCTTGCCTCCACCAGGTGCGAGAGGTGTGAACGGAGCTTCACGCAGGCCACGCAGCTGAGCCGGCACCAGCGGATGCCCAATGAGTGCAAGCCAATAACTGAGAGCCCAGAATCAATTGAAGTGGATTAACTGATTGACTGGTTGGAATTAAACTGCAAGCAAAGTCATGATTAAATGTCATGGACACTTAAGCAAAACCAAAGATTTCCTCTGAGCAACTTTCAATCAGTCCCAGAAAACCAAAAGCAGTAATAAAATAAGTAAGATGTTAAAGAGATATTGATCCTGGCGTGGAAGTCAGACCAGGAAAGAGATTATTTATTTATGACTAGGGATGAGACTTGTTTCGGTGGACCACAACCTGGGACGGTTCACATTTCCAGTCCTCCCATGTATTTGCTTTGTTTCTAAAAAGCTTTTTTAAACTGTAATTTAATACCAAAGGGAGGAATCGTGTGGGTTCTTCGGCTCACGCTTGTGACTAAGAATGCACAGGGACTTCTTTCTCGTTGCACCTTTTTTTTTTTTTTTAGTAGCATGATTCAAGGGGACCCGCATTGTACAGCCCTCCTTCCTGCCGTTGGGGTTTGCGTGGCCCGATTTGGCCACCCCAGCAGTACCGCACAACCAGAAGCCAGAGCCTCCGCTAACTCATTGCCACCGTCAGCCCCGCGGGTGGTCTGTGTTTTCCACGCTTGTTTCCAAGGCCCTTTTTACCCCACTCCTTCCGTCCATCCGTCCACCCGGCAGCCTGACCTTGAGGCAGGGGAGCCTTGAAAAGGAAGAAAACGGTTCGGTTTCAAGATTGAAGGGGGAAGAAAAAAAGTGGGGAACTTACTTTGTCTTGTCAAGATCTCAGAAACATTTAAAATGTACAGAGCTTCATAATACAGTATATCGTTCCGAAGCAGCTAGTGGAGAAGATTGTTTTCAATAACATTTTAGCTTAAAAAAAAAAAAAAAACACACAAAAACAAAAAATAAAGTTCTTCGGTACGAAGCCGAAACATAAGGTATTAGGCTTCCAGGAATTTTTTTCATTGTGTCTATGAAAGTGTTGAATACGTGAGCAGAAAGGGTGCCCGGCCCCATTGTCAGCGCTCTCTGAGGTAGTTTTGTCTTCTTTCCTCCAGTAGAGGAAGCCCGGGAGACCCCTTTCCTCACTCCTGAGTGTCAGGGGAGTGTTGCTGCAAAAATAAGGGAAAATAGCCCAGACCAGGAAGCAGTGAGTGGAGGAACCGGGGACAGGGTTGTGATTAGAACAGACCGCACAAGAGCAGCTCTTTTTATCAGTTGGAATTACCTGTTCATCTCCTCTGGCCCTTGACAATACTCTTCTCTCATCGCTAATCTGTTGGAAGAGCAAAGATGGCGTACATAATTTCACCCCCCCCTTGGTTGAGCACAAGGGAAGCGAGTGAACTTGAGCTAGCCTTTTGGCAGTTCGACAGTGGTGCCTGGTCACATTGGGTGCACATCCCGCGAAACGATCCACTATCAGGAAGAGCCAGTGGCCACTGTACTCGTGTCCGTGAGCTCCCAGCCTCGTGGTGGAGCCCAAGTCTACCTTGTAGGTGTCTTGATCGCGGGGTAGCAGGACACAGCCTTTTGAGGAACTCTTTGTCTCTTAGCCCTCCCCCGGTCTTCCCTTAACAAAAACACGAGACACGGAACTGGCTGCCGGAAGGCAAGGGTACCCCTGTGTGGTGCACCTGATTCTGTCCTCATGGATTTGCTTCTCAGAAAATCTTCCTTTCCTTTTAACTTTGCCTCCCCGCCCCTTAGCACCCAACTGCCACATTTAAAATGGGTGTGGAACAGGGCCTCATTGTGTTTGTAATTTACCTATATATACATGGTTAAAAAACCAAACTGAATCGAGTAAGTTTGAAGGTCTGATTGGCTTTATTAAAGGATTCATGAACTGGACTGTGTCCCATCTGGCGAGCAGAGAGATGCTTCCAGGATTTGGACTAAGTAGGAGGTTTTTATAGGAAGAAAGGAGGGGGAGGAAGTTACCAGCAAAAGAAAAGGAAGGGTTCTTGCAGGTCACGACATCTTTTTTTTAGGGGGAAGGGAACTGGCAGGATTTTTATCATGCAGGTTACTTCGCTGGTCAGGAAATTTCAGATGGACTCATAAAAGGTCACATTCGTGGGTTAGGTTGAAACTGTAGTTAAATCGTGGTTGACTCTTGTGCAGGTGCAAATGACTCCATTTCAGGCTTGTTATTTGTCTTTTTAACAATATATTTATATCTCAAAATAATCTCTAAGATTGTGGGCTCCAAAGAGGAATTTGAACAATCCTGATCTCCATTGTCAGATATGACCTAGAATGTTCTCTTGGTTCTTTTTGGCTTTTTGTCAAGCAACTTGTAAGCATCCTGTGCTGCCCTGTAAGTTTTGCTGATGAAAAGTATTCCCTCTGGTAGATAGGAATGTGTTTTGTCTCATAGTTCCTTGTCTTAATTGATGGAGGCATTTGCCAAAACTGCGTGCCATTGGGCACGGTGGAAAGAACATGGAGCCTTAGTAACCTAAAACCTCTAAGAACATGCCAGATTGGCTGTACAGAGGAGGAAGGTGTTCCATTTATTAAGGATGAAACATTTGGCTGTACATTTTGAACGTGATGCGAAGGGACTTCACCTGTATGTCCCCAACATTTTTTTTCCCTGAGAAAAATCGCTCTGTCATTTACCGCATTTCACAATGAAACACACATGTGCTCTACTCAGTTCCCAGCACCTCCGCATGCAAGATGGAGAAAAGTTCACTCCTCCCTTGTCTGCCATGGGAAGTTTCTCTTTTTTTTTTTTTTTTTAAACATTTATTTATTATTTAGAGTCAGAGCACGATCATGGGAGGGGCAGAGAAAGGAGGAGACACAGAATCCAAACGAGGCTCCAGGCTCCAAGCTGTCAGCATAGAGCCCAATGCGGGGCTTGAACTCACAAACTGTGAGATCATGACCTGAGCCCAAGTCGGTCGCTTAACCGACTGAGCCATCCAGGCACCCCTGCCACGGGAAGTTTCCATAACTGTGGTCTCTGCCACTCTAGGGTTTTCCTAGCTGACCCCAAAGTCCCACTTCATATGGCAGCAACCTTTTTAAACCAGAAGATTCTTCTAGCTTTCTGCTCCATTGAAGCCTCTTTTTCTCCTTTATTGGAAAGGGAGACGTTTGGCATGTCTTTTCCACCCAACTTGGTCCGAAAGATTTTCTCTTTAACAAATAGAAAATTGAGGACGGCCCTAATGTTCACATTGCTGAGCCGTCCTCCGTTTCTAGCGGACTAGCCCAGGCTGTCTCTTCGTAAGACAGGCCTCCACCTGTAAATTGACTTGAAGTCCTGAAGCAGGTCCAGACATTATTTGGGTTATAAATGCTTTTAATTGAGGTATGTGCCACGGAGGGGATTTCTCCCTAATATCTCCCAGCTTGAGCGTTTGTACTTAAAAATGATAGATACTCAGGACACTGCAAATGGGTGGCAGAAACTGCAGTCATAAATTTTGCCAGTTTCCCTTCTTAGCAACTTCCTAATTCATTACAGTGTGAAGAGCATAAAAGCTCAGAATCGCTGGGACAGGGGGAGGCTGTCCGCCGAAGCGGTATTTGCCTCCTTAAGCTTTCCATGATTACCCTCTTCTATCATTGGGGAACACTTTTTATTTCCAGAATAAGATGTACTATCCTCGCACATGCTCATTTGTCTAGCTAAGAGCCTAAGCCAAGGGGAAATGCCAGGTGGGGCTGCAAAAGTAACATTTCTAGAAAAATCTCAGTAACTGGAGGTAAAGCCACATATTTTCCCCAGGAAATGTGCATGATTTTTTTTCAGGCTAAGCTTTTGGTTTTGGTGGTCTTTACCTTTCAAAGTGACTTTTTATTTATTTATTTTTTTTTTTAAATTTTTTTTTTCAACGTTTATTTATTTTTGGGACAGAGAGAGACAGAGCATGAACGGGGGGGGGGCCGAGAGAGAGGGAGACACAGAATCGGAAACAGGCTCCAGGCTCCGAGGCATCAGCCCAGAGCCTGACGCGGGGCTCGAACTCACAGACCGCGAGATCGTGACCTGGCTGAAGTCGGACGCTTAACCGACTGCACCACCCAGGCGCCCCTCAAAGTGACTTTTTAAAAGGGGAAGATCTACTTTTACAGAGTTATTGTGTGGATAGTTAAAGCCGTAAAACCAGATTTGTATAGTTTATATAATTTGATTCAGTTAGTAAATATTTACTGAATTTCCATTCGAGTGTAGCCTTTTGGGGGGGAAATTGTGTGGATAACTCGACAGAAAACATTATGACACCACTTCTGTCCTCACAGGGCTTACAGTTTATTGTAAAAACTGAAAAACTTCATTCTGATCCAGATGTACAAAGATTTACTACCATTTACCAACTCATCTGTTTTTTCGTCAGTTGATTAGTTCCTGGTGTCGTTCGTTTACTCAACAAATATTTAGTGAACTCTTATTTTGAAGTTTAAAAAAAAATTTTTTTTAATTTATTTTGAGAGAGAGCATGAGTGTGTGGGGGAGGGACAGAGAACGAGAGAGGGAGAGACAACCCCTACAGGCTCTACACTGTCAGTGCAGATCTCTTCACGGGGCTCGATCCCATGAACCATGAGATTGTGACCTGAGTGGAAGTCAGACACTTAACCATCTGAGCCACCCCGGGTGCCCCAGTGAACTCTTTATTTTGTATAAATGCCCCCTTTTAGGTGTTCGCTCTAAGTGGCCTTATTTAAGTGATTATTGATGAAAGAATACAATTTTCTCGTATTCTCCCTCATAAGTGGCTGGCTAATAGCATGGGGATTTTCGTCCTTTAGGCTGTTATTTTAGTGAAGTCACAGAGGTTGCTACAGTTGTGAGCCTCAGATGTCAGTGCAACTGGGGACCAGAAGGTAGCATATTTCAAAAGAAATTAAGATGTGCCACTACATTGTCTTTGGCTGACCCACTGGGCTACTTAGCATCCATATCGAGGTACCAGGACTGGAGTCCAGAGTCTTAGGGTTTTTACGGCCCTCTTCTAGGATAAGGGAATAAATATGGGCTGGACGTGCTCAGGCAGGGAACGCGGCATCCCCTGCGTGCGTCTGAGCGGCCTCATTGGTGACAAGCCTTGGCAATGCAGCCCCTGTCCCTACTTTGTGGCTGTGGTGCTCTCAGAGGTGGTGACCCCTAAATGGTACCCAGGTGTCTTAGCACATCAGTATGGACACCCACCTTTGGTTTAAGAAGAGCAGTTGTTTGGTTAAATTTGGTTTTGGACCTCACTATCCATCTCTTCGTGCAGCTAATACTGGGTGGTCTTCCTCTTCCATGAAACCACTTTCCCAGGCCTCGGGTCTCTGGTGTATCATTGTGAAATTAATTGGTAGTAACAGGTTGCAAGAGTTGTTCCTGCAAGCAGCTAACATTTCATTGCGTTTCATGGAAGAAATAGCATCATTGCTGTTATTAGCGTGCCCTGCTGTAAAAACTGAAACACAGGTATCTGTTGCGTTGTTTAAAATAGGAAACGTGATGCATTTAAAAAAGCAGGACATTTCTGGAACAGCCTGAGGTCAGTGGGTCACTCGGAGGAGGCCCAGGCAGCCTTGTGTTTTAGGAGCGAATCTGTCGTTCTCTAATTGAGGCTACCTATGCCTGCAGGAATCGGGCACATAGCAAACACACTTTCTGAAAAGTTCGCTTCTCTTTTCCTTCTTCGATGTGCATTTAATTTTATCTCCCATAACCTTTTCCAGTTCCTGACATCAAATCCTAAAAGATCCTGAGAGATGTGCCGCTTTGAGTGATAACAGCACGTTCCAGAAATGTCATTCATTTGTCAGGAGCCTTTCAAGGCAACGAGGTTCGGAGACGTTTTATGAAGCGACTGGATGTTTGGGTACTTATCTAGCCAAGAGTGTGAGGTTTCCCTATCACTAATACCTATCTGGACTACTACCAAATAACAACACAGAGTCCTGGAAAGAGCCACATTTCAGACTTTCTCAAGATTCCATTCTCCAAACCCGACGATCAGCTGTCAGGAACAACTGGCCAGGGAGAACCAAACTGAGAAGGATATTGCTTTCCTTGTGGAAGGCTTGTGTCAGACCTTTAGCCTGTAATTCATGGTCATGTTTAACAATGCCAGTATTTATTTAGTTTCTTCTTTTTAAGTAACGCGTGTCAGATAGTTCATCGGATCAATAGGAAAAATGACAAGAAACAAAAATATGTCAGAAAACAGAGCACAGACATAAAACTATTGAACTACCTTCCCTCTGTATTGAGAGGCAACCGTTGTGCTTAGAAAACAGTCTGTTGACTAAGTTTTAATAGGAAAATAAAATGAACGGGTTGCCTGGGTGGCTCACTCAGTTAAGCCGCTGACTTTGGCTAAGACCACGATCTCACAGTTTATGAGTTCGAGCCCTACATTGGGCTCTCTGCTGTCAGTGCCAAGCCACTTTGGATCCTCTGTCTCCCTCTCTCTGTCCTTTCCCTTCTCTATCTCTCTCTCCCAAAAATAAATAAGCATTTAAAAAATTAATAAAATGAGCTTCTTTTCCACATGTTGACAGGAATAATGATAGCAACTTGTATTGTGCAGTCACTGGTAGGCACCATTCTAACTGCTTGACATGGATTATCTTACTTTAATCCTCAGTAACTGTAACAAAGATACTATCATTTTCCTCTTCTCATGTGTACTTAATCTTAGCAGCTTCTTTACCATTTTCCCCCCTCCAAAACCACACAACGGTAATTTTCTAAGAGGGAAAACCTCTATTCAAAGCCTCTTTTTGAGAACAAGAGTTTTTTAAAATAAAAAGACACAAGTGTCATGTGTTTATAAAATGTGTTTCTAGAAACAATGCTGAGTTGCTCTTAAAATATGTGTCATTGTAGGGGCGCCTGGGTGGCTCAGTCACTTAAGCGTCCAACTCTTGATTTCTGCTCAGGTCATGATCCCAGGGTCATGGGATTGAGCCCTGAACTGGGCTCTGCATCGAGTGTAGAACCTGTCTAAAATGCTCTCTTTCCTTCTGTCTCTTGACTCGAGACTTGCACACCGCTCTGTTAAATAAAAACAGACAAAATGTGTGTGTGTGTATATATATATATACACACATATATACACATATATATATACAGATATACACATATATATACACATATATATACATATATACACATATATATACACATATATACATATATACAGATATATATACACGTATATATACACATATATACAGATATATATACACATATATACACATATATACAGATATATATACACATATATATACAGATATACACATATATATACATATATACAGATATATATACACATATATACACACACACATATATATATATGGGTGTGTCCGTGTAGGTGCTGATTTTGTAATCACCAAATCTGTCCTGCTGAACAACAAATTTTCAAATATCCCATTGCTGGCAGACATTGTTTTTGTTTTTCCAAACTCGCAACTAAAAGTCCGCCTTAAAAAGAATCCTCTGAAGCCTGTGATACACATTGGAAACAAATGGCATCAGGCAGGAAGGCAGGCTATGTTGGGCCGTGGCCAAAGGAGAGCTGGGCTAGAGCACTATTGACAAGCGAAGACACATCGTGAATGGGGCTAAGTGAAATCTCGTTTTCTTTCTTTGTTCTGACTAAATGCAAAGTGAGTTACTTTTCAGGCATCAATGGAGTAATTATGTAGCTGTGTCCATTAAGAATATGAGCTTGTGTGGTTAGTCTGTTGGTTTAAAGCAGCAAGGGACAAAGATGGGAGTCCTTATAGGTTTGGTTTGTCAAAGGTATAAACAACATAGGTACATGCGTGATGTACTCAAGGAACCAGTTGACGTTCGTAGCCACAACCTAGAGACTCCTTTTGAGGTGGGTTCGAAAAGTAAGTTGACAACATTTCTCCATGAGCTGACTTTCTTACAAGGCAGTTCTTTATCACAGTATAGAAACCACAGGGTAGGCTACGTTTTTTCCAAATTCAGATTCCTATTAGAATCTTGTTGGTCAAAATGATGAACAGATTTCCCCCATCAGTGAAACATGGTGGGTTGCAGTTGGTATTTCCTTTCGTACAAAACATCTCTATTGCTGCCTTTCTCCCCCAAAGCTTGGTGTATCACTCCTGACTGGAAACAATCTTGATAAAAACTTCAACCAACTGGAGGTATATTGCTACAGCAGAATTCTGTTTATGTTTTGTTTTTGTTTTTTTTTTAATCCTCCTACAGTAGATGATCACCACATGTCAGGGAGAGCAGCCATGTGGACCAAATGTCCACCTACTCACACTGTGGATCCCCATGCAAGCATTTTCTAATTGTACAAATCCACCCTTGTAGACTTACTTTCTCTGAACAATCCAGTACACGGACTTGAGTTTTTCCCAACTTCGAGAGAATACAATAGCAAAACCAGAGGCAAAATTCTTCTGGGAAGTCCTAAGTCCTCTGTGAAAGACGCTTCCTCCGGTATAAATTGAGTCATGTGGTGACTCCGGCATGAAGGAAGGCTTTGGCTCAGATCAGCACAATTATTTTGGAAACCTGATGTCCCCAAGGTAATTTATTTTGTTCTGTCAAGGGAAGGCATCCAGCCTGTAGCATCCTACTTGAAATGTGGTATTTAGATGCTGTCAGGGCACTGTGTAATTTCCTTGATATGCTAATTTTAAATTTATTGTGAATGTTCCCCACTAGAATAGAGATCTGTCTCTCTCTCTCTCCACCTCCCCACCAAATAAAATGGGTAGGGTTAGCATTTAATTTCAGTTGTTGTTTTTGAGGTTTGGAAAGTTTAAACAAGTGAGTCAGGAGAATGAGGAGAGAAGCTCACTGTGGTATCGAATGCTTGCTGTAAGGACTGCTCGCTTATAGGATGGATAGGACTGACTGTCTTGTAGTTAGAATGGTAAACAATTTGTTAATGCTTTTACATCTTATTAAATTCACATCTTAAAAAAAAAAAAAAACAACTACAAAGGACCAATGAGATCATACATTCAACTGTATTCTTATGATAGTCTGTCCCGGGATTACATTGTGTTTAAATGAGAAGCAGGCACACATTTAGAGATAATTGACAAAGGATTGTAAATACATTGGATTGATAAGACCTGCCTGTGCTGACTTGGATGTGCCTGTGGGCTCTGCCTTTCCAGCCCCATGTTGGTCACTTCCCCAAGTGCAAGCTGTTTGATTCTAGAATCCGTCAACAAACTGATTGGGTGGTAGGCGTCAACAAATTCTTCTTGGGAGAGTGTAAGCTAGAAAATGGAATAAGGAAGCTTGTGGAACTGGCTAGCAGAATGACTGTCAAAATTCATTCCTGTGGTCACCTGGGTCTTTTAGAGATGGCTCTGCCCCTCGCTTCTGGGCTTGGTCGCTCACTTGCTCAACCAGGTTGGGTCCACTATCAAGGAAACTTAATATGCAGAGGCCTGGCCACAGTTGTAGACTTGATTTTTTATCTCTGGCCTCCATTAGCCTCAGTGTAGCCTGGGTCTGTGGTCCTTCTGAGTGTCCACGGCCTCAAGGGCTCACAATCAGAGAGCCACAGTCAGCTGTTTGATTTACCTCTTGTTGTGTTAGAGAATGAAGTTCCACTTGACTCAGAAAGAGTATGTGAACTTCAAGAAACATCCAGGAAAACACTGAGGCTGGAGTGGAGTGACAGAGGGGAAGGTGGTAAGGGGCTAAGGTCAGCGAGGTAAAGGGAAGTGGACCATGAGAGCCTTGAAGGCCACTTGGGAGATCTTGAAGACTCTTTCCCCTGAGTGAGGTGGGGCAAGGTCTGCTTGGAAAACATCACCTGGCTGCTCTTTGGACCACAGAATGTAAGGGCATATGGGTTGAAGATGGGAATTGATTATGAGGATACCTCACTCTAGGGAACAGGTGGCGGGCAGAATCTCCCGCAAGGGGAGTAGTGGTCAAGACTGCGAGAAGTCATACAATTCTGGGTCTATTGGGATGATTTGTGGATGGATTGGATGTGGAATGTTAGATAAAGAGAGGACTCAAAAATGACTCCCAGGTTTTGTGGCCTCAGCAAGTGGAAGATTGAGTTTTTCGGTTTGGGGGGTTTGTGTTCCTTGTTTAGGTCGCTCATCCTTTCTAGAAGCATCAGGATCACTCCTGTATAATAAACACGGAAAGGATCGTGCACAGTAAGCAGCTGTGCCATGAGGATGCTGACTCTCTGTGCGTGGCCAGGCTCAGCAGCCAGCCCCGACCCCGGGAACTGGGTTGAATAATAGCCTGCTTCTTCTGTCACACCACATGGATATTCCATTGGCCCAGAACGACACGCAGATGTTTCTTGAGCAAAAGATTACCTCAGAAGTAAAGATCTACTTTCAAAAGAGCAGTACCCTGCAGCTATAGGACATCTGAGTCTCCTTCTGGAGATTGTTTAAGGAAAGTGTGCTCTGGGAACACACATGGGACCATGTTTGTGCATAGCTTGCTTCTCTCGTTAGTAGGCTCAGGTCCGCACCTCTTGGTGGGAGGAGGGCAGGGCCAGCTACGGGTGTGGGGGGGTGCGAACTGGGTTGTGGTTTTCAGCCTCCTGGTACGAATAGTTCTAAGTAGTTTTAACTAATGGGACAACCCACGTTATTCATCTGTTCAGTCAGTTATCAAATTTTTTTTTTATTTTTTATTTTTTGGTTTATTTATTTTGAGAGAGAGCACAAATGGGAGGGGTAGAGAGGGAGGGAATCTCAAGCAGACTGCACTGTCAGCACAGAGCCCAATGCAGGGCTCGAACTCATAAACCGTGAGATGATGATCTGAGTTGAAATCAAGAGTCAGATGCTTAATCGACTGAGCCATCCAGGTGCCCCACAAATACTTTTAAAAGATGCTTATATATAAAATTGAATGGGACCTGGTAGGTGATAAAATCTGGAAGAGAGAGAAAGATATGGAATCAAATAAAATGGTAGGTGGTAGGAGGTCATATGAAAACTGTCAGGGACAGATTTGAGGGAGTAATCACTTCTCTTGGAGGAGACTTTCAGGAAAGTCTGAGGAGTTGCTTTCTGAGATGTGTCAAAATGGAGATAAGGGTTTGAATTCCCTACTAAACAGCTATCACAAAAACTGTTGATGTGGGCTCATGCCTAAGATCCATCACTTGCATTGATGGCTATCCACTGTTCCCTTCACTGGGACATGTGTGTCATATGTGAATCAAAGGTTTTTCCTTTTATTGAATTTTTGCCATTGTTTCCATCCCCTGTGTGGGAACTACTTTTGCACACGGAAACTAGATAATTCACCAATAGTCAACAACCAACCAATGGCTCATAGCATTGAGCTGAGCTCTGGATCTTCTTACCTTTTGGGGTTGATGGATTTCTTTGAGAAAGTGACTGCTTCACAGAAAAACGCAGAAACACACCAAGCTTCACATTGAATTTCAGAGAAGTGGGGGCCTGGATCTCCCAGCTTAAGGACCTGTCACGCTAAGATCTTGCATTTGGAATGGCGCCTTCCAGTCATGAATTATATTTTCAAATGATGGAGTGAAAATAAAAATAAAAGACTCCTAGGTGATAATAGAGACATGTATTTCTTGATTCTCTACCTGAAGATTCTAGGGAATGAGAAACATCAAGCAGGGTTGATTGATTAACTCTTCTAGCAAAAGCAACAGGGGATTGGGTGTGTTTTACTGAGCTCAAGAGTTCCTCTCCCTGTTTATGACTTGGTATAAGGCCCATAGAGACCCAGAAAGAAAGCCAGGCCACATCAACAGGTTAGAGAGGCCATTTTGTTAACATTTAAGAGGACGACTCAAGCGAGTTAGGGTTTCTTCCCACCTGTTACCAAAGATTATTCCCTTTTCCCATCGCCAAACTAAAACCAAATCTGTGTATATAGAAATTATGTACCACATGCATACAATTGTAAGGGAATACTAGCTATTTGGAATCCCAGTTATAACCAAAGTCAATTAGCTAGTATCTATCCGAGCACGTAAAATCCAAGTTTAAGTTTAAAATCACCGTATAATGAAGTGGGTAGTGATCTTCCTGTCAATTTTTGTTGCCTTCAGGTAGCCTGTGCATGCACACACACAAACACACACACATATACACACATAAATATTTTATAAGGGTTAACAATCTGTTTTATCTTGAACCTCCTTAATGAAAGAATTTCAAGGGGCACTTGGGTGGCTCAGTCAGCTGAGCATCTGACTCTTGACTTTGGCGCAGGTCATGATCTCATGGTTCATGGGATTGACCCCTGCGTTAGGCTCCACGCTGACTTCTCAGAGCCTGCTTGGGATTCTCTCTCTCCCTCTCTCTCTGTCCCTCCTCTGCTCATGTGCTCTATTTCTCTCAAAATAAATTTTAAAAAATATTTTAAAAAATTTAAAAAAAAGAATTTCAAGCTACCATAGACATTCCCTTCTGAGTTTTTACCATGCTCTTTCCCATTTGTAAGGAGTTGAATGGTACATGTCCCCTAGCTCCTAACCAAAAAAAAAAAAAAAGGTGTCCACCTACAACCTGTGAATGTGACCTTATTTTGGACAAGGTCTTCATAGATGTAATTAAGGATCTCGAGATAATCCTGGATGATCTGGGTGGGTCCTAAATTCAATGACCTATCCTTATAAGAAACAGAAGAGGGAAGACGCATAGAGAAGGTCATGTGAAGACAGGGACAGAGATGGGAGTGATGTGTCTACAAGCCAAGGAATGCCAGGAACCCCAGACACTGAAAAAAGCAAAGAAAAATTCTCCCCTAGAGCCTTTGGAGGGAGCTCAGCTCTGCTTACACTTTCATCTCAGACCCCCCCTCCCCGCCCAAGAACCCAGATCTGTGAGAGCATAAACTTCTGTTGTTTTAAGCCACCAGGTTTGTGCTATTCTGTGGGAACCTAAAATACTGTGTAGTTCATAACCCGACATCTTGCAAATAGTGAGTGATCAGATTTACTCTTGGGAAATTTTCTCACCAAGGTAATTTAATTTTCTCTTACTCTCATTGGTCAAGAAGGCTTGTCACTTCTGTAATGCACAGTGACGACATTCTCTAATGATAGCCGTTCCTGACTTAGTGGAGTACCTGCTTTGATACAGAATCTGTGTTCTGCTGACTCTCAGGGTTAACAAGCTCTTGTTCAGGCTTTTACTTACCATTCCTTGCTTTTCAAACTTGTCTTGTCTGCAGAGCATATGATCGCAAAAAGCATACAAGTAACCCATTAACTTTAGGTATATTTCAAGAGTTGTCATGTGTTCTAAATAATAAGAGTTAAAAATTCAAAAACAGTTTTTTAATGTAAACTATAGGAATAATAGCACCTAAAATTGTTCTCCGGTTTATCATCCTGAAAAGTAATCTCATCATCTGACTCCATGGTGGATAGCTTGAGGCATATTTCCTGTATCTCATCAGTTTCTTTTCTTTTTCTTTCTTTTAATTTAGCAACACTTAATTTAGCCTCTGGGTGGCTCAGTTGAGCATCTGACTTTGGCTTAGGTCATGATGTCACAGCTTATGAGTTTGAGCCCTGCGTCAGGCTCTGTGCTGACAGCTCAGAGCCTGAAGCCTGTTTCAGATTCTGTGTCTCCCTCTTGCTCTGCCCCTCCCTTGCTCGTGCTCTGTCTCTCTCTTTCTCTCTCAAGAATAAATGAAACATTTTAAAAAACCTCAGAAATACTTAATTCCAATGATAAGTTATTGGCAGTGATAACAGGTATTTGAAGGCGCTGTCTGAGTTGTCTACATCAGATTGTGCACAAACCTGGGAGTTAAGGATTTTTTTTTTTTTTAACTGGGGGGCTCCTGAGTGGCTCACTTGCTTAAGTGTTTGACATTGGGTTATGATCTCATGGCTCATGAGTTCGAGCCTAGCATCGGGTTTTGTGCTCACAGCTCAGAGCCTGGAGCCTATTTTGGATTCTGTGTCTCCTTCTCTCTTTCCCTCTCCCCTGCTCATGCTCTTTCTCTCGTTCTCTCTCTCTCTCAAAAATAAATACACATTAGAAAAAGTATTAAAAAAATAAAATTAAAAAAATATATATATATATTTTTTTTTTTTTACTGAAAATTACCTTTGGAATGGTGTCAAAATCTAACCTGAAGAAACTAACACTGTTTCGAAGTTGAAATGTTGAGATACCAGCTCAAGAGTTAAAAGCAAGTCGTTTCCTAATGCACTCTGGCTGTGCAGGTGGCTGTGGAAGGTACTTCCTCCTGTTCTGTTGCAGTATTTGTTTATGATTTTAAAATGTGTCCAGTCATACATCTTGAATTTTCTTCTCCAACAAATGATAACAATGATCAAGTATCAGAAAAGCTCTTAGCATCAAGATGTTTGCATCCCCGTTTTGTCTTACTAAGAATTATGGTTTAGACTTAAAAATCATGATATCTTAGGACTCATTGTAGAATTAGAGTGTTTTCAAATTGCAAAGCATGCTATAAGCAGTTCATAAAAATACAGCTCACCAATTGTTTTTTTAATATCAAATTTATTGTCAAATTGGTTTCCATACAACACCCAGTGCTCATCCCAACAGGTGCCCTCCTCAATGCCCATCACCCACCCTCCCCTCCCTCCCACCCCCCATCAACCCTCAGTTTGTTCTCAGTTTTTAAGAGTCTCTTATGTTTTGGCTCTCTCCCACTCTAACCTCTTTTTTTTTTTCCTTCCCCTCCCCCATGGGTTTCTGTTAAGTTTTCAGGATCCACATAAGAGTGAAAACATATGGTATCTGTCTTTCTCTGTATGGCTTATTTCACTTAGCATCACACTCTCCAGTTCCATCCACGTTGCTACAAAAGGCCATATTTCATCCTTTCTCATTGCCACGTAGTATTCCATTGTGTATATAAACCACACTTTCTTTATCCGTTCATCAGTTGATGGACATTTAGGCTCTTTCCATAATTTGGCTATTGTTGAGAGTGCTGCTATAAACATTGGGGTACAAGTGCCCCTGTGCATCAGTACTCCTGTATCTCTTGGGTAAATTCCTAGCATTGCTATTGCTGGGTCATAGGGTAGGTCTATTTTTAATTTTTTGAGGAACCTCCACACTGTTTTCCAGAGTGGCTGCACCAATTTGCATTCCCACCAACAGTGCAAGAGGGTTCCCGTTTCTCCACATCCTCACCAGCATCTATAGTCTCCGGATTTGTTCATTTTGGCCACTCTGACTGGTGTGAGGTGATATCTGAGTGTGGTTTTGATTTGTATTTCCCTGATGAGAAGCGACGTTGAGCATCTTTTCATGTGCCTGTTGGCCATCTGGATGTCTTCTTTAGAGAAGTGTCTATTCATGTTTTCTGCCCATTTCTTCACTGGATTATTTGTTTTTCAGGTGTGGAGTTTGGTGAGCTCTTGATAGATTTTGGATACTAGCCCTTTGTCTGATAGGTCATTTGCAAATATCTTTTCCCATTCCGTTCCTTTCCCATTCCGTTGGTTGCCTTTTAGTTTTGTTGTTTGTTTCCTTTGCTGTGCAGAAGCTTTTTATCTTCATGAGGTCCCAGTAGTTCATTTTTGCTTTTAATTCCCTTAAGTACGCTCAAAAAATGCATCCCTTGGAGGATAGATCTTGGGGGGAAATGTTGTGAGTCATTTCAGTGGTCTTTCACTTTGCCTCTCCTTGAGTTCATTTGCTTTGCCATGCGAGGCTGTAGTTAACGGCCACTGAAGAGAGGATGTTTCCGCACCTCTCCAGTCTGGCTTGGCTTTTCCCTTGTTGTCAACAGCATGTGGCAGAAGTGAGCGTGTGCCACTTCTGAACCTCGCCTTCAAGAAGTTTTGGGTGTTTCTGTTTGCCAAATTCAACACTGCTGCCAAGCTAATCCCCCCATGGTTCCAGCTACACGAGCAAAACATATATTGTAGCAGGCCACGAAGGTTTTTGTGATTCTTCGTGATGTGGAATGACTGCGGCCAGCGATAATCGATACAGTAGCCCACACAGCTCAGTGTGGGCAATCAGGGTGCCCGCATTCACCCCTTTGTCGTACAGAACATCGAAAAGACGTTCAGTGGCTGTGAGTTGATTACAGTTACAATTTTCATTATTTCCTTCAGCATTTAATTAAGATTTAGAGCCATAGTTTTTGGCCACCCACTGTTCTTTGGGAATAAAGCTGGGGACGGATTGACACGTATTTGATGACTGGTATTTTACTTTTTATTCTTGCGCACACATGGTTTAGCATGCCACCAGTACTCAAATGAGCATGCCTTTTCTATTTATGTCCTAACTCAGCACATAATCGTTAACCAAAAACGTCTCTTCGTCTGTAGTATTTGCTTTCTGTGTTACAGCAGAAGCCCTCCTACTTTACTCCCTTGTATATGTATATGTGTATTACATTGTACATCAATGTCTTTGTCTGACTGTAAGGTGAAATTTCTCTTAGCGCTAGCATTGTATTTACTTATCTGACAAACATTTATACAGCAGGTATTGTGCACCAGGCCCTGCCCTGAGTGCTCTCTGTTCCTGGTTTACTTAATCCTCTTTTGCAGCTCTGAGTCGGTACTTTGATTATCCCTGTTTTACACATAAAGATCCTGAGGCCCAGTAGGGTAAGGACCTTGCCCAAGGTCACCCTGCCAACAAGGGGCAGAACTCCGATGTGGGGGTAGGCATTTTGGCTCTGGAGTATGTGTGTGGTTTTGTTGTTTTTAAAACTTTTTTTAATGTTTATTTTTGAAAGAGAGAGACAGAGTGCAAGTAAGGGAAGGGCAGGGGGAGAGGGAGATACAGAATCCGAAGCAGGCTCCAGGCTCTGAGCTCCAAGCTGTGAGATCATGACCTGAGCCGAAGTCAGACGCGTAAGCGACTGAGCCACCCCGGCACCCCTGGAGCCTGTGTTCTTAATCGTGACCCGTGATGGTAATTGCTTCGCTGCACTTTATGTCGTGGCTGCTATGTGACGCCCACAGTGCCATTTGAAAAGGGAGCTTCTCCAATAGTTTGTTCTGCTTTCTTGCCAAACACGGTATCAATCAATGAATATATAGCGGGCTTTACAAGTTTATTGGCAATGGTGTGACTTGTTTTGCTGTAGACTGCCATTTTGAATGATGCCTCTGTACTTTTCATCTCTCCTATGCCTCAGCAGCATGATTGTCAATTTCTTACTGCACAAAATTATTTTGCACTTGTTCTAGAAAAATTCTGTTGGTTTTTCAGATAGGTGGTTGTGCTGTGTTTAAAAGTAAGGAGAAGGCTTGAGTTGTTTCCTAACCCTATACGACAGAATTTCATTAACCTACTGTATGAGAAATGGGTAAATGGATAAGTGATCTTACACAATTTAATTTTCAGATATTCTCTACTGGGATTCACTCATCCCGGCCCATACAGACATGTATTTGATATCGGTCCTTGAGCTCTGGTGATCATTTACATTGATGACATTATCCTGAATTATAAAATTTTATTCTTTTGGTACTTTAGCATATATGCCACTGTGGAGTGTGTGTGTGTGTGTGTGTGTGTGTGTGTATGAATTGGTAACAAAATGAGGCATAATTGAGAAGCAGCAGAGGTGAGAGTCATCGGACTCAAGCCAGATTGCCTGAGGTCAGATTCCAAATCCAACACTTATGAATTGTGTGACAGTGAGCCTAGATGCTTAATCTCCCTCTGACTCAGGTTTCTCACCTATAAAATGGGAAGAGTGGTAAGAATCCCTCCTGGGATCAGTCTGAAGAGTAAATATGTTCACTCGCAACACTGTCTGGCATGCAATAAGTGTTCTGTAAATATTTATCATGTAACCAATAAAAACGTATGTCTGGCAAAAATGAAAAACACAAATTTAGCTTTTGTAAATATTAACATGCAGATATCATGAAGGACTGGCCCCTGTTAACTGCAGGTTAAACATGACAAATTGGCTACCTGTAATCCTAATGGTACGTGTGTAACTCTTAGGAATATAATGGTTACTGAGGACAAAAAGGGATTTTTACAAAACTGTAATTGATGTTACACTGCAAATTTGTGTCACGGGTATAAACAAAATTGTTTCCTCACCTTTTCCAGTGAAATCATCAAATTGCCAAGGGGCCACATTCCAGCTAGTATTGCTGTGTAATCACTTATCTTAAACCTCAGTGACTTAAAATGATCTTTATTTTTTTAATATTTAAATTTATTTTTGAGAGAGGGAGAGAGAGAGGGACGGAGCGAGCACACAAGCAGGGGAGGGGCAGAGAGAGAGGGGGAGACCGTCCCAAGTGGGCTCTGTGCTGTCTTGATCCCACAGACCAAACCGTAAGGTCATGACCTGAGCCAAAATCCAGAGTCGGACACTTAACCAACTGAGCCACCCAGGTGCCCCTTAAAATGATCTTTTAGTTTTGCTCACAGTTTTGTGCATAAGCAATTCGGGAAGGGCTCTCCTGAGCTTTTCTTGTTTGGGATCTCTCAAACAGTTGCAGCCAGTAGGTGCATGGGGATGGGTCATCTCAAGCTCCCCTGAGCTACATCTGATGGCCCTGTGGTGTGGCTGGCACTTCATGCTGTCAGCTGGGAGCTTAGCTGGGGCTGTTGACCAGAGTGCCTGCACGTGGAGTCTCTAGCAAACTCTTAAGGGAGTTTGATGTGCTACATGGCGGCTGGCTTCCCCCAGAGTGATCATCCCAAGAGAACCAGCATTGGATTCTTTTGGTTGAAGCCATTATGAACCTGCCCAGATGCAGAGGAGGGGACATTGACCCCCTACTTCTCGGGGGGAATGTAAAAGAATTTGGGTGCCTTGTTTTTAAAGTGACATACACCACTTAATTGAATTCCAGCAACTACAAAAACTCGCAGGAACATTCCTCTGCGATATGTATGTCTGGATTATTCAACGCCAGTTTCTTTCTTCCTTTCTTTTTTTCTTTTTAAAAAAAAAATTTTTTTTTAACGTTTATTCATTTTTGAGACAGAGAGAGACAGAGCATGAGCAGGGGAGGGGCAGAGAGAGAGGGAGACACAGAATCTGAAACAGGCTCCAGGCTCTGAGCTGTCAGCACAGAGCCTGACACGGGGCTCGAACTCACGGACCGCGAGATCATGACCTGAGCTGAAGTCGGCCGCCCAACCGACTGAGCCACCCAGGCGCCCCCCCTTTCTTTTTTTCTTAAAGGGCTAATCTTTTCCCCTTTGAGCCATTCACAGAGATTTATTCTGGGCCTTTCTTTTTTTTTTTTTTTTTTTTCCTAAACTGATAAATTTTTTTTCAATATATGAAATTTATTGTCAAATTGGTTTCCATACAACACCCAGTGCTCATCCCAAAAGGTGCCCTCCTCAATACCCATCACCCACCCTCCCCTCCCTCCCACCCCCCATCAACCTTCAGTTTGTTCTCAGTTTTTAACAGTCTCCTATGCTTTGGCTCTCTCCCACTCTAACCTCTTTTTTTTTTTTTTTCCTTCCCCTCCCCCATGGGTTTCTGTTAAGTTTCTCAGGATCCACATAAGAGTGAAACCATATGGTATCTGTCTTTCTCTGTATGGCTTATTTCACTTAGCATCACACTCTCCAGTTCCATCCACGTTGCTACAAAAGGCCATATTTCATCCTTTCTCATTGCCACGTAGTATTCCATTGTGTATATAAACCACAATTTCTTTATCCATTCATCGGTTGATGGACATTTCGGCTCTTTCCATAATTTGGCTATTGTTGAGAGTGCTGCTATAAACATTGGGGTACAAGTGCCCCTATGCATCAGTACTCCTGTATCCCTTGGGTAAATTCCTAGCAGTGCTATTGCTAGGTCATAGGGTAGGTCTATTTTTAATTTTCTGAGGAACCTTCACACTGCTTTCCAGAGCGGTTGCACCAATTTGCGTTCCCACCAACAGTGCAAGAGGGTTCCCGTTTCTCCACATCCTCTCCAGCATCTCTAGTCTCCTGATTTGTTCATTTTGGCCACTCTGACTGGCGTGAGGTGATATCTGAGTGTGGTTTTGATTTGTATTTCCCTGATAAGGAGCGACGTTGAACATCTTTTCATGTGCCTGTTGGCCATCCGGATGTCTTCTTTAGAGAAGTGTCTATTCATGTTTTCTGCCCATTTCTTCACTGGGTTATTTGCTTTTCGGGTGTGGAGTTTGGTGAGCTCTTTATAGATTTTGGATACTAGCCCTTTGTCCGATATGTCATTTGCAAATATCTTTTCCCATTCCGTTGGTTGCCTTTTAGTTTTGTTGGTTGTTTCCTTTGCTGTGCAGAAGCTTTTTATCTTCATAAGGTCTATTCTGGGCCTTTCATAAGAGAAGTACCCTAGGGCCAAACAAAGGGAACTGGGAGATCAGCTAACTTCAAAAGTGTGAGGAGAATCCAGGGAAATTTCTTGTAAGTCATTGACAGAGTGTTCATCTCAGAGCTAGGAGCTCTCACTGGTCCTGCATCCGTAGGGTGTCTAAACAGCTCCCTGTATGGACTGCATCAGAATGAATAGCGGTTTCTTGGCCCTGCCCCTTCTTCAAGTGAATTTTGTATATGACTCTGGAAAAAGGATTCTTCTTCTCCCTGCACTCCATTTTGTTCCCCCTCATGTACTGCCCGCCCCTCAGTGGGCGCCGCCTATGTGATATTTCCCTGGTTCTGAGCTTTAAAGTGCCTCTTGGCTGAGCTTTTCTTTTTTTAGGAGCAGGGAGGGACCTGACCCACTGAGTCCCAAATAGGAAGGCACCGCCCACATAACACAGGCCAGAAAGCAACTACTCGAAGAGAAATTATTCTTAGATGAATCCATATGGAAACGGGCCAAAGGCTACAGCTGGATGACTTCTGTCTTCAGGTTTAGAAATAGTTTTCCCTCTGAAAGTTGACATTGTCCATGGGACAGATATATTTGGTATCTCCCATTGCTTCTGACTGAGGGTAACTTGCATACATTTGTTTTGGGCCTGAAAGTGAAAGGCCACTCATCCCTCACATGAGGAAAATAAACTGGATTCAGTGTAGAGGTTCCTTGGGTCTCATAAAGTGAGGCTAGACGCATCATGGCTAGGTTTGGTTCATTTTCTTTTAAAAGATAGTTTCCCATAATTAAGGGCTTGCCTCCTACATCCTGGTCTACCTCCCACCTTGTAGCGTGTTTTCCATTTAGGAGAATTTTTAGCGTGTTTTCCATTTTCTGGTTGGAGCTGTTTCCATGTGCATTTTAGACCCCGTTTTGTTTTGGTGGCGCATGTTTTATGCTTCCATGGGCTGTGTCTCTGTGAATGTAAGCCAGGCAACTGAGAGGCAGGGCCCAAGTCCTGGCCCCCTGCCCCCACCCCTGCTTCTGGCAAGAGAAGCCTTAAGGAGTGAGAGCTCACCCCAGCTGACTTTTCAGGTGCCCAGAGTCTTCCATTCTCTAGCATTTTCTTACAGCCCTTTTCCTTTGAGCCCAGTTTTGAAAGCGCTCAAGCTCCGCAGGCTCGCTCTTTGTCCATGAACTTGAGTCTTACTGGCTCTGTGGTCTTCTGGCGAATCACAAAGCCTCCTTCCATTAAAAACAAAGAATATAAGATGAGGCTAAGAGTCTCTTGCACATCAAAAAGATCTTCAATGCAACATTTCAGAAATTGCTGATAGCTCAGCCCAGATGGAGTTCCCGTCCCTGAGAAAGACAGGAGTATCTGGAGAAGCAGGGAGTGAAGCTCGTGGAAAGCAGCGTCTTTGGATTTTCCGCATGCAGCCTCACTGCACACATCATCTGGCTTCAGCCCGCCTTCTGTCCTCACCTGTCTACTTGAACTGACACTGCCTTGCAGTGCAGCCCAACTTAACCCACGAGGAGACTTCAAACTCTCTTCATTCCCCAAATGCATTTCGTTCAAAGTAAATCTTCTATTTTCTTTTCTTTTTTTTTTTTTAATTTTTTTTTAACGTTTATTTATTTTTGAGAAAGAGAGAGACAGAGCATGAATGGGGAAGGGTCAGAGAGAGGGACACACAGAATCCGAAACAGGCTCCAGGCTCTGAGCCATCAGCCCAGAGCCCGACGCGGGGCTCGAACTCACAGACCGCGAGATTGTGACCTGAGCCGAAGTCGGACGCTTAACCGACTGAGCCACCCAGGCGCCCCTTCTTTTTTTTTTTTTTTTTTTTTTTACTGTGGTAAAAGATACATGATATTTACCACGTGAATCAACTTCAAATGTAGAGTTCAGAAGCATGAAGTACATTCACGTTGTTGTGCAACCATCGCTCCCATCCATGTCCGGAGCTTTTTTTCATCTCACACCGAAGCCCATTAAACACTAACTCCTCACTCCATTCTCCCCTTAGCCCCTGGCAACCACCATGTCACTTTTCCTCTCTATGAATTCGACTACTCTCAGCACCTCAAATGAGTGGAATCATGCAGTGTTTTGTCCATTTGTGACCGCCTTGTTTCACATAGCATCAGGTGTTCAAGGTTCATCAGTGATGTAGCCTATGTCAGAATTTCCTTCCTTTCTGAGGCTGATAACATTCCATTGTATGCACATGTTGCTTTTTTTTTTTTTTTTTTAGTCCATTTATCCACCAATGGACACCTGGGTTGTTTCTACCTTTTGGCTCTTGGAAATGATGCTGATGGGTGAGCAAATATCCCTTGAAGATTCTGCTTTGAATTCTTTTGGGTATATACCCAGAAGTAAGTGGAAAGGTAGATCATATGGCAGTTCCATATTAGTTTTTGGACGACTTGCCATGCTGTTTTCCATTGTGATGGCGCCATTTTGCTCTTCCACCAGCAGCGCACGAGGGTTACAAATGTGCACATCCTCTCTAACACTTTCTGTTTTCTGCCTTTTTGATTTTTTTTATTTTATTTTTGAGACAGAGAGAGACAGAGCATGAGTGGGGAGGGAGAGAGAGAGAGGGAGACACAGAATCCAAAACAGGCTCCAGGCCCTGAGCTGTCGGCACAGAGCCCGACGCAGGGCTTGAACCCACGGACCGTGAGATCATGACTTGAGCTGAAGTTGGATGCTTAACCGACTGAGCCACCCAGGCGCCCCAATTTTCTGCCTTTTTGATGGTAGCCATCTTACTGGTGTGAAGTGGTATCTCATTATAATTCTGATTTGCATTTATTTCCCTATTGGTCAGTGATGTTAGGCTCTTTTGCATGTGTTTATTGGCTTTTTGTTAGATCTTCTTTGGAGACACATGTTTTCAAGTCCTCTGCCCATTTTTATTTTTTTTAATGTTTATTTATTTTTGAGAGACAGAGAGAGACAGAGTGTGAGCAGGGGAGGGGCAGAGAGAGAGAGAAATACACAGAATCTGAAGAGGCTCTAGGCTCTGAGCTGTCAGCACAGAGCCCGAGGTGGGGCTCGAACTCACAAGCCGTGAGATCATGACCTGAGCTGAAGTTGGATGCTTAACCGACTGAGCCACCCAGGAGCCAAAACCTCTGCCCATGTTTTAATTGGGTTAGTTTTCTTGTTGGGTGATTAGAGTTTGGGATAGTCTGGTTATTAACCCCTTATTGGATGTATGATTTGGATATATTGTCTCTCATTCCTTGGGTTGCCTTTTCATTCTGTTGATGCTTCCTGTGATGCACAAATTTTAAAAATCTTTACAAAGCCCAGTTTATCTCTTCTTTCCTTTTATGCCTATGCCTTTGGTGTCTTATTGAGGAAATCATTGCCAAATCCAATGTCATGAATCTTTCTCCTATGTTTTCTTCTAAGAGTTTCATAGTGATAGCTCTTATGTTTAGGTCTTTGATCCATGTTGAGTTAATGTTTGCATATGGTATAGGATAAAGGTCCACATTCACTCTTTTGCATATGGATATCCATTTTCTCCAGCACCATCTGTTGAAAAGACGGCCTTTTCCCCATTGAATGGTTTGGGCACCTTCACCAAAAATCGTTTGACCATATACATGAGGGTTTATTTCTGGGTCTTTTTTTTTTCAATGTTTATTTATTTTCGAGAGAGAGACATAGAGAGCAAACTGGGGAGGGGCAGAGAGAGGGGGAGACAGAGAACCCCAATCAGGCCCCACATTGTCAGCACAGACCCCCAAGCAGGGCTCAAATTTGTGAACTGTGAGATCCTGAGCTGAGCCGAAATCAAGAGTTGGATGCTCAACCTTGACTGAGTCACCCAGGCACCCCTATTTCTGGGATCTTAAAGTAACTCTTGACCCATTGGATTGTGTTGATGATTACAGAATTCCCTTCAGTGAATTCTGCTCTTTCAGAACAGAGGTCAGATGTTTCTGCCCCCAGGATGTCCTAGAATACTTGGATTCACCTCACAATCATTTCATTCACCCATGAGTAGCTTTGGGGGGGCATAGCACTTCTTCCTCTATGAAAGATTTATATTATATTTTCTTTTATTCTTTTTCTTTTTGAGAGAGGGAGAGTGAATGGGGGAGAGGGGAAAGGGAGAGAATAGAGAATCTCAAGCAGGTTCCATGCTGAGCACAAAGCTCATTGTGGGGCTCGATCCCACCATCCTGGGATCATGACCTGAGCCAATATGGAGAGTCAGACACTCAACCAGCTGAGCCACCCAGATGCTCCAATATACTACATTTTCTAAGTAAATGCGTTAACACCTGAAAATGCTGGTGGACCGAGTTAGGAGGGAGTGTAGGGACTATGCCATTATACAGGTGTCGAGTGTTAGAAGGTGGGAAACATCAGATGCCTTCCTATTGGATAACGGCGTGGAGTTGGGGGAAGGCTCCCTGACCAAGCGAAGTCCAATCTGAAAGCTGAAAGACAATCAGAGTTATTGTCCTTAATTGTCTGCAGAGTTGCAGGAAAACGTGTCAGGCAAGGGAACAGTATGTAACAGAGTCTTCTGTGGCCTTCTGAGTATGCTTTGATAATACAAAGGGCTGCGCAGAATTCAAATGGCGTTTCCTTACGTGTCTCCCTCTCTAGACCTAGAGTTCCCTAAGGCAGGACCGTGTGATACTCACCTGTGCATCTTCAGCACCGAGCATGGGAACACCTGCCCTCACGGGAGTGTAGTTCATGCTTATTTATCAGTGAATACTGAGCATGTGGCTTTGGTACCTGACAGCTCTTAAGCCAGACATGACCATCCGGTGAAATCCTGACTTTTGTGGAGTCCCTGTTTTTTTGTCCTCTTAGCTACCTTGTGAGATAGGCACCATTGTCTAGTTTAGAGACAAGAAAACCAAGGCACCTAGAAATTCCTCGTCTCAGATGGCATAGCTGTACGTAGAGAAAGCAGGATACAGACCCAGATCTCAGGAGCCTCAGAACTCATGTTCTTGTAATTATTTCATGCTGCCTCATTTGTTTTGCTCAGAATTGTGGGGAGGGAAACTAGCTTTCACGGAGAGCCTCGATATTATGCAGGGGCTTGATATGTGTCATGATAACTACTAACTTTTACTGAGCCTTTAGTACATACTTGGCTCTTGCAAACACATGCAGGTCTTTTCTCGTGGAATTCTCGCCTCAGTCCTATAAGGTAGGGCCTTTACTTACCAGTTTTTACCAGTGAGAGAACTTTAGGCACCAAGAGTGTGGCATCATCAGACACCATGCTGGGTCTTGTCAGCAATGGTAGGAGGGTGGTTGTCATTTATTTTTATTTTATTTTATTTTATTTTATTTTATTTTATTTTATTTTATTTTATTTTATTTTATTTTATTTTATTTTATTATTTTGGGAGAGAGAGAGAGCTCAGGCAAGTGGGAGAGGGACAGAGAGAGAGGGAAAGAGAGAATCCCAAGCAGGCTCTGTACGGGGCTCGAAGTCACGTACTGCGAGATCATGACCTGAGCTGAAGTCGGACGCTCAGCTTGATTTATTTTAAAGAAGAGGGATCTCACAGGGGTTGACATTGACTGTCTTTGCTCTTGGTTTTAAGTCATTTGTATTAGATGGATTCCCCCCCCCCCCCCCGTCAGTCCCTTATCTGCCTCCAAATAATCAGAAAAATCACTCAGGATGGGGCAGAATCTCTAAGAAATCCCTCCTCTCGAGCAGAGGCTGAGTCATTTAAACCAGCAATCCTTCTGTGGGGTCTCAGATGTTTGATGTTCATTCGGCCTTTGGAGGGTTGATTAAGAGCCCAGCAAAAAGCAAAGCTTCAGAGCTTCTGTGTTCTGAAAGGGTCCCTTGACCCCAGGCACCCCAGCGGCCGGGGCAGACACAGCGACCATGATTTATGGATCAATAAACAGAGTCCTTCCAAACCACATTTGCCCTCCTTCAAGGGAGTGAGCCGTGAACTTTCTGCATGTAAAACTTCTTTCTCTGGAATATTTTTGTTTGTTCTCGAGAGCAGCCTTCGTAACAGGGCTGGGAGGGGAGCCTGGTGGTCGTGAGAGCAAAGGATAGTGTGAGGGATTTTGACCGAAAAGAGAGACTCAGAATCCTCACAGGCACAGACACCACACATTTGGACTCAGAAGGTTGGACCCAATCAAACACCATTTGTGTTCTTTTTGTTTTCTTACAAACGGACAGTGGCTGTTGGTTCGTGTGGTCCCCTGAGGAGAGGAATTACACATGTAGGAAATGGGATTCCCCTCCCTCCTGCCTTCCTCCCCCCCCCCCCCCCGCCCCCGTGCTGTCCCCCCCCCCCCCCACTCTCCAAAAAACCACTAAACCTTTTTTGAGCTCCATGATGCAATGTGATTTTTTTTTTTTTTTCTGGACAGAAAAGCAACAGTTGTTTCTTTCTCAACTATTTCTTGTTCCAAGACCTCACAAGGCGTGAGGAGAATAACTTCCTGAGGGAAAAAAGCATTTGAGTGTCTGCATCTAAAGATACACAAATCTAAGAACTTAATGGGAGTGGGGTGGAGACAAGAAGGAATGAAAACAAAAGAAAGCCATTCCTGCTACAGGGAAATTAGAAACCAAAACCTTTGTTTTGTTTTCTTTTCTTCCTTTTTTCTTTCCCTTCTTTTTTCCTTTTCCTTTCCTCTCATTACCTTTCCTTTTTCCTTTCTTTTCCTTTCCTTTTTCCTTTCCTCTCTCCGTCCTTGGTTTCTTTTTCTTTCTTTCTCTCTTCCTCCCTTCTTTCCTCCCTTCCTTCTTTTTCTTTCACTATTCCCTACATCTATAAATAACTCTATAGACTTTACATAAGTTCAGCTTTCTTCAGCCCGACCAACATTCCAAGGCATTCTTTTTCTTTTTCTTTTAAAGGTCTGGGTCACTGATTATGGAAGTTGGGATATGGAAGATTCTTAGGATATGTTATTCTCATAAATTCTAGTCTGACTTGTTGTTAAATTATAAATTCTTTTAAGGCACATTTTCCTCCAGTTTCAACCCCAGTGAGTTTTCCCTGTCTGCAATACTCAGATTACACACAAGCGAGCCCTAAAGTGGAGACGGCAGGAGGAGGGTAGATAAGGGGTAGCCGTCACATCCAGAAAATTCCTATAGCCACGAACCTGAGGGGCGCGCAATTAGCAGCCTTCCCAGGAAGGTTATACATCATGTCTAGGGCTTTATGTTAAAATGACTTTTTACTTGAGTCATTTGTTAGTCCATTACCAGTTCTCCTATCAGACTGCATTTCATCTTGTATTAAGTCAAGGTAAGCCGGCACGTAAGAATGGACTTCTTCATTGCCGTGCCTGTTCCAGGCAAGGTGGAGATGTCCGCAGCATTTTGCTTGATGCTCTTCCAGGAGGCTCAAGAATCACATCCTTTTGCGGAAAGTGTTCCCCGTGGATTGAATCCCAGAGTCTCCCGCGAAGACGTGCAGGGTACATATTGTGTACTAAATGCTGATTTTTGTCTTCAGGGTTCAGCTCATTCTCCTCCAACTCTAGTCCTAAAAGGATCTGAAACTGAGCGACTCCTGTTGTTCATCCTTCAATCGTTACAAACACAAAAAGCAGGAGAGAGATTCCGCCTTCCTTATAGAGGAGCAGAGGGAACCTGCGTTAAAAAAAAAAAAAAAAACATGTCCTTGTACTTGGAGGCCAATTGGATCTTCCTTATATGATGACTTTGCTCCGTTTCCAAGTGGTGTGTCCTTTTATGGGGGCACAGGGGAGGGCTGGTTAATTACCAAGGCTTCACTGTTAGGAAAACTGAGGCCCCGTATAATTTGTTTTGTTTATGGCGCGAAGGTACTGTTAGGTTCTTGTGCTGCCTGGGGCGCAGATGGCCACAGTGTTGGGGTGAAATCCTGCCCTCCACAGGCCAGGACCACGTGTGTCACATCAGTTACTTTCCTAATGCTCTTCCTTGGTACCCCTGTGTTTCCAAAGGCTTAATGCACCTATGAGTAAATGATTTCTTTCCACGACTGCTTCAAGTGCCAGAAGGCAAGAGAAATTTAAACAGACCTAAGATCAACACTGTGAGTTTACTTGGCCTCCCCATCCACCGACACTGCCATAAATTTCTTTGGCTTCTTAGTTGGGAATTTAAAAGGCCTATAGTCTTGGCAAGGTTTATATAACAATGTTTCTTCTATATGGATTACAAACTTGCAAAATCCCAGGCAGTTGTGGGGTATCGTATTTGGTCAGTGGGTCAACCTGAAAGGCCAACAGAAAAACTCAGCACCCGGTCCAGCCGAACACTTTTTCTGGCTTTGGCCTGGTTGGTGGAAACAGCTTGGTTGGCTCCTGCTCTGACAGGGTCAGGAGCCCGAGTCTTGAGTCCTTTTCTTTTGTTTTCTTTCCCCCTGCCCCCCTTTGGGGTTTCCTACACCAGGACGCTGTCTTCTGTGGCCCTCACAGAGCCAGGGGCCCTAATCAGTGCTATAGGTGTAGGATCCCGTGAGAAATGTTTTGTCGGGATGTTATACGCCCCAGTGTCATGAGGCTGTCTCAGAGAGGCACTCCTCAGAATGCAGGCATGCTCGAAAACAGGAATGGCGCCGGTTTGTGCTGAGGGTGGCCCTCGGAGGCATGGGACTCGTCAGCCAGTCGAGTGTGCTTGGCTCTATCAAAGGAGCCTTTGTGATAAGAAGGCGCCCCTCCTTCTCTGCCTGACCACAGTTTCCTCTTCAGATGGGCCCGCTGTGGGAGTTATATATGCCTCTTGTCCCAGGTGTGGTGGTTAGCCTGGAACATTCTTGCGCAGGGCTAGTGGGTGGGTCTTGTAAATGTCTTAGCTCCAAGGGGAATGCAGGTGTCCCTCGCGAAAACCGGAGAGCATTTCATTCGTGGGAAATGATCCTTTTCAAATGAAGGCCTCTCCTCAAAACACGTATCACGTTGTCTGCTTCGTGCAGGGACACTAATAGAACAGTGAGTGTCCGTGTTGAACGTGACTCCTGATGTGCAAAGAGCTGTATCTTAGGGGCAGAAGGCCGCGAGTGTCAAAGCTGACCGGCAAGCTATGAGCCTCCATATCCAAGTACCAGAGTGATGTATGTACCCATAGGAGACCCTTACCCTTTCCCTGCCCCCAGGGAAAGCACACAACTCTGGGACTTGACTCTGGCTTTGGACGGACATTTTGAGTTTTGTACTCTTAGCTAGAAAAATTGTGAAGGTTGATCTCCTCTCATTTGTCATCCAAAATGGGCTGCAAAGGAAGTTGCCAGCCAGCCAGCCTGCCCAGCAAGAAGGGGAGGGAAGGCCAGGAAGTTCTTGGGTTGAAGAAGGGAAGGAGGTGAACTTGGCATTGTACCAAGACTTACCTTGGTAGAAGGAAGCCGAAACATAAAGATACAAAAATGTTGCAGGAGACCAGTTGGAAAACCTTGGTTCACAGTATTTGGGCAGAGTGAGACGTGTCAGGAGAGAAATGACAGACACTGAAGTAATGCATGGCCGCACAGGTGTTTCTGGTTTGTTCAGTCATAATTCAAGGCCCAGACAGTGTTCAATTAAGTCAAAGGCTTCCATTGAAAATTGATTCAAGGCTATATACTCTTTATGCGTCTACATCATCCACCTGGGAAACTCATCGCCTGAGGGTTATTATTCTTTAGGTCCAAATGAGGAAGAAAAAAAACTTAGTAATTGGGACTGCAGTTTAGATCAATAACTGCTGAAAATTTTTAAATATTTTTTAATGTTTGTTTATTTTTGAGAGAGAAAGAGAGAGACAGAGCACAAGCACGGGAGGGGCAGGGAGAGAGAGGGAGACACAGAGTCTGAAGCAGGCTCCAGGCTCCCAGCTGTCCCCACAGAGCCCAACACAGGGCTTGAACTTACCAACTGTGAGATCATGACCTGAGCTGAAGTCGGATGCTTAGCTGACTGAGCCACCCAGGCACCCCAACTTCTAATTTTTAAAAAAAAAAAAAAACATAGTTTTTTAACTGTTTAAAAACTGAAATCTCAATAGAAAGCAGATACAAGTGGAAACGGATTGGTTCTGGAGGGGTATTTGCATCCCCTTTGTTCCTGAGACACCCATGGCTCCATAGAAAAGAATGTGGAGATGGGTGTTTTAGATAATTATTTTACAAACTAAATTGGTAGGAGAGCCTTGGAGCACGTAAGCGCAATCAACTGGCTCCCAAGGGGCCATAGCTAGCAAAGCTTATAGCCTCAGCACTTCTGGAGAGGAAGCTTCTGGGTCTGGTTTTGGCATGCATGGTGATGTCACGAGTGAACAGGGTCAACGTGACCAGCCACCCTCATTTCCTCCCTGCCTCCCCTGCAATATGAAAGTCACTCTGTGCACCAACATGCCAACAGCATAAAAAATGTTGAGTCTCTCCTGGGCTGGGAATACCTGTTAGGGGCACTCTCTAATTCCGCAAGTTGCTGGGGTCTAGTAGTAACCCATCTGCAAGGTATCAGAAAGAGATTTTTTTTTTTTTTTTTAATTTTGCCTATTGAAGATGTTGATAATCATACCATACCATCGTGGAACTCTTCTCACCCCAAATTCATTTAGGTCTGCGGAGACTGTTAGCAGAAGCAAAAGAGGACAGTTAGGGTGATCTTCTGACTTCCTGCATACACCCTTCCTGAGGGTTGCATGTCTGTCCCCCTAATTTGGGATGCGATTAAAATGGATTGACTTTCTTTTTAAAAAAAAATTTTTGTAATGTTTAGTTTTGAGAGAGACAGAGAGACCGTGAGTGGGAGAGGGACAGAGAGAGAGGGAGACCCAGAATCTGGGCAAGCAGGCTCCAAGTTCCGTGCTGTCAGCACAGAGCCCGACGCGGGGCTCGAACCCATGAACTGTGAGATCATGGCCTGAGCCCAAGTCGGACGCTTAACTGACTGAGCCACCTAGGTGCCCCTAAAATGGATTGATTTTCACATCGAATTCCTTTGCCCCGTGTCAGCCCGCGGTTGTGTGTGCGACACCCTACTCCCCTTACCTTCTGTTCCACTTGTAACTCCATTGCTTTTGGAAGCCAGGTTCCTGTGAATTCTTGAAAATACGGATTCAGCCCTGGAGTGGGGTTAGCTGGAAGTGAAATAAGCAGGTTAGCTAAGGAGGTACACATCTTATCTAAAGGTCTGTAAATCTAGTGTGCATTTCCCCTTCCTAATAAATTTGGAATCCTCTTATCTCTCCAAAGGTAGGAGAGATATCGACAAGATGACTCTGCCTTAGAGAATTGCATGATTCTTTCCTATTTAAGATTTTGTTCCACTTCACAGTTGACTGTGAAAATGTATAATGAAGTTTCAGTATATATCGAAATTTGACTCCAAAGTCAGTATTTAAGGCAAGAAATGTTTGTAGTGTAATCATCCTTGACAACCCCTTATAATGCATATAAAGTACCATAATATGTAGGGATAAAAGTTTGCTATATAGTAAAACACAATATATGATAAAAATCACTCATGCAAGAAAAAGCCATATAATACTTCTTTTCTTTTTTTAAATATTTATTTATTTTTGAGAGAGGAAGAGTGTGAGGAGGGGAGGGGCAGAGAAAGAGGGAGACGCCGAATCCGAAGCAGGCTCCAGGCTCTGAGCTGTCAGCACAGAGCCCAACCCGGGGCTTGAACTCAGGAACCGTGCGTTCATGACCTGAGCTGAAGTCGGCTGCTTAACTGATTGAGCCACCCAGGTGTCCCGAGTCATATAATGTTTCTAAATGCGCGAATGGACAGACCCCATGTGAGTGCATGTGCCGAGCTGTCGAGAGGGAAATGTGGGTGCAGGTTATGCCCTGCTCTCACAGGTGTGCGTGTGTGTGGGCCACACAGGCGTTGGGGCTGGTGCTGAATAATTGCTCCGTATTCACATCCTGCCATTCCCAGTCTTTGTTTATCCATCATCCAGTCCCATTTTTATGGTCCCCATTCTTTGCAGTATCTCGTAGCTTCTTGGCGTCTGATTTACTTCCCTTGCGACGAAACCTAAGAGGATACACTCTTTTATTTAGCTTAGTTGTCAGGTTTTTAATGCTTTCTTCTGATCCAAAGAGCTCGTTTTGGTAGAGAGAGTCAGAAACCAGCCTCGTAAAAGGAAGGTGAGCACATGTTTGGACCAAATACAAATGGGTGCCGATTTCGGGGCTCTTGTCTGGCATCGGGGTGAAGGCGGGGTAGGGACAGGTCCCACCTTCCACACGAACTGGATTTAGATGTGGTTACACTCCCAGTGCTGAGAAATAGGCTGCCAGCCCTTCTCCCAGCGTGCCGGTTAAGGGGAATTACTTGAAATCTCAAATGAGCTTTTGTTTCTTGGCCCTCGAGGGCCCGACAGGTTGGAAAGGCCTGCCCACCTGCTTGTAAATGTTCTTGTTGCCTCTGGCCCTGACCTCTCCCGGTTTCTGTTGCTCAGAAAGAAAGTTAAAGTTCACTACATTTATACAGTGTTTTGCAGCCCGAAAGGCACACTCACATAATTTTTCTTATTTGACCCTCCACACGACCCCGCGCAAGTCACTGTGGGCTAGGGTTGTTATCCCCACTTTACAGATGAGAAGACAGAACCTCAGAATGGCTCCCCTAGGCTCCCACAGCCAGTGAGTGGTGGGGCTGAGGCTGGAATCCCAGCCTTCGGGTGACTTCCCACTTCCCAGGCAAACTTTTCATTTATGATCTGAGGAGGTCTGCCTCTCTCTTGTGGGTGCAGCGGGTTGTTAAGGAGAAAATGGTTTCACACGGCACTCACGGAGAAGGTGTATTTCTCAGGCTGCAAACTTGTAAGAACTGTGGGTCCATCCCTTGGATTTCTTTCTCTCTTCACCTGACAGCCCAAACACAGTCTAGTTGGTTCTGACGTCTGATCAGTGATGTTAAGGGTAGAGTCAATCCCTTATGGGTTGTGTCTATCCGTATTGTCTGGCTTCCGCTAAGATGTGCCATGTTCCTCGGGTCTTAGCTGGTCCCCTCTTCAAGCTGGCATCTAGTACAATGAATGATGCCTCACCAGACCCCAGGCTAGAAGCCCCAGGCCCTCGTCCTGCATGGGCTAGTTGCCCTGGCCTCAGGACCTCCTGAACACATTGTTTTCTCCTTCTGTCTCTCATTCCCACTGACTGCTCACTTTGACCGGCATTTAGCTCACTTTGCAGAGGCACAGAGAAAAAAGGCTTTCTGTGTGGGTTGGCGTCCCCTCAGGACCCACGGTGGGAAACAGGCCCAGTTCTCTACACACAATTGCACATCCCCCAGCCTGGGCAAAGTATCCGCCCCCATCTTATGGCTCCTCACGAATTTCTCAGCTCGCTCCCTCTCTCTCATCAGCTCTGAGGATCCCTATTTTGAGTGTGGGTGAGAGATTGAACCCCAAAGAGATTCGTTCGGTTTGATAGTCCTCGCTTCTTTTGTCATACTCAAGGATAAGCCGCTTTTGAATTTAAAAACTCATCATTTGCCCCTTTGTTCACCCGTCCCGTCTGAAATTGTTCTCTGGTGGGGGCTAATGGCCCTCATGGGAGATGCCCGCAGGGTCGCAGGACTAAACACACACACATATGCACAAAGGAAAAAACCCGAACAGGCTTAATATATCAAATTATTATCTCACCACAGTTAGAAGTATATAGAGATTTGATACATGGCTGTTAAATAGAAAACATATACGCTCATATAACTTTAGTTCCCTTCTCCGAAAGCCAAAGACAAATGGTCCATCAAAAGGTTTGTAAAGTTACAGCTGAAACAGTCTTGCAAATGATATGTGCCCAAGGAACCTCTAAAACATGCATCATGTTAAAGGGCAGTGTAAAAAGTGGAACCCTCAGAAGTGAATTTCACATTTGGTGAAACCTTGGTATTGCAGGTTGAAAAGTGAGAAACTCCAAATGGTCAAGCTTCAGTGCTAATCAGCTCTGCAATAGCCGTGTTTAAAAATTGTTAGTAGTTTGTCAGTCCTGAACGTGGATTTTTAGTGTTGGGAAAGAGATTTCCCAACACCTAGAGATGAAATTTATGATATACGTATCACTAAATAAAAAATGCAGAATGACATTTTTGAGGCGTACTGGTGGATGCAAAATTGACTCCGATAAATGCAGCGTATGGCCGTCTTCCAGCAAATACTTTCAATGCTAAAGAGTTCCATACAATAGATTCCCATTTTCAAAATCGCATCATTTTTACTTAGAGCATTTCTGAAAACAGGTACAGCCACTTCCAATCAGCTGCCTGGAGATAATTTAAGATTCTCTTTCCATTAAGTTGTAAAAATTTGACCAACGCGTGGCAGAACTTCATTGCTTTGGTGTCTTGATCTAGCAAAATCCCTGTTTCCAGGACTGTCGAGGATTATGCCATCCGTTGCTGCAGGATGAAGGCGGGGGGGGGGGGGGGGGCGGAAAACCCACCCTGAACTTTTCCTACAGTTTGGAGCCACATCATTTGGAAAACAGAGATAGGTCTTGGGCCAAGCTCTGAAGCTCCCACGACTGCATGTTTGGAACAGGAAGCTTCTCTATGGCTGGAGAATTGATTGATTGCTTGATATTTATTGAGGACCCGTGGTGGGTTTGGTTCTCGATGAATATGAACATGTCAATAGTTTTCTTTCTCAACCAGAAACATGATGCCTCAAGATGCTGCCTTAAGTACTTTCCAGACCATTCTACCTGGAGTCCTTCCTATCAGGATACATATAAACAATAAATTAAGTAAATTATCAGAAGTCTGTTGTCCTTCACCTGCTGCCCTCAAATATGTCTTAGTCCTGAGTTCAACCCCTGACCACAATTGGAGTCGCCTTTCATCATCAGTCAGGTCTATGGGAGCCAATCCTGCCCTGACCTCCATGGCAACCATTGGTATATTTCAGAGCAAACGTCTTCTGAAATCCAAAGGAATCTTATCATTTCTACCACAGGCAGGAACAAGAGCCCCAGGCAAGGTACACCTAGTGGATGGTCTGTTCCTCCAAAATGACTTCCCAGGAGGATTGCTCTCCTGTGGGTAGATGATTTCATTAATTGGTGTTTAACTTATAAGTCTGAGTTATTTATTGTAAAACCAAATAGGGACCATATGACTTTGAAGATCTGATCAGACCGGGCTGTGTGGGCCAGATACTGAGCAGAGCAAGCTTCCCAGCATTAATCTGTCACAGCCCATTTTTCACTTGCTAAATCAGCTTTATGCAAATATTCCCCCAAGCCTGGAGGCTCACCTATTCATGGACTCTTCTCCCTCACCTCCAACATCTGTGGATCTTTTAAGATAGGGGCACATAAACTTAAGTCTTCAGATGTGCACTTAGAATTCTAGAGTAGATGGAAATATTAGCAGTCATCTTGTTTAAACCCTGATTTCACATATGGTGAAACTGAGGGGAAGTGACTTGCCCAAGATCACAGGGCCAGAATGACACCAACAGGAGAAAATCGTTATTGTGTGATTTACACGTGCGTAGTGTGAGAAAGAGCCCAATGCCTTACCTACCCTTTGGAAAACACCCTTCTCCTCCCAGATGCTTGCCACCCCTCTCTCCCAGATCAGCTTATTGGATGGGTTACTAAGGGAAAACATAATGTAAACAAACCAGTACACAAAAAGTAATACACATCTTGGGAATTGCCTACGCTTCTACTCAGAAATAACTACTGTTAATAGTTGAATGTGTGTACTTCCACTCTATTTTTTGTAAGATTTTTTAAAAATGTTTTATTTATTTTGAGAGAGGGAGAAAGAGCATGAGTGGAGGAGGGGCAGAGAGAGGGAGAGACAGACTTCCAGGTGGGCTCTGCCCTGACAGTGCAGAGCCAGATGTGGGACTCAATCTCACAAACCGTAAGATCACCACCTGAGCCAAAACCTAGAGTCAGATGCTTAACGGACTGAGCCACCCAGGTGTCCCTCCACTCTATTTTTTTTTTTTTTTTTAGTTTTTTAATGTCTATTTATTTTTGAGAGAGACAGTGTGAGTGGGGGAGAGAGAGTTGGGGGGAGACACAGAATCCGAAGTAGGCTCCAGGTTCCGAGCTGTCAGCAAAGAGCCCCACGCAGGGCTCAAACTCACACACCGTGAGATCATGACCTGAGCCGAAGTCGGCCACTTAACCGACTGAGCCACCCAGGTGCCCCGGCCGTCCACTCTATTTTTAACCAGGGGATAGAAAGCATATGAATTTTTATAAAGCTTTGATTGCATGAAAAAGGGGAAAGTCATACAATTAGTTATGAGATTTCTTGCAAAGTTTTTTCAACAAATACGATTGAGATTTCGTACTTGTTATATAGGAAACCCCAGGCTGTTTAGGACACAGTTCTGCCCCTGGCCTGTGTAAACCTGGAGTTCTTATTTGAGTCCTGATTCTTTTATGATGAACTTAGGTCTCTGATTTTAGAAATAGTGTCTTTCTGTCACAAATCTTGTCCTGTGGGTATCTGCTCTACTGGTCCAGTGAGTTCTGACACCAGCTACCCAGAGTTAGACTTTACAGGTTGAAGGCACCATCCTTCACAAGACTTCTCTCGGTTTGGATAAACTCAGGGTCTCCAGGCCACCTGCACTTTTGACAAACAGACTACAAATTTAAGGGTTTCCCCAACCCCCTCAGGTTTGATAATTTGCTGGAATAACTCACAGAACCAGGAAAGTGCTTTACTTGTGATTACAGTTTTATATGATGAAAGGATACATATCAGAACCAGCCAAGAGAAAAGATACACAGGGTGAGGTCCGGGAGGTTCCCAAATGGAAAGCTTCTGTGTTCTCAGGGAGCATTGCCCTCTGACACATTAATATATGACAACCAGGGAAATTTGCCACAGCTCTGATATCCAGAGTTTTTATTGGGGTTTCATTACACAGGCATGACTGAGTGAATCGTTCACATGGCTCAATTTCCCGTCCTTTTCCCCATTGATGGAGCTGATATCACATGCCGTAAAGCCCCACCCTTTAATCACATGGTTCATCTTTCTGGCATCAGCAGCACCGTCCTGAGGCACCTACCTCATCACCATAAACCAGAATGTAACGGGGTAGGGGCACACACCACGAATAGCGTAGATGCTCGTCACTCAGGAAATCCTAAGGGTTTAGAGGCTTTCTCCCAGGAACCAGGGACAAAGGTGAGCCAGATTCCTTATTACTTGGGTCTGCGTAAAGCATCACTCCTTCCTTTCATGCCCTCACCTCCAAAGCATATTTTTAACACTGGGTCAAGAAATGGGTTTAACTGACAGGACGTAGGAGTGGGTACAAGTAGACATCAATTCTTTGGGTCATCTGAGTAGCCAGAGATCTTGAACGTTAAGTGCCCATCAGCATTATTCCCCATCTGTGGGGAGCGGAAGTGGGGTTCTTCCCAGTCAGGGTTCTTAATTCAAGACCTCTGATAGACAGACCTCAGCTAGTCATTGGGTCGCCACACCCCTGATTTTCTCAGTTGCTGGAATGCCTAAAGGAGTTGGTCTCCTTTAAAATTTGTATTCTCAGGGTGCCTAGGTGGCTCAGTCCATTAAGTGTCCGACTCTTGATTGTGGCTCAGGTCATGATCCCAGGGTCCTGAGATTGAGCCCTACATCAGACTCCATGCTCAGCGTGGAGCCTACTTAAGATCCTTTCTTTCTCTCCCTCTGCCCCTCTCCCCCATTCTCACACACACTCTCTAAAATAAAAACAAATAAAACAACAAAAATCAATCAATCAAATCAAATCTGTACTTCTATCCCTCAATGGTCATCTTGATCATGAAATCAGGCACCAGGCAAGCCCTTAGGCTGAGCCTATGGTAGGGAGAAAACTCTCTTGCAGCTTCACTCCTGAGCTGCTGTTACTATTTTTTTCTTTCTAGATGAGTATCTCCCCATCCCGCTTCCAAAATGCTAAGAGAGAAGAGGTATATTTTTTAGGAAAGGGTAGTGCAGGGTAGATGCTGGAGTGGGGTGGGGGCCTGGGGAGCATCAAGAAACACACACTTCTGTTTCTGGAATCAAAGTCACCAGCAGGTCCTGGAACTTTCCATTCTTTTTGTCTAGCACTCCCTCTAGTGACACCAGAATCGTGTTATAATTGGACACATGGCAGAAAGTGACAACCGTCTTTAAGAAGGCATCACATGCTACAAGTTTAGAAAAAGGAGGGGCGCCTGGGTGGCGCAGTTGGTTAAGCGTCCGACTCCAGCCAGGTCACGATCTCGCGGTCCGTGAGTTCGAGCCCCGCGTCGGGCTCTGGGCTGATGGCTCAGAGCCTGGAGCCTGTTTCCGATTCTGTGTCTCCCTCTCTCTCTGCCCCTCCCCCGTTCATGCTCTGTCTCTCTCTGTCCCAAAAATAAATAAACGTTGAAAAAAAAAAAAATTAAAAAAAAAAGAAAAAGGAGTGATTGCTTTCATTTAGAGGTAACGCATGACCTGGGATCGAAATGCCCAGAGTATAAGAGAAAGTATTACACTTGCTGGGACCTGGAAAGAAAGAGAATTAGGTTAATAAAGTGTTAACCATTGTAATTGAGATTCTGACTTTATAAAGAGGAGTCATGGGGGATAAGTGTGAAAAGGATCCAAATTTCAGGATCCATGGAAGGCCAGGTCAAGGATAATGGAGAGCCAATAATCTGTGTTCTGTTCTGAGATTTAGTGCTTTGTCCTCTGACTTCTGAGGATCGTGGGCCCGACCTCATTCATCCCCCATCCACCAGGCAGGAATGTATGCAAACTGTCCTAGGCAGATGCATGTTTCTCCAGTGATCTCAAGGCTCTGTAGGAAAGAAAGTACCATTGGATCATGGGCTGCCTCCAAATCCATGCTTTGGGTCTGTATCTGACCCTTCTTCATTTGTGCATGGGAAAAAGTTGCATAAAATTGGGCACTGATAACATGTGGCCACGCCCAAATGCCAACTTGAACATGGAAAACAAGGTTTCACAGACTTAACTCAAAATGCCTCTCATGTCTCTGCAGAGAAAAAGTGGCCAACTTAATTCTGTTTTGATTTTCCCTGATGTGTGACTTGATCTGTGGGCTGGATTTCCAGAGTCACAGTTATGCCAAACCCCATTAGTGCTTAAGGCATACTCATGCCCAAATATGGATGTCTCGTGTTTTGTGTTGACCATGTGCCTGGGCCCAACTGTCCAATCCAGGACAGACTCCTCGCCAGGGCTCTAACAGACACAACATAGACAAGCATTATGTGATGTATAAACAATTTTGCCTGAAATGACAGCATGTGAATAGCTCAGCTGGTAAATTTGTGAGCAGGGAGTATGATGTAGCCTGTGAATGGCGGCTCCTAAAATTGCGTTCTGGTTGCTTCCTGCAAGCTTTCATCTCAGCCTGCAGAGCAAGGATAAGGAGGTGCTGGACTCCCCTTTGGGGCTCCTCAATTCCATTGTCTTCAAGACAGAAACCGATAAGGAATAATATGATAGAAAGGAGACTAGAGACTAAAAAAGAAGATACAGAAAAGGAAGGAGGGAAGGAGAGAAGATGGGAAGGAGGGAGGGGGGGAAGGAAGGAAGGAAGGAAGGAAGGAAGGAAGGAAGGAGAAACAGACTCAGGATGAAGGAAATAGAATGGAAGTAGGAGAGAGGGAAGGGGGAATGGAGAGGAATAAAGAAGAACTTAGGTAGGAGCAGAAATAAGGAAACCCCCTAGGACTGAGGAGAGTCAAGCAGGGCTCACCACCTGTTGAACGTGGCCTCCATTACAGGAGATGTTTCAGGAGAACTTTGGAGAACCCACAAATTCCATAGCATTGAGAAAGGCTGGCTGGATTGTGTTCTTCCTTCCCACCCCTCTAGTATGGTTACGTGTAAGTCACTCCAATCCAATGGAATATCTGCCAGTGTTGACTTAAGAGGATCAATACCCAACACTGTGCTAAGTACAGATATTTGTACTGGGTTTAAATGCAGGGCTTCTGGAACAGCAGTCTGGATGTCTACTTCATGATGTTACTGGCCTGGGTATAGTTCAGCTCCACAGTACCAGAGAAATTAGTCAGAGAAATTAGTCAGAGATAGTCAATATCTATGTATTATTTGTGTGTGTGTTGGGGAGAGGGTTATTTGGATTATTTCTCCTTTTCCTAAGCCATGCCCCCCAAATGTCTCATATTTAATGTTGCCTGATACATGTATGAGTGAAGTTTGTCTCCTGTAAAGTTTTATATCTGCCTACTAAGGTCCACATTCATTTACCCGTTTACTCAAACAAACGGTATTGACCACTGAATATTTATTTCTCTGTACTGGTTGGTCAGTGTTCATAGGGGAAAAGCTCTCAGCTTTCATAGACTTGCACGCTAGCTAGCTTGGGTTCCAGGTGGCTTCTTTCTACTTCCATTACTTAGTCATATAGACTCTTTTACTACGTAGAGACCTTCCGCAAATAATTCTGTTGCATCTTTAAAATCTCGTAAAATTATTCCTTCCAGCTTCACCATACAATATTTGTTCTTTTACAGTTTCGGTGGTGGGGGTGGGGGGAGTGGTTCAGTCAGCAGTTGGGGCTGATGATGGGCTCTCCTAAGTGTGCGGTGTTTATCTCTCCAAAACTTCTTTCCTCATCTATAAAATGGGTATGAGGAAAAGTTTAAATGAAATAGGCCCATAGGGTCCTTTGCCCATGACTGGTCCTACTAAGAATCCAAAGATATCTCCCCTCATTCCATCCGAGTGTGGGGTAGTCCCAGATGGCATAGTCATCTGAATGATGCAAGAAAAATATGGACAGGCTAGAGCACTGGGCTGAAATTACCAAGAAGGACTTAAAAAGGATTGATCATAAAATCTCCTCTTAAATGAAAAATAATTATTTAAATTCCAATCGATGAAAGGGGCTCCACAGTGGTGAGAGGCTCTATGAGCATCAGTTGTTTAAAGTCAATGATCCTTGGATAGGGCTTGCCACTAATCACTGGAGAGCTCCTGGGTGCCATTTATAGATGATGATTCCAGAAAAGAGAAGTAAGTTAGGCCACGGCACCCCTAAATTATGGCATATGTTATTGTGCTGAGGTCTGAAAAAGTGCGAACAAACTAAAAACATTCAGAGGAGGGAGAGCCAGTGGGTACAGGACCTGGAAGCCTGCTCTTCTGGAAAACAGTATAGCCCATTATGAATAGCACGGGCTTTGAAAGCAGAAAGATAGAAGTAGATTCTCGCCCTAGATGCCCCTCTTACTAAATGAGTCATCTTGAATAAGTTATTTAACTTCTCTAACTTCTTCATCTTTACAGGGGATATGAAATGAGATAATGTATTATATTTATTAAGGTTAGCTCAATTGCTATTAAGGTAGGTCTACCAAGGTAAGACCTACTAACAAACAACTGACTTCTCAGTGACCCACTGCAATTAAAATTCATTCCTTGCCCATATCACGGTCACATGTAGGGTACTGCCTTCCATGGGCTCATTCAGGGACCTGGGATCCTTCCACCTTATAGCTGCACCTGATGATGAGGAGAGAGGCCATTTTCTTTTTGACCCCTTCAGTGGGGAAGTGACACATATCATTTCCAGAAACATTCTGTTGTCAGGAATTCAATCCTGTAGCCACACCTAACTTCAAGGGATTCTGAGGAGTATATATGCTCTGTGCCCAGGAGGAAAGGGAACAAAGTTTGGTGAACATGCAGTGGTGACTGCCACAGTTCAGCCTGTGGTCACTGGTTACCCACCTCCTCCTTCTTTCACACTCCCCTCTTTCCCAAAGGAGACGACTCCAAATCCCACCGAGTGAGAGCATCCGGTTTGGAGTCCAGGATCTCTGGAATGTCTCATCCTTTCTGTCAGTTCTAGAAGAGACTCCTCATGGTCTCGTGCTCTGTGAAAACCCTCTGTCCATTGTTCTCCACTGGGGTGCTCTGGCTTCACCGTCTGAGAGCTTGCCGTGCCCCTTCACCTCCATGAGCGCCCCTAAACTGGGCACTGACTAGTATCCCTTGCAGGGTGTTCGGCTTCCCGGTGGTGTTAAGTTCAGAGGCCTGAAGGATGTTTAATAGTTAAGCAATTCAAAGAGTTTCTACTTTTGTGTTTTGGGCCCAGGCTCAGAGTTTCTTTGGCCATAGAACGATCTCAGAAGCTTATGAGGCTTCTGATCTCTTTGCTTCCTGACTGATGCTGGTAACCTTGTGCTGGTACCCACACACAGAATTTTCTTATGTATTATTTTCAGAGTTTCGTATTTCTTCACTTTATGTCCCACGCCTCTCTTAATTAAACGGCAGCTTCCCTGAAGTTTCCACATAAGTGGTGCCATATACCTTTCATCTGGCTTATGCTCTAGGACTGAGTCACTTTGTTCAACGGGGGAGTCTTGCTGGGTCCTTCTCACCAAAGCGTTCTTCAGTTTAATCTCGTACCCTTTGGGACCTGGAAGCAATTGACCTTTCCAACCTTGTGAGGTCCTTGATCCCTGGACTTTCTCTATTCCCTCCAACCTTGCTTGAAAGTGGGCCGATGCCTTCCTGAGCCTTTTTCTTTCTTGCAGAACCTTGCTAAAGCCAGCTAGCGGCCGATGCACGCCACCACTCTGAGCCTTTCTATCCTTTCTGGGGCCTCTAGAACTGGCTCTGAAGTCACTACCACACATTTCAGGTTTTTGTTATGGCGGCATATGACTTCCACGGTATTAGTTGGGGCAACACGGGCCGCTGTGACAGATAAAGTTCAAATTCCCAGTGGCTTCACACAGGAAAACCTACTTCTTACTCGCACCCCCAGTCTCCTGCAAGTGTCATGGTGGCTGTCTCTGCACGGGGCCACCTGCCCCCTCCGTCTTTGTTGCCCCCACCCAACCCTCGGACTCCAGAGTCCTCTCCGTCGTTCAGGCAGATGGCCAAGGCATCTTAGTACAACGGGGAAGACAGTCCCACTCCTGACGACACTCACAACACGCAGTCCATATTGTTTGCTGGTTTCAGTCACCGCATCCTTTGAAAACAATTGATAAAGGACATGGTATGTAGTTTTAGCCTGAATTAAAGACTTAGGGACAACATGAGAACAGTTGTCACATGCAGTGTCAACGAGGAGTCGGGCTAATTCCACGTAGCTCCAGAGGGCAAAACGAGGAGCGGCGGGCGAATGTGACAGATTTCCATGGAAGGTAGGGAGAACTTTCTTATAATTAGGGATGAGTCCCAAAGGCAGCCCCGCTTTGAAGATAGCAGGTGCTGGGGCGCCTGGGGGGCTCAGTCGGTTGAGCCTCCGACTCTCGATTTCTGCCCAGGTCACGATCCCACGGTTCATGAGTTTGAGCCCCTTGCCAGGCTGCATGCTGACAGCACGGAGCCTGCTTGGGATTCTCTCTCCTCTCTCGACCCCTCCCCTATTCTCACATTCTCTCTTTCTCTCTCTCTCTCTCTCTCTCAAATAAATAAACATACAAAAATAGCAGCTGCTGGGGTCTGGGAGTGTAAAAGCAGCGGCCAGTGCCGCATACCTTGGAGGGAAGATTCCTGCTTCAGGGACCCCTTCCAATGGTAGGACTCCCGAGGCCTCTTGCAACACAAATATTTCATTTTCTGTTTCTGAGACAGTGGACAGAAGGGACTTTGATGGTTGATATCTCCAGCAGCGTGTTGGCCTCTGAGATGATCTCTCCTAAGCTAGTAACTACAGTTGCTGCCTTTGGAAGAGTCCACTCCGTCTTTGTTCATCCCCTGTTGGGAAAATGTTCTATCTGCTGTGTGTGAGGGCTGCTCAGCACCCCAGGAAATTTCCAGGCGAGCCCCTTGAGCCCCATGGTGCATTTGGTCACGGCAAGAAATGGATTGTATCTTATCTTTCCACCCACCCCCCAGTCGTTGAGGCCTGGGCCTGGGCGGTATCCTGGAACCTTCCGTTTCACTCACTGACGCATCTGACGCATCACCAAGTACTTGCTCTTCCCTTTCCTAATGTTCTGCAACTCCATCCACTTCCATTCATTCTCGCTTCCGTCACCCTAGAACAGGCTACTGCCAGCTCTCCCCAGCTTCCCTCTGATTCGGTTTTCACTCGGGAGCCAGGCTAAGCCTTTCCATACGCGCCCTCGGCGTAAACCGTGGTCCCCGTCAGCGGTACGAGAACCGTTAGAGGGCTTGATTTTTCCTGACCACTTTTCTCTCCATTTCGATGGCCCATCCTTCCTGGCTGAGATAGCACCTTATCCTCAGGTACGCTTGAGGGTTTCCTGGCCTCCCGGAATTGGCGGTCTTAGGGCATCATACAGACGTTCTCCGGATTGAATATTGCCCACACCGCTCTGCCCTCTGGGCTCTTGCTGCTTAAAGTGTGTCCCCATATCCCCACTGTTCTAACACCTGCTAACCACCCTCTTTCTCTCCAACTCCAAAGGAATCGATTATTCTAAGCCGGAGGGACGCCCGCATCCTCATTTGCCTTCTCCTTCCAGACCCTCTAGGCTTCTTTTTACAAAGCTCCAGGCTCCGCTGAGTGCTTACTTAGGCTTTTGCCAATAAAAGCCAGAAATTTTTGCAGGGTGGATCTTCTTACTACCCTGCAATCAACCCTCCTCTCCTGGTGTAACGGGAAACACAGTCAGATATCTGTCATAAAAGGAGAAGGATCAAGAGGAAAATGCTAGGAAGACGAAAGAAAGCTTAAGCTACTATTTCAAAATATTCTCAGACCCCATGTGCCAATCTGTTTGTGTCCCGTCCCCACTTAATTGATTCCTTTTGCCCTTGGGATCAATTTCAGGGGGCCTCTGCGTGACGTCATCCCTGCCCACCTCTGTGGCTCCTCTTACCCTTGTCCCTTCTGTCCCAGGCACCCTGGCCGGTCCTCCCCGCCTGCTGTAAACCCAGCCTGGGGTCTCCCAATTCACTGGTCCCTGGCCGGAAATGCTCCCCCCTCACCTGGCCCCTCCCTCCCCTGGCCGACTGCGAGCAGGCTCCAGGTGTGGGTTACAGCACATGCTCCGACAAGATTTGATCCCTTATTCTGGGCCCTCACAGCAGCCCCTGAGCTTCTCCTTCCCCTCTGCCGTGTGCGAAACGGTGTGTTGTGGTCCTTGTTCAAGGTCAATGTAAGTTCCTAAGGCTAATGGTGCTGAGCGTGGTAACACAGGGCCTGGGCCTGGGGGGTTGATAAGCACTCTAGTAATGCCTTAGAGAGCCATCTTACTACCAGTAACACAGTGCACCTAAGGGCTGTAGGGTGTGTGTGTGTGTGTGTGTGTGAGAGAGAGAGAGAGAGAGAGTGAGTTTGTCTTCTGGCCTATCTGTGCCCTGCCCCCTTCTTTACCCCCTATGGAGCTATAAATAAGGATTTACATTGAAACCAAGCCCTTTTAGGAAGCGTTTTCCAGACACTGTTGGACTCATCCTTGCTAGAGACTTACTTTTCATTCAGAATACTCTCATGTTTATTCTTGGACTTCTTCCTACAAACGTCTCTACAGTCAAGTTTCTGTGGCAGCAGAGGAGGGAGGGGGGAGCCCGCATTTTTGTTCACAGAAGCCACGGACCCTAGAGTGGCAGGGCTCTGGGAGCAAGCATGTTGAAGCTCGACTATTTTTAGGGAGTGTACGTTTGATTTTAACACGTTGGGAGCCTGTTGCAGAGATCTCTGCTGTATGAAAGGAAAAGAAGGAAGGAAGGAAGGAAGGAAGGAAGGAAGGAAGGAAGGAAGGAAGGAAGGAAGGAAGGAAGGAGAAAGAAAGAAAAGAAAAGAAAGAGGAAAAAAAGAAACAGGAAATGAAAAAGTCAGCAGACAGAGGGTCAGACAAAGTTCCAAAGGCTTCCAACATCAATATTTTTTTTAAGGGAGAAAAAAGCCAACTTTTTTTAATGAAAAGAAAACCCTGTTTTATTAACTGATGATAGCTTTATGACAGTTGTGTGATCTGGTCTATAATTTCTAAGTCATTCTTGAATTTGTCCCTCTGGAATCTCCCTTACAGTTGCTCAGAAAGGAAATCTCAGAAGCATGATTTCTGGGCTGCAAAGTGCCAGCCAGGGCTGGGGGCACAGTTCTGTTCACACGGCCAAGCAGCTGTGAGACGTGTGCACGAAGACATTCCCATACCCTGGTGCCACACCCTCCTAGGGAACTCGCTAACATCGTAGTGCAAAAACAAAGTAAAATTGCTCTTGTCCCACCACATAAATAATCCTTTAATACTGTTCCAGGAGAAATTGTCTCTGTTTTTCTTTTTTCTCTTCCCGTCTTTAATGAGTTCCCTTTAGGCTGAATGAAGCCCTAGATATTTCCAAAATGCGACACTGAAAATCCTGTATTTGAAAAAGAACAATGCAGTCGTCTTAAGTTGTGGTTTTCCTAAAAATAAGGACATTTGGAAAAGAGAATCCTCTGAAATTATGAAGGTATACATTGCAACCGCGAGGTCATTTCTTCTCTGATGGCAGATGAGTGAGTGCTCTCTATGGCAGGGAGAAAATTCTACTTAAATAAAATAATTATGGACTTGAAAGAGTCTTGTATATAAAGATAAAAAGTGCACTAGGATTTTGGGGGGCGCTTGAGCGGCTCGGTCAGTTGAGCCTCCCACTTCGTCTCCGGTCATGATCTCTCCGTTTGGGAGTTCGAGCCCCACATCGGGCTTGCTGCTGTTACCCTATCAGTGCAGAGCCTGCTTCTGGATCCTCTTTCCCCCTCCCCCTCTGCCCATCTCCTGCCGGCTCTCTCTCTCTCTCTCTCTCAAAAAATAAATAAAAATATTGAAGAAAAAAAAAGTGCACCAGGATTTTACTCTCACTTCTGAAAATTTATCTAATGAAAATCCTAAGGTTGGAGAAAGCTTTATTAACAAAGATACCCAATGTAATTTTATTTAAAAGAGGAAAACAATCTAATGCCTTTAGGTATATCATTTGCTTAATGCTATATTGTGCAACTATTTAAAATAAGGGGTATGGGGAATTAATAAAGGCATGGGAAGTTATGTTATAATGTTAGAGTGTAAACTAAAAAAAATTTTATGTATATTTAATTTTGAGAGAGAGAGAGAGAGAGAGAGAACATGAGCATGAGCAGGGGAGGGGCAGAGAGAGAGGGAGACACAGAATTGGAAGCAGGCTCCAGGCTCTGAGCTCTCAGCACAGAGTCCGATGCGGGACTCAAACCGTGAATTGTGAGATCATGACCTGAGCCCAAGTCAGACGCTCAACTGCCTGCCACCCAGGCACCCCCAATGTAGAATTTTAAATACGGTGGGCCTGCAAACATTTACAACCCAACAATCATGAATAGTGAAAAGAACAGACCCAGATTTACTAACATCGCAACTTGTTGCTATTTGAGGAGTTTGGATTCGAGGTACTTTTTCCTTCTGCTTCCCTGTAGTAGGTATGCAGTGTTCCAGTGAAGTGGGAAAAAAAAAACAAAACAAGTGTGCTTTTCAGGATGCCTGGGTGGCTTAGTCAGTTAAGCGTTAGACTCTTGATTTTAGCTCAGGTCATGATTTCACTGTTGGTGAGGTCGAGCCCCACATCAGTCTCTGTGCTGGCAGTGTGCAGCCTGTTGGGATTCTCTCTCTCTGCCTCTCCCCCGTCTCATGCCCGCTCTCTCTCTCTGTCTCTCTCTGTCAAAATAAATAAATAAAATTTTTTTAAAAATTAAAAAACTTTACTTTTCCAATAAAGAATTATCTTAGCCTGATCTTTTCTTCCACTCATCCGCTGTAGGTACTTGGCAGTGAAGAGAAATTAAGTGAATCATTTTAAATTCTCATCTTCCATGTATTGCTGTCTAGTTATAAAGTTAAAGGGTAAAAGTTAACAATAGAAATATGATAAAAGATGTACTTCTATTCTTGAAATAATGCATGCCTACTTATTTTTCAAAAGAAGAAAAATCTTATTGGTAGTTTACATCTGGGGTAAGAGTTCCATGTGACATGTTCACTGGGGGAGGAATTTCCTGCCTAGTTAACTTTATCTGGTGTCTAACATGTAGACTGATGAAACAAGTGTAGCCAGAATAATTATAATAAAAATCATAACAATAATAGCACCAAATCCCCAAATGCCTTTTGTTCTTAAGCAGATAATTTCCAAGCAGTTTCTATATAGCTCTTCATGAAGTGTCACAAAATCTTTAGAATTGCTTCCATTTTGGGGTGCCTGCGTGGCTAGTCCTTTAAGCTACCAACTTAAGCTCAGGTCACGATGTCACGGTTCATGAGTTCGAGCCCCGGGTCGGGCTCTCTGCTGACAGCTCAGAGCCTGGAGCCTGCTCCAGATTCTGTGTCTCTTTCTCTCTCTGCCCCTCCCTTGCTCCTGCTTTGTGTCTCTCTCAAGAGTAAATAAACATTAAAAAAAATTCTTTTTAAAGACTTGCTTCCATTTTATAGGTGGAAAGAGGAAATCTTCGTATGTATGTTATCAGGCTTTGGGAAGAATGTCATTTGTAAGAGCACTATCTAATTTTTTCTAAATAACATGCACACATGTAACCCAAACATGCTGTTACCACATTATAGAAACAGAACATATTTGGTTTTGATAACTGACCACATTAAAAGAATTGAGAGTCACATTGGTGAAGATGTAGGCATACGTAGGAAAACCGCAAACTTCCAGCAAAATTAGGGAGAATCTTGAGTAATTCAACCCCATAAAGAATGAGTCCTATCTACTCTGAACTTGGCTGTTGATAAGTTAGAGGTCTCATTTTGTGCAGCTGAAATGTTCTTTCAAACTTGGCTGATTTGAACATAAGGTTGTGAAATCCTTTGGACTCAGGCATCATTTACCTTTTTCTTTAGAATAAAATAAGTTAAACATAGCTCACTTTGATAGGAATTGTATCTACAATTGTGTACTTTCATTTGAGATCAACATGGACCGAGGGAATTGCAGGATAATAACTAAATAAGAATTTGGTGCAAAGCCTCTCTTAAGAAGATGATCTTGGGTTAAGGCCACCCTTCTCCCTGATGATTATGACAATGTGAAGGGAAGGAACAAGCAAGTGCCTCTTGAATGTGTGATCCGGAATCATTGGGAGGAATAAAGGGGATAGCCTGGTGCGGGTCAGAGCGGCGGGGGGTGCTCAAGAAAGAGAAGCATCTGGTATCAGGCTAGATACATCAATTTCTAAACCACGTCTCCCCCTCACATTCTCTAAGAAACAGCCATTTCTGCTTCATGACTTGTGTGCCCTCCAGACTGAAGGCAGAGGGCTGGACTCTTTCATCCCCTGAGATCCCTTTACCCTTTAAACCCTACAAAGCTGACCCTGGCTTCTTTCCCTGTCAATGCCACTGTCAAACACCTGGCAGAGACGGTGCTCTTAGGGGCCTATTTTTTGACTCCCAGGATGGGAGAAAACAGTCACACGTGTTTAACAATGTTTGGGAATGCCTTGGTTTTGTTCGTCTGACTGAGACCTAGAATGGCAGGGGTGGCTGGATGCTGATGCATTTCCGAACGATCCCAGAAGTCTTTGTCCATGTGGCCCTGCTACAGTTTGGGTGGGTTGTAGTTCTTCTTTTCCTTGTCATCCTTGCGCTCTTGAGGTGGAGCTTCTCCCAGATGGAACAGAGTCAGAAGCAGTGGCAGCAGGAAGGACCATGGGGTGGCTCCCAGCACATTTAGAATATGTCCCAATCCTACTTCCCAACATAGATCCAAGGATTTTTGAAGTCGACGAAATAGACCCCACATGGGGAAGAATTACTGGACAGCCTGATCCCTAAGTTCACCATTTTCCTCAGCTCTTCCACGACCCATCCAAAAGTTTGCCATGCCTGCCCCTTGGTCTTTGCCCATCAAAAATCTCCCCTAACTTCAAGACCCAATTCATTTATTTTATTTTATTTTTTTAATATAATTTATTGTCAAATTGGCTTACATACAACACCCAGTGCTCCTCCCAACAGGTGCCCTCCTCAATGCCCATCACCCATTCTCCCCTCTTCCCCAACCCCCATCAACCCTCAGTTCTCTCTATTTAATTAAGAGTCTCTTATGGTTTGCCTCCCTCCCTCTCTGTTTGTAACTATTTTTCCCCTCCCCCTCCCCCATGGTCTTCTGTTAAGTTTCTCAAGATCCACATATGAGTGAAAACATAAGGTATCTGTCTTTCTCTGACTGACTTATTTCACTCAGCATAATACCCCCCCCATTGCTATCCACGTGACTCCAAATGGCAGGATTTCATTCCTTCTCATTGCCAAGTATTATTCCGTCGTATATATAAACCACATCTTCTTCATCCGTTCGTCAGTTGATGGACATTTAGGCTCCTTCCATAATTTGGCTATTGTTGAAAGTGCTGCTATCAACATTGGGGTACAAGTGCCCCTATGCATCAGCACTCCTGTATCCTTTGGGTAAATTCCTAGCAGTGCCATTGCTGGGTCCTAGGATAGACCTATTTTGAATTTTTTGAGGAACCTCCACACTGTTTTCCAGAGCGGCTGCACCAGTTTGCATTCCCACCAACAGTGCAAGAGGGTTCCTCTTTCTCCACATCCTCGCCAGCATCTCTAGTCTCCTGTTTTGTTCATTTTAGCCACTCTGACTGGCGTGGAGTGATATCTCATTGTGGTTTTGATTTGTATTTCCCTGATGAGGAGTGACATTGAGCATCTTTTCATGTGCCTGTTGGCCATCTGGATTCCTTCTATAGAGAAGTGTCTATTCATGTCTTCTGCCCATTTCTTCACTGGATTATTTGTTTTTTGGGTGTGGAGTTTGGTGAGCTCTTTGTAGATTTTGGATACTAGTCCTTTACGCGATATGTCATTTGCAAATATCTTTTTATTCTGTCTATTGCCTTTTAGTTTTGTGGATTGTTTCCTTCGCCGTGCAGAAGCTTTTTATCTTGATGAGGTCCCAGTAGTTCATTTTTGCTTTTAATTCCTTTGCCTTTGGAGATGTGTCCAGTAAGAAATTACTGCAGCTGAGGTCAAGACCTAAGTCAAATTCTCTCTTCTTCTCAAAGCCTTCTGTGATTCCCCACAAGTCAGAAGGAACAGTTTTCTCTTTTATGTTCTCATTTACATGCCCCGTATTGTACCTTAGGACCTGTGTTGTATTAACCTGCTGGTCTCTATCATGATCCAATAGTATGCTTCACCCCCACTCGGTCACCAGTAAGCTTCTGGACAGAAGTGACAATATGGCGTTCAGCTTTGAAACCTGCATGGGGCTCACTGGAACTTATAAACAAGAAGTCACTCTGGGTTTATGGAATTTTAGTACACACGTTCACTTCGCACAGAGGTTTCCAGTGAATTCTTCCAATAATGGGCCTTTGAAGTGAGTTGAGGTTTAGCCACCTCTGAATGGTAGCCTAAATGGAACCCGGAAGCCAGAGGGAGTACCCATTGGCTGGGGGAAGAGTTGGACTCTGAAGTGAATGGATGCTTTTAGCTCCTTACCTCACCGGTGCGCCTCCAGGCTGTGAAAAATTTTCTCTTTGACATTGTAAGCTCCCAAAGGGTGTGGACCGCGACTGCTCTACGTACATAGGCCAGTACCCCATGCGTAGGGCTATTTAATAAATATGGTTTCATGATGATCACTCTCACAGCATGAGTCTGGGGCGCACATGGTGTGCCCCAAGAAGCTGACTCCTGGCCGTGGCCTGCCAGACAACAGCACACAGACTGCGCATAGTAAATAATCTTTAATGAATGTCCCTTCTAGGCACTGTGACCCTGCACCAGCTTTTGTGGGAAGTAGCAGGAAAACAGAAGTTATGGTTCCTCCCTCGAACCTTCTCAGGGTCTGATATAAATCTTCATCCAAGGATTTGCAGAAAATGAGGCCGGAGTCGAAGAAATATATGTCTAGGCAGGAAAGATTTTAATCAAGATTGCAAAAATCCACATGGTCCGTCGCGGGAGTCTTTAAGCCAACGACGTTTGCTGCCTCATTGTGACTTAGGCAAGTCGACACCTGCAGTGAAGAGTCACTGGCATATATGTATTTAAGCTGATTTGTTGGAAGAATAGCATCTGGAAAGCAGTGTCTTTTTCCATGAGTTCGGTTCTTTCGCCAAAACACCCCACAACAGTGGCAGGAGTCTCTGTGTTTCTGCCATAAGTATCTCCGTCAAAATCTACTAAGTTCTACTTTAAAAAGAAAGCTCACAGAAGTAAAAAACATTGTTTGCTTCTTGTGCTCAGAAAGGCTATGTTCGGGGCACCTGTGTGGCTCAGTCGGTTAAGCATCCGACTTCGGCTCAGGTCGTGATCTCACAGTTCATGAGTTCAAGCCCCACGCTGGGCACTGTGCTGATGGCTCGGAGCCTGGAGCCTGTTTCCGATTCTGTGTCTCCCTCTCTCTCTGCCCCTCCCCCTGTTCACGCTCTGTCTCTGTCTCTGTCTCTCTCTCTCTCAAAAAAATATTTTTAAAAAATTTTTAAAAAGAAAGAAAGGCCATGTACCCCCTGTCTACCTGACTGTTTGGGAAGAGTGAATATATGATTTTTCTCTGTTGTGTCATCACAAGTGAGTCTCCTCCAAAAGGAAGCCAAACATAGGATTTTCTGTCTTTTTCCGTAACGTTATACTTCAGCGCTGTTCAAGGGCCTTCATGTTTTATGGGTGAATTTAGAATTCAGAATCTCTGGAAACATTTGTTAACCTGGGGGGCAGGAACACACGAAGAAATTTTCTAATGTATCTACCCTATGTCCTGGTCGCAGCATGCGTTGTTGTTCTTCCAAAAATGCCGTCATGTCTCCTATATATTGTCTTTAAGCTTCTCAGGTGAGCTCTGAAATTCTGCGATGCACCGTGCAGTGTGCTTCGTATTCGTGAGCTTGCTTTCTCCGACAGTAAGCCTTCAGACAGGTGTAGTGGGCATTCTTTGTGACCAACCAGCATCTGAACTCCCTTGCCCTTGGAGTGTTTCCCAGCCTGAGGTCTGAGCAGGGGCAGAGATTCACTTCTTCCTTCTATAGAAGCTGAAAATGTACTTTTCCAGCTTCCCCTGCAGTTGGGACACAGACAAGGGGTTTAAACTCCATCAGGCAGATGTACCTGTTCTGGACTTGAATTAAGGAGCTAATGGCAAAAAAAGGAACAGGTACTGCCTGAGACATCTTCTATTCGAGAGAACCACACCCAGATTCCAATAACAGAAGTGGCTCAGTAGCCAGGGGGCAATGGGTCAGTGGTGGCATCTTCGTGGGACCAGTGTGAGGCCTGACTTTGGACACAGATGTTGGCTGTGCAGGCTGGGGCATGTACAACTTCTCAATACCCTTAATACAATCCCTTTCTGCTTATGTTGTCCAGTGTTGGTGTCTGTTGCTGAAACTAGGAATCTTAACTGAGACACAGGTACTGTTATTAACTATTGTTATAATTATTATTAACCCTGCTTACAGATATAAATTCTGAGGCTACAGATGTTAAGCAACTTGCCTGAGGTCTAACAGCTAACAAGAGGTAGACCTTGGATTCAAAGAGAAGTTTGCCTGACTTCGGAGCCCTTGCTCTTGATGTCCACCTCAGTGTATCCCTGGGATAGTATGTATGGCCACGGAATATTCTAGACTTCACAGTATTGCAAGTGTCTGCAGGACGGTAGGGCAGATGCCCTCTGTGCGATCTGGACTTCACACTTTAGAGCACAAGAACTGACATTTTCTAGGCCCTCATGTACTTGATTGGTGTCATATCCTATTGGTACTCAGAGAGGTAAGCATTGTTACCTCCATTTTATAGCTGTGAAAACCAAGGATAAGTAACTAAGGTTGTTTCTTGCCCAAGGTTCCATGCTCAGTTCCAGGTGGTTCTGATACAGTGAGCACCTCCCCCTCTGGTGTCTGCTCACAAATCCTGGATCCATACTGACTACAAATGATGGCGCTTTTTGTCTTTCCGCTTCATCTCACATAATAATGTGGAAAAAAGGACGTCATCATCGAAGGTTTGGGGCCTAGAGATTCTTTTGTCCTGATTTAATATTCTTGATCCATCATTTCGGCCGTTTGATAACGTGGTTCCGTTTTCCAAGTGGAAATATTTTCTGCTGTTCAACAAGAATTCATTTCCTATGTTTGCCATGAGACCAGATTCCAATTATATATGTGTTTGCCATGTGAGAAGCTGGTTGTCCAGCACTATTTAACGGATAGCCTATTCTTTACCCACTAACTTGACCTGGCCCTCCCGTCATGCCCCAAGTTGCCGTGTAAGTCATATGCCCATCTCTGAATAGTTAAAGCTATATACTCTGTCCCCCGGATTTTGATTTTTTTTTCAAGTCTAAATATTTCATAATGTCTGTTTGATTTTGACCATGAATTACTTAGAAGTAAGGTTTTTAATTTGCCGAAAGTCTGTATTTGTGATGCGTTTAAGTGTATTATTGAGATGGCCAAAGATCAGAATTTATTATTGTGTAAATGCTCTTTTGATTTGGTTTCTAGTTGTGCTACCCTGGGGTATGAGAGGGTGGTCTGTTTGACATGGTGCTGCTCTGTCCATTACAGTAGTCACTTGTGACATGTGGCTAATAAACATTTGGAGCTAGTCCAAATTGAGATATTTGCCGTATCATGAGTCGGAGAGGGGCAGAGATGAGAGAGAGAGAGAATCCCAAGCAGGCTCAGTGCTCAGCATGGAGCCTGACATGGGGCTCTACCCCAAGACCGTAAGACCATGACCTCAGCCGCATTCAGGAGTCAGACACTTAACCCACTGAGCCTGAGACCGAACCACCCAGGCACCCCTTATTTTCACATTTGAAAAAAATGCTTATTTTTGTGAGAGAGAGCGAGTGGGGGAGGGGCAGAGAGAGAGAGGGAAACAGAGGATCTGAAGCAGGCTCTGTGCTGTGAATGGGGCTCGAACTCATGAACGCTCAGATCATGACCTGGGCTGAAGTCTGATGCTTAACCGATGGAGCCACCCAGGCACCCCTCTTTTCGCATTTTTAAATATGGCTACTAGAAACTCTAAGCCTACATATATGGCTCACATTATGTTTGCGTTGAACAGCACTGATACGGATTTTTTGATATTTTTGACGTTTGGCTTGTGGCTTAGCGTTTGGTCCATTTTTGCAAATATTCCGGTGTACTTGAAAGGAATAGACTGTCGGCAGGTACTGGGCTCTCTACAAGTTCATTAGCTCAAGCCTGTTAACTGAATTTTTCCTCTCTCATATCTCAAATATCCTGACTAACTTTTTGCTTCCTTTGTCTATCAGGTTCTAAGAGTAGAATGTTAAAACCCTCCAGTGGAAATGTGCGTTTCCTAATTTCATCTTGCAGTGTGGTCCATTTTTGCTGCCCGTATTTTGAGGTTGTCTTGTAGGTGCATATGTTGTATTTCACGTCTGCAGGTTGTGGTATCTTCTGGGTGATTTCCGCCCCCTCCCTACATTTCTTGATATTTCTGTTCTTTTAGAGGCTATTCAAAATGTTCACATGTGATCTCTGCAGTTAGTCAACACTGGTGTCTTCTTCCCATGCCTCTTGAGAGCCTCAGGTTGCTGAATCTCATGTCAGTACGGGTCCCTACCTCATCCTCCCTATGACTGCTTTCCAGCCTTTGAATGCCACTCTGTCGTTCAGACATTCAGAATTAGACGTTGTATCGCTGTTTTTAGTGTAGTTAATGCCCATGTGTGCCTGGGTTAAAACTTTTACATCTTCCTCCTCAATCCTTACTTCTGTATTCAATTTTCTTCTCACTGAAGACAACCCTCAGGGGTTCTGTGACTGTCCTGTGACTGCTGAGCTCTCGATCACTATCTGAAATATTATTATGTTATCTTTCGCCAGATATTGTGTTTTCAGATGATTATTCTTCCAAAGGGAAGGGGAAGCAATCGCTCTGGTAGACAGAATAACGACTCCCCAAAGATGTCCATGGCCACATCCTAATCCTTGGAACCTGTGAATGTATTTTATATGGCACGGGGACTTTGCAGATCCGATTAGGACATTGAGACACGGAGATCAGCCTGAGTGTCCAGGTGGGCCTGGTGTCATCGCAAGGGTTCTGGTAAACCTCTGGTAAGAGGAAGGCAGGATAGGAGGAAGCAGGCAAGGGAGTGTGATGATGGAAGTAAGGGGCGTGTGTCTGTGACTGTGAGCAAGGAAGGGAGGAGGGGGGGGGATAGAGGGGAAGGAGATGAAGAGATGGAGTAAGAAAGAGAGAGGCCGAGAGAGACAGGTTACACGATGCTGCTCTGTTGGGCTTGGACGATTGAGGAGGGGCCACAAACCATGAAGGCAGGAAGCTTTCAGATGGTGGAAATGGCCAGGAAATGGATTCAGCCCTAGAGCCTCCAGTCGGAACCTGTAGCCCACTTAGACCGATTTCCGACGTCTGAACTCCCGAACTGTAAAGATTGTAGATGTGTGTTGTTTTAAGCCATTAAGTTTATGGGAATTTGTTATAGCAGCTGTAGAAAATGAATAGAACTACTATAGACTGTATTATGGTAAAAAGAAAAATGGGCCGATTGGGTTCAACATAATGAGGCCACAGAGGCTACAATTAGTGAGCTCATTATCACAAGGTTATTTCAGTTTAAAGATAGGATTCTGACCTTTTATCTTTCTTACGGTTTTTTTTTTAATTTTTTTTTTCAACGTTTATTTATTTTTTTTGGGGACAGAGAGAGACAGAGCATGAACGGGGGAGGGGCAGAGAGAGAGGGAGACACAGAGTCAGAAACAGGCTCCAGGCTGAGCCATCAGCCCAGAGCCTGACGCGGGGCTCGAACTCACGGACCGCGAGATCGTGACCTGGCTGAAGTCGGACGCTCAACCGACTGCGCCACCCAGGCGCCCCCTTACAGTTTTTTAATAGCCTGCTCTGTTTGCTGATTTACCCCCCAGCCACCTGCAAAAATGTCTGAAGTAAAGTTGGAGCTTTATAAATATTTGAGGCATGTGTTGAAAATAGGAATGAATGAATAGTAAGTTTTCTGTCATTGCAATGGCTGTTCCTTGGTAGGTAATTGTCTTTCTCTTCTGGTTATTTTTTAAACTTTCTTTGGGATTTTGCTGTGGCCTCTGGTATGCCTAGATATATAGTGGCTCTTTTTATCCTGCTGGCCTCATTTCTTTCCTAACACATGGATTCATGTCTTTCCTCCATTTTCAGAAAATCTTGCAGCTTTTTTACAGCCATATCAGCTCTAGAAGAATGAGATACTTTTCTTGCTATTTAAAATAATCTTTAAAATACCTGCATCATTTTATTTGGAAAAATACGTGTTTTTTTAAATTTTTTTTTTTCAACGTTTTTTATTTATTTTTGGGACAGAGAGAGACAGAGCATGAACGGGGGAGGGGCAGAGAGAGAGGGAGACACAGAATCAGAAACAGGCTCCAGGCTCTGAGCCATCAGCCCAGAGCCCGATGCGGGGCTCGAACTCACGGACCGCGAGATCGTGACCTGGCTGAAGTCGGACGCTTAACCGACTGCGCCACCCAGGCGCCCCCGTGTTTTTTTAAACAAACTTAAGAAAGCGGGAAATGCCAAGACCACCGAAGCCTACGTCACAACCTCCTCTGACGTAGTCTAGAGTTAAAATGAACAGACACAATTGTCTGCCACAGGGAATACATAGAGTTCCCTAAAACATTCATGGTCTCAAGGCTGCCATCTTTGGAAACAGGAAAAACAAACAAAGAAACAAACCAACCAACCTTCTGAGTATTCCAGGAAGGTTCTTCACTTTGGCTAGTAAACTAAGTTCGAGGAAACTATTTTATAATCTTATTTATCTAATTGAAGACTGATGGCTCCCCTGGTACTCAGCCTTCTTTAAAGCTCTTCTGGGGGTCTATACCCATTCTCCTGACTTTCTGCAGTAACTACTGACGAAACACGGGGGCGCTCGTTTTCAGCTAACTCTAATGGTAACAGATGTTCTGTTGGAAGTGTTCAGGGCTGGGGCACCTGGATGGCTCATTTGGTCAAGTGTCGGACTCTTGGTTTTGGCTCAGGTCCTGATCTCACGGTGTCGTGGTTCTGAGCCCCACACCGGACTCCGCGCTAACAGCGCAGAGCCTGCTTGGGATTCTCTGTCTCCCTCTCTCTCTGCCCCTCCCCCACTCCCCCACTCACGCTCTCTCTCTCTCTCTCTCTCTCTCAAAATAAATAAATAAACTTAAAAAAAAAGTTAGAAACTTTCAGGGCTTATGATAATTTAGTTCCACATGCCCGGTCTTTCTACTGTCTTTCTCAAACTTGTGTGCAGGTTGGACTTCTGCTTTTTCTTCCACGTGCTTCTGAATCTCTCCCTTTTATTTTTTGTTTCCTTTCATTTTTAAAACCTCTCTGAGCTACTCTGTAGGTAATTCCCCCAAATCTGTCTTTTTTATTAGTGCTTTTTTTGTATATAGCAGTGGCCTGTCTGGTTTAATTTTTAATTTCAGTACCGACGTTTTTATTTCTAAAAGTTCCAGTTGGCTTTGTTCAAAATCTTTTAGTTAATTCAATTGTATCCTATTATTTCTTCCTGGTTTCTCCTTCCTTCCTTTATTTCCTTAACCATTTTAAAGTATATTTTAATTACTTTAACATGTTGGAGGTCTATCCTATTAGTTATGTCTGCTGACTCTTAGTTATTGTAGATTATTTTCTCATTGCTTTGTAACTTTTTCAGAGGGACTCATGATTAGTAGGGATTTTTTTTTTTAAGGGAATACAATGCACTCTAGATTATGGAAGTATCCTTATAAAGCTGTTTGCTTCTGTAGGGTGTTCTTAGAACAGCTTTTACACTAAATTTTCAGATTAATATTCCCTGATACATCGTGATATAAAATCAGACAGTATTTGCAATTGACCTAGGCTTCAAGTTTCTCTTTTTTACTGGGAGACATTTGAGCTTTCTAACTGATTCCTTTTGTCCCTGGAAAGAAGGTTTTGTATTGTTTTATTTGTTTTATGTTTATTTATTTATTTTGACAGGGAGAGAAAGAGAGGGGCAGAGAGAGGGATAGAGAGGGAATCCCAAGCATGCTGTGCACTGTCAGTGCACAGCCCCATGTGGGGCTCGATCCCACCAACTTTGAGATCAAGACTTGAGCTGAAATCAAGAGTCAGATGCTTAACCACCTGAGCCACCCAGATGCTGTTATTTCTTCTTCTTCTTCTTTTTTTTTTTTAATAGAGGGACATTCCTTTGAGGGATCCCTGCTTTATAAAGGGTTCTCACCAATTGTTGTTCAATTCATAGAGACTAACGCATGGGCTTTAAAAGCTCATCCTAACATTTGGCATCTACAGCCAGATACAATATTTTTCCAAGTCACCATGGTATCAAATCAAGCACACTAGGCTGGTACCTGACTGGCATAAGAGGAAATTCTTATATGAAATAGGGGTGGAAGAGTTGTCATTTCATCAATATTCTTGCTCAGGCTTGAATTTTTGTCTGATAAATTGGATTATTTATGGTGGCTAAAAGAACGAATAATATATTCCATATTGATGTGAACCTAAGGACACATAGGAAAAAATGTGTTTATCTTGGGGTTGGGTTCAAGAGTCTTCTTAGTGTCTTGAGCCCATGACCCAACAGCATGGAGCCTGTGACACTGGAGAAATGTCAATATAGTCAAAGATCTAATGTTAACAATAATATAACTATAATCTTTCCCCACTCTTTGGAAGAACCTCCTTGCTCAAAATCTCAAAGCTGAGCTGTTCCCATCAGCCATTGTCTTGAATGTGAACTTGAAGGTTCTTTTAAATTCCTCTGCCATTTCTTTCTAGCCCACGTATTCACTAAAGTTCTGAGTAGTCTGCACAAAGTTGTCTTTTCTTTTTTCTTTTCTTTTCTTTTGGCTCCTATTAAAAGACTATGATTTTTTTGGATTCATTATAAGATCGGATTTTTTCTTTTTCCTTTCTTTTTCTTTTCCTTCCTTCCTTCCTTCCTTCCTTCCTTCCTTCCTTCCTTCCTTCCTTCCTTCCTCCCTTTTTGTTCCGCTGAAATTCTGAACCTGGTGTCTGGGTGTAACTAAATTACTGGCAACAAATTGGGAAATAAGTCATTGGAAATCCCTCTCAGCAGCCATTGGGCACATCTTCCCCTAGATTCTCTAGATTTAGTATTCTGTTATGAGATAGTTTTTCCTAAATGTTCTTTTACTGTGTTTTACAACATTATCTGTTTTCATAAAATGAAAGAAAAAATTATTCAACTGAGCGATATCCCTATGACTCCTGCTATTTGTTTCAAAGAGCAACAGTTTAATAAAGTAGTGATGGCAGAAACTAAGTCCATTGGCTTTCACTTTTCCTAGCTAAATGTAAATACTCTTACTCTAATTATAACAGAGAGGTCATTCCTAAGGAATTACTAACCTTTAAATGATATGAGATAATTATTCTCAAGAGAATTGAACAAATTTGTAAGACAAATATAGTTGAAATTTCAGACATCAATCTCTTTTTTACCATAGCCTGGGAACAAGGGAACTATGAAATATAATTTTACCCCAAGGTCCAACAAATAGACTGCATGAAAATGATTCCCTGGCCTGCCAACAAAGGAAAAAAAAAAAAGGAAAAGAAAAAAACCCTTTATTTTGGTGCATAGCCTAATACTTGTGCAGGGTGTTTTTTTGTTTAAATAATAAAAATTCCCTGGAGGAGAAAACTACGTCTCTTCCAAATGAAGAATTTTGAAAATAAATTTATGTGTGTATTTTAGGAACCATTTGCTTTGTGCTAGTCAACCATTGTGACTTCGTGTTGAGTCATTTCACTGTGTAACCAATAGAATATTGGACTGGTCTTCTCATTTAGATTGGGCTTGCTGAGTCTCTCCCAATTTGCCACTAAAACGTACATTGGAAGAGACAATGAAGACTTTGGAAGAGGTGAAACATACACTATCCTCAGACAGTGGAAATCACAGTCCACAGACCAAATGAGAGAGGCATTTCCTTTAGATTCAAGACTAATTATCCTAGACTTAAAGATGAATAGTCCACCTCCACAAACAGTGGTAGTGGAAAGAGAAAAAAAAAATGTCCCTCAGTACCCACCTCAGAATCTTGGAAGGGAACCCATTTATGGCAAATATTTCCCAAACTGGAGCGTCTAGTATCTTAATCCCTACGGTATGTCCCTTTTAGGAACAGGCACATGGTCACAAGTGTGGGCACTCCTGCAAAACACATCTCTTTTTGGAGATGAGAAAGTAAGTTAGCATTATTAAGTTTGTGAGAATTCTTGCAGAATAAAAACGTCTTTAATTCTGTTTAACTTAGAATTTCTGAAAGGCGTTTTTCACACAGTCCTCCATTTTTTTTTTTTTTCCCTGTGTAATAAAACCTTAACATCCTATGACACCAGTGTTCCAAGGAGTATGATTTGAGAATGCTCCCTGGGTACATAGGTGCATAGGTTATGCTTTTGAAATGCCAGAATATCATTTCCCTTCCTCTCATTTTATGTCAAGTTTGAGACAAAATTCTTTAAAAATAACTGAATAAGTATCAGGGGATATTGTGGTAGAAAAAAGCCCTAAGAATAGAGGAGACAAAGATAAAAATAAAGCAGTACGTAATGAAGATGAAGAGTACTAAATTATACAAGGATTTTAAAGGGTCGTATATTCACATAACCAGCAAATACAACTTAAATGCAAATAATACGAGAAAAATTTTAACTAAGCCAAGTTATTCTTTTTTTTTTAATGTTGATTTATTTTTTGATAGAGAGACAGAGTGCAAGAAGGAAAGGGGCAGAGAGAGAGAGGGAGACACAGAATCGGAAGCAGGCTCCAGGTTATGAGCTGTCAGCACAGATCCCAACACGGAACCCAAACTCATGAACCGTGAAAACATAACCTGAGCCAAAGTCGGACGCTTAACCAACTGAGCCACCCAGGCGCCCCACTAAGAAAAGTTATTCTAGGGGCCCCTGGGTGGCGCAGTCGGTTAAGCGTCCGACTTCAGCCAGGTCACGATCTCGCGGTCCGTGAGTTCGAGCCCTGCGTCGGGCTCTGGGCTGACGGCTCAGAGCCTGGAGCCTGTTTCCGATTCTGTGTCTCCCTCTCTCTCTGCCCCTTCCCCGTTCATGCTCTGTCTCTCTCTGTCCCAAAAATAAATAAACGTTGAAAAAAAAAAATTAAAAAAAAAAAAAAAGAAAAGTTATTCTAAAGTTCATATGGAAAAATGGACAAGAAAGAATAGTCAGAAAAGTCCTGAAAAGAAGTGCAAACGGGGAATTCGCCTAGCCAGTTTGGCCTTTTTATTGTAAAGACAGCATGTAAAACAAGGTCCTTTCGGCAGATAGATTGCTCTCAGTGGAAGAAAATAGAAGATCCAGCTCACAGGCCAAAATATGTAAGGGAATCCGGTATATGAAAAGGTAGCATCTTGGAGCACCTGGGTGGCTCAGTCAGTTAACCATCTGACTTTGGTTCAAGTCATGATCTCGCGACCTATGAGTTCGAGCCCCACGTCGGGCTCAGTGCTGACAGCTCAGAGCCTGGAGCCTGCTTTGGATTCTGTCTCCCTCTCTCTCTGCCCCTCTCCAGCTCATGCTGTGTTCACTCTGTGTCTCAAAAATGAATAAACGTTAAAAAAAATTTTTTTTAAAGAAAATGTAGCCTTTTGAATTAGTAGGAAGAAATATAAATCCTTATATATTGCTCACTATGTCCCAATGAGCGTCAAAGCACTTCGCACGTATTGAATTACTTTATCCCTGCGACCACCCTGTGACCAAAGTAATATTAGTAACCTCAATTTATAATATACCTGAGGCTAGTAAGTAGAGTTTGAATTCAAAACCAAGTTACAAATCCTGTGCTTTAAACTCTTACACTCATCAAACTGTTTTATAAAAATATTCATCAAGGGTACCTAGGTGGCTCAGTTGGGCATCCTACTCTTAATTTTGGCTCACGTCATGATCTCATGGTCATCTGGCTCTGGGCTGAGCTTGGGGTGTGCTTAGCATTCTCTCTCGCTCCCTCTGCCCCTCCCCCACTCATGAGCACTTTCTCTCTCTCTCTCTCTCTCTCTCTCTCTCTCTCTCTTTCTTTCTCTCAAAGAGTAAAAAATAAATGTTCATCAAATAATTATTCTTAAGTGAAAAAAGGCTTGAAGATGTAGATACAGAATGACCTCAAAGTATATGTATTTTCACGTAATGGTGTATTTACTTATTGTGTATTTATGCGGAAATAGCGAGAAGGAAAAACTATGGTTGGTAGTTTGGGAATTATAGGTTAGCCTAATTTTTTTTTAATTTGGAGCTTGATATCATTTCCTGATTTTTTACAATGACATGGCTTTTATGTTTGGAAAGCATAGAGATAGTAAGAAACAGAACAAAACAAGATTTGGAGAGGAAATATTGTTGTGTAGTATAAGATATAAAATAATATGTAGTGAAAATAATATATATTTCCCTTTTGGCGCAGACCACAAAATTGGCATTCACTTTTAAGATAAAATGTGAAACTTTAAAAAACTGGTTGATGAAGACGCCAAGCTATACCTAGGCCCTTGGTTACTCCCAGCTGTCATTATTGGCACGTTAGAGAAAGAGTTTGAGACGCTCCAGAGTAAGGCTAAGAATGGCAGAGTTACATATCTAGGGTGTTAAAAAAATAATTACTACGGGGACCCCTGGGTGGTTCAGTTGGTTACACGTCTGACTTCTGCTCACGTCATGATCTCACAGTTCGCGAGTTCGAGTCCCACATTGGGCTCGGTGCTGACAGCTCAGAGCCTGGAGCCTGCTTCAGCTCTTGTGTCTCCCTGTCTCTCTGCCCCTCCCCCGCTCTCACTTTGTCTGCCTCTCTCTCTCTGTCTCAAAAATAAATGAACATTTAAAACATTAAAAATTACTATGATTTCAAAACTCTTTTGGCTAACGATATCAAACTGTTAAAATATCTATAATGGAAGAATGATCTCGGTCATCATTTTCTGAAGCCTGTTTCTAAAAATGCAGATTTCGTCCTGCCACACAAATTCTATCCTAAGGTTTACAGTGAGTTCTACACTTCTTGGTATCCTTCAGGCCCAACCCTAGAGAGCTACAACATACAGGAGTTATTTGAGAGGCCCTGATCACTGCCCTCTAATACGTAGGGAACCATCATAAGGCATCGGAGATGGATATGCATTCACTTCTTTTCAAAAGATCCCTGGGGGGAGAGAGGTTGAATACGTCAGCCGTGAGTTATCTGGGGACATGGTGATACCGAGCTGTTTACCCCCACAGAGGTTTCCGTGGCCCCTCTGTCCTCTGTAAACTGAGTCTGTGGTTTCCGGCTGCCTCCTTCAGCCCCATCACTTAGGATGCTGTGTGGCTGGCATCGGTTTTCTTGTCTGTCTCAGCTCCCACATTTGCAAACGTCTCGAGAGCACATTCCATATGTTCTTCTCCATATCCCGTCTGTTCGCCCAGAGGAAGTACTTGTCTTTTTTTCAGAGAAGGAATGAAAGAGTTAATGCCTTTTCATTCCACACAAAAGTCAACAGTTAGGGGTGGATCTCAGGACTGGTTTGTCCCAAACCAGCGGGTCTAAGAACTAAGTTCACCTAGAGACAAACTCAGAAATCATGAAATTGGTGAGGCACCTGGGTCACTCAGTCGGTTAAGCCTCCAGCTCTTGATTTTCGCTCGGTTATGATCTCAGAGTTTGTGGGTTCGAGCCCTGCATCGGACTCTGCATTGACAGTGTGGAGCTTGCTTGGGATTCTCTCCCTCTCCCTCTCTCTCTCCCCCTTCCCTGCTCATGCTTGCTCTCTCTCAAAATGGATAAATAAATAACATTTTTAACAAGTCATGAAAATGATATCACATCTCCTTAGAACCTAATAATTGAAAAACAATTTTAATTTTCACGTGAATTTTCTGTTGAGATAGGCAGTTATTACCATAAGCATTTCCTTAGGTTCTGAGGGATGAAATGGCTTGTGGACGTTGATAACGTCTCGAGGAATTTTGTCCATTTGGGAAAAAAGACGAGAATCTCTTTGGTGGCCTGATTTTTAAAAATTTTTTTTTTCAACGTTTATTTATTTTTGGGACAGAGAGAGACAGAGCATGAACGGGGGAGGGGCAGAGAGAGAGGGAGACACAGAATCAGAAACAGGCTCCAGGCTCCGAGCCATCAGCCCAGAGCCTGACGCGGGGCTCGAACTCCGGGACCGCGAGATCGTGACCTGGCTGAAGTCGGACGCTTAACCGACTGCGCCACCCAGGCGCCCCATTGGTGGCCTGATTTTTAAATGACCCTACTTCCCATGATGGGTCAGGGGGTGGAGAAAACAAGATAATAATTTGGAAGCGTAACTTTGGCAAGTTGAATCTTGCGCGCAACTCTAAGATACTATTCAATTATGTCTCGTATGCAATCCAGATTTTCCTACTGTGCCTTCAGCTCATTTCCTCTGGCTCAGGCTTCAGTAAAAACATAAAGAGCGCTGTTCTGCCCTCTGTCCGGGACCCCCACCGAGTCACTGGTGAGCGGATGACATTGTACATGCTGGGCCTTAGCTTTAGGACCTGTCCCAATCAGGACTGATGTTCCTGTCTAGCTTCTCTGTGTTGAGGCTCTTTTCATTGCCCAAGAAAGAAATTTCAGGAGCTCAAGAGACACAGAGAGACAAGGCAAAGGATTTCACCTGTTACATCGCATAGTAAATGCACTGTCCAAGTAATATGTAGTTATTCCATACTGTTTATGGTCCTCTAGCAGAAAGTAAACTTACCCCGGATCTGAGTTCATGTCTGAGTGATGGCAGGAGGTGAGAGGAGCCTGATGCCTGCCGATCGGTCTGTGCTGCAGAGGTGTCCCCACACCTGTGCTGCAGAGGTCTCCCTGCACCTGTGCTGAGGATTTCTCCCCATACCTCCAGAACCTCCCCTGATGGAGGGGAGAGAATGCGGGCTACTTTTGTAACCACTCTGGGGGACTCGAGAAATTGGGGCTTTATGATGAAATCAAGCGCGTACTTCCATGACTCAGTCCCATTAGACCTTTGGGCATGTCCACTCCCAGGAAATTCTATTAGATCTTCAACTCAAGGCATGCCTCTCTATGCATGGATAGGGAAATAAGCATTCTCTCATGCAAGCCCGTGAGAAATCTAAAAACAGCCTGCGATTTCACGCTATGAGTTTTCCGTCACTGTAATCCTGCAGATATCTCACACGGAAAAATTACGCGCTCCTTCCTTACCTTACATAGCAAAAATTGCTGCCACGTGGTATCCTTTTCCAGTAAGGAATATTGCATTGCATGTCTGACGCGTCCCAGGGAACTTGAGGTCCCGGGGGCGGGGGGAGGATTTTCCCCAAAATCCTCTATATCAGCCTTCTCTTTTAAATAACATTTCTCCCTAGGAATTGTTGGTTCCGTCCCATGTCAGTAAATGGGCCCCTAATAGCCCTCCATGGCGAAGTTATGACTTATCCCCAAAGAAAAAATGCTGCCTTGTGAGCATGTTTTATTGAGGCTAAGAGTCAAGTCATAAAACATCAGCCCTCACATCTGAGTGCCTGTTCACTAAGACACTATTTATTTGTACATAAATATTTGTCTTTTCTTCGCAGGGGTCTAGTTGCTTGCGTATTCAAGTAGAACATATGTGTAAATTTAAAACGTCCGAAGTGTTATAATGGGAATGTAGATTAGGAACTGATTATTTTGGCTGCTGGTTTTTCAAATACATTAAACAGCTCCTTGCTTTATCTACAGTATACGTGCAAAAGCAATTCTCACATTGAGAAATCATGTACATCTCTAGGCATTAAAATAAAAGGTGACAGGGGTGCCTGGGTGGCTCAGTCGGTTGAGCGTCTGACTTCAGCTCAGGTCATGATCTCACAGCTGTGTGAGTTCGAGCCCTGCGTCAGGCTCTGTGCTGATGGCTCAGAGCCTGGAGCCTGCTTCAGATTCTGTGTCTCCCTCTCTCTATGCCCCTCCCCCACTTGTGCTCTGTCTCTCTCTCTCTCTCTCTCTCTCTCAAAAATAAATAAACACTAAAAAAAAATTTTAAAGTAAAAGATGACAGACCATACGGGTCTTTTACTTAAGTTTTTGAAATTTTATGCTCTTAAATTAGTTTTTATGTCTGTGTTAGATTTGGGCCTTAGGAAAGAAAACAATTAGCTTCTGTTCATTTGATATCATGAAAACATTATGGCGAATTAAAAGTAATGTGGAAATATGTACATTAAGCCCTTGAGAATAGTGCACATGAAAATCGTGCAAGGTCAGGGTGCCTGGGTGGCTCAATCAGTTGAGCGTCTGACTTTGGCTCAGGTCACCATCTCACAGGTCGTGAGTTCGAGCCCCGCATCGGGCTCTGTGCTGACAGCTTGGAGCTTGGAGCCTGCTTTGGATTCTGTGTCTCCCTTTCTCTCTGCCCCTCCCCTGCTTGTGCTCTGTCTCTCTCTCTCTCTCTCTCTCTCTCTCGAAAATAAACATTAAAAAATAATGTTAAAAGATAAAATCCTGCAAGTTCCTTAGGAAGTCCCGTGTGCTCATCTGTCCATCCATCTATTTACTGTCCCCCGTGGTCTCTGAATCTCTAGGGTTTTTCCAGATGCAAGTTGTAACATTGTCTTCTCTTTAAATTACTTAACAAACAGTCATGTTTGCGTCCTGACTTCCACTGATAGAGCATTTGTATTTCCCGAGTGGAAATACAGCTTCTGATTCCTCCCGGTGCACACACAAAGTTACTTCTCGAAGCAAGCTGAGAGGTAGGCGGGGTGTTTCCCCTCTGATTTCATTTTTTTCTCGGGAGGGTCTCTGGAGTGAAGCTGCTTTCCTCAGAAACTCCCACCAGCTTTGCTAAGGCACCAAGATAGTTTATGAAAACGATCTGCATAAAAAGTAGACGGAAATAAGTCTGTGCTGTGCTTTCATAGGGAAAGTTGTAAGCAGTCTTGTCAAGAGGGTGTTTGAACATATTCATTCATTCTGTTCCTTTCTGTCAGGTGTTGATAACAGGCTCATTACACTTAAGTTGGAGCTTAAATGTGGAATGTTGTATTTGAAAAGAAGGTGCTGAAAGCAGTTCTAAAACTTCTTTATGTCTCAGCTAAAAATAATTAAATGGAAGAGAAGAAAAGTAACGCTGTCACCTTTGTGTCAAGTCAGCTTACTGTGGGCTCTGACACAAAATGGAAACCGGAAAGGAAGTGCAGTGTAGCCCTGGAGAGTGAAATAAATATGACGTTGGCTCATTCTGCACCCTTCGCGAGGATGTTGATGGAAATTGCATGTGAGATTCTAAGGACTAGATGTGAGCTGCCACTGGCTCTCTACAGGAAAGCCGGGTGAACCCCACTTACACGAAAAGACCTGTAAATTCCAAATAAATTTCAGGAGATTGGGGCTTGATGTTTGAGCCCGAAAAACACAGTGAGACACTTAGGATAAGAAACCATGTACTGTTACCGTTGACTTCCAACTGGTTTGGAAAAGAAAAAATGAGACTGTGTTTATTGAATGTGAAGAATTTCTCGCAGAGCATAGGAGCCTAGAAATCTTCTGAAAATGATGTCTAAGAAAAAGATGGCACCAAAAAGATAATAGTATTCTGGAAAAGACAAAACTATAGGGGCAGACACAGATCAGTGGTCACCAGGCGTTGAGGTAAGGAAAGGGCTTGACTGCAAAGGCTGACACACATTCTATACCTTGATGGTGGCTGTGGTTGCTGACTCGGCATTTCTCAAAACCCATTGACCTATTCTATACATCCCAGAGAGTGAATTTTAGCGCGTGTAAATTAGCAACAAATTCAGCATTAAAAAAAAAAAAAATCACCCTAGCCAAAAGTAGTTTTGAGTTAATGTTCAAGTGCAGAAGTTCATTACTACTTCTTTTTTTTAACCTGACATGGTTTCTAACTCAGTGCAAGTGGAGGCAAGAAAGACAAGTCAGAGGGAAACTACTTTGTGCCTCTGGGTTTGTTTACCGTGAGTCATCAGGGGAGCTGTTTAAATTATTGTTGTGAAGAAAGTTGAAATACTTAAAATGTAGGGAAAACAAATATAATAAACACCAGAATGGTCACCAGAACTTGCAAACGTTACGATTGGCTGGCATCAGACGGTTCTGTGTAAATAAAATAGAACTCTCTAGATAAAGGGGAAGTCCCTTGTATTCCCGTCTCCTGGCCAGCTCTAGCACACAGAGATGATTTGGAAAAATAATAAAGTAGAACGAAACTGGTGGGGACTCTGCTCCGTCGGTAGAATGAGTTAACAACGTTCATCACACGATGATGGGGGTGCGTATCCCCACAGACCATGCCCTCGAGAAGGGCAGGATTAACACACACAGGCTAACATGGAAAAGGCTACCAAAACATCCGGTGACTAGTTCAGCCAGTGCTAAATGCAGTCCTGGAAATGCACACAGTTGGTCTGACGCCTGGCCTGGCGGGATCAGTAAACGTGGATCCCCATGACGAACATCGAGTATTTCCAGCTTCCTCACTCCCTTTTTCCAAAAACTCTAGCAACAGAGTCAGTCTGGTGTGGAGGGAAATAACAAGCCACAGCAGGTCTGTACTTAAGAGGATTAATAAAGGTTTTAGCTCTAAAGAGTATCAAACCGGAGAAACCACCAGAGAAAACCAATTTGGTGCTAATGCCGAATCTGCCATGTTAATTTAAAAGAAAATAACTGTAGATGGCTTTTCAAATTGCAAAAACTGCCAGAGCTGTCCAAACGTCCCCACTCCCTCTCCTGCATGCCTGGTGTCTGACAAGAAAATTGGTAGTCTTAATCCGAAAGAAAGCAATTACGAAACGGAGATGTGTCATATTATAGGCTGCCCTCGGTTACAGGAATAGTTTGCTTGCAGCATTGAGAAAGTCATTCCAAATTGCTTTCTTAAATGTTTTGTGGAACTCTTGGAGCCCCAGAGTAGCATAGTAGCCTAACTTGTTTAATATGAGTCTATTTGTCTAAGCGCCGGGTGCCGTGACCATGGAGGCTGAAGTCATCTTGCCGTCAGCCATGGGAACTGTTGGTTTTCCCCCCAAGACCATCAAGAACAAGAATTGCTTCTTCAGCCCCAATTCTCTTAAGTGGTGTTCGGGACCCTTTACAACCAGACTCCAACTTTGAGCTCCTATTTTTCACTACCCTCAAAAGGAGCCTTTGGATCCAAATTTGCGCGCCTGAAATGCATCCTCAGAACCCCCACTTCTTGGTTCCTTTTTCTCCTTTCACTCTCTTGATGACTTCAGCCAGTCTCACAGCTTTCACGGTCCATATGTCTGTAACTCCCCAAATCATATCTGTACGTCTCTCCTGAGCTCCAGAGGCACGTATGCGATTGCCTCCTTGAAACCTCCAGTCCAAGGTCAGTGTCTCATTACTTAAAGTCTGATTCCACGTCAGCACCATTGTGTTACCTGGGAGCTTGTTAGAAACGCAGGATCTTGGGGCCGCCTGGGTGGCGCAGTCGGTTAAGCGTCCGACTTCAGCCAGGTCACGATCCCGCGGTCCGTGAGTTCGAGCCCCGCGTCAGGCTCTGGGCTGATGGCTCAGAGCCTGGAGCCTGTTTCCGATTCTGTGTCTCACTCTCTCTCTGCCCCTCCCCCGTTCATGCTCTGTCTCTCTCTGTCCCAAAAATAAATAAATGTTGAAAAAAAAATTAAAAAAAAAAAAAAAAAAGAAACGCAGGATCTTGGGTTCCATTTTTGACCGACCGGATCAGAACCTGCACTCTAACAAGACCCCAGATTCGTATGCACATTAAAGTTTGAGAAGCACTGGTCTGTATCGTGATTAAGGATTTCGCATATTCTACGCTTCCGATTGTTATTTATTTTAGGTAACTATTCTATCAGATTTTCAACATTGCGCGGCTTGAGACCAAGACTCATTTTGCTTTATACTTGTAGCGCCTAGCAGAGGAGACTCTAACGAAGTAGATACACAGTGTGTTCCATTACCCTGAAATGCAAATGGACAAGTCTGCATGAAAGACTCTCACAGTTGAGTCTGGGCTGGAGGCAGAGCTAACTGGCTCGCGTTACCGGTCATGGACTGCCAGGGGCATCACCGCTTATCACGGTGGATTCGAAAGTTGTGATTGGCACTTGGTGACTGGTTCTAGAAGAAGGGACTGTTTGATGTTTCAGGATGTCGGTTAGGTCATGCTTTTACCAGAAGTTTCTACTAAGCGATACCGAAACAATCTCACGCTTTCTCTGGCTTAGTCAAAATGTGAATTTGTCCATGGAGCCAATTAGAGTGCCCCACTCGTCCTGCTCTAGCCTGGACATCTGTATAATAATTGGGCCATGAATGAGGCTTTTCCTGAAAATATGTGTTTACCAACATTAGCCTGGGCTTGTGCTGGATCACACTGGGCCTGTGTTCTTCAGCAGAAAGAATGAATGTTCTCATTCCGCTCTGAGCTATGGTGTTTCCTATTCAATTTCCCTGTTTGTTTCTGTATCTGATACACATTTAAGAGGATTTCGCAGGAGCCACAGAATTTGTGAAAATCAATGGGTAGTAAATTTATTCTCAGACATCCTCAGAATGGCCCTCATTTGCATCAGGAATTGAACCGGGGCAATGAAAGTCCTAGCGATGGGGCTCCTCGGGTCTAACAGCGTCACAAGGGGGCAGCTGCAGGCCTCCAGCACAGGAACACAGTCAAGTCACTTAGTGATAAGCTATCAGGGAAAAGAAGGCTGGCTCTGGAGCAAGACTTCTATTTTCATGAAGACTAGCATTAACTTATTTTTCTTGAGCGCCTGGGTGGCTCAGTCGGTTAAGCGTGCGACTTCAGCTCAGGTCATGATCGTGCGGTTCATGAGTTCAAGCCCTGCGTTGATGGGCTCTGTGCTGACAGCTCAGAGCCTGGAGCCTGCTTCGAGTTCTGTGTCTCCCTCTCTCTCTGCCCCTCCCCCACTGCACTCTGTCTCTCAAAAATAAACATTAAAAAAATTTTTTTAATGAAATATGTTTATGTTCCAGTGCTTATTCTTCATAGAAATAAGGTCTCCTGCTAAAACATTACTCCTTTTTTTTCAGTTGATCTTCTCTCTGAATTGCCATGTTTTACTTTGGAGCAGAGTTTCCCAAACGTGCCTAATGTTAAAAGCCACCAGAGGAGCTTGTCCAATGCTTGCTTTCCTGGGACCCAGCCCAGACCTAATTAAGGTCTCCTGGGGACTATCCAGGAGTGAGCATTTAAAATCAACTCTCAGGATGATTCTTAATTGAAATCTTAAAGTATTCTCTTAAGTATTTATGTCTCTAAGTACTTTTTCGGAGGCAAATTAGAAAAGCTCCTGTTTCTTCCATCTATTCAGATATTTTTTGAGGGGCGTCTGGGCGGCTCAGTAGGTTAAGCGTCCAACTGTTGATTTCGGCTCAGGTCGTGACCTCAGGGTTCGAGCCCCGCGTCCGGCTCCGCCCCACTCTCTGTCTCCCTCTGCCTGCCCCTACCCTACTCATGTGTGCAGGGTTCTCTCTCTCTCCAGTAAATAATTTTTTTAAAAAAGAAAGAAAACAATTTTTGAGTAATTTCTGTCTGGCTCCTGGGCCCTTGGTAAGCCCTCAAAAGATAAAGATGAATAAAACACAATCCCAGATTTCAAGGATTTCAAATCACGAGGGAGACAAAACACATAGTAAGATCCACAGAGCAAAATGTGGTGAGGACCATCTAGGAAGTAGACAAATCCAGCCCTGCGTTTTTGTCTATTTGAGGAAACAATAAGTCTACAAATTTTTTAAATAGAGCCAAAACAAAATTTTTATGGGATTGGCATGTCTACCCCTCTGGGTTAAAATGAGATTCTTCTCTTTTTCTTCTTCTTCTTTTTTTTTTTTTTTTGTTTGTTAGTAGAGCCCAAAGAAGTTTGTAGCTTGCCTGGTACCTGGCACAAAATGGGCACTGAATAAATATTTATTGAACAAATTAATGAATAAGAATTCCCACAAAATTATGCAATGCAGAGAAAACAAAGGTATTCTTCTAAACTGACTGGAAGTGACTAGGATTGGTAGGGCCTCAGGATGCTTTTTCCAAGGGTTCAAAGAAGAGAATTCTGAGTCATCGCTCTTTTGTCCCAACATTGTCAAATACCTTGACTACCATGGAATGAAAAGTTGTGTCCTTCCTGTGAGCCCCTCTGTTCTATATGATTCCCACACGTGCACCATTGTGTTACCTGGGAGCTTGTTAGAAACACAGGCTCTTGGGTTCCATTTTTGACCAACCAAGTCAGAATAGCATTGCTCTTACTTAGGGCTTCTGCCTGTTTTTGTTTCTTGCTATCCCTTTTTTCTTCCAAATGCAAACTATTTCATATGAATGTTATTTTTTCCAACCAGGGCATAATGTCTAATATTGGACTTTGCACCAGGGGAATACCTTACTAAACAGAGCCTAGGGCCGAATACTTTTTAGGCCTAGATTTCATTTTCCTGGAAAGAATTTCTAATCTGCTCTGGAGGGACTTTCGGTTGAAAACCTTCTTGACAAAAATAAATACATAAGTAATAAAATAAATCTAACACAAGTTGCTCTGCTATCTACATTCCCATATAAAGAACTCCAATTGAACCAGGAATGAACACAAGAATAATATTTGTGTCCTGTCATATTCTCCCTATTTTTTCTAAATAACTCTATTCTAAGTGTCATAGTTAAAGCTGGAAAGCAATTAAAGAGACTGCATGCCACGCTATGGCCAGCTTTCGAGAAACTGAGATGTAGGTAGAGTTCTTCTGACTGTGTACTTTTCTTCCCATGTCCAAGGGCTCCATTACTCATTAGCTTTGTGAACGAGTATTTCTTTCTTTCTTTCTTTCTTTCTTTCTTTCTTTCTTTCTTTCTTTCTTTCTTTCTTTCTTTCAGTTTATTTGTTTTGAGAGAGAGCGTGCAAGAATATGCACATGAGCAGGGGAGGGACAGAGGTGGGGGGGTGGAGAGAATCCCAAGCAGGCTCCATGTTGTGAGTACAGAGCCTAACACGGGGCTCAAACTCATGAACTGTGAGATCATGGCTTGAGCTGAAACCAAGAGTTGGCCACCCACGTGCCCCAGTGAACCATTGTTTCTGCAGCAGGAATATTCGTACCCAACCCTGGTGCCTCGGCTCTCCAGGAAATCATGATAAATTGCTGTAGTCGGAGTCCCAGCGCACTGGCCGTCAGTGCCCGTGTGGCGGCCATAGTGCCACAGGTGAATCAGCCATCTTGTGTGTGATGTCCTAGGGTTTCCCTCATGTAGTTGGACCTTCCAACAGGCAGAATATCAGCCTGCACAATGAGTATTTCCCCAGACTGTGTGGTCGCCATATGTATTCCCATTATATCTGGATAGCAAAGAAAACCAAAATAGTAATTAAAAAAAATCTTCACAGGGTGAAATATTGATGATGGTGATGATGATAGCAGCTGGCATTAGGTAAACGTCGCCCAACAGTGTGCTAAGTGCCACACGTTCATTATGTCACAAAATCTCACAGACAGGACATTGTGCAAAAGAAGCAAGACACAAAACGGTATGATTTCATACTTGATACAAAGTCTAGAACAGACACAACTGACCGGTGGGGTTGAGCATCAGAGCCTAGGCAGAAAGCAAGGCAGGACTGTAATGGGTCTTCTGACGGGTCTGTTTTGGGAGATGAAAAATGTTCCATGTCTTGGTTGAAGTGGGTTGCTACACATCTGTATTCAGTGAGACATCAGGCATCAAGGTTTTTCTGGTGAACTTTCTGCTTTAATGATCGTACACCTCTTCCAAGTGGTTCTCAGCTCCTATTTTTGCGTAAGACCCACCTGACGTGCTTGGTTACAGCGCAGATTTGGGGGCTCTTTCCAGCGTGACCAAATAGGACCCTCTGGGAGTAAGACTCTGAATCCTGCAGCTTAAACCGTCACCCCAGCGGCTTCTGAAGCAGAAATCCTGGGTGTATGCCACCTTGCTAACAGTCAGGCTGCCCGCCTGTGGCCAGGTATGTTGAGGACCAGATGCATCTATCGACGGTTCTACAAAAATCCATTCCATGCTCCTAGAAAAATCATTCAGAGCCCTCGAGAGTGGTAAGTGGCTGTGTTTCTGCGTTTGAAGCCACGAGTTTTACCTCAAGCCAGACAAAAAGGAAACTGCTATGCATTTGCAGACGACCAGTAATCTCCAGGCCTTTTCCTGAGTAGTGCCTCCTGCCACTTCATTTTATTGTTACTTTTTCTTGTCACACATGCCCTGATGATGCTTTTTGTTTACCTGGGGCAACTGGTTTTTAATTGATTTTTTAATAAAGGTATTTCTTGCTCTCTTTCACTCTGATTAAGAACCATAGCATGATCTCATCAGGCCCGGACAAGTATTGATGGGCTGGCGTATCATGGGGCTAATAAAGAGTGTTATCCAGTATTTTTTAGTGACACATAAAAACTCCCTCATGAAAGATACAGGAGGCAGAGCATAATATAAATGTCATTCTAGAAACAGTGGTATGAGGGTGTGTACGGCCAGACATTAGTGATTTCATTAATGCACTAAGACAGGTCTCTCCCAGGGATAAGTGGTGCTGAGTGGGCGCGGGAGGGTCAGAAGGAACGCGCAGGGGACGCCATCACAGAACCAACAGCGAGCCCTGTAGGTCTCTAGGTCTTTCTAGATAAGCTGTAGCAATCTACTAAGATGCTTCTGATGAATACAAAAAGGGCTTCGATTCTCCATTTACCCATCTTCACCCCAAAACACTATTTAAAATATTTCGGGTGGCTGAGTCAGTTAAGCGTCCGACATCGACTCAGGTCATGATCTCACAGTTCATGAGTTCGAGCCCCGCATCAGGCTCTGTGCTGACAGCTCAGAGCCTGGAGCCTGCTTCCTATTTTGTGTCTCCCTCTCTCTCTCTCTCTCTCTCTCTCTCTCTCTCTGTCTGCCCCTCCCCTGCTGGTGCTTTGTCTGTCTGTCTGTCTCTCAAACATAAAATAAAATAAACATAAAATAAACATAAAACATAAAATAAACATAAAATAAATAAAACAAAATAAACATAAAATATAAAACATAAAAAAATAATTTAAAAAAATAAATCAATCAATAAAATATTTCAGAAGGAAAGAGGTATTGAAAGCCAGAAGTGTTTTTGGGGGTGCCTGTGTGGCTCATTTGGTTGAGTGTCCAACTTTCACTCAGGTCACGATCTCATGGCTCTTGAGTTCGAGCCCGCATTCAGCTCACTGCTGTCGAGGGCGGAGCCTGCTTTGGATCTCGTATCCCCCCTCTCTCTCTGCCTCTTCCTGCTTGCACTCTCTCTCTCTCAAAAATAAATAAATCTTGTAAACAATTGCTTTTGTATTTTTCTTTTTTTGTTCATTAAATCCTTAAATGCAATGTGATCTACTCCACTTCTTTGGTTTCTGACAGGGAGAAGGATTGAGGGTCTGAGAGAAATTTTCTGGAGCATCCTGCTACTGCTCCTGGATTCTGTTTCACAGAGAAAAGAAGTTAGCAAGTGTTTTTCACAGAGAAAAGAAAATGATCGGTTGAGTGTCCAGCTTCAGCCCAGGTCATGATCTCGCGGTTTGTGAGTTCAAGCCCTGCATCGCGCTCTGTGCTGACAGCTCAGAGCCTGGAGCCTGCTTTGGATTCTGTGTCTCCCTCTCTTTCTGCGCCTCCCATGCTCATGCTCTGTCTCTCAGTAATAAATAAATGTTAAAAAAAAAAAAATAGAAAACGGTCAGAATTAGCAAAAGAACCCCAGCTTCACCATGAAATGTCCAGTTTTAGAGAGTCTAGGAAACCCCTCTAGGCCAACAGGCAGGAGAGATTTTGAAGATTTATTCCCAGATTAATAATGTTATTCTGTGATATGTGCCCAGTCTGACCAAGTGCCCTGGAAGACAAAACATTTAAAACTATCCATTTCCTTCCAGAAAGAAACCAGCTGAAGGCATACACTGCATGGGAAAGCTTGCACGTACATTCTCACCCACTTTCACACACCCTCAGGTTTCAAA